>NC_061805.1:47719359-48319359 GCF_021462225.1 Girardinichthys multiradiatus | reverse complement strand
CCGATATGTGGGCTGGGGGTTAACTTAAGTTGTACGTCTAAATGTATCTCTCCTCTCCAAGGTGGGCAGCCGCTCCCACTTCTCTTTTGTCTGATGGAGGCCAGCACTCAGGAGTCCCATCCTTGGTGCTTTCAACTGTGAACAAAGGTTTAGCATGGGAATCCTGATTTGTCTGCAGCTTTGAAGCCCCATAAACAACAAGCTCCAATGCATTGTGATGACTTCGTATCAGAAACACCATTAACGTTTTTAGCAATTTCAGGTACAGCTTGTGTGTTGGTTCAAACCACATGGGCCAGCCTTGGCACCTCATGTGCATCAGTGAGCTTTTGTTCATCCATGACCTTGTCACTGGTTCACCACTGTTCCTTAGACAATTATTGATATATAGTGGTCACTGTAGACCAGAAACACTTCACAAGATCTGTAGTTTTGGAGGTGCTCTGACTTAGTTGTATAACCATCACAATATGGCCCTAATCAAACTCGCTCAAATCCTTACATTTGGCACCTTTTACTGCTTCTAATGCAACTATGATGATAAATTCACTTGCTCTTCACTTATTCTCTTCACCTTTCAGTGGTCATAATGTTATGCCTACTCTTTGTAGGTAGGCCTGCAGTAAAAACTACAGACCGTGGACATGATCACTTCCTCTTCCGTAGCACAGTTGCCATGGCAGCACTTTCAAACAAAGAGGACTAAAATATGGAGCTCAGCGCAGTCGGGCACATTTACCATCTCGCTGACTTTAAAGACTATGAAGATTACCTGGACTCTAAAATCATCCAACAGATTTATTTTATTTAAAAATAAGTTACTCAGGCTCTATCAAATTAAAACTCTCATTCATCATTTCCAGGCTTTTTCAACTGTTTACAGTTTTGTAATTATGTGCTTCGAAGAATTTCTTTTTTACTTTTCAGATATACCGGAACCTTCTCTTCAATTCGGCACATTTTAAACATTTAGCATCTTCTCTCTCTAAGAGCATAGCTTAGACCAAATGTTTGGATGACGGCAGCTGCCTATCATCGCAAAAAAATAAAAGGAAAGTCTATATGAGCCTAGACAATTTTTCTCCTGAACTATTAATTTGCCGTATTTAACACTGTGCCCGTAGTGTTGTGAAATAACCTTTGTTTCCAGTTTACACAGCAAGAATCATTCGCTAGCGAGGTATGAAATAAAAGAGGATTAATTCTTGAATGTATTTCTGTGAAGGTCTTTAGCAGATATTTTATGGGCCTCTTTACACAAATCGTTGGATTTTAAATTAAACAAATATGCTGTAGTTTTATATTTTCTTGTTATTGTTCATCTATTATGTTAAACCTACTTTATCGTTTAGTAAAGTAGTTGCACAAGTTGCACAATAGGCCTTTTCACGTTCTAAGATTTGTTGATGTAGTAACTACTGTTGCACACTAGATGGCAGTGACACACAGGTTCAACCAATAAGCATAAAGTCATCCATTCACCCCTTTATCTGCGCAAGCAGGTGTTATTTTTCAATTTGAATTGAATTCAACCAATTATATGAACTCACCAACAGGTCATACTCATGTTAATTTCTGCTCTCCTATCAAACTGTCCATTGTATGCAAATTGATCTATGACTGAACAGTATTATTATTATTGCAGATGACCATTTTTATCAGTGTAATGCTACTTTCAGTCTAATAATCTATCCAGGCTTCGAATTTCATAAAATAAATTTTTTATTTAATATACAAACATGACCAAAGAGTCTTGCATGGAATGGAATTGAATGTATTTGGTGATAGCACACTTCATGACAAGTATAATCGCTGAGGATAAAAACAAAAGAAAACACAAGAAAGCCAGGAGCTTATTTCCATTGCTGTTTTAGTTCTTTATATACCATGCTAAAATGTCAAATGATTTTATTAGCAAATACATCAGATTTATGTGAAGAGTCAGTATTGACATTGCTGATCATTATTTTTCATAACTTGAATACTTTTTTCCATCATGATGGATATGAACTTCTGGACTAAACTTCTGGAAGAGGTTATCCTCTTCCAGAAGAGGAGATATATATATATATATATATATATATATACAAGTTTTTTTGCTGCCCTTGGCTCAAGGCCGTTGCCCAAAGGTCATCACTCTCCTGCTTCCAGGGGCTACATGATTCTGTACCTCAGAAACAAGGGAGACCAGGGTGCCTCAACCTTTGTTTGTAGTCTGCCCTTTATTGAAATAGTTGAACAACTCTTAGTCTAACCCCTCCCCTGGGGCCAATATTCCATGGGAGACCGTACAAGTAGGCTCATACGTCGGCACAATAAGGTGGCGATACTTTGGATGGGCTGAAAGACAGAGGTCCCTGTGATTGAAATGAGCTTCCCCTTGGAGAGGTTGCCGTACTCTGCCCTAGGCTATCGTGCAGGGAGAGATGGAAGAAGAGCTGCTTCCCATAATCTATAGGCAGTCTTGATTATCATTGTTTGCCTTTGGCCAATACTGACAAGAAATCATGTGAACAATTTTGCTTCTGTCCAGCAGATGGCACACCTGCTAATTAAATGTGAAGTTTCTACAGCAGCCAGTTTGTTTGAACACCTGTGTCTACAAAGAGAAGAGACCAACTCATATTTGGCCTGCTAATCTGCTGCACGTAATCCAGCTCAGTCCACCTTGTTGTGACACAACCGTCAGCGCAGGCAATTTAACCTGTGCATATACTCAGACCTCTGATGAATCAGCTTAATAAAAAAACCTATTTGTTTGCATACTGTCATCTCAAGGTCTTGTCAAAGTGAACTCTGTATGCTCAGAGAGCTGAAAGTTAAAATGGCTTGCTACAGCGTCACACAGTATTAGTCCAGGTACTGTTCTGCTGCTTTTAAATAGACTGATTCAATGAGACTCAGAATAACGACACTGATTTTTGGGGCAATTTTAGGAGCGGCACATGTCTGAAAGTAATTTCTGGTGCGCCACATCAAAGTTAAAGGAAAATAGAACTTTTCCTCTCAGAGCCCAGCTGGGATCTTGGGTAAGTGGACATGTGGTAGATTCTTTGATCTAACAAGCCACTGGATTTGACGGCAAGATTAGCTTTTTAGATGATGACTTTATGGCTTGGCTTCTCAAACGATTGACCTGGAAACAGCGATTAGAAAAATCCATGAGAAACACATGCTTGCTTGCCCATGCACAGAAACATGCACACATTTAGAGCATGAATGAGTCTGAGAAAACTCATCAAATCACAAAAACCCATAAACCAAACCTTGTGGTGATGCGTAGCACGTTTTGCCCTTTATAGTTTGGGTGTGGTGGTGGAATAGCCACCATGACAAACAAATTCCAAACATTGGCTAAAACTGTGTCAAAATCCAAGATTGGCAATGCCTGACGATGTCCAGCCCCAACTGCAGGCCTTCTTGCCTCTCACTGCTTGACTCTTCACCTTTCCTTGTCTCTCGCAGAGTAGGGAGTTGACTTGCATGCTGGTGGAGAACAGCCACAAGGGCATGATCCTGAGCAGGGAGGAATTTGAGGAGAGGAAAGCAGCTGCAGAGGCTGCAAAGACTGAACAGAGCAGCGTTTTCTACAGCAGAAGCCGCCCAATGTTGGTTGGCTTCACAGCAAAGCGCTGTGTTATCAGTTATTAACAGGATGCACACAAATCACATGTCAAATTCGCCAGTATCTGAACTTCTTCACTGTCAGAGAAATTATATTGCATATGTTTTATGCATATCTTTTCATCTTAGTCAGAAAGAAATTTTTTGTCATTATTATTTAGGTGTCCTGCAGCTAATAGACATCAGTCCTGTTTATATAGTTGCTTAGCAAACTATTTGGTTTGTTAGTTCTGCCATTTGGTGTCCACTGGAAGTATTCACAGTCGAGTGTGAACCGTGTTGGAATAAGAGCCCACTTCTCCAACTCTAAGGACATGGTTCTCTACTGGATGAAGGTGGAAAACTCTCTTTAAGTTGGGAGTCAGTCTCTGCCTCAAGTGGAACAATTCAGGCAACAAATGATGGCAGGATAGAACATAAGATGGAAAGATAAACTGCAATCAGAATTAGGGCCATTGCTCCGCAGGTTGTGGTGTATTTAAAAAGCATGCATGAAACAAGAATGTTTTTGATTTCTAGGTCCATTTATATCCAAGCTTCACTCATGGTCATGAGTTATGGGTCATCACCCAAAGACTGAGATCCTCCAAAGGTGTTTAGGTCTGGCAGTATAAACAAGCACGAGGAACAACATTTTCTGGACATAACTTAAAGTAGAGCTGCTTCCTCCACTTCAAAATATCTGACCAGGATCCCTTCTAGATATCCTTGTTTTTTAACTGTTCAATTTGCACACCATAAAGAATTAAGCCCAGAGCCAACCTAGAACTAGCTGGAGGGACTAAATCAGCTCTTCTGATCGTTGAATGCTATAGCATTAACTACCAGGTCATGGAGAATATCGCCGGGGTAAAAGTAGTCTAGGATTCCTTCTTTATCTTAGTGTGAATATGAAAACTGCATTTTAATTTTAGGCACCTTTCAAGACATTCAAAGCCAGGATGTAAAGAAAAAGAAGCAATAAATATGGCATAAAATACAACCATCAAACAGTGAAATTATATCTTATATATTCTGTATCTTAGGCTGCTACTGCTGCAATACATCCTTTTTTGGATCAGCAGAAGAGGGAGGGAGGAAGGGAGGGAGGGAGGGAAGACGGACGGACGGACAGACAAACAGGCAGACAGAAAGATAGATGCCTTACTTCAATTCAGTTTCAATTCAGTTTATTTATTGACTTCTCAGTTTAAACTATGCATCTTGTATCTGCTTCCAGTTAATTGTTCTGTATTATCCCGCTGGACATTCAGTGTACACACAGATTTCCACCAGCTGGGCAGTTTTCTATTAGATCTATCATAAAGTTTACATTATTTCATGTGATCTTCATTGGCTCTCTGTTAAATCCAGAATAGAATTTAAAATTCTTCTCTGATTGTTCCATATGTTCCTAACAGAGCACTTCGTTCTCAGACTGCAGGTTTACTGGTGGTTCCTAGAGTCTCTAGAAGTAGAGGGAGGCAGATCCTTTAGTTATCAGGCTCCTCTCCTGTGGAACCAGCTCCCGGTTTTAGTCCGTGAGGCAGACACCCTGTCTACTTTTAAGGTTAGGCTTAAAACTTTCCTTTTTGATAAAGCTTATAGTTAGAGTGGCGTAGTTTATCCTGAGCTATCTCTGTAGTTATGCTGCTATAGGCTTAGGCTGCTGGAGGACATAATGACCACTTTCACCCTCTTCGCTACATTCTCACACTACTCTCCAATTTTGCATTATTTGCTGTTATTTTAGCTTTTAACTTTATGTTCGCTCTCTTTTCTCTTCCTATAAGCTACACCTGGCCTGACTCTGTGTCTACCTGTGACACCTTGCTGGACGGGGGCATCGTCCGAGCTTCTGTTGCCAACAACTTAATGCTCACCTTCTACCGATGATCCACTTGGCCCTGTCTTTCAGGGTCTAATCCTATTTTTCTCCTAGACATAGCTACTGACTAAGCTTTTACTGTAACTAATTATATGTGCTCTCTTTCAGACTCTAAACTTAAAAAGTGGCTCAGAGTTTATCTGTTCCTTCTTTCTAGATGATACGACTAAAGGAGCTACATCCATTAACATTTACTTTTCCTTCCCATAGAAAGGACTCCTGGATCAGTGCTTCTTTGTTCTCTTTGTGTCTCTGCTCTGTTCTCTCAAACCCCCAGTCGGTCGTGGCAGATGGCCGCTCACACTGCGCCTGGTTCTGCTGGAGGTTTCTTCCTGTTAAAAGGGAGTTTTTCCTCTCCACTGTCGCTACATGCATGCTCAGTATGAGGGATTGCTGCAAAGTCAACGCCAGTGAGTGTCCACTGTCTCTACATGCTCCTCTGGGAGGAGTGAATGCTGCAAGTCACTGACTGGATGCAATCTGCTGGGTTTCCTTAGATAGAAAAACGTTTTAACCAATTTGAATAAATAACTGAATCTGACTGCACTGTTCAATTGTTAGGATTAATTGGAATGTATGTACCTGACTTTTGTGAAGTGCCTTGAGACAACATGTGTGGTGAATTGGCGCTATATAAATAAAACTGAATTGAATTGAATCTGACATTTACAGGGGAAGCAACAAAGGTATGATTTATACTATCTAGTTTTTAGGAGTGTTTGTGGAATAGCAAAATATTTTGATTGGTTTTTCTTCCTTTTATTTCAAGTCAAAATTTCTGACTTTGTGAATAAGTTTTTGACACTTTTTTCACAAATAAAAACTCAATACATTCTGTGAATTTCCTCTTCATCCTTATAACCTTTTTTAGAGAACAGAGGACAAAGAGGGACACTTTATGAGCGCTGTTACACGTGCGGACAAGGTTTTCATTGGAGGAAAGCTTCCCCATGTGTCTAAATTCAGTCAGAAACTGTTAGCATGAACAGGCCAAAACACATTCCCACAAAGCAGCGTTTCCAACAAACTGCCCTCCTGAGGAAAGTGATCACACAGATATTGTTCTCAGTCTCCACACGGCGTTGTGGCTGTGATGTGTTCTTTGATGACAAGCCAGAACAGACAATTAAGAGCGCTCACCGCCCTCCCACCCACGCACACACGGGGCTTCACAGTATCCAAACATTTACCTGCGAGGTACTGAGTTTGATTGAACCCTTAGATGCTTATCCAAACTTGCAGATGTCTCAGCGCTGTCCCCCACCCTTCTCCCAGGAACGTCTGCGAACATCAGTGACACTGGTGAAATGGGAGCCTCCACACCTGCAGTTCCAGTGATATTAGGGCACAGAGCCTTTCATCTTGTCCCAACAGGATCCAGGGAAATGTTGTGCGGGAACATTGGGATGTTGTATACACACATCAGTGTGCTCGCTCTCCAAGATCTACAGCCATGCAGCTCCTTTGAAAGGCTAGGATTGTCTTTGTGGGGTCCCATCGCAACTTGGAAAACAGTAAAACATATTTTCTATCCACAGCAAGAATTGAAATGAATTTTAAGGAATACTTCACTAGAAATCTTTGCACTGAAGTTCAAAATGTTTGAAGGACGTCTCTCTTAAGTCAATTTACCTTTTCTGATACTTCAAACTAAAAGCTGTAGATTTAAAAAGCTTCTTATAATGAATAAAATCTGCTTCTCAGTTGATAAAGATGCCTTTGTTCTTACAAAAAAACAATCACTGACAAACAAGAACACCCATTTTTCTTGGAGGAATTTATTATTTTGATTATTATTATTTTATTATTTTGAACAGTCGATACTTTTAGGTATTTCTAATAATCAGCTATACAGAATTTTGCCATTTATGTGCAATCTTTACAGTGCTCACAAGTAGAACCACCACTTTTTGAGAGCCTATGTTTTTTGCAAGGCAAATTACCCTTAGTTGTGAATGGGTGTGTGCATGGTCGTGTGTCTCTGTGTTGCCCTGCGATAGACTGGCGACCTGTCCAGGTTGTACCCCACCTCTCTCCTGTAGAGCACTGGAGATAGACGCTAGCTCCCCTGTAACCTTGTATGGAAGAAGCAGGTATAGAAAATGAAATTCTTTTTGCAAGACTATGAGAAATTAACCTTTGGAACATCAAACTAAAAGTGTCAGATAAAAAAAAAAACGTTTTAACACATTAAATCTTCTCAAACCAATAATGCAACATTATCGGCTTCTCTGCTCTTTATTTTTTAAGCAGATTCGTGGCTCCTTGGAAAAATATCTGACATGATAACCAAAAGAAGAGATGTTTCTACTGTCACGGTGTGGTTTTGGGGTGGACCGAAGCGCAGACAAGAGCTTGGAAGCAGCATCTTAAATGAATCCTTGTTTTATTTAAAGGATCAGAAACGTAACATAATCACTGCAGGTACAACACAGAACCAGAATCCAAACAATCCTACGAGGCTGCGACACTGCAGGAACATGGCATGAACGAGGGCAGCAACTGAGAGCGACGAGAAACCAGCAAAGAGCAATGAAACAAAACCAACTAATATACAGAGGGAGAACAAAGGCAGGTAATCAAAGGAACTAAGAACAGGTGAGACAAGGAGGCAGGGAGGCAGAGGGAACAGGTGAAAACAATACATAGATTAAAACATGACGAGGGACTAATAAACAATACCAAAACGAAGCTATAAACAAATAACCAAATGAAGCATGAGAGTAAAGAATAATCATGAACCGAGAAACTAGAGGGAACATAAGAAACACCAAACCTAAGAACGAACAAGGAACCCATAAAGCAAACCAGATTACAGAGTAATGAAACCTAACACCACACAGACTGAACTGACAGGAAGGGAAGCAGAGAACATGAGGACTAGGATGTAAACAAACAAAATGTACACAATAAGTAAACACAACCTAACCAGAGGGGCTGGAGAAATATGATACTTAGTAAACAAAACAAAACACAAAGTCCAAAATGTCACATCCTGACATCTACTGGCCTGTAACGGCAGTCTTCCAGGACTGTCCAATACTTAGTTTATCTTTTTGAACATCCATCGTTAAAATATCTGTTAATATATTGTGTGATAGTACGTGCTCAGACGTAGAATCACTACTTTTGCAAAATTTAGATTAAAGAAATTTGAAATGACATTTCCAGCGTTCCAATTTAATTTGAATGTCCACTGAAGCATTTACAGACTCTAAAATGTGAATTTTAATAAGTCTTTTCAGCTCAGAAGTTTTTTATTTCCAAGTCTGAACAAAACCTGACAGACCTAATGGAAAAAAAACAATCATCTACTAATAGATTGTTGCACATATATGAATTAGACATGATGACCAAACTGCATTGAGTCAGATTTGTTTTTGTTTTACAGCTGTGTTTTGGTAATGAGAAATTATAAATTGAGCAGGTTGCTTAAAAACCTTACAATCTGGGAGGTTTGGACAACATCTGCAAACCAGAACTGGCAAATATTACAAAGTCAAGATCTGGGTTGGTGACAGACTCATACAAAAGAAGATTAAATGCTGAAATTGTATCAAAAGGTGGCTGAACAATGCATTAGTTTAAGGGTGTGCACACTTGTGCAACCAGCTTATTGTAGCTTATAAATTAATTATATTAATACAGATTTGTTTTATCTTTAAGTTGAATTATGGTGAATTAAGGTGAAAACAGGTTTGAAAGGATAGTTCATGTTCTCATTTTAGTATTTAAAAGGAAATGCGGTATTTGTCTCACTTGGTAATTTTAACTCTAACAAGGTGACCTCAGATATCAATTCCTGGATCACTGCTGTTTAACCTGATTACCTGAATCTGACACACTCTCCTATTCAGTGTTTCAGTGATATAAATACATGAATGTCAGAATTTTTTTTACAGCTAACAAATATAGAACTGAAATACTCATATTTGGTTCGAAGCTTCAGTGGCACATAATGAATGCCTAACTTAGTTGACTGTTAAAGACAAAGGTGTAGTACAAAACTTGGATGGTGATCTAAATTTCACAAGCCCCATAAACCATATCACTAAATCAGCTTTGTATTATTCGACAAATGTAACAAAGGTTAAAGGTTTCCCATCAAAGAACGACTCTTAAAAGCAAATTGATGCTTTTTATACAAGCCTATTTTAACAAAATCTTCACTGGCTTCTCAGTGAAGATGTAGAAGAGATACATTAACTTTAGGTACTTTTTCTAAATTAAGGAAAGCTGTCATGTATTCGTGATCTGATGAACTGGAATGGATTCCCTGCAAACCTGAAAGAGCCCCAAAGTTTAAATATAACTTTGTAACAATAATGCCGTCTAGACGCAGCCAAGGGCCGGAGGGGGTCTGGTTTGGGGACCAGTGGATTTCGTCTCTTCTTTTTGCAGATGACGTGGTCCTGCTGGCCCCCTCTAGCCACGACCTACAGCATGCGCTGTGGCGGTTCGCAGCCGAGTGTGAAGCGGCTGGGATGAGGATCAGCTCCTCCAAGTCCGAGGCCATGGTACTCGACCGGAAAAGGGTGGCTTGTCCTCTTCAGGTTGGAGGGGAGTTCCTGCCTCAAGTGGAGGAGTTTAAGTATCTGAGGGTCTTGCTCACGAGTGAGGGAAGAATGGAGCGGGAGATCGACAGACGGATCGGTGCGGCTGCCACAGTAATGGGGGCGCTGTGCCGGTCCATTGTGGTGAAGAGAGAGCTGAGCCGAAAAGCAAAGCTCTCAATTTACTGGTCGGTCTACGTTCCTACCCTCACCTATGGCCATGAACTTTGGGTCATGACCGAAAGAACGAGATCACGGGTACAAGCGGCTGAAATGAGCTTCCTCCGTAGGTTGGCCGGGCACTCCCTTAGAGATAGGGTGAGGAGCTCGGCCATCCGGGAGGGGCTCGGAGTAGAGCCGCTGCACCTCCACATCGAGAGGAGCCAGTTGAGGTGGCTCGGGCATCTATACCGGATGCCTCCTGGACGCCTTCCTCGGGAGGTGTTCCAGGCACGTCCCACCGGGAGGAGGCCCAGGGGACGGCCCAGGACACGCTGGAGGGACTATGTCTCTCGGCTGGCCTTGGAACGCCTTGGGCTCCCCCTGGAGGAGCTGGAGGAGGTGTCTGGAGAGAGGGACGTCTGGGCGTCTCTGCTGAGTCTGCTGCCCCCGCGACCCGGTCCTGGATAAGCGGAAGACGACGAACGAACGAATAATGCCGTTCCAGTATCTGAACTACCTCAAAAGAGGTAGGTCCTGAGCGTGGCTGGAGGACTACTAGGCAAAATATTCTCCCAAAACAGTTATGGCTTGTGTTTTCTTTGACACAGCTGTCCTTTCTTATCACCTTTGAAATGAAAAGGAATCAGACTCAGGACAAAGTGAGGTGGTTGTTGGAGGAAAAAACAACATAAAGCATATTCACTGTTGTGTTTTTTTAGCAAAGAAAGTGCAAAAGGTTGCCCTTCATGTCAATGTTTCTTGATTCACATGGATACACCGCAAGTACTGCTTTTAAAACTCCCTTTTTGGAAAGTGTTTTTAAAAAATCAGCTTGCGTGTGAACAGGAGGTGCAAACAGAACACAAAATCTTAGTTTTGCAACACATCCACGTGGAGAAGCCCTATAAATGAGCATATTTCCTTGCTTTCTCATCTTTTGATATTTGATCCTGCAGAAGACTATGACTTTGACAGAGCATTTATTAACCTTCTCCTCCCTCTGTGGTTTTATGATTGGATCCCCACAACACTGGCCCCATCACTTCCTGTTATGGTTGCACTTTGAAAACATTGGCCCCTGGATGCAAAGTAGCAATATGGCCAAAGGTTACCAGGACAATGCTCCACTAGATCAGGGTGCAAACAAGCCCTACAAAGATGCTGTTTCATATTTAGTAAAATAATTATTTCCTTTTATGTTAAAGGAAAAAGATGGATGGACTTTTGTGTTTCTGCCTGTAGCCGTCTTTGTTACCATGGAATATTCTTCTCTGCAGAAATTTGCACCTGCATACATATCCTCTTCTTTGCACTAGGCAGCATACTGCTTTGAGGATGCCATTCCCTTCCTTGTGGGCCTTAAACTATTCCTCCCAAGGCACATCTTTTTTCACAGTTCTGTCACTGTTCTGTGTTTTTCCCCCTTCTTTTCTCTTCTTTTCAACCTCCCTGTGCTTTCTCGGAGACCTTTAGTGCCTGCAGGTGTATAAATAGAGCTGTTTTCAATTAAGGGCTAACCTTGCCTATAGCGTGGATCTGATCAGTGAATGCCTCTGCACCTGTGGTAATAAAATACCTCGGGGAGCGGAGATGGTGCACTGAATGCTAATCAGATGTTGCCCTGTTGTTGCCTCGTCTCATTTTTAACGACAACATGCTCCTCCTGACAGCTCGGCTGTGAAAGCCAAGCGAAAAAGGGGTGGGGTGTGTGTGTGTGTGGGGGGGGTGAACATACAAAAGAGCCGGTCCGCTCATCAAACAAGAGAAATTTAATACATGATTGAAAACGGAAACTTTTATGAATAGACTGCTTAGTCAGTTGTGTAGCTGTTTGGGTAGGGAGTTGTCGGAATCAGGGGATTGTATAAGATGTGCTGGCTTTTGCTGGTTTCAAGTTTGGCTCCAATCTCATGTGGGTAAAACATCTAGTTGTAGTTCTTCATTGTAGCAGAATACAGAACTTATTTTATTGGACATTCATGGAAAAACTAAGAGCTTGTAGAACCAGCTTTAGCAGCAACGACTCTTTGGGTCATTTTCCCTCTGACTTTATCAGTGAGTCACATTGTTGCAGAGGAATTATGGCCCTCTCTCTGCTTTAAAACATCATTTCAGTTCATTGAGTTTTGCAGTCATTTGTTATTGCGCAACTCTCTGAAGGATCTTTGAGGTTGAGGTCTGAACTTTGACTTTGACCACTTCAACACTTTGATTTTTCATCAGCTATTCTGTTCTCAACTAGCTGCTGTCCTTGGATTTTTTGTTCAGTGATGGACTCACATAGGGCTATTGTAAACGAATATTTTAGTAATCAAGTATTCTATCGATTATTCTGACGATTAATTGAGTAATTGTAAAAAATCCTGTTTTGCTGTAGCAACTTAAGATAGTAGAAATATATGAAAGATATGAAATGCAAGTAAAAATTCAATTTGTTTTTAAATAACATTTGATTGCTTAAAATGTAGTAAGAAACAAACATCACCTTTAGTTTTAAGCCTGAAATATGAAAAAATATTCTTCTTTTTCTAAAGTGCAAAAACAGATGAGTAATAAACATTTCACATTAACTTAAAACATTTTGAGGCATATCAGTAAACACTGCCTTTTGCAGATATTTCACTAGACTTTAAGTCTGAAGTTTGAGGGATTGATAAACTTTTATATTTACTTAACTTTGTGAAGAGAGCTTGAGACAGCAATCATTGCCTTCATTGCTACTCCTGTGGATTACTGTAATGCACTTTAGTGGGGGCTGGGGGTCCTTATATTGGAAAATTGCTGCTGCACATCCTTTAACTGGCACACGCAATTATGAGAACAATTTCCCATTTTTATCTGAATAAAAGCTCAGTGGACTGTGCTCCTTGGATTTTGACATCACGTGAGATGTTTATTTTATTTTTATTGCATTGCTGCTTGTTTTTACATCTTTATGTATTTTAGTCATTTTCAAACTCAATCAGTCTACTTTTGAGCACTTTACACATCCTTGTAATCGTACTTGTACTCGTACTCGTCGTCTTCCGCTTTATCCAGGTCCAGGTCGGCAGCAGACTCAGCAGACACATCCAGTCTTCCCTCTCCCCACACACCTCCTCAAGCTCCTCCGGGGGGAGCCCAAGGCGTTCCCAGGCCGGCCAAGAGACATAGTCCCTCCAGCGTGTCCTGGGCCGTCCCCTGGGCCTCCTCCCGGTAGGACGTGCCTGGAGGAAGCATCCGGTATAAATGCCCGAGCCACCTCAACTGACTCATCTCGATGTGGAGGAGCAGCGGCTCTACTCCGAGCCCCTCCCGGATGGCCGAGCTCCTCACCCTATCTCTAAGGGAGTGCCCGGCCACCCTATGGAGGAAGCTCATTTCAGTCGCTTGTATCCGGAATCTTGTTCTTTCAGTCATGACCCAAAGTTCATGGCCATAGGTGAGGGCAGGAGAGTAGACCGACTGGTAAATTGAGAGCTTTGCTTTTCGACTCAGCTCTTTCTTCACCACAATGGACCGGCACAGCGCCCCCATTACTGTGGCAGCCGCACCGATCCGTCTGTCGATCTCCCGCTCCATTCTTCCCTCACTCGTGAACAAGACCCCAAGATACTTTAACTCCTCCACTTGAGACAGGAACTCCCCCCCAACCTGAAGAGGACAAGCCACTCTCTTCCAGTCGAGAACCAACGCCTCGGACTTGGAGGAGCTGATCTTCATCCCAGCCGCTTGACACTCTGCTGCGAACCGCCCCAGTGCATGCTGTAGGTCTTGGCTAGTGTGGGCCAGCAGGACCACGTCATCTACAAAAAGAAGAGACGAAATCCACTGGTCTCCAAACCAGACACCCTCCGGCCATTGGCTGCGCCAATAAATCCTGTCCTTAAAAGTTATGAACAGGACCAGTGACAAAGGGCAGCCCTGCCAGAGTCCAACATGCACCAGGAACATGTTCGACTTAGTGCCGGCAATGCGGACCAAATTCCTGCTGCGCTTGTACAGAGACCGGATGGCCCCTAATAAAGGGCCCCCGATTCCATACTCTTGGAGAACCCCCCACATGGGACACAGTCGAATGCCTTCTCCAGGTCCACAGAACACATGTGGACCGGTTGGGCAAACTCCCATGAACTCTCGAGTACCCTGTAGAGGGTATAGAGCTGGTCCAGTGTTCCACGACCGGGATGAAAACCACACTGCTCCTCCTGAAGCCGAGGTTCGACCATTGGCTGGACTCTCCGCGGCACGCTTGGCCTCACGGTACCCGTCAGCCAGCTCAGGAGTCCCACAAGCCAACCACAGCCAATAGGACTCCTTCTCCAGCTTGGCAGAGTCCCTTACTGCCGGTGTCCACCACTGGGTTCGGGGATTGCCGCCGCGACAGGCACCGCAGACCTTATGGCCGCAGCATCAACAATAGATGCGGAGAACATGTTCCACTCAGACTCTATGTCTCCAACATCCCCCAGAATCTGGGCCAAGCTCTCCCGGAGGTGGGAGTTGAATACATCCCTGGCCAAGGGCTCTGCCAGACGTTCCCAGCAGACCCTCACTATGCGCTTGGGCCTGCCAAGTCTGTCCGACTTACTTCTCTTCCAGCGGATCCAACCCACCACCAGGTGGTGATCAGTGGACAGCTCAGCCCCTCTCTTAACCCGAGTGACGACACGAGAGCAAAGTCGATCATCGACCTCCTGCCCAGGGTGTCCTGGTGCCAAGTGCACTGATGGACAATAACGGTGGACAAACAATTCCAATGACGAAACACCACTCAGATTCAGATCGGGGAGGCCATTCCTCCCGATCACGCCTCTCCAGGTGTCACTGTCATTTCCCACGTTGGCATTGAGGTCCCCCAGCAGAACAATGGAGTCCCTGGGAGGGGCACTATATAGCACCTCCAACAGGGACACCAAGAAGGCCGGGTACCGCTTGGCCCGTAGGCCGAAACGACAGTCAGAGACCTGTCCCCAACCGGAAGTAGCAGGGATACGACCCTCTCATCCACTGGGGTAAACTCCAACACGAGACGGCTGAGGTGGTGGTCATCAAGCAAACCCACCCCAGCCCACCGCCATTCCCCATGGGCCACTCCAGAATAGAAGAGAGTCCAGCCCCTCTCAAGGAGATGGGTTCCAGAGCCCACGCTGTGCGTGGAGGTGAGCCTGACTATTTCTAGTCGATATTTCTCGAGCTACAGCACAAGCTCAGGCTCCTTCCCCCCCCAGCGAGCTGACATTCCACGTCCCTAGAGCCAGCCGCATCCGGGGATCGAGTCGGTGAGGCCTCCACCTTCGTGTGATGCCCATTCCTCTTTGCACCGGTCCCTCATGGTTACCCCTGCAGGTGGTGGGCCCACTGGGGAATGGCCTTGCGTCTCTCATTCGGGCTTGGCCCAGCTGGGTCCTGCGAGGAGCAACCCAGCCACCAGGCACTCTCCGACGAGTCCCGACCCCAGGCCTGGCTCCAGGGTGGGACCCCGGCTCCGCCGTACCGGGCGACGTCCCGTGCCTCGATTTTATGGTCCTCATGAAGGTGTCTTGAACCGCTCTTTGTCTGACCCGTCACCTAGACCCTGTTTGCCATGGGAGACCCTACCAAGGGCATTTAAGCCCCAGACAACATAGCCTCTAGGATCATTCAAGCACTCAAACCCCTCCACCACGTTAAGGTGGCTGTTCAAGAAGGGGTTTGAGTGCTCGAATGGTTTTACACACCCGAAGTGAAATAAGTGCTGTACAGGTCCAAAAAACCTAAAATGACCAATAAGACACAAACACCTACAATTAAACAGATGGACAAAATAGCAAAGAACAGCTAAAAACAGTAAACAGTAAGTAAGTAAAAGACAACAAAAGACTAATAAATTAAACAGCCAGATTTTTCTGCTCAACCGGAAGTAAAACCGACCTTAAAAAGATTTTTTAAAAGGGGCTTAAAATTCAAGGTACCGGCCATCCTTGCAGTAAGAGGAACATTATTCCACAGGTTGGGAGCAAGAGCAGATAAAGTTCTGTCTCCTCAAGTCCTAGGAACATCTAAGGCCCTGTTTACACGAACGTTTGCTGGTGAAAACTGAAAAGTTTAATTGTGTTTCTACTGTTCGTTTACATGACAACGACACACGTTTCTATAAAAATGGTACAATTTGAGAATAGGTCCTAGAGTGTAATAGTTTGAAAACATCCTGGTCTCCAATCTTGTGTAGATGGGTAAAAATTGAATCTTTCTTATGGGGAAGCCTTGGCTCATAAGGAGTATGACTGAAATCAGTAGAAATTAATGCACACGGGCACAACGTAACGGCTGCCTACCATTAAAAAGCCCACAGACAATGAAGGTATCAACAATGACAATGGTGGGTTGCAAAGTACTTACTTACACTGCTGACTCTTTTTATCTAACAATGATTCTTGAACATTGTGCTCATTTTCTTCCCAGGTTTTGTAAGCAAGAAGTGTTTATGCATGTTGTTGAGTTTCAAAGATTATACCGTTTCCTAGTGGTGTGATGGAGGAGTTACACCATTTTCACGTCTCTACTTTTGCCAGTCCTGAAATGTAAAGGCAACCAGTCAGGAAAGACAATACTGGGGTAATGCTCTGACGTTGCTTGTTACCTGTAGGCAGATAGGCAGCAAAGTTTTGACCAGCTGCAGACAACCAAAAAGAGAGTTCTCCATAAAGAGACCATACATTTTACTTGTATCCTTTGTTTTTTGTCTTCACAGTGGCTTTCAAAACATATTTTAATCATTCTTCTGTACAGCACTTTGGTGTGGCAATTTAAAGTATTTTATAAATTAAGCTGGATTTGGTTGGACTGGATTGGATTTCTCTCTGTAGAACCATAGATTCAAATAGTTTGGATATGGCGTTAAATCATTTCCCAAATTGATGGGCAGCAACAGTTGCTTCTCTAAGATCACTACTAATTTCTTGAGCATTATATTGACACGCACCTGTGTGTTTCAGAGCAACAGACTGCCAAAACACCTGCTGTTAAAGAGGAGCTCACACTAACGATGCTCAATGAATCATGCGCTTAATTTGTTGCTTCCAGCTAGTACTTTCGCTCCTAAATCCTTAAGTACCAGTAAACTTCGCCTTCTGTTTTCCCAGAAGATCTAAGCTTAGTTAACTATATGTTAGGGAAAAAAAATTCTATTCAAGTTTTAAATCTTGCAAGTATTTTGTTTTGTGTCAACCATGAAGGCGAGGACCAGGGAAGCAGTGCTGAGCAGAAGAGAGGCCTCTGTTTCTGCACTCTGGCTCGGGCATCGAAATCAGCATATGCACCAGCCTTGCATGCTCACGTCGCTCCTGCGAGGCTTTCATGAGACTCCCTGCGATCTCCCCACAGTTCCAGGCCACAGTCATGCTCATTGTCCATTGTGCTGTTACGTTTTTACAGTCTGCCTCAAGAATTCTCCGCCTCCCACCTCTCTATATGAAAAGCCAGCTATCGCTTGCAGTGCCAAGGAAAACCGGTGCCACAAGCACACACAGTGAATACATTTCTCTCCAGATGCGAAGCAAAAATAAGATTGAGGATGTGACTGACATGAGAAACCTCACGAAGCTGATCCTGGGCTCGTTTTTTTTCCAAGCCAAAACCCCCGCCACTCTCTACGGCGGCTATGCTGGCGAGGGCCCTTGGGCAACGAGGTTCTGCAGTCTCTATTACATGCGCTGTCAGACCAATTGCCTTCCTTGCACTTTGTGATTTTGGACTGGTGTGTAAATTTGGAGCTCTCCCTTGCATGCTCTGCTCAGAAATGCACATCCTGCCAGGCTTGAGCTCACAACCACATCCTTCCATGCGGCGCACACACATAAATACAGCTCAGTTTATAAGTGGGTGCAAACAGATAATAAATAACAAATTGGATGTTTCCACATTTAAGACGCATTTCATATTAATGACTTGTTTAAGGAACCATCTGTCATTACTTGTAGGTTACATGCAGGATGCCAAAAATATAACATGACTGTTTTTGCCTAAGTAATACTGAATAATTGCTTGCTTGCTGTTTCTAGAGCTTTCAAACAAATCTGAGAGAAAGGATTTGCTCAACATCTTCCTGTGTGCATTCTGTGAACATTTCCAGTTGTCATTAATGTGGATTGGACCTGCATCTGCTGCATTTTATTTTAAAAATCCAGCTTGCTGTTGAGACCTTGATCTTGGTTGATATCATTCCGAGTTTTGTTGAAACTGAATCAAATGCAATAAAGCTCAGCTGCCAACTCCTCTTGATGTTTTGAGGTGATCAAAGAAACTTCGTGGTAATTTATTTAACAAACTATTACAAAAGCTTCCTCTGTAGACACCCTTTAATTGTGCACCATTCACAGCACAGGAGGCGATGCTAAATAAGTAGTGAGGCGATGCTCTATAAGACAGCAGAGGGTAAAACAGAGTGGGGCTGACTTGCAGAAAATGAACCAGACTATATTTCAATCTGAGACATTTAAAGACAGGCTGCATGGTGGTGCAGTTGGTAGCACTGTTGCCTTGCAGCAAGAAGGTCCTGGGTTCAATTCCTGGCCAGGGGTCTTTCTGCATGGAGTTTGCATGTTCTCCCTGTGCATGTGTGGGTTCTCACCAGGTACTCTGGCTTCCTCCCACAGTCCAAAGACATGCCTGTTAGGTTAATTGGTCACTCTAAATTGCCCTTAGGTGTATGAGTGTGTGCATGGTTGTTTGTGTGTTGCTCTGTGATGGACTGGCAACTTGTCCAGGGTGTACCCTGCCTCTTGCCCATAGACTGCTGGAGATAGGCACCATGACCCACTATGGAATAAGTAGTAGAAAATGACTGACTGACATTTAAAGACTTGGACTAAAATACTCTCAGATGTCTTTAGTTTTCAATATGCATTTCATTAAGGTGCAGTGCCTTTCAAAAGTATTTACACCTCTTGAACTTTTCCACAATTTGTCACATTTCAACAACAAATGTCAGTCTATTTTATCTGGGATTTTATTAGGAAGACCAGAACAAAACATGTCTGCGACTATGAAATGGAAGAAAAAGGATACATCGTTTTAAAATGTCTTACAAATAAAAAATTGAGTAGTGTTGGTTGCATTGTATTTAGTTTGGAGAACCACCATTAGCTCATTCTTCTTTCCAAAATGGTTCAAGCTCAGTCAGATGGAAAGGAGAGTGTCTCAGAATATTATTTTTCAAGTTTTGCCACAGATGGTTATTTAGATTTTTATGTCTATTGGATGCAGACAGGACTTCTTATGGGTTTCTATCAACAATTAAACAGTCCCATCACTCTTCCATAAAGGCCAGATTTCTGGCGTGCACAACTAACTGTTGTTTTCCTGTCAGAAGACTTTCCCTCCTGAGCTGTGGATCTCTGCATCTCCTCTTGAGTTACCATGGACCTCTTGGCTGCTTTTCTGAAAACCTCTCTCCTTTCTTGGGATATTAATTTATACCCCAACTCTGCTTTAAGCCTATACACAAATTTCATCCTGGCCTTTCTGCTGTGTCCCTTGATCTTTATGATGCTGTTTATTCTTTATAGTTCTCTAACAAACCTCTGAGGTCTTTACAGAACAGCTGGATTTATACTGAGATTAAAGTTCACACACGCAGACTCTTTTACTAATTAAGTGACTTCTGAAGGCAGTTGGTTGCACTGGATTTTATTTAGGGGTATTGAAGCAGAGGAAACCATATAAATTTAAACCACACTTTTGAAACCTTTCACAAAGTCTACATTGTGTTGTTTTATCACATAAAAGTCCAGCCAAACAGATTACATTTTGTGGTTGCAATGTGCAAATGCTCAAGATGTATGAATATTTTGTAAGCACAAACTAGTTTCTGCAAGGCACTTTCATGTTTTGTTTTTTTCTTTTTTGATTGTGCCAGCTCAGCACTTTTGTGGCTTTGACTTTCCAACAGTGTTTTAACTTAACCTCTAACATATTTTACCTTCTCCTAGTTTCTATCAGCCTCACTGGCAGAACTGTCATCATTTGTACTTGTCCACGCTTTAGATTCAGGTTGATTGTGACAGCCTGCAGGAGCAAGGACTGCTGCCCAAGGTCTTTTAATGACTAATTGTTTTAATTTTTTTGGAATCTGTGCTTGAGGTTTTGGGAACGAGGCTGAATTGAGCCTGCTGAACAGCTGCACCCTTGTGTAACAGGAGCGAAGAAACAGACCTGTAACAATGTTGTTTCTTGGGTGAAATTCTTCTCTAATCAGCAGCTGAAATGGCTTGAAAAATACACTTAAATGATTTCATATGAGTTGCTTTGGATTACAATGTAAGCTAATAAGCTAATGAAGAAGAAACCACAATGCTGACATGTGCACAACAGACAGTCATTCTCACACAAGATCTCGTTGTCTAATTTTAGGACTTGCATTGAGTCTTATTTTACTTTTCTCTGAGCTTTGAAGTTACTTCTAGCTGAGCCTAAATCTATACAAAAGACTTGAGTCGTTACAATCACAGTCCTTTTCTGTTTGTGCTACTTCAACAACATCCATGCAGACATTAAGAGGATTTGCACTGAACATCTGCTTCTGCATTGTGTCTCAAGAACTATGAAAAATATGACAATGATTCCTTTGGTCCTTACTGAAAACCTACATCTAAAGCTGGTAGCACAGGACATGCCACCTCCACAATGCCAAAAACCAAGGTGGCCACAGAACACAAGGAAATCTCAGGTAGAATATAATGTGCAGCGCATGTGTAACTGATACATTCAGTTTATTGTAATCAGACGTGACAGAGGACTTCATCAAAAGCCCAAAATAAAGTCAATTGTCATGCTGTGTGGAATTTTCCTTGACATCCACCAGCCCAAAATAATATTTTTCATAAGATTCTTTTTCCCAAGCACTCAGGGAAAGAAATCTGCCGATGTATGTGTTGCTTCTTAAGAAATCGCTGTTTTCCTAAGAGCTCCCATCCACTTCATTGTTGGAGCTGCAGGATAATGAAGGATTCAGTCTTTTAATCTGCAGAGTAGAATAAGAAATTGTTGCAAAGTGCAGCATCTGTTCCCCGTCATGACATGGAAATACCTCACATAAAAAACACCCGTCGTCCACTCACTGGATATTTATTTTCAGAAGGAGAGCTGAGTATTAAGGAGGAATTTCAGCCCCTCCTTTCTCAAAGAACCTTTTAATGACATTCAATTAATTATATTGGGAGTTATTTGCTGTTGCATGTGATGCAGAAAAAAAATTAACGCAGATCAAAGTTGGCTGTCAAGAATTGATAGAATTGCACTGTTACAACACGCTGCACAATATCAAATTCCTTCATGCGTACATTCCCTGTTGTAGGTGTTGTTCCTCCTCTGAGGGTTTGTTGTTGAGTTCGATAAAGAGGTGAGAAACGGGCTCTGCTGTAGATCGGTGACACTTAGGTCAATGAATGTTACAAGGTGACAGATTGGAGCATAAACAGTACTAAAAAATTTACTACAGGCCATTATACTGGGGTAAGAGTATCAGGAAGAATAGGCAAAGCTTTGTTTGAATACTTTATTCATCCCGAGATGGAAACTTTTATTTTTATAGTAAACATAATAGGAGAAAACGAAGAAAACTCATCAAACTAGTTAAAGCTTAGTGCAAACACACAGCAGTTTACAAATCGATTGTAAATTGGAAGTGTGGTTCTAATCTTTAGAGATCATTAATAATGCTTTTAAGTGGTGAATTTATTGTTACTGTGGCTCAGTAACAATAAATAAACTATAATCAGTGATGCTTTAATTAATTTGGTAAAACAGGAAACCCAAAACAATCAGTTTACTCTAAGTGACTGCGCAGAGTACAAAAATGTGTTATAGGGCAAATAGCATTAAACCTCAAAATCTTAAAGTTATGAACCCTTAATAAATCACAATTACTCTTTCCTTTGTTTTTCAAAGCAGACAGATCATTTTAAAATTCCTTTGTCTGAAAAAGAAAGGCTTTTTTTATTTATACATTAAAAACTTAGAAGCATTTTGATGGTTAGATAATTTATGTAACAGAACCGTGTGGAAATCTCTCATACTAATCACAGAACAGGATGGGTTTTCTATATAAAAACAATACTCATTTTTATGGGAATATGCTGGATGGATGTGTGGTTGCTTATCGACAGCCGAAAAGTACAACAATTATGTACAAGTCCATTTCTCATCAACTACCAAAAACAGTCTCTTCGCTGGAAACAGTTTTACCCCGGGTTAATGGAACAATGGAACTCTGGGATTTAAAGGAAGGACCCACCCAAAGTTGAGGGATTAGGTCAGTAGTACTGGTAGCTTGGACAGAGAGTTAACAGCCAGACCACTGAGATGACTGCAGCTGTTGATTATAAAGTTTATCAGGTGAGAGAATGCATTTTTAAAGAATGGTTTTTACTTTTTGTATGTCCTCTATCAATACAAAATGTTTACTGATGTCTGGAGGCCGTTTTCTTAAAACAAATACATAACTGTTCTTTCCAAACAATACTCCTGTATTTTTCTACAATAAATAGCTAGACATGTGATAATTGTTTTTACTTGGTCTGAGCCAAATTGGATTGCAAATCGGAGTATTTTAAGTTCTATCCACTTTATGTGTAGTATTAGTTTACAACTGCTTTTACAGGCTGAAAGGCATGTTGCAAGAAAAGTAACTGCAGAAGGACCCTGAGTGGCTGACGGTGTGCTTGGAATAATGTTTTGACATAGGCTACATACCTGGAGAGTGGTTAAAACCTCATAAATAAAACATGGACTAATTATGGAGAAAAGAGTTGCACAAGCACTTCTGGCTCGTTAATATGAAATACACTGTTCTGCAGACACAGTTGTTGGGAGATATGGGAATCCTGAGTCCTGTGGGTTTCATAGCAATAATGATGGTAAGAACAGAACCAGAATTTTTGTGTTTCAAATTACAGTTTACCACTATGTATAGTGATACCCACACGCAGACTGGGCTCACCTCAGAGAGCATTTTAATATCACTGTAAGGTGCCGGTTTGGTATGTCATCTAGCCATGGCACTTAGATAACATTTACACCGAATAAGAACAACAAAAGAGTTTTAAACTTGTCTGTCATGTTTGTCTTGGTCAAACCTGAATCTACGTCTGCAGGGTTTACTTCAACTCTTTTGGATTTGAAGTTTATCTTGAACTTTAGAAACCTTTACTTGTTGTTTCAACAAGAAAGCGGCTTTCCTGTTGTTAGCAGCATCTGCAGAACTGCAAACAGAAATCACAGGATCAATGTAAAGTCAGTGTGGTATCAGAAAAATCAATGGTAGAAACAGGACAGTGCGAAGTACACTCTCTACTTTAGGTTAACACTTTTACAAAGTATATAAACACTTGTGAAATTAGATGTTCAGGAGGGCTTCTTTTAAAAATACCTTCAATGGACTTTACTAAGGAGAAGGCATCTATGTTTCAACATGAAACAAAATTTTTGGAGCAGCTTTTAAAGGTCTGATTGTGTTGAGTTATCTTTGACAATATCTAGCTATATTGTATCCCAGAAATCATTTATCCTGTGCCAAGAATATTGTCATTTTTCTACACATAATGGCCCAAGCAAAAGTGTATTAAAGTATGTAATTGTAAAACTGTTAGTGTAATTTTTGGTGAGTGTAAATAGTTTAAAAACATCATTTCAGGCTCAGGACATGGCCTCGGGGTTTTGTAATGAATTGGAGTGATGTGTTTATACGGGTGTAAACACACTCGGAAAACAGCCGCAAAGCACCAACAGCTGTTCACCCCCAACAGAGGTGCACAAAGCATTACGCAAACCTTAAGGAAAGCCAAGAAACATTTGAAAATATTGTCAACTTTATTTTTGTAGCTTTTTATAGTTTGAAAATAACTAAATAGAATAATTAAACATAAATACATGAAAAGACAAATACATTTGTTACAGATGTATTAATGTACATTTAAATCTTCCATAGATGATAGCAGGGCATACAGTAAATAAATAAGTAATTTGGGTAATCTTAACTGATTTAATACAGCTACAATTGCATTTTAGTGGTTGTCCTAACAACAACTTCCAACCCTGGGCCTCCCAGTATATTATCCAAAACATCAGACAGTCCTCTCTTTTCATCAACCCTGACTTTGGTGGTGCAGTTGGGATTTACAGCAGACTTGGTAAATGGGCAGGTGTGCTCATGAAGTTTGACAACAGCGACTCTGCACACTTTTGCCTTCAGTCTCCTTGCCTAATGTCTGCTCCCTGGCGAACATAATAGATAAACTAGTGCTTCTTAATTCGAGAAACTCGGACCTCTGCTGTTTTTTTTCCCATCGAAACCCGGTTTGGTGAGCACACCCCGATCTGCACACTACAAATGCCGGGCTGTTTTGAGTGGTCTACAGAACGGAGCTTTCAGGGAAAAACGGAGGAGGTGGAGGTGGTTCTACATAAAAGAAGATTTTTGTACTGATGTCACTGTATAGAAGTGTGCGGATTTGGGATTTTATGTGTCCAAAAGAGAAATGGCGAGGAGTCTCTTTCCCTCAGGCCTGAGAACCTGCGTTGACCAACTGGCCCCATCTTTACCCACATCTTCAACAAGTATCTGGAGGTGGGTGGTTCCCTCATGCGCCAAGTAACGCACCATAACAGGATTAAATGACTACAGGCCTATTGCTCTGACATCTGTGGTCATAAAATCCTTTTGAGCAACTAGTGTTGAAGCATCACAGGCCCCCTGCTGGGCTCCTACAGTTAGTTTACCGTGCAAACAGCTCTGCAGATGATGCAGTCAGTTTGGGACTTCATTTCATCCTGTATCACCTCAACCACACTGGGACTCTGTCAGGACCCTGTTTGTGTCCTTTAACTCGGCCTTCAGTACCATCAACCCAGACATCCTCCCCCAGAAGCTGATTCAGCTCACAGTACCAGCCTCCACCTGTAAGTGGATCAACAGTTTTCTGACTGACCGGCAGCAGCACAAAAACAATCAGCACTCTCTTCTCTCTGTACACAAATGATTGCATCACAGTCACACTTCTGAAGTTTGCAGGTGACACCACTGTCATTGGTTCTGCTCCAGGTGAGTGACGCATCTAAAGGCAGGAGGTGGAATGACTGGTCCACCTCAGTTTTTTCCCCCAGGCTGTTTCTCTGATAAACTCTGAACAGCATATTTGCACTAATTCAATCATGCCTTCCGCTTTTGTAAAAAAAAAAAACTATACATATTTACACAAAAATACTTAGCGGGGACAAAATTTGACATACACTAAAGGGGAGGCTTTTTCTAATAGGTCTTATTATCTCAGCATTTCATCCTACAGAGCCCACAGTCCTTAAACACAGAACCCAAGCATGCTCAGGGAGTCCAACCCAGGATCTTCTTGCTGCAATGCAACGGTGCTACCAACTGTGCAAGAGATTTATTCAATAATTGATTAATTAATCAGATACAAATGTATATATATTTCTATTTTAATCCACTATTTTTATTTATACCAATAGTTTTCAAATCATATATTTTTTCCTGAGCTCGATATTCTTCCTTTGTTTATTTAATAGAAGTGAATTTCTTGCTGTTTTATTTTTCCTACTCCTTTTATTTATGGAAGCAAATCGTTACCATATTTCAAATGAAAAAGCATTTTCAGAAATGCTTTTTCATTTCATTTCATTTTTCATTTAATTTCATTTCATTTCATTTCATTCTGCCACCGGAACTGCCAGTTCTACCTGCCACTGCCACAAATTGAGCTCGGCCCTGCTGCAATTCAATCAATTTCTCGGCACGTTTGTAATGTAATGCAATGCAGATGTGCACAGCGCCCCCTACCGAACAAGATGGGTAGCTCGGTCAGCAGGGAGCTGAGGAACAGCGGCTGCTGACGTCACTCTTCTGCGCCCGCCGCTCGGAATGCTTTTTTGTTTTCAAGTTCCGGGCAGTACTTTGCGGGCAGACCACGAAAACGAAAAAGCATTGTCTGCTTTGTTTTCTTTTTGATTATGGCATGAAATGTGCAGTCGTGAAGAAGAAAATGCAAATAGGATGATTGATTACTAATTTTATTTATGGGTCAAATAATGCAGCCACATTCTTAAAATGAAAAAGCATTTCTGGAAATGCTTTTTCATTTGAAATATGGTAACGATTTGCTTCCATATTTATTTATTTCACATTTATTACCACCCAAATATATTTAAAACACGTTTATTTTTTTCAAAAAAAATATTATTTTCCCAATTATTTTACTTTCCTTTTATTTCTTAAACACTAATATATTTTCTCCACTACTATATTCATGTTATATTTTTGTATCCAACAGATTTCCCTGAGCCCATTTATTTCCTTCTTTCTTTTTAACATTTCTTGGTATTGTCTTTTCTTTCTTAAAATGCAGCTGGTAATGTAAATACAAAGGGGGCGGGACTGAGACGGTCTTTGAAACAGGGTCACCGCCTCAGTTTCTCTCCTATTGGCTGAGGTCATTTACTGTATCCTGTTGACTCTAACTGGGAGAATACTTCAGTTTGCTGCAGTAGTAAGAGGCATTTAAATAAAGTTCAGTTTAAATAAATGTTTTATTTAAATTAATGTGGGATTCTAAATTAAAGCCTCATGAAGATAGTTATTTATAAAATTATTCAAAGATTACAGCCTTGGCCCCCTGGGAAGGTAAAGGCCAAAATAGGGCTTACACCAGTCAGAGTAGGTCTTCATGTAGAGAGTTATTGGAAAAACAAGGAATCTATATTCTATATTTCAAAGTACAACAGGAACTCGTGTTCGCAAATCTGAGTTCCCTACAGGTGTTACACCTCTGACTAAAATATTTCATGCATGCTCAGAAATATGGCTTCAGATTCAGATAGCAGATATGTACACTTTTAGTGCCATAGATGTTCAACTCCTAACCTTAACAGGAATCGGTCTCCGGCATACAGTTTTCTTTGGTGATTATAGTGTAAATATAGGTTATATTGTAATATTCCAGAGGTGCAATTTTGAATTCCACATTGGATATGAATTAAGTGACACATAGAGATGATATAGGTTAATTCTACAAAGCTACAATTATCTATTTATGGTTATGAGTATTGTAAAAGATTAGGAGATATTGCAATATTAGCATTGCTTTAATTTTGAAATCTCACATAGATGTGGATAACCCTTTTTAATGTTAGGAAAAATAAAACAGCAAGAAATTAACTTGTAATAAATATGCCTGTAAAACCACATGGATGTCCTGAAGGAACAACACAACAACACAGGAAGGTTTTCCATCTGGTGATCAAATTTTTCCAAGTGTTGAAATATTTTCTGGGCTGCACAGTGGTGCAGTTGGTAGCACTGTTGCCTTGCAGCAAGAAGGTCCTGTGTTCAACTCCCAGCTAGAGGTCTTTCTGCATGGAGATTGCATGTTCTCCCTGTGCATGTGTGGGTTCTCACTGGCTACTCTGGCTTCCTTCCACAGTCCAAAAACATGACCTGTTAGGTTAATTGGTCTCTCTAAATTGGCCTAAGGTGTGAATGAGTGTGCATGGCTGTTTCTGCGATGGATTGGCGACCGGTCCAGGGTTTACCCTGCCTCTCGCCCGTGGACTGCTGGAGATAGGCACCACCTCCCCCGTGACCCACTATGGAATAAGTGGTATGGAAGACGAATGAATGAACTTGCTCTTTCTATATGATCTTATTCAGCCATAGGAGTTGTTTTCAACAAGCCAAATGATGACTGCTCAACTCTCAACTCATTTCGTCTTGTTTTTCCTAAGGATGTTGCCCACCTGCCTCACCGCAATCCGAAAACAAGACACTTAAACGGCCGGGTTCCATCACTGTGAGCTTAATGCCGAGTCATTAGGAACTAATAACCATCATTTTATCGTAACTTTCTTGTTATCCCTCTTAAATGAGGCTTGATAAGAAATTTGTTAACTGACAGAAAACTCCACAAGTTTATGCTGAAGAATGATTTGCTCTCTGTGACTGTGTGTTGCTTTTGCTACTGGATGGGGAACCCCAGTTGCTTGGCTCCTCAACACCTGTGTTTACTTTGGGGCCTTGGCCCCCATGACCCAGCAGCAATCCTTCACTCACTCAGAAGATGAAGTGAGGTTTTAGTCTCCAAATATGTGCCTTTCCTGCAGTTTTACCACTGTGTGATTCCTCTAACACTTTCACAAAGAGGCACAGGCCAAACTTAAAGTATAAATTACAATCCTCTTACAAATTCTGGGAAATGTAGCAATTCAAGCCTTCCTCTCCCTTACTGTGATGTTAATCCAGGCTAAAAAAAACATTTGGCTGTTTTTCCGTGCTTGATGTGACACTTTCAGAATTCAGTATGGAACAGGAAACAAAGAATAAAACATAACTTGTCTGAGTTTTGGACATCAGCAGGGACAAAATTTGACATACATTAAAGGGGAGGCTTTTTCTAATAGGTCTTATTATCTCAGTATTTCATCCTACAGAGCCCAGAGTCTTTAAACACAGAAATCAATCTTCTTTCTAATCATTTTATTAAGATCATGTATGTTTATAATGTAACGTTTTTCTTATTTATGTCATGGATTTATGTCATTTTTATTTTCTAGATTTCGTTTTCCAGTGTGCATTTTGATTTATTTGCTTAATGTTTTTACCGTTCTTCTGGTCCTGACTGGTGAGGTACACATCCAATTGCTCTGTATGTTTCAAATATTCCTTCTGTAAATATTTTCCTGATTTCTTGATCCCTCGATCCTTGTCACTGCTTTGTCTCTGGTTTCCATTGTATTTACAATTTCTTTAGGTTTTCATCCAAATAATAATGACCTTCACACGATGGAGGATTGTGTAGCCCTATCATCCTGGGGGCGATGTTGTCTACCCATTGGCTCCTGGTGTCTCCTATAACAAACTGGCCTCAGGGGCCTTGTGGGTAAGCACCAGGTGGACGAGCCTTGGCTTCAGGCACTCAGTACGTAAATTATGAGGAAGTCTGCTCCACATGGGCCCACCACCCGTAGGGAGAAACTTCAGGGTCGGGTGCCATGTATAGCGGGGGGGGCAGACGAAGGTGGGGGTTTGGACATGCTAATTCTCAGTGGCATAATCAGGCTTTTAAGACATGGAATATATAGAGCTTGAGGACCCTGGACCCACTGGCGCCCCAGTGTTGGCATTCTCACAGTGAGTGAGAGAGTCACATCTTTGTCACTTTAGGTTATAAGAGAGACGGTTCTGACTGTTGTCAGTGAAAATGCTCTGTCATCCAGAGGAAGGTCAGAGTAGAGCCATCGCTCCACGTTTTTTAGGCTCATAATGATTCAGATCCAGTTCATCAGTTCATCGATCAGAAACAGATTAATCTTTGTAGTAAAATACCACCTAAAAACTACTCTGGAGCCAAAATGCCAGAAAAACATATCTTTAGCACACTGTACAACAGAACGCCAACTTTTACAAAGTGCACCCACATCCTGATCCTACCTGTTATCTTTTCTGAATTTATGAAACATAATTTAAGAAAACACACTTTGTATTTGTTTGATGGGGATCCAAGTCTGAAACCTCCCCCCTTAAATTTTTTTGTGGTGCTGATACAGTGTTGTAGAGGAAGATTTGCCAGACTATTAGGTGGCTTTTGGTTAATTACCCCAATGATTGTTTTTGATAATTTGGTAATATGTCTCTTCACCCAGGCAGGATGAGGACTCAACTGTTTAAAAAATCTACAGTTAAGCCCATTATTATTTTTACCACTGGCAGATTCGGGTTTAAAGTGTAATTGTTTCCATTATGTTCCGTATGACTGGAAGCCATAATCCCAACTTGGATCTGATAAAGACTTTTTTTAGGGTGTTAGATTAGGGTAATGAACAGAAGGCCATTCAGCCTCAAAGACCTGGAGCTCAGTACAAAAGACAAATTGTCAAAAGATCTTTTAAAGTTTTTCTTTGGACTTTTGTTCCTTTTTTAAACTTGTAAGTCACTTTTACCCGCAAAGGTTCTGGTTTTTCAATTTTCTAAGAACCCACAGTACTAAACTATGCTATAATCAGGCACTGGGAGGGGACTCAAAATGAGTAAAAAAAGCTGTTAAAGTCCTTAGACAAACTTAGAAAAACCTACAGAAAGCCTGGGGAAGTGGTTGTCAGAGAGAAGTTTCAAACGTGATAAGAAGCTTTAGCTTCTTGGAAGCAAAGTATTAAAAGGTAGGGGCAAATTTAAATGTTTGCATGTATGTTAATGACAGCACCATATCTCCTTAAATTTCCAAAGTTGTAAAATATAGCCACACACTGTACATGTAAGCTTCAAACATTGTCTAGATTTATTGTATTGTACTGATTAAAAGAGAATACAGTAATTAAAACCCATCACCTTATAGGTAATTCGTAAAGTACCACATTTGTAAATAAAGATATTTTTTGAGAAACTGTTTTCATTCTTATTATTTGTGCTCTTTGTCTGCACTGGAGCTTTGACTGAATAAACATCATGTTCTTAGTTCTTCTTCTTCCACATTGTTGAGCAGCACTGAAAGGTCACCAGCAACCTGTTTACAACTGTTAAGATGTCCACTTGCTGTGGATCCAATGAATGTTGTATACTGTCCATTGTGGCCAGGTGCCAGGGTTCTGTTGCTCGTATGGCAGTGTGAACTGTTCAAATACAAGTGTCAGTGTTTTTTCAGGTGCGGATACATTAGTGTGTGCCAAAATTCATGTTTCTATGGAAACAGCTTATACTAGGAGTAGAAAGCAGTCACTGAGTCATTTGGTTTGTAGTCTTAGATTTATTTTACCTGTGAAGAACCTTTTTACCGAGAAATTATATTTGGTGTTGAGAGTTTAACATGTGTTAACAAAGTAATTCTGGAGATGTAACTTCCAACATTTAAACATTTAAAGAGACAGATTGTTTTTATGCAGTGCTTTTTAGTTAATTAATCAAGTTTGAGTAGAGATAGAGCAGAGCGCTCTGAGGGTTTTAACATGTACAAAGCTCCCATAAATAAAGAACCTCTAAGTCTTCATGTGACTTTTTTTCAGGTTTAAAGAAACATTTCAAGCCGTTCAAGTGTTGTATACTCCAGGACACTGGCAAGTGCAGGAAAAAGAGCTCAATGATAACTTCCTGAAGGCCCTGGCAGAGCGAGAAGAGGCCAACCACAGTGGGAAAATGACTGTGAGTACATTATTACAACACTCCAATTGCTACGTAATGGGATTCCCCTCAAATATTTCTGCAATTCCATTAGGATGGAAACAAAATCCATACTGTGTCAAGCTAAGTGGAAATGACCCGCCCTCCCAGTTTCAGTCCCTCCCCAAATACCACCAAAGCCAGCTGCTGGCCCCTTTCTCAACCATAGTACCCCCTCACTAAAACTACCTGGTTCTTAGATTAAGCCACAAAGATAAATCTTGAAGAGCATCCACCCAATCCTGAAGTAATATTTCAAATTTAAGGAACTTCATCATTCCTCTGTATTATTTATATAATTTTACTGCCACAACATTTGTCAGGGTTTACACTGTATGATTAGGCTTACTATTTAAACACATTTACAGGTACTGAAAAACATATAAAGATGTCTGTTTATTGACCGTATGCAGCTCTGCCCAGTTTTCCTCATACAGCTAACAGTCATTTCCTTTTCAGTTTTATCATGCATATAAGTATTAGAAAACAGTGTCTAAAAAGCCTTATTTGTAAAGACTGAATGCCTTCACTGAGTTGAATTTTATCACCTGTCTGTGATCAGATTCTCACAGATTAACATGAAAATCTCACAAACTTGACAAATTAGACATTTTTAATTACATGGTCTTGTTACTTGTCATCTATATGTTGAACTGATTATGCATAGAAAAATCCTGAAACTTCTCTCCGAAAATGTGATCAGCACTACGATTGTATAAGGACCGAAGTCGGAGCAGAAAAGAGATAAAATGCTGCATGTCTTTTTGATGATGCCATCAGTACAGTGACAACAAGGCAGTAATTTGTGTTTGGTTAAGAATGTATTTTCTTTTCCTATAAATGTTGTGGCACACTCTCTACAGTAAGCTATCCATGGGCCACGTTTCTTTAAATGTAGATTGTGTTTTTTTTACTTCATTATTGTTAGATTTCAATAAGTAGCACTGCTGCTTTGCAGCAAGAAGGTCCTGGGTTCAAATCCAGGCTGGGGATTTTGTGCATGGAGTTTGCATGTTTTCATGGATTCTTCCTGAAGAACATACATGTTTCTGAGCATGTACATACAGTATGTCCCTAAACTTTTAGGGTTAATTGTCCTCTCTAAATTTCCTTAGATGTTAGTGTGTTTGCACATGGTTGTATATCCTTCCGTTGTCCTGTAATATATTGGCAACCTGTCCACCGTATGTGTCGCCTCCACCTGGAGATTGGCTCCAGCCTGACATTTACCCTACATGGATGAAGCGGGTGTAGAACATGGATGGCTGATAGATTAGAAATATAGTTAAGTGGCATAGCCAATGGGAATGTAATGCTACCTAAGACTAGAAGTTAATTTATAAAATTGTCGGCTGCAAAAGTCTTCAGGGATTTTGAGAATGGTCAAATCCTGTGTGCCAAGGTTGCCAAATGTCTCTCTATAATTTTTCACTCTGGTCAGATAAATCTCTCTCAAAATAAAACACAATTTCCACACTGCTGTTTGTAAATTCTCATAGTAAACAACTGTTCATATTTTCCTGTGTAATTTTTTGCAAGCCAGCCAAAAGAGTAGCTCCATTATGGTCCAAAGCATGTAATAAAACAGCTAAAATCCCAGGTTATATAACTGCTAGTTTCTGATTACACTTGGTCAAGACTGATCAGAACTTATGCTTCACAATTATCTGATCGTACCTCATCTAAGGAGCAAAATGGGTCCTTAAGGAACCAGAAACCAAAATAATCCCATAGGTCGTGCTGTTTGTTCATCTTTTAGAGCCACAAAAAATAATAGAATAATTCACATCTGATATAATGCTAAAAAGTTTTAATCACAACTAAAGAGGCCACAATCTTCTGATCACAGACTTGACATTGTAGATTTGTATCTTAACGTGTGGTCTTGTAGGCTTTATAACTGGCTGTCAGCAGCTTCTTAACACCAGCAGCCTCTTTTCACTCCAAGGACCACTCAGAAGTTGAAAACCTTGCAAGTTCTAATAGATCTTTAAGGACAAGGAAGTTCAAAAGTGCAAAAGTGGGGTCTTAAATGCAGCAATCCTTTTTGAATCTGTTCTGTTTAGGAGCATCAAGGTTTCTGATAAAACTAAGTTTTAAAACTATGTACATACTTTATAAGTTGAAAGAACTGAAAATGTCTCTTCATACTGGTAGGTCTCAGTGAAATCTGGACTCCCAGCAGATGTTTAATCCAGCCAGGCACTTCTAAGCTTTCACAATTAATCACAATGATACCCTAAAATGTTCATGGACCATTAAGACCTTCTGAGGAATTCCATTGAGAGAATCTCCAGGTGCAGCTGATAGGTTGATAGTTTGGCCTCTAATAGATGGTGGGGCACTTTGCTACAGAATGGGAAGCAGTTCAGACAAATGTCCTCACTCCAAGGTCTAAGGCTCTCAGCCAGAAAATTCCTCTTCAAAGCTTCTCTCTGAATAAAGAAAAAATCTTATTTTTGTTCTTTGTTTTTAATGCGCTGTTATTGGAAGATCGGTTGTGTCAGAAACTGGTTAACTGGTTAATGTGCAGTGTCATTTATGTATATACATCTATATATCTATATATATAGATATATATATTTGAAGAAAATGTTCAAGAATTTAAGAATATATAAGGAAAAAACCCTTTGGTGATAATCATAAAATCTTAGTTTTGATTTGGGTCACATGATGAAGGGATTGTGAATGTTTTGAAGAGCTGAGCTCAGCATTGTTCTCAGGACCATATCGGAGTTGATTGACTTTAAATGATTCACTTCCAGGATGCGGGAGTACAAAAAGGGAGTTTTGTTTCACCTCCATCTACCTGGCCCTGAATGCTTGTCAGTTATGAGATCACATGTAGTGCTCAGTAGGTATGAAAAGAGGTAGCCAAATGTTTACTCCTTTAGTGTTCAGTGTGGTGGCCCCTCTGTCTCCTTTCTTTAAGCTCTTATGTCCTAAGACTTGAAGAGCTACTGATTCTGTTCTTTGGGATGCATTTGTGTTAAATAATCAGTAAGATTAGATACATTTTGCTCATTGGAAATACACTAAAATAGAAAGCAAGTATCACCAACCTTGTTTTGCTGACACAATATTTTCCCAGCTTGGAGGCACTGTTTTGGTTAAAAAATTGTACTTGGAAGATGTTTGTTTTCCTTTTGAGCCCCATTCGTTTAAAATTAAAGCCACATTTGTCCACTTAATGCTTCTTCTCTTTGAAACAGTTTGTGTAACAGGTAATCTTAATGCGGTTTGACGAGGCTTGACCTCATTGGTGTATTTACATTAGACAGATGTATTCCAGGCAGCGTTTACACATGTGTGCAGGCGTGTCGTTTCTTATTTCAAGCATTTATTTTGTGCTGCAGGAAAAGTTTGTGATATTTTCATTGTAATTTACCAGTAGGCATATATCAAAGTGATGTGTATACATATGTAAACATGCTCTGTTTGCATTGTAACAGCTGCAACAAATTACAAACAATTATGATTTATGAAGAAGTTGAATACATTTAGTTTTTCCTTTCCCTAAACCCAGAATCCACTTTATAAAATGGTCAGAGTAGCTGTGTTTATCTTTAATTTGATAGTAAGACCACCCAACATTTTAAAGACCCCTCTCTATTCGGCCTTTTTTTTAAAGGCATTTTAAAAACATGACATAAGCTCCTCTCTGCTGTCCTCCTTGAACCAAAGGATGCTTCGTGCTAGCACATTCCAGGTCCTCATATCTGCACATTTTTGCACTCTAATGCGAAGCAGTCCTTTTCTGACACATGCTTCCACTTTTGGCATTATCTTTTGTATGTTTGCACATTTTTGTTTTTTTAGGTATCTCATCTATAGCACTGTGCTGTATGTAAGAGAGACATCCATTTAGAACAGCGTGCAGTAATTTGTTTTAAAACAAAAGAAATGAACAAATCTTTTTATTTAGTACATTTCTTGCACACTCAGTGCCTTGTAAAACTGTCCAAATCCCCAAAACATTTTCACATTGTGTTAGACCAGTCATTCCTAATTCTGGTGTCCAGGGCCTTCCTTCCTGCATAGTTTAGGTGCTTCCCCAGTGCCACATACCCAACTTAAATGAATGGGTGTTTAACAGACTTCTTCAGCACTTAATGGCATGCTGCGTCAGTAATGCAGTCATTTGCATTAGGTGTGCAATTGAGGACCAGGACTAAGAGCTGTGGTCTTAGACCAACACAAAGTATCACTTAATTGTAAAGTGGATAGGAGATGTTGTCAAATTGTTTTACAAAACAAAATCTAAGAGGTGGTGGGGGGGGGGCTTCATTTGTTTTCTGCCTTCCTGATTCAACACTTTGTCAAACTAGCACTTGCTGCAATGATAGCTGCCCATAGTTCCAAGATCTTTGGGGTATTTCTCTACCAGTTTTGCACATCCAAAACTATATTTGACAGCTGACAAAGCTGAAACTTTGGCCAGAAAGAGGCATAGATAGATGACAGGGAGAGAGAATCTTCTGTACATGTGCCAACAGATTTGGGTTGTCAAAAACATAAAAAAATAGATGAGAATAGAGGATTCTATGTATGATTATTTAAGCTCTGATTTGGAGACAATCACAAACAAAAGCCATGATATTTCTCCTATGGTAAAATTCCTTGCAACACTTGCAACATTCAGCATCATTCCAGCGTAAAATCACTGTCAGTGATCATCTGCTGAACGCGCACCAACCTGATCATTGCAAAACGCATACATCAAGTGCGCACAGCCTGTAATTGCACATCATGCAAAAGACCCACTGTGATTTGATGTTGCTAAAATAATTAACAGAAAATAACTAAAGTCATTATAAGCCCAATTAAATCCTTAATTTGCAAACTGGATGCTAAAATCACTTTTTAGCAGGTGAAAAATCACCATTTTAAGGCAGCTTTTTTATATGGTGACAAAGACAGTGTATGCTTTAACCTTGTCACTAAACAAAACACATTGCCGTATTGACAGTAACATTATGTCACTGCAGGGCAATCGGAGCTGGATCAGTCTGATTACGTTGTTTAAATGTGAACATATGCCAGGGGAGGGTTTTGTTTATGCAGTAAAAAATTATTTTGTGTCACCAAAAAGCAATTTAAACAATCAAACACGTTGTATATCGTTAAAATATTGGCAAAACAAACAAAACGAATTTAGTAAAATCATTGGAAAGTAAATTATTTTTATGTAAATAAATGCTTGATTTCACTTTTTTGCAGGACAATTATGTGATGCTATGTTTTAAAATTAGCAAAGCTATATTATACCGATATATAGCAATCTATTTTTATGTTTCTAATATTACATTCAGGCTTAAATATTGTGGCTGTTTATCATTAACTATGAACTCTTCAAACACAGACTCTCAAAAAAAGAACCTGGTGAGTCTCTGAAAAGAATTAAAAGATCAAGGGAGACAAATTAATTAACAGACTTATTTGTCTTTTATATTGTTAATATTGATTGGCAAATTTGTTGCGAGTTACGTCGAGCAAGATAAGAGAAATAATTTAATCAGGGCAGATGACAAACCTGCTGTGAGTAGCACAACAAAAGCTAACTAACTGTAACAGTCCAGAAACGCAAGGGCCGAACAGAACAGAAGGAAAAAATTAGCACTGGATCATTTATAATGATGCAGCGTAACAAGTCCTGCATATTTCTAGTAACACAGCAAAGGATCTGTTTGCTTTTCCTCTTGTTCGAGCCAGTAGCACACACAATTTCCTCATTTAAATATGGCGATCTGCACCTGTTTTGCACCTGCTATCCATTGCACGCACGATTTTTGAAAATCGCATGCAACAAGCCCCCACATTGCACAAGCAATTTATTAATAGTGCAAGCAAATTAGCACATGCTATTTGGGATCTTTGAAAACCACCCCCTTGGTGTCTTATATCTATCAATTTTGGTCTTGTCTGACCAGAGCACCTTTTTCCACGTCTTTGGTATGTCCATTACTAGACGTGTGGCAAAGAGCAAAGGTTATTCTGTGAAGGCATGACTAACAGTTATCCTATTGAAATATTCTTCCAACTGAGCTGTGAATCTCTGTAGGTCCTCCAGTTACCATGAGCTTCATGGCTGCTTCCTTGATTAATGGTTGACCTCCTTGTCCAGCCTGTCAGTTTAGGTGGATGTCCATGTCTTTGTAGGTTTGCAGTTGGTCTATCCTCTTTCCATGTTCAGATGACGGATTGACCGGAGTCTGTTGGATGGTCAAAACTTGGGATATTGTTTTAGAACCTAACCCTGCTTTAAACTTCTGCACAACTTTCTCCCTGACCTGTCCGCTGTGTCCTCCGTGTGCTGTTTGCTCACTAATGTTCTCTAACAAACCCAGTAAAGTACATTTAACATTAAGTATGTACGCAAGAAAAAAGGTGATAAAGTTCAAAAGGTGTGAATATTTTTGCAGAACTATGATTAAATGCAAACAACTCAAGATTGTGGCTTCGACTGTCTTTGTCATGTGTTTTTGAATGGTTTCTAAATGCACAATGAAAGCTTCCTTCAGTGCTTACAGAGTCAGGTTGAAATTACATGTCTTGTCATGTGTCTTTGTGAGTTACAAACCATTGAAAGAAGGAAGATTTTTGATTGACATGAAGACCTCTTCCCTTTGTATGGAGCCACATCAGGTCTCTTTTTGTTGAGGACAGAAATGAAACTGCATAAAATCATTCAAACATATAACTTGAATGCCTTTTTATCGTTTAGTTTTCCAAGAAGGAGTCAGGTTTGGTATGGACGGAGCTTTCAGTGTCCGTCCTTTATTGTGCATTGACCTTTCTGGGCCTGCTTCCCTGGAAGAAGTCACAAAGCAAACAAAAGCTGCACCTGGGCAGCTATTGGCTTTATTTGCACTGGATGTTCTTTTAATCAAATTCAGGTCACACCTGGACAGGATGCCTGAGGGTTTCCGTGTCAGAAGGTTCACACTTGAAGTTGAAGGTGTGGTGCCAACACTTGTCCTCGTCTCTGTTTGTTACCAGTTTTTTAAGATGATGGTGTGGATGGAAACTTAAAGCAGTGAAGCTCATCTGTGTCTCCAAAATGTAATTGATCAAATGATAAACCAAAGAAAAACAGCTTTGCTGCCTCTTCACAATGGATGAAGAATCTGCTATCCACAACCTACAAATCTTCCTAGAACATGGCTGAGTTGCCACGTGGTAATGGTGGTGGACTTTCGGAGAACACCACCCCCATACACCCCCCTCACCATCCTCAACAACACTGTATCGGCCGTGGACCACTTCAGGTTGTTAGGAACCACCATCTCTGAGGACCTGATATGGTCTTCACACATAGACACTGTTTGAAAGAAGGCCCAGCAGAGACTGTACTTCCTGAGGCAACTCAAGAAGTTCAACCTTCCACAGGAGCTGCTGGTCATCTTCTACACTGCCATCATTCAGTCTGTCCTGTCTTCATCCATCTCAGTGTGGTTTGGCTCATCCACAAAACAGGACAGGTCCAGACTGCAACAAATAATCAAGACTGCAGAGAGAATAATCAGGGCTGACCTTCCCTCCATCCAGGACTTATACAGGTCAAGGGTCAGGAAAAGAGCTGCTAAAATCTCTGCAGACCCCACACACCCTGCACATAAACTGTTTAGAGTTTTACCTTCAGGTCGCCGCTGCAGAGCACTGTTTACTAAAACCAGCCGCCACAGAGATAGTTTCTTCCCCCAGGCTGTTTCTCTGATGAACATTTAATAGAGTACAAAACAACAGCATACAGATGTTGCAAATGCACCTTTTTATTATATATGTGTATATTGTACATTGTAAATTTGTATATTCTGTAATGCAAAAACAGAACAAAAGAGCAAAGTGTACCGGAGTCCAATTCCTTGTTTGTATGTACGAACTTGGTAATAAAGCTGATTCTGATTCTGATTCTGACATTTAAGTAAAACCTCTTTGTGAACTTACCAGAAAAGATTCTCCCTATAATTTGTTGCAACCTTTGAGATGTTCTCCTGCACCCTTACCACACTCCATGTCAACTACACTTACACTTATGGGCTTTGACTAGGCCATTGACTACTTTCTTTTTCAGCCATTCTAGATGTGTTGCTATGTTTGGGATCATTGCCCTGGTAATGACTCAGTTTGGGGCAAATTGTCACCTGTTATGAATGATGGACTCACATTTGACTCTAGAATACTTTGGTATTACCATGTTTGTTTGTTTGTTGTTGTTTTTTTTCAAACATTATGGGTTAGGGACAAACATCTGTAGTCTCAGCTTTACAAATGACATTATTTCAGAAGTCTTGCTGTTGATTCAGATGCACATCAAAGTCTTGCTGTCATATTATGTTTTGGGACATGAGACCTGTTAACTCTTCCAAACAAGCCAAACCTATTCTGTCTTTTTCTGATCATCCTGTCATGAACTTTAACATCCAATATGCTAACTGAGGCTGGTGCCTTCTGCTGGGACATCTTCAGGGAAAATTCACGGCGGTCTGTATTGTTTTCCACCTTTAAGAAATCTTTAACTCTATGGACTTTAAATTGCTTTGGAAATGCCCTTATAACCTTTCCCAGATTGATGAGCAGCAATAGGTTTTATCACCTTGACATGGACCTGCGTGCTCCAAAGCAGCAAACTGTCAACACCAATAATGATCAATTAATCAATAACGTTTATCAGGAGCCCAATGTGGCTACTTTCCAGGTTCTAAATTATAGTTTTTAAAATAAGCTCTTAATCAATGAAATAAAATGGGTTATTTTTTCAGATAAATTAATGGATGTATGTAAGCATTTAATGTAAACTGTCTTTTACTTTGCTTTTACTATTTGTTAGACAAATTTTACTGTCCACAAATGATTTTCAGTCTCCCACCCTTTCAGCTGTGGAATTTAACTGGTTGGCCTGTGCAGCAGGTCTCATGCCCAGAGGGGACATCCTGCATAAAGGACGTGTTTGTCTTTGGTCTGTGGACCCAGCAAGTTCTGTATTGATAAGCCCCTGTCGCTATAGATAATAAGGTGGTCAGTCATGCAGCTCAGAGATCAAGTATAGCATTGAAATTAAAGAGGAATTCCCAGCCCTATTGCATTTCAAGCCGTGTGCGTGTCCCCGCTGCCCAGTCCTTTTGTCCTTGTCATGGGCAGTAAAAACAACAATGGCAAGTTTGATTTCAAAGCAGCAGGGCCACGGTGGACAACCTTCAGAAAGGAAAGAGTCCTGCAGGGATATCATATGACCTTGACTTGAATGGTGTCACTGAGTGGAAGAGAGGTGGGGATAAGGCCTCAGCAGTTTGGAACCATCTAACAGGTGGACAAAAAGGACTTTTTGTCCTGAGAAGGAACCATTGTGATATCTGAGATCTGACCTAATCAGCATGTATTTTTCTTTTTAGCCCCACAACTTGACGCCACCTGACACACATACAGAAATCCCAGTGAAATATCCAGGAATGAAAAAGACAAAACACTGTTGCCTTTAGATAATTTGCTCATTTATACACCTTTCTTTTAAGGTTGTTCAGTTATAATGCTCTCTGAGTCACAGGCCTTGAGGAAAATGTTACTCTTACCTGATTACAAGACATACATTTCCTGGATGTTGTCATAGAGTTTGCAGTGCCTTGCAAAAATGTTCACATCCCAAGAACTTAACTCACTGAATAGTTCAAGGTAAAAGTTACATAGTTTTCTAAATGCTTTATTAAAGAAAATCTGAAAAGGTGTGGCATGCAATTATAATCAAACCCATATACTCTGATACCCCAAACTAAATGCAACCGTCTTCAAAATTAGTAAATAGAGTCCACCGGCATGTAATTTTATCTCAGTAGAAATCCAGCAGTTTTCTTACAAGCCTCAGACGTTTGTTACAGAATATTAGGGAACAAACTGCATCAAGAGGTTTACCCTGTAGCAGAATAATGATCTTAAACCTACCGTCAGAGCTGCAATAGATTGGTTGAATGGCCCAAAGTCCAGATTTACATCAAATTGAGAATCAGTGATAAAATCTGAAATTCATGTTTACAGATGTTGTCCATCCAATCTGACTGAATTTGAGGTATTTTGCAAGGAGTAGCTGACATAAATTTCAGCCTTCAGATGCACAAAACTGGTAGAGACAAAAGACCTGCAGATCTAACTGCAGCCAAAGATGAATGTGCAAACGTTTGACTCAGGTAGGGCTGAACACATGACTTCCCTAGATTTCGATTTTTTATTGTTTTTGGGAAAAGATGGAAGCCATGCATCACATTCTTTTTACTTTGCAATTATGTGCTCATTTTGTTTTTGGTCTATCATGGGTATGTATTTGTTAAAGTTCTTAGAAATCTTGGCAATCTAGAGAAGCAGGACAAGGGAAAATAACTTTATGTGTATTGCTTTAGAAAAAGACATTCAAGTCGTTTTTTTTTGTTTGTTTTTTTTTGCCTACATGCCAGAGCAGTTTTGCTCTACTAAAAGAATATCTAAAGATACGACCCTCATTGTATGATTGTCTTTATTAAACCAAGACTGGATTCAGCATCAATGTAGGCAGGCCACATTAATGTATTAGTAACCCGTGTTTGTATGACCTTCAACCATCAGACATTCATGTCTAAACAACAAATTCTGTGGATTTGTTTTTAAATCCACAGAATTTGACAAAGAGCAGAAAACAACATGCATTACATTCAGGCCTCACATCATTCAGTTTCATTTATTTATGTCTTCCCATTGTGAAGCAGCTGTTTAGCCAGTAAAGCCATATATTGACTGTTTTGTTAAAAATGTTTCTGTCTCCCATATTCGTGACATCATCCTTTTGGATTTTCCACCAAAACAGTGATTAAACTGTTCCAGTTTGCGTCTGGATATATCTTCTTCTTGGCTGCCTGTTGAAGAGGGAAGCCAGGGGTTACGTCGACTGAATTCAACTTGAGAGATTCATCCAGTCTGTGCTGCTGTGTGCTCAGATGCGTCCATGCACAGTGTTCTAATACTTCAATGTACTAAAGAAAAGCATGCACATTATCTAAATCGCTCTGGATTCCAGACATCTTAAATAATTTAGAGGGTTGGATTGCTCATAATTAGAGGACTTGTGAATCGTTTTCTTTTCCTTTGACAAATCTTTGGAAAACTGTTGAATTGTTAAATTGTGTACAGCAGAAAATTTTCAGTTTTATTCCTCTGTAATTCGTTAAAACCGATGCCCGTCACAAAGAATCTAACTAAGCTCTTTTTGTCTGAACTAAAAGGAACCGAGACAGAAGACGTTTTAAATATGATGATTCCTCAAGGTGACATGCAGCTAAGCCAAGTGTCTGAGCTTGTCAACAGCTGTTCAGAATCTGCCACATTAAAGTAATGTGACCCACCAGCCTATAGGGAACATATGAAACTGGGCTCTAAGGTATGTCTTGAGGCATTTTCTGTTGCTCCACTTACTGCATCGGCCTTCACCCTCAGCTTCCTTTATTTTTCTAAGACGGCCTATTTGTTATGCACCAGAACTCTCCTGCAAATTATTTGGACTAATAAGTTAGCCCTGCAAATGTTGAAGGAATTCATTTATGGTGAAAACATCAATACCCAGACTGGGAATTAAACTAAAGCAGATCCGCTCTTAGGAGCATATGGAGTGCATTCTTCTGAATCTTCTTTGTTTTATCACTACACATTGGAACACTTTGGTGTATTATTTCACCTGAGTAAATACTGGACAGCGTCTCTCCTACTTAGCACCATGCACATGTCTTCCAGTAGTATCCCATGCAGGCTTCAGCTGCTGGTCTGTTCACCCCGGTCTTTGGCCCAGTTACTGTCTCCCCTCTGCTTACTGTCAATCCAAGAGCAATGCAGGACTTTGTGTTTTAGGTCTGTATCCTATGAGACCAGCTGGTGTTGATGGACAGTTTCTCATCAGGTTGGTGTCAGTCTGCCTTTTTTGTTCTCAGCTCCCAGTCGCACCGAAATGCCAAAGATTTGAGCTCATGGTTTAAATTTTTAAGCTTCTGAAATGCAGACAGACTGAATTCTCTGCATATTTTCATGTAATTGTAATACATATTAACATGTGTGTGAGATTCTTAGAGGAGAAAAATGCAGATGGTTAAAGTGTATCAGCAAATGCTGGGAGTTTAAACTGGTTGAATGCAAATTACCTGCTCTTAAAAATGTAGATCTGTATATATTTTAATATTGATGTTGTATTCATTCACAGCACCCTCCACATTTATCAGAAGCCACAATTAAGATGTACAATAAACTATATTTTTTAATGCAACCTTTAACTAAGGAATATTTATACAGTGCACAAATGAAATCCTACAACACCAAAACAATTATTTTTTATAGCCAAGCATTTGTCAATTCGTACGTTTAAATTGATAATAGTTTCATGGAAGTTAATTAGTAATCAGTTACTTTCTGTCTCACTGGACTCTAAATATGATGTGACAGAGACCCCATTTTATCTCAGACATTCTTAAAAATGGGAAAGACAAGACAAGACGTTTGAATTCATTGAATGCAAATGGTGTTAGTGAGGAGGGTGGTAATGGCTCACTGAGAACTGCAGCAGTGACATTTTGGTGTCATCAAGTGTCCATAGGTTGTTGTTAGACTGTATGACCATGTAAACCAACTGTACATAAGGCATGCCAGGGAAAGTCTTTTCTGTCCTAACATCAGCCTGTGGGGACTTAAAATGAGAAACTAAACCTGAATTCTTCAGAAACAAACAATCCAGCTGGGTCTGGTGTAAAACTAAGGATAAATATGTGGACAAAAACTTCATATCTCCTGTTAGGTAAGGCGGAGGATCTGTGAGTCTGTGGGCCTGGTTTGCTTCCACATGTCCTGGGAACATAATTGAATGCACCAACTGCATGATGACTAAACTACAGCAGTTAAAAAATAATTCATTTAAAGTTTTTGCACTTCTTTCCCAGGGTTGCCAATTATTTAGCTCACTATCCCCCAACCGAGGAGAGGTGGAAATGTTCTGTGTTGTCCTCCACATTGAAAGGCAATTCTAAACAAACGGGTTTTTAACCTTGATTTTAAACAACTTATGGATTCAGCATTTGTGCAGTTTTCTGGATGTTTGTTCCAGATTGGTGAATGCTGCTTCTCCATGTTTGGTTCTGATTCTGGGAACGCAGAGTAGACTTGAACCAGAAGGGAAGGTTGATACAACAGAAAATCATTAATGCAATTTGGTGCTAAGTCATTCATTGACTTATAAATTAACATAACTATTCTCTAAGATACTGGGAGTTGGTGGAAAGACTTTATAACTGGGCGATGTACTCCATTTTCTATGTTCTAGTGAGGGCCGGGCAGCAGCGTTCTGGATCATCTGCAGCTGTCTGATGGACTTTTTAGACAGACCTGTGAAGACACTGTTGCAGTGATCAATTTGTCTAAAAATAAACACATGGATAAGTTTTTCAAGATCCTGCTGCGACATTAGTCCTTTAATCCTGGAGATGTAGAACTAAGAAATAATTTAAATAGAACCTCTCCGACAACATGAAGTAGGCTGAAAACTTAAAAAAAGCAACAGATCATGCCCAGATCTAAAGAAATTCATGAACAAATTAGAAACATTGTTCATGATTCAAGCACCTTACAGGAAGGAGAAAGCATCTCTGACCAAAGAATAACGTGTTTTGGTGCTAAATTTGCATTTCAGCCAAAGAACAATTGAATTTACCGTGTGAAAATGCTGTCTAAAGCTGGTAGGAGTGTCATTTAATGTTTGTTAATAATAATAACAATAATAATTACAATAATGCATTATTCTTATACAGAGCTTTTCTATATGTTTAAAGACGCTTAACAATTTATTGCATTATTCATTCACTTCTCAGTCACACTCCTTGGTAAAAATGCGGCTGCCATTCTGCACCTATCGGTCCCTCCAGACCACCACAATCACACAGTCACATAGGTGGAGTCCAGCATTGTCAATGCTTTGTTTTGTGTCCATAAGTTTCAATTGTCTTTGTTTTGATGAAGATGCCCTAGGATGAACTTCAGCCTTTCTTTTGTGAACCGTTGCAGTCGGGTCAATATATTTTAAACATTTTGATTTATGCTTTCTCTGTAAATGACAGTAGAAAAAATAACAAAGGTTCTATACATTAACCAATATTGGCATTAAACGCTAAACATATGTCAAAATGTATGTTTAATTCTTTTACAACAAATTGTGAGAAATTTGGAGGACCTCAACCCACACACATACAGGTGCATTTTAAAAATGGTTTATTGTGGAAGGGTGATTTTAGTAGTCCAATACAAGTAGAAACACGTTATAAGTTCAGTACACACAAAAGAAATCTGAGATATGGCCTAATTCGTCAGTGATCATGGGTTACAGTTGATAAAAACATCTCTGTCTCAGATAATTAGAATTTTGCATAATATGATCATCAAAATCTTCACAACCACATAAAGAAGTTAAATATGTCACTGTATACTGTATATACTCAAGTGTACAAATTACCATTTAAACTGCTGACATAATTTCACTTTTCCACAATATTCTTAATTTTGATATCAACTGTACATGCACAAGCAATAAATGCTCATTCCAGTGTGTAAGCGTGCGCGCACACACACACACATATGCATACACACACATACACACACACACACACACACACACACACACACACACACAAGGTAAGAAAAGGCCATGAATGCTCCAGTAGAGAGTCTTTTTTTGTCTATTGCAGGCACAGTCATTATTACAACAACCACGCAATGCAGCATGTATGCAGCCTGCCCGACCTGAGGGTGCCCAATGTATCTCCTGTACAGCAACACAAGTAGAGCAAGAATGATACCTCTTCTTCTCCTCTCAACCAGTTTAAAGCTGCATATCGCCAACTACAGTTTGGAGTGGTGTGTAATTTTACAGTGTGTCGGTTGGACAAAATAGACACAAAGTACATCAACAAACATATCCAACAGGAGTAACGAAAGCATTAATAGAAATATAGTGAAGTAAAAAGAACGATTTTATCCTTAAAATGTAGTGGAGTGAAAGTAATATGTTTTGCAAATAAATGCTAATCAAATAGTGCAAATTCTCAAAAACTCTACTTAAGTACATTGCTCAAGTAAATTTACTTCGTTACTGCCTACCTCTGGTACAGGGTTGTAGGGAAACTGATGCCTATCTTCATCAGTCTACAGGCAAGAGACGGGGTACACCCTGGACAGGTCGTCAGTCCATCGCACTGCAACACAGCAACACACAGGACAAACAACCACACACAGACCGTTTCACACCTGTGGGCAATTAAGAGAGACCAATTAACCTAAACGTCATGTTTTTGGACTGTGTGAGGAGGCTGGAGCACCAGAGAGAACACATGCATTCATGGAGAACATCCAAACTTCATGCAGAAAGACCCCTCCCCAGTTCTACCAACTGCACCACCATGCAGCCCGAGGAAGACATGTTTTTGGAAATTTTGAAGCAACTTCTGAAGACACCAGCATTACTCCAAATGAATTACAAAGTGGCTTAAGGAGAACAAAGGCAATGATTTTGAGTGGCTATCACAAAGCTCTGATCTCAGTCCCCTAGAAAATCTGTAAGAACTGAAAAGGTGTGTGTGAGCAAAGAGGCCTACAACCCTGACTATATCAGTTCTGTCAGGAGGAATGGACCAAAATTCCAGTAAACTACTGTGAGAAGCTTATGGAATAAATCCCCAAAGGTTTCTTTCTCTCATTATTCATATATGGAACTCATTTTAGAAATCCTTTTTGACCCAAGACAGGAAACATGTTTGTAAACTTCTGATTTCAACTGTAATTGGATATGAATTGGATCAGTTTCTCTTGTAGACTTTGTTGTGAACCAGTGCCATATTTATGAACTGAACAGTACAGAATGGGACCAACTGTTTTAACTTTGTGCTTTAGAAACATACCAAAGTACTGCACAACAGAAAAACTCTCAAATCCCCACATGTAGTTATTTTACTTCCTATCCTGCCCTCTCCCTACAGTACTACCAGCTTGTCTGTTTTTTATCAGCGTGTTTTCCCCTTCCATCTGGCTGACCTGATATCACATTGGCAGCCCGTTGTAATGTGGCTTTCCCTCTTGTTTATCTTATTCCTTTTGACAAAGAAAAAAATCCGCTCAACATGTCTTGCAGAAATAATTCAGATATCAGTCAATAGAACGCAGGAAATGGTGGGGCAGGAAAAAGATAAACCTGTTTGCACAACATGTTTCGTCAACGCTAATGTTGTCTTACACCATACGGTCAGAGATCAAACAAAGTCACAGTTTTTATTATTCTTATCCCCTCGCAGGGCTGAGCTGAAGAGCATTTCATGCTTTGAAAAATGCAGTGAAAACACTGTGAATTCCTTGTGGTGCAGTGTGACAGCCAGTGATTGCGGGCTCATGGCAAGTCCGAAGGGGGAGCTTTCCAGCGGACCGGCAGGCCAACTAAAACAGAATCATGTTTGAACACCTATTTCCACTGGGGTGGGGGTGGATGGGGGGGTTCCCAGCTTTAATCAGGATCTTAAAACAGGGAGGCCTTTGATAAAGACTCTGCTCAGTACATTTATCTTCTTTCTCTGAAGGCTGCGCTGGCTTATGTCATCCACTTTGATCCTGCCTCTATGGAGAGCGGTGTCGGACATATCTACAGCTGATAACACGCTGGGGAAGCTGTGATCGAGAAAAGGAAGAACTCAAATACACAACCCTCTGAGCTTGTAATCGGAGATTCCGGGTGTGTGTGGTATGTTGCCCACCCCTCTTTATGGAAACAGTGCCATTAATTTTCCAAGCGTTATAAACATTACCTCCTGGTTAAAGAGGAGCTGTGACAGGGCGGTGCCCCATAATGTGAAAGGGCAACAATATTTGACTTGGACGTGTTCCCGGTGATGAGGCCAAACCCTGCGACAGGCCTTTTGGCAGATGTCATGCCTGAGTGCCTTGGAATAATGCTGATAGGAGCTGAGCTGGACTGGACTGTACCCATGACAAACCCTGTAATCTGTGCATCAGCATTCACAGCACACCAGGCTGTGGTCCAACACTTTGTCTGCACAGCCTCAGGTTGCCATCAGACAGTTTTGTTACTTTCAATCTAAGAGCTTACAGTTTCTCCTCTGAACATCTGGTTTTAAAGTAAATAAAAATAAGCATTAACAGGAAACTCTGAAATATTTTTTTAAGAGTGTCCAGTGTAAGGATTTACACTTAGTGGCTACTTTATCAGATACATTGTACCAGGTTTACCCCACTGCCTACAGAACTGCCCTTTGTGTCATAGATTAAACAAGGTGTTAGAAAATATCTGCAGAGATTTTGGTTAGTGAGAGCATCACACAGTTGTTGCAGATAGGTCGGCTGCACGTCCATGATGTTTTAGCTGCACATGGAAATTGACACTCGTCAGACCAGGCAATGTTTTTCCAATCTGTTATTGTCCAATGTTGGTCAGCCTTCAAGAATTACACCCTTAGTTTCCTGCTGATAGCTGACAGGAGTGTGTGGTATTCTGCTGCTGGAACATATGTGTTTGAAAGTCTGAGGTGTTCCACTTTAGAATATGGTATTCTGCATACATAGAACCTATCCATCCGTCCGTCCGTCAGTCTAGAAAGCTGCTTTCGAAACAGTTAAATAAGAGCCAGGTAAAACAAGCTCATTACTGTAAAACCCAGAGAAAAATTTAACATAATTCAGTTTATAGCATTTATTTGCAAAGTGATCAAAAAGAGTTTAGTTCAGAAATTTAAAACTGTGATTTTGTTTGCCTCCCATTCCCTTCAAACCTAAAGATTCAAAGGAAGTATATCTAGGAAGACAATGGGAATATTGAGAATTCCTCTGCGTCATTAGGGAAGACCAGGATTAGCAGAGACTTCCTGTTTGTGACTAGCTCGGGGCCAGACCAGCCTGTGATGTAGGCATTAAAGGCAGAAGTCAGTCTTTAAAAATGGGATACCTTAAACAGGCCAGCCATGGGGGACATGTTTTCTTTCCCATTACACATCGAGGCTGCCACTTAGCTCACAGAGAGCGCGTTCGGATCACCTCCTGCTCCCCTCACCCTTGGGGCCAACTAGCGGATCATAAACTGATACCCTCAAAGGGAAATTTACGATAATGGTTTGTGAAATAACTTTCAAATTACAATGAGCGGAGTGCTCTGTTTCATGTCACAGTGTTATGGTGAGTGCAGTACAGCCACAGGTGTGAGCTGTTTGGCAGAAAGCCTAGTTGTACAGGAGCCATTGATTGATTGATTGATTGATTCATTCATTCATTCATTCATTCATTCATTCATTCAATTGTTTTTCTTTTGATGACATACATTTCAGAAATAGTTTCTTTGTTATTTAACAGAAAAATGGTGAGCAAAGGACAATGCATCAGAGGCATCAGACATGCATCAGAAAATACAGGTCCTTCTCAAAATATTAGCATATTGTTATAAAGTTAATTATTTTCCATAATGTCATGATGAAAATTTAACATTCATATATTTTAGATTCATTGCACACTAACTGAAATATTTCAGGTCTTTTATTGTCTTAATACGGATGATTTTGGCACACAGCTCATGAAAACCCAAAATTCCTATCTCACAAAATTAGCATATTTCAGCACAGTGATACCATGGTCAGTAAACCATTTACCAGTGGTTTTGGCACTGTGAGCAGGTGCCAGGTCGTGCTGAAAAATGAAATCTTCATCTCCATAAAGCTTTTCAGCAGACGGAAGCATGAAGTGCTCCAAAATCTCCTGATAGCTAGCTGCATTGACCCTGCCCTTGATAAAACACAGTGGACCAACACCAGCAGCTGACACGGCACCCCAGACCATCACTGACTGTGGGTACTTGACACTGGACGTCTGGCATTTTGGCATTTCCTTCTCCCCAGTCTTCCTCCAGACTCTGGCACCTTGATTTCCGAATGACATGCATCCGAAAAAAGTACTTTGGACCACTGAGCAACAGTCCAGTGCTGCTTCTCTGTAGCCCAGGTCAGGCGCTTCTGCCGCTGTTTCTGGTTCAAAAGTGGCTTGACCTGGGGAATGCGGCACCTGTAGCCCATTTCCTGCACACGCCTGTGCACGGTGGCTCTGGATGTTTCTACTCCAGACTCAGTCCACTGCTTCCGCAGGTCCTCCAAGGTCTGGAATTGGCCCTTCTCCACAATCTTCCTCAGGGTCCGGTCACTTCTTCTCGTTGTGCAGCGTTTTCTGCCACACTTTTTCCTTCCCACAGACTTCCCACTGAGGTGCCTTGATACAGCACTCTGGGAACAACCTATTCGTTCAGATATTTCTTTCTGTGTCTTACCCTCTTGCTTGAGGGTGTCAATAGTGGCCTTCTGGATAGCAGTCAGGTCAGCAGTCTTACCCATGATTGGGGTTTTGAGTGATGAACCAGGCTGGGAGTTTTAAAGGCCTCAGGAATCTTTTGCAGGTGTTTAGAGTTAACTCGTTGATTCAGATGATTAGGTTCATAGCTCGTTTAGAGACCCTTTTAATGATATGCTAATTTTGTGAGATAGGAATTTTGGGTTTTCATGAGCTGTATGCCAAAATCATCCGTATTAAGACAATAAAAGACCTGAAATATTTCAGTTAGTGTGCAATGAATCTAAAATATATGAATGTTAAATTTTCATCATGACATTATGGAAAATAATGAACTTTATCACAATATGCTAATATTTTGAGAAGGACCTGTACATCCTACACTTGCAGCATCTGGTCTGCGCCCGACACTCCAAGGTTCTAGCCCAGCGATCCTTTTCAAACTTGTTTTGTTCAGAAGTGTCAGCGCTCCTGATAAAACTGTCAAAGTATTGACTCCAGTAATCTTTTCTGTTCAGCACAGTTCAGCAAAACACATCTAAGGTGTTTTAAAGGCACCAACTGACACACCTTAATTGATATCCACATAAGGAATAACCAATAGTAAAAATCAACAATTTCCACCAACACATTTTTAGCAGATCATTTAGATTCACAAAATTGAAAATAAATTTATAAAAAAAGTTGTGTTTCTAATTTGGAGCCTTGACTGCATCAGAAATCCTTAGCATTGCATTTCTCTTTACTTACAGTGGTTTGCAGAATTTTTCAAAAGCACTCTTCGTTGTATTTTATTTGGATTTTACGTTGTTCCTCCCACAGTCCAAAGACATGCCTGTGTAGGGGGTGTAACAAAGATATATATCATAAATTAAAAGGTACAAACTGTTATAGTTAGTGTAAACTATAAAATTATAGGGATAAATATTTATAGGTATTTGCTAAAGAGGACACTATGCCTTGACCAACATTTTGAATGACACAAATGTAAACACACCTAAATACAGCCAAGGGTGATTTTTATTGTTTGTCTGCCTGCCATGTGGTACAGACAGAACAACCTACATTTCATACACATGCCTCTGACAATATCACATAAGGCATAATGCTATTGATCTGGAGGCAGTTTGTGAAGCAGAGCATGGCAGACTGGTTAATATTTACAGGAACCAATCAGATGGAAATATACAAACAGAATTAGAAACGGCTCAAGTTCTGAAAATGATCATTGTCATCATTCCCTTTTGCTTCAGGTTTTTCATCTACAGCAGTATTCATCGCAGCTTGGGGGTCTTTGTAGTCTAACTCTGATTCAAATATGTAAGTATGAACCCCCATTGCAATTCAAATGCAACTCCTGTTCTTCAGAATCTTTGTAAAATATGCTCACGTGTTTCCTAATGCCAGCTGATCAATTTGATAATTTTCCCCCAAATGTGATGTCCTTGACTCAAATTCTGAACATCAAATTGATAAACCTTTAAGAGTCTGACAATGCTGCAAAAATGTTCTCACTGGAACTGAGAAATGTCTTTAGAGTGGGTTTACTGAAGCTTGTAAACCCACTCGAAGTTGAACTTCATCTAGAGTAAACTGAAATAATAGGATCTTCAGAACTACAAGTGATTATTTCCACAACGTAAAGTGCAAATACAGCTGCTCAGGTTGAAACTCAGTCAAGAACTGAGCCATTAAGGAAGGTCCTAGTGATCAACTGCAGTTTGTAGAATGATTATAACTGAGCAGACAGGATTTTTTTTGATTTGGTGTTTATCATATTGGATATTTATTATTTAAAGCTGAAACCACCATATATTTAGTGGAAAATATCGCCTGTTTAAAAGTGCTAATAATGTTCTACAAGCATCCTGACTGCCTAGTTATGTGAATGCATTCTGGTCTTCGTCTGGATACAACCCCATTCAAGACTTTGAGATTCCAGTAAAGGATTCAATCATGTCGACCACCTAACAGGAAGCTGCTGCCGCATTGGGATTTTTGGCATTCTTGGTACTTTCTCTGACATGTTTGCTCTGTAACGAACAGGCTTTGAAAGCTTCTGTCAACGGGAGAAATGCCTAATAACGCGGAAAGAGTTTGTCCCGGGTCAAAAGAATTAACCTCTAGTTGTGTGCGGGGCTAAACTTGGATAAGTGCTGGACAAGGAGCGCGATAGTCAGGTCTTTCAAGATTTATTTTGGGTCCCTCCCTCTCTTAAAAAACACTCTTCAGTTAAATTTAAATGGCCTGCTTTGTATGTGTTAGACTGTCCCCTTTTCTCACCACACACCCTCTTGTTTCACATATCAGGACATTCAGCATATTTCCAGATTGGCTAAAACTGAGGCCTTCGGACATGGTATCTTTACTGCCAAGACACAAGTTTCCTCTCAGTCTGTTGATGGTGTTAAAGGAAAAGGAAATTAAAATGCTTTTGGAAAACTAAATAGGGTACAGCTTGTTCAACTAGAATATAATTTAAAATTTAAAATATTCCATTAATTCTGTTGAAAAAGTGAAACTCATGTCACTAACACCCTGCACAAGCAAGGTTAGCCACAAACGGTCAATGCTAAAGAAGATGGATGTTCACAAAGTGCTGCATTAAAGTATATTACTGGAAGGTTGAGTAGAAGGAAAACGTGTTAGAAAAAGGCATTTAAGCAAGAGAGACAACTACAGCCTTGAGCGTACTGTGAGGAAAAGTCCATTTAAAGGTTTGGTGTTAAATTCACAGTGGACTGAAGCTGGAGTAGGAGCTTTACGATCCATCACACACTTACATATCCAGAACATGGGCTACAATTATCACATTCCTTGTGTCAAGCCACTTGTGAACCAGAGACATTGTCAGATGTGTCTTACCTGGGCTAAAGAGACAGTGAACTGTATTTTTGCTCCTCTGCATTTCATTTCATTTCATTTTTGTTTGGAAATCAATGCTCCAGAGTCTGGAGGAAGAGTGGAGAGGCACAGAATCCTTGTTGCTTGAAGTCCAGCGTGAAGTTTCCACAGCCACTGATGATCTGGGGTTCCATGTCATCAGCTGGTGTTGGTCCAATGGGTTTTATGAAGTCCACAGTTAACACAGCCATCTAGCAGGAAACCGTAGAGCACTCTTTGCTTCCTTCTGCTGACAAGCTTTATGGAGATGTTGATTTCATTTTCCAGCAGGACTTGGCACCTACCCACACTGCCAAAGGTAGTAACACCTGCTTTAACGTATGGAAGTCTAAAGTTTTTCCAAGCTATACATGTGCACTGTTTCATTCAGATTTTTAAATATAGCCCGCCTTTAATTCTAAAAGAAAAGAAAAGTATCAACATCTTTAAAGGCCCTAATCACAACCTTCCTTGTCCGTGTTTATTTTTGTCTATCAAACCTTTTAATTACCAAACAGGAAATCAATCTGTTGGAGGTCTTTCATTTGTTACTGTTGGGCCACTTAAATTATTACTTGCATTAAGCCACTAGTAAAGCTTTACCATGTTTTATTTAAAGAGAAGATGGCTGGAAAATTAATTAAGATCCGAAGCTGTTTGCAGGGTCCCTCTTCCTTATATGCACTGGCTTGCTGTGGCCTCATTTGCTGCTTGAAATGATTAGTCATGATGTAATTAAATATAATCACTGAAACCATAATTGAATCTTGCAGGTTTCTGCTTGCTCAGTCTCAACCCAAAAGAAACTGAGGTAGAAAATCTAACTGGACATTGCCCCTGTGTTGAACTAGATGTGGAACTATGTGAATCTGCCTTTAACAAACACTGTGAAGACCGAATCAGAAAACAAAGCTAATTGAATTTAGTGCAAACATTTCTTTTTTCCCGGCTGTGTTTATCCATCTTCAGGACTGATTGTGCTATGTACGCTTTTCCTTTCAAAGCCTTACACCTGCACCTTTGTCTGCTCCGGAATGCGTCTACAAATATAAGACTCTGATAACGCTGCACCTGTTTTGAGAGTTATTTTAGGCAGGCTAAACAATAATCACAGAGTAACTCATCATTAAACCAGAGCAGGGCTATTATAGCTGTTATGTGAGGGTTAGTTTCAGTTCACGTGCACGCCATTCTTTACACAGCTGCAACAACTCAGATTCTAACTATTGTTATTTAAACTTAAACAAGAGAACATTTCTTCCATTAATGAGCCTAGTGGTGAAAAGTCATGTCATGACTTCAAAACAGAACAAAATGTATGTATAGTAGGTATTGCACATATAATGATTTGCATAAAGAGGACACAGTAAAGTTTGACGCTTTGCTATCAGCCAGCTTTCCTTTTCCTTTTTAAAGGGCATATACAATCATTTTTACAACTTTTCCTTTTCAGTTGTGTTTGGGCTTGCAGCCTTCATCAGTGCAATCATTTCCATGCCTGAAGCTGAAAATTATGAAAAACGTGTGAAGATAAAAAGTATCAACAAGGCTGCTGTAAACACAACCTGTAGAGTGATTATGTCAAAAATAAAACTTTCAATTCAAGGATCAATGAATAAAACAATGCAAACTCCCCAAAACAAAGTGTCCAGCTCCAATGTGAACTCACAAAGCAGTAATTTGTCCTATGAGGAAGAAGAGGAGGAAGTCAGGAGAGATGTCTGGGAGCAGTAGTTTGGAGACCAAATAACCTGACAACCACGACAGTGATTTAAAAGAGTTTTGTAACAAGCCCAGTCTATCTGTAATTCACCACAGTACTGAATGACTGTTTGTGATAAACAAAATTGGTTTCAAAACCAAATATTCTGTCAGCATTTAGGAAAACATGACTTGTGTTCCAGTTCTAACCTGCATTGTTATTCTGATGCATACAGAGGCCAGCTATATCAACTAATTGTGAAGTGTTTGCATAAAGCTGAGTCTCAAATAACCAATCTGTGTTTTCTTGTAAGGGTTTAACTACAGTACAGTCATGTAGCTTTCAAAAAGTCATCTGTCGTTTTGCTCAAATGCAACAAGTCCATCTGCAGTTAGTTTGGCCCCAAAATGTCCCTTTAAGCTAATGCTACACATGTAAAGAATGAAAATAAAGTTGAAATACTGATATTTAAGGTGTTGTTGGTTTGGCTCAGATGCTGAAACAATGTGTGCCTCGGTCGTTGCTAATTATCTTGGATAAACACACAGGAAAAAGGTTTGGTGAGGGTGGTGACTGATTTCATTTAATAATGTAATCTGGAAATGTCCGCAAAGATTTTGTTTTGGACGTTGACGAATGAAAATAAGAACCCCCAAAAAAAGGTTTTCCAGAGGATCTTTGGGGAATGTAAGAAAAAAGGGTGGATTGACCATACATATTTAACATATGGCATATTTTGTGTCATAAAACTGTGTTTTTAAATTTCTTATATGATTTGAAAAGCAAATACAGAACGTTTTTTTATTTACATTTCATGATTTCAAGAATTACATGTGATCTGGTTGTAAAATATCTACTGCATAATTAATCAACGGGCCTTTTTCCATCAAGTCTCACTTTGCAGATTCAGCCTTTGTTCTAAGTTCAATTCTGTTGCAGATTACACCCACTGTGTGCAAACACACTAAATTCAAATGTCTGAGTTAAACGAACACGAGGGAGGAATTCAGTGGGAGAAAGCAGGAGGTAACAATGCAAGATCCTGTTTTTTTCTGTTATTTTGGCCGCTGTTGAATCCATCAATATGTTTATTACAGAGTTTACTGGTTGCCAGATTTGAGCACAGCTGTGTGTGAAGGCTGACAATGATACGTATGGGTCATTCCATGTCAACTTAACCTGAGGTGATCACCTTTAAATTTTCACATTGACTTCTACATTCTGGCCATAAATGTGTCAACATTCAGGAGAAATTACAAATATTGGAACAGTCAGTCATTTTCTACCACTTAGTGGGTCGCAGGGGAGCTGGTGCCTATCTCCAGCAGTCTATGGGCGAGAGGCAGGGTACACCCTGGGCAACACACAACCATGCACACACTCATTCATTCATACACTTAAGGGCAATTTAGAGTGACAAATCAACCTAACTGGCATGTCTTTGGACTGTGGGAGGAAGCTGGAGTACCTGGTGAGAACCCATGCATGCACATGCAAACTCCACACAGAAAGACCCCTGGCTGGGAATCAAACCCAGGACCTTCTTGCTGCAAGGCAACAGTGCTACCAGCTGCGCCACCGTGCAGCCCAATATTGGAAAAGATGAAGAGTTATTTATCAAGTTGGAAAAATCTGCTAAATCTGCCACAGCTGCAGATGATCTTAAATCACCTGAGTTTCCTAATTTGTTTTCTGCCTACTATAATTCTAGACAAAGGGGAGTAGCAATCTTTATTCACATAAATATTAATTTACAGTATTAGACACAGTTACAGATCCAGAGGGTAAATTTAACTCTGCGATGCAAGGTGATCTCTTCACCCTAATCACAGAGAATATACTTTTTTTCTCACATGTCCATCACTCTTACTCTCGTCTGGATTATTTCTTAGTCAGCAGCTTGTTGTTGACTGACATTTCAGACAATGGGATACACCCTATAGCTATTAGCGATCATGCACCCTTCTCCTTAACTCTAGTGAATAAGAAAGAAAACCCACAAATGAAAAACTGGAGGTTTACTACATCATTGCTTAAGGATGAAGAATTTATCAAATATTTTAAAGAAGAGTGGACTTCATATTTGAAATTGAATGACCTCCCAGCGACATCAACATCTGTTCTCTAGGAGGCAGGGAAAGCAGTGATGAAAGGTAATATTATCTCATTCTCTTCACATAAGAACAAATAAATAAACAAACGTATTCAATAATTAGAAGAAACTATTAGAAGCTTCCCAGAAGGAGGAAATGCTGGGCAAACTACGTAAAGCCAAACTAGAATTAAATGAAATTATTGACAAAAAAACCCAATTCTTAGAGCAAAGACTTCAAATGGAAAACTTTGAACATGACACTAAATGAGGTAGCTTTTTAGCTAACCAGCTAAAAAAAAAAGAAAATTCTATTCAGTTTTATTTATATAGCACCAATTCAACACATGTCTCAAGGCACTTCACAAAGGGTTTGGAATGGTATAGGGTTTTTGGGGAGGTTAGATTAAACTACTGAGTGTTAGAGTTTGGCCAATCTGGAATGGGCAATGTGTAGGGGTACTAAGTAATAATAAACTGATAAAGTATTGTTATACCAAAAACCACAAGGATTGGTGGTACCTCTCTCTGTCAGACTGATTATAACCATTAGAAAAGAGAAGGGGTCGCACAGGTAGCAGAAATGGAGGGTGTGTTTGCACCTCAACCATAAGTGAGCTGGTTTAGGCTAAACCTGACTACCTCTTACTCCATCCAAAAGGGAGGGAGGAAGGCAGAGGTAAAATTTGTTGGCGAGTGTTGTTTCCTGTTGGACTGTGTGAAAGGTGGATAACTTTAAAATGGGCTAAGTCAATTCAATTGAATCATATGGATTTCAAGTCTGGAACATACATTTTAATTGATCCTAACTATCGAACAGTGCAGTCAGATTTAATAATTTATTCAAATTGGTTAAAAAGTTTTTCTATCTAAGGAAACTCAGCAGATTGCATCGAGTCAGTGACTTGTAGCAGTCACTCCTCCTGGAAGAGCATGTAGCGACAGTGGAGAGAAAAAACTCCCTTTTAACAGGAAGAAACCTCCAGCAGAACCAGGCTCAATGTGAGCGGCCATCTGCCACGACCGACTGGGGATTTGAGAGAACAGAGCAGAGACACAAAGAGAACAAAGAAGCACTGATCCAGGAATACTTTCTATGGGAAGGAAAAGTAAATGTTAAAGGGTGTAGGTCTTTTAGTGGTTTCATCTAGGAAGAAAAACTGATAAATTCTGAGCCAGTTTTCAAGTTTAGAGTATGAGAGAGAGCACATACAGTTAGTCACAGTAAAAGCTTAGTCAGTAGCTATAGGAGAAAATAGGGTTAAACACTGAAGTGTATCAAGTGTATCATCGGTAGAAAGTCAGCATTAAGTTGTTGGGAACAGAAGCTTGGACGATGCCCCCCTCCAGGAATGTGTCACAGGTAGATACAGAGTCAGGCCAGGTGTAGCTTCTAGGAAAAGAAAAGACAGGGAACATAATGTTAAAAACTGAAATAACAGTAAATAATGCAAAATTGGAGAGTAGTATGAGAATGTAGCAGAGAGAGTGAAAGTGGTCATTATGTCCTCCAGCAGCCTAAGCCTATAGCAGCGTAACTGGGTGTCTGCCTCACGGACTAAAACTGGGAGCTGGTTCCACAGGAGAGGAGCCTGATAACTAAAGGATCTGCCTCCAATTCTACTTCTAGAGACTCTAGGAGCCACCAGTAAACCTGCAGTCTGAGAACGAAGTGCTCTGTTAGGAACATATGGACCAATCAGATCTCTGATGTATGATGGAGCTAGATCATTAAAGGCTTTATATGTGAAGAGGAGAATTTTAAATTCTATTCTGGATTTAACAGGGAGCCAATGAAGGGAAGCTAAAATAGACGGAATATGATCTCTCTTTTTAATTTTCAACAGAACTCTTGTTGCAGCATTTTGAATCAGCTGAAGGTTTTTAACTGCATTTTGTGGACATCCTGATAGTAAAGAATTACAATAGCCCAGCCTTGAAGTAACAAATGCATGGACTAGTTTTTCAGCATCACTCCTGGATAGGATATTTCTAATTTTGGCAATGTTATTGAGGGTATTGTCCCCTTATACCCAAGGACAAACCAGACTTATGGAGTTTGCTATTCTTGTGCTAATAGCTTGCCTGATTTCTTACATTTTTTGTATTATGTCATACAGGGAAGCTTGTGTAGTGGAATTTTCTTATCAAAGTAGGAGAGAAATTTACTCAATGTTCCGGAGATGAAAGAAGGAAATCCTAGAAACCTGTTTAAAATGGGATTTAAATGACATGTCCTGGTCAAAAATGTCACCAAGGTTTTTTACTTTATTACCGGAGGTCAATTTAATGCCATCCAGGTTAAGTGATTGACTAAGCAGTTTCTTTTTTAAAGACCTTGGTCCAAACACGACAACTTCTGTCTTGTCTGAATTTAGAAGCAAAAAATTTAAAGTCATCCAAGTTTTTATATCTTCAAGACATGTTTGTAGTCTATCTAACTGGTTGGGCTCATCAGGACCTATGGATAAGTAAAGCTTAGTATCATCAGCGTAACAGTGAAAATATATCCAATGCTGCCTGATAATTTGACCTATTGGAAGTATATATATAGTAAAGAGAATTGGCCCAAGGACTGAACCCTGTGGTACTCCACAATTAACCCTGGAGTTTAAAGATGATTTATTATTTACATGAACAAACTGCAATCTGTCAGACAGATAAGATTTAAACCAGCCTAGCGCTGTTCCCCTGATCCCTACAGCATATTCCAGCCTTTTTAAGAGAATATTACGGTTGACTGTATCAAATGCAGCACTGAGATCTAAGAGGACAAGTACAGACACAAGTCCATTATCTGAGACTAGTAGAATATTATTAATGACTTCCAACAGAGCTGTTTCAGTGCTATGATGAGCTCTGAAACCTGACTGAAACTCTTCAAACAGGTCATTGCTGTGTAAATGCTCACACATTTGATTAGCAACTATTTTCTCAAGAATTTTAGAGAACGTAGGATTGGATATAGGTCTGTAATTTTTTTAATCATCTTCATCAAGCGAAAGTTTCTTGAGAAAAGGTTTAATTACAGCTAACTAAAAAGCCTGTGGTACATACAAATGTGTTCTTTTTGTGTCTCTGCTCTGTTCTCTCAAACCCCCAGGCGGGTCGTGGCAGATGGCCACTCGCACTGAGCCTGGTTCTGGTTCTGCTGCAGGTTTCTTCCTGTTAAAAGGGAGTTTTTCCTTTCCACTGTCGCTACATACATGCTCAGTATGAGGGATTGCTGCAAAGTCAACGCCAGTGAGTGTCCACTGTCTCTACATGCTCATCCAGGAGGAGTGAATGCTGCAAGTCACTGACTGGATGCAATCTGCTGGGTTTCCTTAGATAGAAAAACCTTTTATCCAATTTGAATAAATAACTGAATCTGACTGCACTGTTCAATGGTTAGGATTAATTGGAATGTATGTACCTGACTGTTGTGAAGTGCCTTGAGACAACATGTGTTGTGAATTGGTGCTATATAAATAAAGCTGAATTGAATTGAATGCATAATCATCTCAAAATCAGATGTTTCATCACGTTATTACTACTGTACCCAAAAAGGTTCACACCAATCACCCACTCTGAAGTGGGCAGTGTGTGTTTTTGTAGTGACCTGAGTATTTTCCATGTATGAAAAAACAGGGTGGGTGCCGTTTTTAGTCACTACACACACTCTGAAACTTTAAACTCACCTCTGTGTTCACTAGTTTGCCATCTTTTTCCTCTCGCCTCTGGTGCCAGAAGAAACTGAAACTTACTGGTGTTTGAAAAAATAAAAACCCATTTAAACAATGTTACCAAGCCAAACTGTCTGTTGAAACTTACGAAACAATAAGCTAACAGTTTAAATGCGACTTACCTGTCTACGCAAAAGGCTTACTTTGCCACTCTATCCATTTTGTAAATAGAGGAGCCAAAGTTGACGAATCAAAACTGGATTTTTATTTTAAGGCCTGTAGCCAAATACTGAAGCATATCATTTGCACATTTGACTTTCAACTGATATTTCGAACCTGTTACTGTGCATAAAGGCTTTTGGCTTCAATTAAATTTGATGGACATCTGGGGCCATTGAAGGCATCCTGACCTTACAGTTACAAGGTGCTTGATGTAACCACAAGGCCACCCTGCCGCTTGCCTTCAGCTTACCAGTGGTTCCTGACTTGACTCACTTATATCCCTAAATGTTAACAGACTTAATACAGTGGGACTCCATGATGTCACATAATGTGAGTGGTTGGAAAAGCTGCTTCTCATTAGCTGGTGGACTGGAACCAGTATTGCATGTGTGTGTGTGAGTGTGTGTGTGTGTGTATATAGTGTCCTCACATATGCATGAACTGGATGCCTACAGTATATGCTTAAGCATATTCAAATGTGTGTGTGTGTTTTACGTGAGACCAACAGGCAGGGACTTCCCCCCCGCTTGGAGCTAATCCCCAGCTGCACTGCCCAGATTAATGTGCTGTGGGAGCGAGAGCTGACAATTAGAAAAGTGCTTGTTCCTTTTAAGACCTCAAAGTGAAGCCCACTGTGACACGCTCGCACCACAAATGTTAACATTTGAAATGGGGACACCAGAGATGTAAAAATGTTGAAACTTCTCAGAGGATGGTTTGCAGCAGTGCGTGGCATGCTTTGCTTTGAACAGGAAGGTGATTGTTTTCATGTTTGCAAATCCCGTTTTGGTTGAGTTGCTCAGATCAGACTAATCTCCAAACATTTTAGGAGGAAACCGTGCCCCTCCCGGTCACTTTGAACTCTGTTTTCTGTTAAAGATTGACAGTTTAGACTGAAGAATGGAAATAAAGAGTGTGTGCAGATAATGTGTGCTGCAGCCATTGCATACTTCAATGTAAATTCTGCTTTTTATGTTTTTATGGAACAAGCTTGTTTTATTTCTAATATTCTTTGGCTCTTAACGGATAAGATTAAGTACATTTTATATCTATATACTTCAAAATGCACAAAACATCTAAATTAAATAGTATTTGTATTTATTTCGAAATAAAGACAGCCTTTTGTTTGTAAACAACCTACCTATCTAAAATTATGTCAATACATTTTTATTTCATCCTTCCACCAGACATTTGATTCACAAAAATCATGAAAGATCCTTCTGAATAAACACATGTTATTGTTTTATTATTTTAGGAATAATCTAAAGCATATACCTGTAGAAGCAACATTTACACTTCAGGATGTTTCAGGTCCAGACACCAGAAATGTAGTATTAGCATAATAGGATGGCATATATTCAGTTCAGTTTTGGTAAGGTTTACGAGATATTGGACCCCAGAATGCAGACGAGCAGGCATCGTGATGGTAAGTGAAAAAAGGTTTAATTACAAAAACTCACACTCAGCAGGAGGCAGGAACAAAACAAACGGGCAGGCAAGACAGGCATGGCATGATCAAAAAGACAAGACTAAGTTTGCGAACAAGACATGAGCATGAGAAATGTTTCCGCGACGACTAACTGAACAGGTGTGTATAAATGGAGCATGGTACAGGTGGAAAACAAAACTGATTAACATGGTGCAGGTGAACCGAATAAACTTAATTGACAGACAGAACAAAACGTGGCTGCGGCAAAAACAGAGACTCTAATATACAAACAAAACCAAACTTGAACAGAACATGAACAAGACTAAAACATGAGCAGAAAAATAATAAACAAAAGCATGATTCAAAACTTGAGCAGTGAAAAACATATAAGGAAAAAACCTGAAACCAAAAAACCCCAAATTATAACAAGTTTAGTTTAGTTATATAGCGCCAATTCACAACATATATGTTCGAAGTTGAAGAAAAGCAAAACGTTAATGGCAGTAGTGGCTCATTTAGAGGCTACACCTAGGAGAGAAACACAGTTGAGGAGATAAACTCTCAGCCTGTTTTCAAGTCTAGAGGAAGAAAGAGAGCACATACAGTTAGACACAGTAGAAGCTCAGCCATAATATCAGAGTTCATTTTAAAATTTTTGTTCCAACATTTAGGGCCTTACACGGTCAAGCTCCTCAGTATATCTCAGAGCTGCTGAGTCTTTTTCCCATACTCATAGATGGTCAGGTCAAACATTGAAGGTCCCAGGCACTCCCTTTTCTACTCGTGAGGATCAATGATTCCACTCAGTAGCTCCAAGACTTTAGAATGATCTTCTTTAGTCTATTGCAGAGATTCTACTGACTCATTTAAAAATCTGCTGAATACTCTTTTTATTTAGAAGAGCATTTAGTTGTATAACTTCATTGTTTCCTCCATATAAATTGAATTTTAGTCTATTAGATGTATTGTTTTTATCCCTCTCTTTTTAGTAATTTAGTAATCTGATTAAGTAACCTATTCAAATCTTTTCTTTTGTTGTTGTTTTTCTTCTTCTGTTTTTTTGTGCTGTAGATATAAACTTTACTTACTTAAACCTTAACTCCTTGAATTCATATTGAAACTAAACCTTTAAATGTAAGTTCTTCATGTGTTTACTTGCTGGCATCTTGTATTAGAGGAGGCCTGTTGACTGAGACTCAGCTTTATGAGGCTGGTCATGGTTTTGAGGTATTTTTAACATCCTGCACCAACCCCATTCCTCACTATGCCAGGCTGCAGAGCAATTCAAATCTGCAACCAAAAACTACAATAATACTTTTGCTTTTGTCAGTGACAACATGACACTCTAGTTGTCATGTTGATATGCAAACTAAGAAGCAAACCAGAAACGTTCACATTGTTGAACATTGATTAAAAAAAACAACTAACAAATCAACTTTGGTTCAGTCAAAGCTTGTTTAGATTAACTCATCGATTTTAATTGGAAGTTCAGTTCATACAGACAAAATGCAGTACAAATCTGCATTACAGTTCAAATCTGTAAAGGCATCAGAAACGAGAAGAATAAAGACTCAAACCCTGAGTTTGACTTATTCTGACAACAGCAGCACCCTTGGTCCAAGGCAGAGAAGAAACAAAGAAAATAGGTTTTAGTTTTTTCTTTCCTTTTCACTGGACAGGACCCAGTAAACATATTTCTTGTTCTTGCTTATTATTCCACACATTGGTTCCCAATTGCATTACCATCATCTGGATTTAATGCTTAAGTAAAGATATTTAATATTTCACAAACACAAGGTCCTTTGCCAAACCCTTTCCCCCCGTTCTGCTTACATAAGTAACTGTAAGTGGTCATTTGCTCCTGCGCTACCAGAATGGCAAACCTGACTGGGCACCTGCTCTCTTTTAGTGGAACACATCAAAGCAGTATACACATATTTGCAGAATTTGAGTTACAGAGTAAAGAGCAAGAAAATGGATGTTGGACAGGTGCACAACCAACAAATCTTTGGAAATTTCACTGGGTGTGATTTGCAAAAGCAATGCAAACCTGAAAACTTTTAAAACTTAATTTCACACAGTATAACACACAGTACATAATCCACAAAAAGTATTCCTTCCACTTATATATTTTTGCGTCTTTCACAACAACATCCCTAAATGTAGTTTATGTTTTATGGGTATTTTTGTGTGAAGTGGAAGGAAAATGATATGTGGTTTTCAAGATTTTTTAACATTAAAATCTGAAAAGTGTGGTGCATTTTTATTTTACCCCATTAACTCTGATACCCCTAAATATAGTGCAACCAACTGCCATTAGGAGTTCTCTAAAACAACAAAGATTAATGAAGCTGTTTTGTTTCTGGCCTCAGTAGTTTGTTAGAGAACATTGGATAACAAACAGCATCACAAAAACCAAGGAACACAGCAGACAGCAGTCAGGGAGAAGTTTACAGTAGGGTTAGATTCTACAACCAGCATCCCAGGCAGTGAACACCTTATGGAGCACTTTTCAATCCATCGTCAGAAAATGGAAAGAGTATGGCAAACTGCAGACGTACCATTTATCATGCCTTCCACAAATCTGGGTTTGATGGAAGATTATTGAATTGTAGAAAGAAACCTATAAGAAGTCTCTTCTGCAGTTTGCCGAAAACCTTGTGGGAGATGATTACTACAAGGACACAAAGTGTGGAGGAAAATCAACAATCCACATCACACTGAATACACTCTCCCTACAGTGAAACATGGTGATGGCAGCATCATGCTGTGGTTTTTATTTAGCAGAGACAGTGAAGCTGGTTAGAGTTGGTGGGAAGATAGATAGAGATAAAGACAGGGTAATCCTACAAGAACGCATGTGGAGGCATGAAAAGACTTCTTCATCTTCCAGCAGGACAACAACCCTAAACATACAGCCAGAACTACAATGGAATGTTTTAGATCATAGCTATCCATTTGTAAGAATGGCCCGGTCCAAGTTCAGACCTAAAACCAATTAATGATCTGTAGTAAGACTTTAAAACTGATCTTCACAGATGCTCTTCATTCAGTCTGACTGACCTTGAGATACTTTGCAAAGAAAGAGCTAAAATTTTAATCTCTGTGCTATGATGTTAATATGAACAAAAATCTTTTCTTTTGGTCATAGAGATGACACATTTTGAAATAAATGAAAATTGCTTTGCGATGGACTGGCAACCTCTCCCGGGTGTACCCCTCCTCTTGCCCGTAGACTGTTGGAGATAGGTACCAGCTTCCCCACGACCCACTATGGAAGAAGCGGTATAGAAAATGACTGACTGACTGAAAATTGCTGCTGGTTGCTCTTTAAATACTTGCAAGTGCTGGTGTGAAAGATCGGTATGTGTTTACTGCAACTGGATCACCGTCATGTGGTTCCCGTCCAGAAGCGTCTCTGCCTAAAGTAGGAACCCTGGAAAGCGGTCAGTTGTTGCATTTGTCAAGCTGCAGATGCAGCTGACCAATGCATCATGCATTTCCCTCCTCGTAAAAAAAATCTATTAAAGCATCCACCTCAAATAACAGGAAGGGAGTCCACCTAAAAGAGATGTTTGTGGTGGCCATGTTTATGTCCACTTTAGAACCACAGCAAATGTGGAATGCTTGCAAAGCCCTGTGATAATTAGGATCATTTTTAAGGATGTGTTACAAGGATAGGAAGCATTTATGCCTTCCAAGAAGAATCTTTATCTGATTGTTGTCCTTTAACTTTAAGCATCTTTGTAATGTACAGTTAAATGTAATTACTGTCAAGTCTTGCTGAGATTCTGTCGATAAAGTTTCAGTAGAAACTGCGCAAAGATTTTAACCCACCGCTCATTACCTCCACCAAGGAGCTTATGTCTTCAGTTGAGTTTGTTTGTCAGTGGTTGTGTGATTGTGTGTGTGGATGTGTGAGTTAACAACTTTACAGAAAAAGCTACAGATGAATTCTGATGATGTTTTTTTTTTTTTTACCAGAGGTGTGCCTTAGCTCAAGAAAGAATCCACTACATTTTGGTGCTGATCCAGATCCTGTTAATGATCCAGATCCAAGATTTGTTTTGTTTTGTTTTCAGTGACCCTACGTTGGGTGGGGAAGGTATGAAGTCTCTGACTATTTTGTTTCTTTATATTTGTCCTTCAAGCAGCCAGACTTTTTTTTATAATCTAGTAGTCTTTATCAATAATTCTCTGGACCCTGAAGGTATTCTTTGGACTTTTTCTTTTTTTACTTATTTTCAGTCCAGTCCTTGTACCTGATCATGGCTGCATGTTGGTGTAAAAAACAGACAAGTAGAGGATTTAGGAGGGACAGTGGCACGGGACCTGAGAGATGCTTCATCTTTCAGTTGATCATCTTCTGAAAGCCAAGTTTGCAGCTAATGGTTCTTTGGGAATCACCTTGTTGTGATCTTTGGTAACAGACACTGAGATTTTCAACAAAACCAAAGGCCACCCTTGACAACATGCCTAAAGGTCCAGATAGCAGATCCAGATAATTTCTGCTAACGTGTTTGTCATGTGTGTTATGTGTTGACAAAACACTTTAGTTTAGGACCCTTTTTTATGCTTGCTTTATGGTTCAGAGTTATATGATTCGTCTAGAAAGACATTCAGGTATTTGACTAAGTCCCTGCCTGCACCGATACGGACATTTTGCAGAAACCACATTCCTGGCCACGTTTGCAGCGATTTTTATTTTTATTTTTCACTGAGGAAAAACCAGAAGGCAGAGCTGGAGGTAGAAGAAATGAAGATGTTGAGGTTCTCCTTGGGGGAGTTGAGGATGGAAAGGATCCTGAATGAGTACATCAGAGGGACAGCTCAGGTTAGATGTTTTGGAGATAAAGCCAGAGAGGCCAGACTAAGGTGGACATGTAAAGAAGACGGATAGTGAGTACATCAGCAGAAGGATGCTGAGGGTGGAGCTGCCAGACAGGAAGACCAGAGGAAGACCAAAGAGGAGATTTATGGTTGGAGTGAAAGAGGACATGAAGGTAGTGGGTGTGGAAAAAGAAGACGTGGTAGATATGGTTAGATGGAAACAGATGACCCATTGTGGCGACCCCTGTAAGAGAGAAGCCAAAAGAAAAAAAGAAGAATGAATACAAAAAAACAGATTTTTCAGTATTTAACCTGTTCAATTGATTCGATGCCTTATTTAAGAAAACACAATTAGTTCAAGTTAATTTTTTTTTGGACCTGTGGAAACAGCCATAAACTGGCTGTATTTTTGCACCAAGGTGAATTCCATGGATTTAACTGGATTTAACTTAGCTTACAGTCACGTTAAATGATGTCTACATTGGTCTCACATGTCTGCTTAGAGAAAGCTGAAGACCTATTCTTTGGATTTCTGGGGATTTCCGGAAGCAAAATGCTCCAAGATGGCAGTTTGTTTTGACATCAAGGAAGTTAAACTGTGAAGGTGTAAAATAACATCTGTTAAAAAGTATTTACCGCATTGTTTTACTTATAGTAAAATGTATGTTTATAAGTTTATACAGGAACCCACTCATGTGAAAATCATTCAATAATTCATTGAGAGCACATTGAGAGAAGATACATTTATTAAATGTCACTTTTTGAGCTTTAATGCCCCATTAAACCTTCTATAAAATTCTCTGTCTGTTTGGCCACTTGCTGCCGTGTGCCAGCAAAAATATACATTGACCAGCAGACTGGCAACAGCTATAGCTATATTTAAATCAAAAAATGCAACAAAATGGATTAAGAGGTCTCCCAAAGTAAAAATCACTATAATCTTTCATTTTTTTAGAGAACCTTTTGCAACCTCACCAGAGAAAAAGTGACCTTGTTGCGCTGCTTTCACACTCGTATATTTTAGGCAAAACTGGTCATTTAAAAGCCAGAGGAATGTGGAAAATGATTCTGGGAGTGGAGGGCAGAAAAAAGATATGTCTTCCTTGGTCACTTTGGTGTCTGAAATCCGTCGCTGAGATGGTATTTGACTGATTTGTGTTGTGACCGCATGTGCCAGACCCGCCTGCTATTCTCAACCCGTAATTCCTCTATGAATTCAGGCATGCAGCTAATTTACTGTAAAGGCTGGACTTTCTTCTTCCTTCTCGGAGAAAGCAGAAACTTTAAACCCCCCCCGTTATACAGGGCCCTTCAACAAGCTCTGTAAGTGATGCCACCTGTCAAGATGACAGCTTTTTCTCCATATGGGGAAAGCCTTTATCTGCTGCAGTTGTAAGGGCCAGAGAGAAATCTACAACCTGACAGATATTTCTGACTGTTTTTGTTTGTTAACTGACCAGAGTTTTTCAGGATGTTTCTTAACAATTGAAAATAGCTAATTGTTTTTGGTTATTTTTCTTGTCATATCATCTGGAAGAGCAAATATCACTGCAGCCTGTTGGTTATGTTGTCAGACATCGTGATTTATTGCAGATATACTGTTTTTCAAAATTTCAGTCTTAAATGTTTGAGTTTGATTGCTTTTAACTTTGTTGACTAGAATATTTTAACATTTCTTTGGACCATTTGCGTCATAAAACAATATTAAAACTTGTCATCCAGACTGCAGGTTGAGCTGCATTACAGAGATATAGTTCTCTTGATGTTTGTTGTGTTCTCGTCCCTGCTTTATGTTACAGCAGGAAGTTGCATTGGTACGACTACAATAGAAGCATGATGTGGCTATTCTTGGCCTTTAGGTTCTGTATATTAACTGCATCTATATCTTCTCAACACAACCACAACTTCTACTGTAATGTCTTCATGTAGCCGTGCACACCCTAGATTCTGCACACTAGTTCGCTGCTTCTGAGGACTGTTAGATATTTCAAGACAAAGCAGAACTTCTCTATCCTGCATGGAGGAAAAACAGCAAAGTTGCTCTTTGGGCCCAACTGGGGAGGTTTTCATAGAATTTCTTAAACATCAATTGCGAAGAGCAGACTAGCATTTTCTGATTCTGAGTGCCCTGTAATTTTAACCCGTGTGGGTTCAAGCCACTTATTTTGTGGTGATGGCTTTACTGCTGGCCTCTCTGAAAAGTCAGAACCCAATGCAACCCAGGGTTGAGCTAGCTGCTTTCTGCCTTCCTCACTGATTGGCTAAGCTGCTTCCCCTTTTGGTATTTGGCCGCAGTCGTTCTGCCCTCATGGCTAACCTCACCGGGCGTAGTTGACTACCATTGGGTGTTTAGAGAGCTCAACACGAGGACACCTGCTTCTGCATTTATTTATTTCGCCTCCTGCACAAAAAACACATGGAGTAAGTACATGGATGCATTTGGAGAGAACATGAAGTAGTCTGCAGTTTTTGCCCTCCGAGCATCTCTGCATATTTATATATGCTATATTTCTTGGAAGTTAAAGAATTTGGCTAGAGGCAAATTGGAAAGTTTCTGTGTCCTTTAGTCTCTATTTGGTTCAAAATGGCCCAAAAACTGTTTTAGCAGTGTGTAAGTGCATTACATAGAACACAACGTGTCTACTTTGTGGAGAACTAAATATGTATAAAATATTTGTTTGTATTTACCTCTGCAAAGAAGAGAACCGGTATTAAAAGGAGAACTAAAAAGGGAAATTCCACCATGCCAGTCTATTTAGTCAAGTGTTTTGTGTGCAGGGCTTTAAGGGAATAAGGATATAACCACATCGCAGAGCAACAGGTCCTTTTGAACACTTCACTTGTGCATTTTTTTTTTTTTATTCGGTGCCAAAACATCTGCATAGTGACACACCCTATAATTATAAAAGAGCAAAAAAAGCAAGAAAAAAAAGAAATGCGCTCTGATTATTTTCATTCTTGTTGCTTGTTTTTTTTTCTTCAGTTTTTTGGTCATACCTAAATGTTTCAGATCATCAAACAAAATAACCTAAGTAAATACAAAAAGATGTTTTCAAAAGAAAGGTTTAATTTCTTAATGGAAAACAGCTATTCAAGCCAACCTAGCCATATGTAAAAACCAAACAAATTAATTACCCCACTTGTTCAATCATTAAACAGGTATGAATAACCACAGTTTTTGCACCACTTAGTTTAATTTCATGAGCCACATTCAGACCTGATTACTGCCAGATCTGTAGAATGGCAAAATGCTTAAACAGAACCTGTCTGACAGCATGAAGTAGGCTAATTTTTTTTTAAAAGCAACACATTGTACAGCAAAAAGCCAGTAGTAGTTTACACCTATCTCATATTTCCCAACAAACAGCTAGTGATGTTCCATGGACAGATGAGGCAAATGTGGACCTTTTTGAAAGGTGTGAGCGGTGGTGGTAGTGTGATGATCTGGGGCTGCTTTGTTGGCTCAGGACCTGGATGACATACCATAAATGATGAAACCATGATTTCTACTTTATAACTGAAAATCCTATAGGAAAATATCCGGCTATCAGTTCATGACCTTCAGCTCAAACACACTTAGATTATGCAGCAGCACAGTGATCCAAAATACAACAGCAATTCACCCCAAGTTGCCAGATATTGTAAATGCTTGATGGTAGTCATTACTGCCAAGGGTTGCACCAACAGTCATTAGATCTATGGGGTAATTACTTTTGCAAGGCAAAGTTGTTATAAGCAGCTTTTTCCTTTAATAAATACAATCTTTGTGTAGTTACTTAGATTGTTCCTGTGTAATATTAAAACTCGATCAATTATCTAAAGGTTGACAAAAAATTAAAAAATAAAAAGTGAAGAAATCTGTAAGGGAGAACATGTGCTTAAAGTCAGCAGCGTTTGAAAAAAGAGAGAAGGCTCATATCGAATAGTACAATGACAAACCTAATTCAGCTATTTTTGTTGTGTAACAGCACTGTAATAATAATGGCTGGTAAAAACAGACTTGTTAGACTCTATTAAATTCCATTAAGAGCCAATGTGTGCCTTTTCTGCCTTTTCCTTATGTTGTATTATTGTAAGTAGATATTCTGTCTTGAAAGAGGTGTTTTAAAACCTGACATCAGCAACTATTTCTTGTAGAAATAATTTGATGAAGCCCATTTCACCATTTTATTGCCTTTTATTGCCAACACTTTAAATGGAGTGTCACAAAATGCAAAAAAATATATATATATCTTCAAACTTTTTTTGTACAAACATTGTTATATCTAGGTGATTATTACAGCTAATTACATTAGGTTTCATATCTAAACTTTTGTAGCAAGCATTAAAAATAAAGATACTGCTGTGTGCCGATGTCTAAAGCAAGCTTCATGACATATTGGAACTGTGGCAAAAATCCCTTTTCATCTACAAAATAAATCAGCAATTACAGACGATGTAAAAGTCTCTTAATGGAACATTTAATTCATCAGCACCTGTAACTTTGTTTCAAGGACTAAGGGGGCATGAAAATCTAGATGTTGGGATAAACCCAGGCGAAGGATGGATGGATTGATGGATGGAAGATCTAAATAAAATTACCGTATTTTCCTCACTATAAGGTGCACATAAAAACCATTAATTTTCTCAAAAAATGACAGTGCGCCTTGTAATCCGGAGCGCCTTATATATGGATCAATTGGTTAATTGGTTGATCCATACTGGTTGTACACGGCGCTCTGTCAAAATGTTTCAGTACGACTGGTAAACTACAAAGCCGCACCGCTTGCAGCATTACGGCTACCGTAGTCAGGGGCGTCGCCGAAGTAATAGCGGTAAACACCTGTACTGTGCTTACTCCTAGTCCAACACCACTTGTGTGTGTATAACGACCCCAAAATGGCACCTTTCAAGAGACACGCTTACGATGCTGAGTTCAAACTCAAGGCTGTCAGCTACGCAGTCGAACATGGGAATAGAGCAGCAGCGAGAGAATTCAACAGTTAACGCTACTATATTGTGAATGTACTAACGTTTGATTTAGTGCATCAAACTGTTTCTTTTACATGTTTACTGAATCAGGGAAAAGTTCCCTTTCACGTTTTAACTAACGTTTGATTTCAACTTCAACTTCATAGACTCCAATGCATTCCTAACGTGCGGTTGGCTCTATTCAATAGATTTCTATGTAGAGGAGACCTTACCATGAGAGTGAATGGAGTTATCAGAACGCTGGTTTGTAGTGTATTAATAAAGTTTGACTGACTGACTTATCTGACTGTTTTGTTGACATTCTCTTTAGCACAGCTCCATCTAGTGGATGCATAACGCAACCCCAGTCAAACGTTTGACTGCAGTAGCTTCTATTCTATGCGCCTTATAATCCGGTGCGCCCTATATATGAAAAAAGTTCTAAAATAGGCCATTCATTGAAGGTGCGCCTTATAGTGCGGAAAATATGGTAAGATAAATTTTCCTCTCTAATATGTGTAAAAGCCTTTATCTGTGATCAGATAAATAAAGAGTAAGTGAGCTCTTGCTCTGGATAATGTATCCTGCAGGAAGTGTAATTTTGGTAGATCCCTACTGATGCAAGTCACCTTAGCACATATGATTTCCACTGTTGCATCTATTTCACAAGCTGGCTGTGTGAAGACACTTCCAAGTCAAATAAGCATCCCACTCACAGAAACCCACCCCAGTCTCTCCACAGCACAGGCACACACTCCTCAGAAAATATTAAGAAAGAGGGAAACCTATCCACAAAAAGAGTTCCCAACTAAAAGCATTTCTGTAGTACAGGCCATGTTTTCCTTACCCTAACAAATTTACACAGTTGTCAATGATGGGCTGGGATTCCTCCTAGCACAGCCCACCAATAATAAACAATGTGGCAGCTGACACCCCAAGACACCTGCACAGCTCCCTGACACTGCAGGATTGTTCCCAGGGTCTTAGGGAGCTGGTGTGGGCAGAGGTGGGCTGGAGGATAGGTGAACAAGAGGCCACGGGAACTGGCCGGCAGGTTTATTGTGTCAGTGTGCAGATATGGGGGATGGTAAAGTACAAATGGGCAGTGTTAAAGCCATATTGATTTGTCTTTCATTTACTTTAATGCATTATCATATATCAGTTTAGTTACTGGAAGAAGATGATGGCATTTTTAAATGTTATGTTTCTTTAATCTTGGGGATTTTTCATACTTTTTGACAGCGATTCAAGGATTAAAGTACACATTTCTTTGTCTTGCCCAATGATTTTTGGTGCATCTAAACAAGTTGTTTTGGTGCCTAAGTGTAAACATGAGAGCAAAATGGAAAGTAAAAACAAAAGGTCAAACGGCAACCTTGTTGTATAAAGTCAGCTGGTTACTTAAACCCGTGGAGCATGGAGGGGTTAATGCTAGAAAACGTTATATTTTTAAATGTAACCTTTGTCTGAAAGATTTCCAGTACATCAAACTAATCAACATGTTACATTATGTCAATTGAAGCAGAAATGGACAGACATTAAAAAGATAGCAGATGCCTCAAACTATAAAGACAAAATACAGTTAAATAAACTTTTCTCCAACTCATTTGGCTGGAATGCTGGAATGGGCTGCAGCTAAAAAGTAAGGTCACGATGTCAGATTTTGGACTACTTGTCATGAACAAAACAGTTATGTTGGGGACACTTCATCATGATGAACACAGGAGTCCCTCACGGATCTATGCTAAGTCCTTTACTCCTTACCTCTGTTGACACATCACTGAACTGCCAGATTAAGCAAAAATTACCTCACTGGAATTACTGACAACAAAACAGTGGTATGATTATCAGTATGATGAAACACTTTTCAGAGCAGAGATGAAACAATTATTGATCTGGTTAAGAGTGGAGAATCTCTTTGGAGAATCTCTCAAAACAGAAGAAAATTGACTTTTTCAAAAGAGGCAATGATATAAAACACATATCAAACCCGTTCTATGGAGTGGATAAAGAAAGCGAACAATTAAGACTTCGAAAGGACCCAACCTATTGAAAATGTGTGAACTACGGTGGAAAGCTGGGTCTGTGCCAGGTGACCAACCAGTTTTGAATGAACTCTTCCATTTCTGCAAAAAACAAAGTAATCAGTGTTGCTACTGTGACACCATATTAAAGTTTACAAATGTAAACATTCAGCAGTATACATTTTAGCTTCTTTCAAGTATTTTCTGTAGTGCCATCAAGTGGAAGAACATTCTATCTGCATTTTTAGACCACCGGTCATTGGCTTATGCTGAAGGACTACCTGACAAATATTACGCTTAACCAAGACAAAGACAAAATGGCAACAGGACTGCAGCAAGTGGGATTAATAAAAGAAAATAAATACAAATAAAAACATATGTTTATATATTTAGCACTTTTTAGAATTTACTGTTAGATATGTATTGCTTTCAAGGTAAGACAATACAGCTGAAACTGTTCCATGAAGCCCTCCTTGAGCAACAGCAGCTTTAACTCTTGCCAAATAGGATCAGCTCCCCTTGAATTTATCCTAATACTAGAATGGGGCCCTATCATTTTACTTAATACTATCAGTGAATATTAGTTTATAAGGTCATCTGATTAAAAAAGACAGGATATTCCACTGGTATTCTATTGATTTCATGCATTAGGGAAAACAGCTTAACAGCCAAATTGATGTTGCGCACTGAGAGCCCCAATGTCCTTTGTTGAATTGGCTGTATTGAATGTGTGTAAAGGACAAAAACATCGGCCAAAAAATGGCCATCAGGACTTACTGAGAAAATAAAGGTGCCAGACATTCAGAGATGTTACCAACAGCTGACTATTTCGGCGGCTTTCTGTGCAACAAAGGGCAGCAGAGTTCATTACCCTGTCCTGTGGTTTGTTAGCTTTGTTTAGGTTTCTGTTTGTGTGTACAGTCACAGACACATGCCACAGGATATCAGGTGGTCCAGCCATTGTCTTCCCACCTGTAGGACATTCTCAAAGCACAAAGACCGGGCGCAGTACGTGTCAGCCTTCTGTTAGCTTCTGTTTGAATCAGATTTGTAAATCCCTCTCTTTCAGCCACAAGGCTTTGAAAGACTAGTTGGTGAAGTAACCCACATCTGTGCAGAAAGAGGCAAAGACTTATTTAATGGACCTCGGTTACAGCCATTGTCAGCTGTGTTCAGGTTTAACAGTTGGTGTCTGAATGCATAAAACATGTTTGGCTAGTTTATAAGTTTTTATAAGATAGCAGTGCTACAGGGATTTGAAACTTGTGGATTAAAGGATTCTTCCAGTCTGCTTATTAGTTTATGTAACCTTCTACCTAAGGGCATGGTGAAATCTCTTAAGGACACACACAAAGAGATTTTCAAAGAGAGGCAAACAGAGTAAAACAATGAGCCAGTATCTCTATCTGGGGGCTGTGCGGCTCTCACCATCTTGACTATTAACCAGACTGATGTTTGCCATAAAGCAGGGCCTCTTCCTCACTGCCCTGTGAGGTCACAGCACCTGTTCTTGATAATTGTTGACAGGTGATGTAAAGCCTCCACTTGTTTTCCATGGCGTAAGGTGGAGGTCCCCCAACTCCCTTCAACAGGGAGCCTGGAAACTCATGGTGCTTGTTTTGCCGCAAATAAGAGTGGGATATGTTTATTCTGCGCTCTCCATCTTTAAAAGAAATGGACCGTGCTTTACATGCTGACAGCAAGTTTAAAAGAAAAAAAAAAAAAGTAATCAAAATGTTTACGTATATACTTTTGTATCTACTATTTTTCTGCTTCAATCTCAAAAGTACACCAGATGTGTTACAACAGTTTAAGACCTTAATTTTACATTTTGAAAATGTCTTTGCAAATATTTACTGAAATAACAGGCAGTCGCTTTGTGATCCACACAGTCATAGGTACACGTGAAACTGATTATTATTCAGACGCATGAGCTAAACCAGAACTCCGAGGATATTGATCATGTCCTCTTCCTCATCGATAATTGTTAAAGCAGCCTTACAGTTTAAAAGTTTATTTTTAATGCACTAATTTACAATAAAATGTAATTTATTTGAAGTTTGCTAATACAATACAAAAATCAAAAGAATTCAGTTTGGGTTTAACTTCCATTTATGTCAAGCTAACTGATTTGAATACAGTGGAGCAGCCCAGCTGGAGTCCATTGTTGCCATTGTTTATTTATTTATTTAGACGGACATAGAGATGGACGGACGGACGGACAGACAGACAGATCAGTGGTCCTGTTTCAAAGTTTGCACCATTTTCCTCACCTGAGGGTTTTCCAGTGTTTGCACACTAGGCATGAGTCCTTTCCTACTTTAAATCCTTAATGACCTAGCCAAGCTTGGGCTGACGTCATAGTGGGGTCTTAGTCCTTTATGTAGCACTCTGCAGTGTTTCACAATTTTACTCTAAATAAATAAAAAATGAAAACGTATTGGAGCTGAATGAAACGCACTTACAACAAGAACTTCTTCCCTACTTTGGTGTTATTCACTCAAAGTCAAAGAAAGTTTACTTATAAAAAGTAAATGAACCCAGGAACTTAAAGCTGTGTGGAGCTAAGATATTTAACTATTAGAATGTAATTTACCTTTTTGATTTACACTCTAAGCGAACATTTATGCAATAATTTTATGGCTGCTTAATGATGCTTCAATTTTTTTTCACACTGGCTCTGTACAGATATAGATTTTAAAAAAAGGTCTCCACTCAGGTCTCCACTCCACTCCACTCAGGTCTCCACTCAGCTGTAAATCCAAAAGCATCTGTTTTAAACATTTCAGAGACAGAAAGAAAGACACATGCTCTCCACAGAAGGTCCATGTCCTGACAGGTACACAAATTGGATATCATACGCTCAGGTATCCTGCAAAGATGTGTCACTGTAAGCGGAAAAGAGGGAATTACTCATGCTCAGAGCAAACAAGACATGTCAAACACTAAAGGAGTCAGAAAAGAAAGAAAAGCACCTTTTCTTTGTAGTAACAGGCAGACAAAACAACCTCTTCACACCCGAGTCTCTCCTTTGTTGGGAGCTCTTCTTATTCATTGTCATCATGTGTTATCTGTTCTATCAAGTCAATATAAAAAGATCAGTTAATATGCTGCTTCTACTCAGCTTGGTGTTGAACAACTTGGCTTCAAAGCTATTTGTCTGAATCCGGTGACAAAGCTGTTTCTCATCCTTTTCTTCCACTGGTTCAGTCATGTTTAAAAACAACTTTAAAGAGGATCTTTCTGATGAGCAGCTGGAAAGACTGTCTTTATAGTAAGGATTTGCTTACTTTGAAGAATCCAGACATTTGTTTTTACTGCTGCACTCATTGTCTCGAAATCTGATTTGTGTGTTTGGTCTGTTACCAGCACTATCTCCAAAGCTAAAAGATGATGTGGGGCCTAATTATCCTTTATATTCAAGTGAGGAAGACATCTACTTCCTCACTACATCTCAAAACAGATGAAAGAGAAGATAGATTTTCAGCTCCTAACTCATTTAATGTCAGGGTGTGACATTTTTGGATTTTGTTTGTGGCTTTGTGTTTGTTTACCTTTTGCTTAGATGTTTCTATTTTGGGTTTGTAATCTTGATTGTTTAGTCCTTTTGCTCCCTCTACCACCTCCTAGTGTTTTGTGGTTTTCTCACCTTTTCGTTCCTAGTTTTTCTTTATGATTGCTTTCTTATTACTTGTGTGTTATTGTTATTTTTGATTATTATTATTATTAGTAGTAGTATTAGTATAGTTCTTTTGTCTTCCTTGGATTCTTTAGTTTAGTTTCTCATTTAGTATCTCTGTTTATTTATTGGTTTAGTCCTCGGTTTTGTTTCTATAGTTCCAGCCTCCATTTTTAGATTAGCTATAGTTATTTTTTACTTTTGTTTTGCACATTTTCTAGTTCTCACATTCTCCGTTTCCTTTTCTGTTACTTCAGTTAGTGTTTGTTTAGGTTTTGATTATTCTACGGTCAGGGTTTCTTTATGGGTTCTTTGTTTATTATTGGTTTTCGTTGTTCCCTCTATTTTCCTCTAGTTCTCAGTTTACTTTGGTTAATGACTATTTTAGGTTCCTATGTTTCTTCAGTTTTCTATCTATGTCCATTGAGTCACTTAGTTCTGTTTTCCTGACTTTTTGTTATGCAGTGTTTACTTATAGTTTTGTTTTCTAAGTCTAGTTCCTCTTTCATTCCCTTTTCTAGATTTGGTCACCTTAGCAACTATTCACATTCCCTCAGTTCTCTACAGCCTGGTCCACACCTGATTTACATCTCCCCTGATTTCCTACCTCTCATTCTCATTGGTCCATACTCCGCTTCCCTCTGTTCATAAGCTCTCTGGTTTTGTTTGGTCTTCGCTGGTTCCTCCCGTTCACTACCCTTGACTATGATCCAAGTATTACCATGTTTCCTGCAGGGTCTACTTTTGTAAGTTTTTGAATTTCGACTTATTGTTTGTACCTGCAGTGCTTTTGCTTTGTTTTTGTAAACCTTTGGAATAAAACTTGAAGACTCTTACAACATGCTGCTGCCCAGCTCTTGTCTGGATTGTGGTCCGACCCAAACACAGAACGTGACATTTAATTTTAATTCAGTTTATTCACACATTTCCAAATTACAACAAATGTAAGTTTTACAAGAAACACTTTAAATACTTTAGATCTCAGTGCTGCATTTGATACAGTCGATCACAATATTCTCTTAGGACGGCAGGAACATGCCATAGGGATCAGGGAAACAGCACGAGGCTGATTTAAATCTTATTTGTCTGACAGATTCCAGTTTGTTCATGTAAATAATAAATCATCTTCAAACTCCAGGATTAATTGTGGAGTACCACAGAGTTCAGTACTTGGGCCAATTCTCTTCACTATATATATGCTTCCAATACATAAAATTATCAGGCAGCATGGGATACATTTTCACTGTTATGCTGATGATACTCAGCTTTACGTATCCATAAATCCTGATGAGCCCAACCAGTTGGATAGACTACAAGCATGTCTTGAAGACATAAAAACTTGGATGACTGTAAAGTAATAAAGTTAAAAACTTTGGTGTTATTTTTGATCAGGACATGTCATTTAAATCCCATATTGAACAAGTTTCTAGGATTTCCTTCTTTCACCTCCGGAACATTGCCAAAATTAGAAATATCCTGTCCAGGAGTGACGCTGAAAAACTAGTCCATGTATTTGTTACTTCAAAGCTGGACTATTGTAATTTTTTACTATCAGGATGTCCACAAAATGCAGTTAAAAGCCTTCAGCTGATTCAACATGCTGCAGCAAGAATTGTGCTGAAAATTAAAGAGAGAGATCATATTTCTCCTATTTTAGCTTCCCTTCATTGGCTCCCTGTTAAATCCAGAATAGAATTTAAAATTCTCCTCCTCACATATAAAGCCCTTAATGATCTAGCTCCATCATACATCAGAGATCTGATTGTTCCATATGTTCCTAATAGAGCACTTCGTTCTCAGACTGCAGGTTTACTGGTTGTTCCTAGAGTCTCTAGAAGTAGAATGGGAGGCAGATCCTTTAGTTATCAGGCTCCTCTCCTGTGTAACCAACTCCCAGTTTTAGTCCGTGAGGCAGACACCCTGTCTATTTTTAAGGCTAGGCTTAAAATTTTCCTTTTTGATAAAGCTTATAGTTAGAGTGGCTTAGTTTATCAGGAAGGGAGCCTTCCTCCCTCCCTGTTGGTTGGAGTAAGGGGGAGTCAGGTTTAGCCAATACCGTCTCAGTTATGGTTGAGGTGCAAACACACCCTCCATTTCTGCTACCTTTATGAACCCTTCTCTTTTCCAATGGTTATTAACAGTCTGACAGAGGGAGGTATCCCAATCATTGTGGTTTTTAGTATAACAATGACCATCAGTGGGACCCTTTGTGAGGTGCCTTGAGACGACATTGTTGTAAATAAGCGCCGTTTAACTAAATAATCTGAACTGAAACTATCTGTGTAGTTATGCTGCTATAGGCTTAGGCTGCTGGAGGACATAACGACCACTTTCACCCTCTTCGCTACATTCTCACACTACTCTCCAATTTTGCATTATTCGCTGTTATTTCAGCTTTTAACTTTGTTCTCTCTTTTCTCTTCCTAGAAGCTACACCTGGCCTGGCTCTGTGTCTACCTGTGACACCTTTCTGGAGAGGGGAATCGTCCAAGCTTCTGCTGGCAACAACTTAATGCTCACCCTCTACCGATGATCCACATAGCCCTGTCTTTCAGTGTTTAACCCTTTCTCTCTCCTAGACATGGCGATTGACTGAACTTAACTGTAACAAACTCTATGTGCTCTCTTTCAGACTCTAACCTTGAAAACTGGCTCAGAGTTTATCTGTTCCTTCTTTCTAGGTGAAACGACTAAAGGAGCTACATCCATTAACATGTACTTTTCCTTCCCATAGAAAGGACTCCTGGATCAGGGCTTCTGTGTTGTTTTTGTGTCTCTGCTCTGTTCTCTCAAACCCCCAGTCGGTTGTGGCAGATGGCCGCTCACACTGAGCCTGGTTCTGCTGGAGGTTTCTTCCTGTTAAAAGGGAGTTTTTCCTCTCCGCTGTCGCTACATGCATGCTCAGTATGAGGGATTGCTGCAAAGTCAACGCCAGTGACTGTCCACTATCTCTACATGCTCATCTTGGAGGAGGGAATGCTCCAAGTCACTGACTGGATGCAATCTGCTGGGTTTCCTTAGATAGAAAAACTTTTTATCCAATTTGAATAAATAACTGAATCTGACTGCACTGTTCAATGGTTACGATTAATTGGAATGTATGTACCTGACTGTTGTGAAGTGCCTTGAGACAACATGTGTTGTGAATTGGCGCTATATAAATAAAAAACTGAATTGAATTTGTTTTTCTCAGGGGAACAAGCGAACTTTATTTCTGAAAACTTTTTAAACACATTTACACACATCCAGCGTCTGATGCTGCAGGTACTTCCACATGTTACTAAACTCCTACTGATGGACTAACCTGGTGCAGAATATCGAATAAACAAATACTAACAGCTTGTACAACCCAGTCCAGATTTGCACCTGGTACAGAATTAAAACAGAAACAGGTTCTGTTGAGGAATATGATCATATCTGCCTTCTCAGGCAGTATGTGTGAGCATTCTGGACAAATACCATCTCCTTCAGTGGAGAATACACATTCGCTGGGTGTAGAAGAAGCTTAACCACAAAAACATAAGAAAGTGATATCTGACTGCAAAGGATATGTCTGTTGTTGGTTCCACCACTGTGTCGCAGGGTCCTCAGACATAATGTAGTAGCACATTGTGGAGTCTGGTCAACTGCCTGGCTAATGTTAGCAATTTCAGGTAGTTTGTCAATGAAAAAATACATGGGCTAATGTTAGCTGGGTAGTTGCTCTTAGCTGACTGTTCATTTCCTTTATTAAAGTTAAACCACACTTTCAATCACTGATAGACACTGTCCATGGTTATCCTCACTGTTTGGCGGCTTCTTCTTTCAGTAGGCGGACAGGGCATTGAAACTGAGAATTGAAATTTTTAAATTTGAATGATTCTGGGAGAATCTAAACGTTTGTCCCAGGCCCAGTCAATTCCTGGGGCCTGATAACCAACCCCAGTCTCTATACCCACTTATTGCTTGTCAGGGTTGCAGGTGACTGCTGCCTATCTCCAGGGGTCACTGGGTGAGAGGCTAGTAAGGCCTGGACAGTTTGCCAGCCCATCACAGGGCACCTAACAATGTAAAAATGTTTAATTCATATTTAGCTGTGTAGAAACCAATATGGCCCAAATTCAGTCCAAATCTGTTCAATTCAAATGTCCATTACAGTGTCACAGGCTTTGTAAGTGTCATATCTCTTACTCTATTTTTTCTTATTTGTCTTGCATTTATTTTTCAATAAAATTGAGCTTTTCTGTTACAGTATTACCACCAAGTAAAATTTGCCGTCCAACTAAAAAACATAATTGCTTTTAAAAGGTGAAAGGTGAAAAAAGAAACCTAAAGAGGCCTGCAGTGCCTGAATGTTGTTGAAAAGCTGTTAGGGTTGATTCAAATGAGCTAACTAAGTTGGACCTTCAATGTTTTTGGATAAATTTGAATTTGCTAAGCTAAAAAAAGTCATTTTTCAATTTTCAACATTTCAACATTTTATATAAGGACAAAACAGGAAAACTTCAAACAGTCATAAAAAGAGTGATCTGTTGCTGACCAGTGTTTAGATGAGAGCCTTTGAATCCAATCTTCACATTTCATATAATTTAAAGAGACTTTCCTGCCCTGACTGTGGGACTGTTGGAACGGAACTCACACTTCAGTTACTTTAAGTTGAAGTATTTGGTCCACGCTCTTATCTAAGCAGGATATTCTTCAGACAGTCCACCTCTGCAAGTCTTCTCCAGGACGACATCAGTTTGAATCATTTTTATTCTGAACATGTGTCAAAATTTAACAAGACCCTTTGTATTTTAAGATTGGACTCTTTTCTGCTAGATGCCTTTCATCTGTCCAAAAAAATGGCATTTGTCCTTACTGGTCTTTCCCCAGAAAAATGTTTAATGGTCATGATGATTTACACAGAGGCTTTCCTTTCTTTCTTCTTTTCTCTTTTACAGTCGGTCATTTTCATAAGGGATTATGATATACTTGGACATGAGGTATCTGGATATATAGACTACGCCCACAGACTCAAGACACAAGATTTTGAACCATATTTCTGTGAAAAGAAAAGGCTCATGCCAGGACGCTAAGGTTTATGGTAAGTCTTATTTTATTGTAACATCTCCTTTTTAGTTTGGTCAGAAATCGAATTGGGTCAGGATACGCAGAATGTATAGCAAGTTATTTTTCTTTACATTTAAAGGAATAAAAAAATCAGTAATTAAAAGCGGAAATTAAGCTTTTAAACATTGTTTATGCCCTGTGACCTTTTTCCACACTTTTTAATGTTACTACCACAAATGTTCATGTATTTTATGAGATAGAATAACATAGATTTAAAACTAGACTTTGACTGGACCATTTTAATGCAAGACTATGCTTTGCTCTAAACCTTTCCTTTGTAGTTTTGGCTTTAATTTAATTTTATGCTCCTACTGGAAGGTAAACATTTGCCCCATTCTCAAGTCCTTTGTTGCCACCTGACAGATTGTTTTTCAGAATTGCCCATTAGTTAGCTCCATCCCCACACAGCATTACCACAGCATGAAGCCACTACCACCATGTTTCACCATGGGAATGATTTGTTTAGCGTGGTGTGCAGTGCTATTTTCTGCAAGGTTTTTTTTTTTTTTTTTTTTGCATGTTGGCCAAATACTTTAATTTTGGTCAGAACATCTTCTTCCTCAAATTTGGATTTTATTTAGGGGCATCAGAGTGAATGGAGCTGAATACAAATCCATACCACACCTTTCAGATATTTATTTGGAAGTAATTTTTTATTGCATCATTTTGATTCCTCTTTATAATTATGTGCTATTTTGTGTTGGTCTTTCACATGAAATTACAATGGAATACAACGATGTTCTGGGAAAATTCAGGAGAACAGTTGAACTATGTAAAATATTTTCTGCAACTGTGATTGACTTTGAAGCATTTTAGTTTTCTGCTTCTTTAGTGAGAAAAGACAATAGCTACTCCTTCTAAACCCGGTTGAGTTGGATGATTGTATCTGTTAGCTTGTGCTGTTTTTCTCTGGATGAAGTTTCAGCAACAAGAGGTTGTATCAGCTGCTGCTAATTAACTTCACTTCTGCATCTGTATATCTGTTAAACTGTGAGTACAGGGTTGCACAGCATTTGGATCCAGAGCCAGTTGTACAGTTTCAGCACAATCCAGGAGATGAACTTCTGAACTCACAGGTGTAAGCTAAAATCCTCTCCATGTCCCTCGCTCCAACATTTTTATATCTTTATAATTCTCATTCAATCATCAGCCCTGTGTACGCAGAGGGCTGTCAGCAAATCACCGGAGCCAAAACCATACCCACATTCCACATATTCATGCACAGTGACATGTAACCAACATGTCAGATATGTGTGAGAAAGCCCAAAAGGACAAACACAACTGGCCAAAGGTGAGAATGACTGGTAATACATGATTTAGTTAAGAGTTCAGCCAAATGGCACACAACCTGCATAAACCCACTGACAGAGGGTATAACAGGGTCTTAAAGGTTCAAATGTAGGAACCTTTAGTATGAAAAAATACTTTGTAACAATGTGGCACATTTACTGAAAATGTTTTTTGCTCAGTATAAAACAGAACAAGACAGAAAAGCGAGATAAACTCCTGGGGGCAGTTTACAGAGATAAGTTGACCTAACATTCATGGTTTAGGTCTTTGGGAGAAAGTCAGCATACCTGGAGAGAACCTACACATGCAAACGTTATGCAGAGAGACGCCAGCTGAGATTCAACCCCAGGCCCTTCTTGCAATGAGGCAATAATGCCAACAACTCCACCACCTTGCAGCCATTTTCAAATTTATTGTGGTGCTGATCCCAATTTGTCCCAGTTGGGTCTAATTAAAATCATGTTTATCTTTATGGATTTGGCAGATACTTTTTTCCAAAGTGAGGATATAACAATACAATTCACGTCCACCTGATCAAACAAAAAGAACACATTTGACCTCCTGCTGGTAGATAATATTTGTCACTGTCACACCCAGATTTTATTACAACAGGCAATTATAGGTTTGAGAAAATTTGTTTAAATGCCGCACCAAAAGATGTAGGATGGCTACAAAGCCTCCAAAGGACGATGGTTTCTTTTTATACCTAAAATTATACCTAAAAGAAAATTTAGGTACAAAACAACCGAAAGTGCAAATGCACGACATGGCGAAAGGGAGAAATGACCAGCACCTATCTGAATCCTGATGACACTATACAAATAAACTAGGTGGGAGATCAGAACAAGCACCATAATCATGTTGTAATCTTTGAAACAACAGCATTTTCCCCCAAGCAAATATCTTGTTTTCTCATGATATAGGCTGGTCCCTGTCTCCAGCGGTCATTTTGAAGGGATAGACAATGGATTGATGGATGGAAGATCTTCAAGGCCTTTCGGCAACTACTCAAAGATTAAAAGTAAAAGTTCTTGTATCAATATGTGATGGTACTGTTGCATACACAGTCCACTGGAGACACATAAGTTGCTAACATTTACTTGGTTTATGACGCTGTGTTTGGATAGAGCTCCCCAATCAGCTGTTCGGTATTTTGGTTGCAGGTAAGTTTCTGTTCTGTAAACCTTAGCATATTGTCTCTGTTTATTAAATAGAAAAGTAATTCATTCTCTTATTTCATCACCACTTTCAGATTCTCGATCATTTTGTTTAAAAGCTGTCATTTTTCCTTTCGAGACCAGCGTGTCTAAACCTTTTTGCCACAAAGGCCAAAATCGTCAAGTTGAAAGTAATATCGGTCCAAACTAATTTTATTGTAACATTTTTGTGTTTCAGTTGCTTAATGACCACCTAAACAGAATATTTTAACGAAACAAAGTATCAGATTCGGTGTTGAATAAAGTTGTAAGTTGTAAAAAGGGTTTTGAATGTTTGCAAAATTTGAAAGAGGGCATGCAATTTTTCAAATTCTTTTGGGCCGATTGATTTTGTTGGGACCACAGCCATGGGTGAAAGGCCAGTACGAACTTTTCTGGAACTTTCAAAATAAATTGTATTAACCTACTTCCAGCAGAGCCAGGAACAGGAAATAACAGCGGACTTCCCATGACGTCACTGTCCGAATAAAAATCCCACTTTTGCAACAAACTGACCGCTTCCACGTAGGTCCCCAGCGGAACTGGACGGAGGGACACAGCGCGCTAATGTCTCTTTGCAGGCAAATAGACATAACTAAACTAGATCCAAGAGTGTCATACGATCATGTGATCATATGCACTACGATAAGTAGGAATGAATTGCTGTTTGTGTATCAGGTTGTGATGGCTTCAGCCCCACTTTGGTAAAGTCAATCCACACACTCAACTCATAAGTTTGTTTTGTTTTGATGGTACCTTGCACTGCAACCATTCCGCTTCATCATCAAGCACATCCCTGGGAGGAGTAACCTTACAGCTGACTTCCTCTCTCGCTGTACCAGCGAGAGTCCTGAAGAGGGGAGGTGTGTGATGGCTTCAGCCCCACTTTGGTAAAGTCAATCCACACACTCAACTCATAAGTTTGTTTTGTTTTGATGGTACCTTGCACTGCAACCATTCCGCTTCATCATCAAGCACATCCCTGGGAGGAGTAACCTTACAGCTGACTTCCTCTCTCTTAGGTAATTCATTAATTTCCTTACTTAAACTAACAATAATATCATGAAACACACAGATAATAGCACGATGTGGTTTGTTGTTATTAATTATGTTTTTCTTTTTTGAGTTACCTGGTGTGGGGAGTCGGCTGCTTCCTGTCTTGGAAAGAGGCGTGGCCAAGAGCTGAGGACTTAGAAAGCATAATGCCAGCTCAGGAGGACCAACTATTTGCCTGTCAGCTAGGGCGGTGTTTAGGTTAATTTACATCATTTGGTTCTTAGGTAGTAGTGATGTTTAGTCCTGTTTCCCCCCTATTGTGTATGAATGGTCTGGCCAATTCACTATAAAGGTTAACCTTCTGTGTCTTTGTGTTAGGTCAGTTTGGAGTTATGTTGTGTATATTTTGTTTCCTTAGCTAATAGTTTGTGAGTTCCCATTTTGAGAGAGTTATATTTAGTTGACCTCTTTTACGGGGCCATGAGTGTTATGATTTAGGGTTGTTTGGTTTTTGGTTTCTGTTTTTTTTTTAAATGTTTTTCACAGTTAAGGTTTTGACTCGTTCTTTTGTTATTATTCTTCTTAGATTTTGAATCATGCTTCTGTTATTTTCCTGGTCATGCTTTAGTTTTGTCGTCTTGTTCATGTTTTGTTCAAGTTTGGTTTTGTTTGTTTATTAGAGTCTCTGTTTTTGCCGCAGCCACGTTTTGTTCTGTCTGTCAATTAAGTTTATTCGGTTCACCTGCACCATGTTAATCAGTTTTGTTTTCCACCTGTACCATGCTCCATTTATACACACCTGTTCAGTTAGTCGTCGCAAAAACATTTCTCATTTTCATGCTCATGTCTTGTTCACAAACCTAGTCTTGTCTTTTTGATCATGCTATGCCTGTCTTGCCTGCCCGTTTGTTTTGTTCCTGCCTCCTGCTGAGTGTGAGTTTTTGTAATTAAACCTTTTTTCACTTACCATCACGCTGCCTGCTCGTCTGCATTCTGGGGTCCAATATCTCACAAACCTTAACAGAATGTTTCCGCCAACAATGGACCTTGCGGAGGAGCATCAGGCTAGCTCCATGGACCTCTTTCCTTTCCTGTCTCGGGGGGCGGAGAAGTCGTTGCGCCCGGCTTATGATGGATCCAGATTGGCGATTCCATGTCCGGGGACAGGTCCCCTTCATCGCCGTTCTTCTCCTCCCCTTCATACGGCAGTGAAGCCCTCGCCCTCCTCCGGCCGCAAGAAACTTTGGCACGGAGCGCCTTCCTGTGGTTCGGCTGCTGAGGAGGTGGTTTCCCTGTCAGCGGACGTGAGGGCTGCGGCAAGTAAGCCTGCATCTTCGTCTGCCACAGCACTGTCTGCCAGGCTTGTTGCCCCTCCGCCCATGCCGTCTGCGCTCGCTTCAGCCCGGTGTTCTGAGGCAATACCTGATGAGCTGGAGCAGCACTTGAAGTTCAATGCACGCCAAATAAAGAGCCTCAGAACGACTGGTTGCCTGTATTCCTCTCCTGAGCTGATGGAGAGGATAAGGCAGATTGAGATGGATTATGAAACAGCAGTAAGGTTGTTTTACTGCCGTCCTCCTTCACCTACACCAAGCCACATGAGTGCTGCTGCAGAGCAGCCCACGCCAGGATACCAGGGAGCTGCTGCTGCTGCAGAGCAGCCCACGTCAGGTCTCCAGAGCGCTGCTGCAGGGCAGCCCATGTCAGGTCTCCAGAGCGCTGCTGAAGAGCAGCCCACGTCAGGTCTCCACAGCGCTGCTGCAGAGCAGCCTGACTCCAGGCCTGACACACCACAGCCTGACATGACGCCTGACACTAAGTCAGCCTCTGCTCACGTCACTGAGGGTCCGGCCGACGCCTCAGCTCCTGCTCACATCACTGTGGGTCCGGCCGACACCTCAGCTCCTGCTCACATCACTGAGGGTCCGGCTGACGCCTTGGCCTCTGCTCACGCCACTGAGGGTCCGGCTGATGCCTCAGCCTCTGCTCACGCCACTGAGGGTCTCGGCGACGCCTCAGCTTCTGCTCACGTCACCGATGGTCTCGGCGACGCCTCAGCTCCTGCTCACGTCACCGAGGGTCCGGCCGACACCTCAGCCTCTGCTCACGCCACTGAGGGTCCAGCCGACGCCTCAGCCTCTGCTCACGTCACCGAGGGTCCGGTCGACACCTCAGCCTCTGCTCACGCCACTGAGGGTCCAGCCGACGCCTCAGCCTCTGCTCACGCCACTGAGGGTCCAGCCGACGCCTCAGCATCTGCTCACGCCACTGAGGGTCTCCGCAACGCCTCAGCTTCAGCATCTGAGGGTTCGCCAGGCTCTGCTTCTGCCTCTGAGGGTTCACCAGGCTCCACGCCTCTGGGGTTCCACAGAGTTTTTGGGGGGGCCTCTACTCTCCTCTGTCGGCCTCCTGACCTACCTGCAGGTTCCCATCGCAGGCCGCCATGGCTTCGCCGCCGACCGCCCAGAACTCTGTGGTGCAGGTTTGGTCGCCCGCCAGAACTCTGTGCCTGCTGGGGACGACCCCATGGTTGCTCGCCGGAACTCTGTGCCTGCTGGGGATGACCCCCTGGTCGTCCGCCTGAACTCTGTGCCTGCTGGGGACGACCTCCTGGTCGCCCGCCCACTGTTGAGAATTGGTCATTCAGAAGGTTGGTTTTATTCAGCAAATCATTCTTTAAAATATTATTTTACTAAAATAATATTTGATCTGATCTTGCATTGTGAATGGTTGTCTAAAGGTATGCCAATTATTGCCTAAGTTAGTTCCAAGACTAACTTAACTTCACTTCCAGATTCTTCAAGATAATCCTTGGTTCTCAAATATAAATATTTCATGGTAATATTGCAATCACTCTTTCGGTCATGGTTTTCAACCACCTTTGATCAACTTGTTTATATTGTACATAGCCCATTAGTCTTCCTTATTCTTTAATTCTGCTTGGTAGTTTAGTTGGATTGTTTTAGCAAAGTAAAGAGTTTGTTAATTGAAATATGTTTGACTTGAGTTGACTTATTTTTGTTAATACATTTTTGTATTTTAAGAAATTGTGTGAATTCATTCTGTGTGTGTGCAGAGTTTTGCTGTTTAATAATGTCAGAGCTTGGCTCATCCCTCTCAATTTTGTCCTAATACCACCGCCTTATTTGGGCTGGTATTCACAGGACAACCCTTAACACACCAAAATAATATTTGATAAAATATCAAAGTATTAATATTAAATATTAAATAATATATTAATATCCATAATAACAACAATCTTTTCAGTAATGAACTGGCAGCCTGCCCAGGGTGTACCCCACCTCTCACCCAGTGACAGCTGGATATGGGTACCAACAACCTTACTTTATGAGCCCCTGCAAGAGTGTGGGTATGAGTTGGCCTTTCTTCAAAAACACTTGCTGTGTTTATCAAAATTTTATGAATGAATATGCCTGAAGTCTGCTTTTGGGCAAAGGTTGTTGGATGTTTTTGGTCCTATTTACTATTAGGTTAAAATAAAAGGAAAAATGTGATTATCCACTTATCTAAGATCGGGTCGCAGGGGAAACCGGTCCAGGAGGGAAACCCAGACACCTCTCTCCTTGGCGACACCCTCCAGCACCAAAGAGGCATCCTGCTTGAAATGCCTTTAACTGGCTGCCACCCTACGGAGGAAGCTACTTTCAGCTGCTTGTATCTGGACTCTTGTTCTTTTAGTCATGATCCATTTCTGATATTCATAGGTGAGGGTCGAAACGTAGAAGGAAAATTGAAAGCTCTTTCTTCACCATTACTGACTAGAGCAGCAGCCGCATCACTGTGGACAAAGCCCCAATCCATGTGCCCATTTCCTGTTCCATCTTACCATACCTCATGAACAAACACCTAGATACTTGAAGCAAAGACTGACCCTCCCACCCAGTGGGGGTAGTTGAATTGCAATCAGGGACCTCACAAAGTCACTCCAAGGGCTGCAAAAGGCTCACTTGCTGCGTGTTGTACACCCTTGATCTAGACTATGTTTTCTGAATTGTGGATAAACAAAGTTTTACGACTCAGAATTTTTTTGTCTGTTTCAAATCTGTAATTTAGTGTTGTTTTATTTATCTATTTCTCACCTTTTGTTCTTCCCAAACACCCTTCTAGTGGCTCTAAACTCATCCTCCTTCCTAACAAGCTGTAGGTGTGAGTCATCGGCCGAGCATGCCTTGAGGTACAACCTACTCCCTGATGATGCATTTATGAGGCTTTCCCCTCATCAGGTCTCCCTTCCCTCCCATTTTAGTGACATATGACTTCACATTACCCCTCTGCCTCAGTTTTTAGCTTTTAAAACTGCACTTGATTAGCTTTACACATCTCTGTCTTTTTTTTTTTTACTTTTCGTAGCTCATGCTTTATGCCTGTTCTTATTTCTCCAATCCTCCACCCCCCTCAGCCTGCCTATGACTTTTTTCGTCTCTGTTCGGGAACAATAACACACAGTGTGGTTGCCGCTAAGAGGGAGCAGATGCTGGAGCTGCTGCCCACTCAGTGCACTAAACCTCCCACCGCAGGACTCTGAATCCCGTTCCTCCAACTCCTCCTCCTCCACGGCCACAAAGGACACAAAGCAGTGACACCAGCGCCAGATCACATCCCACCTCCATCAAAGAAGGGTGGATAGGTTCATGTCTCCTTCCTCTTTTGACATTTAACATTTCTAAAAATCTCATTTTTTGCCTTAACGCCATAATACTGTATTTGATGGATTCTAACTAGTAGTTCCAGTTCTGGACTTATAATATACAGCTGAAACCAGATGTTTACATGTGTTGTGTAAAAATATGTTTCTTCCTCAATGTCTGATATTAAATCAGACTAAACATTTTTGCTGTTGGTCAGCTAGGATTACCATTTTTTTCTATGTGCTAAATGCCACAATATTAGGGAAGATAAATTATTTTTACCTTCTTTAAATTGAAAGAATACAGAGAACAAAAATTATCTGCCTTTGAACAATTTGGGAAAGCCCTGATGATGATGTCATCACTCTGTAAGCTTCTAATAGGTTAATTTACAACATTTAAGTTAATTGGAAGCACACCTGTGGGAAAATACCAATCATGGGAAACAACATTTCAGGAAAAGAGTTGTAGGCCTCCAGGAGTCTAATTCATTCTTGCATGCAATTTCCAGATGTCTAAAGGTGACTTGTTGCCATTTTCAAACAATTATAGGCAATATAAACAGCATGGGAATGTCCAGCCATCATAACGTTCAGAAACGATTGATGTTCTGTGTTCCAGAGATAAAGGTGTTTCGGCACAAAATGTCCATATCAAACCAAGAACAAATGCAAAAGACCATGTGCTAGTGTTGTGATCTTGAGACACATGTTTTCTGAGTGTTGGACTTGTTCCTGTCTCGATCTTCTCTCTGAATTTTTTTCTCAAGACCAAAGCAGTATATTTATATTTCTTTTGAACTGCAACCATGTTTTTGATTTTGAAAACATCAGAATTTTGAAAACTTTGGACTATCTTTGAATGTTTGCAGCACAAGCTTCATTATCATGATTACACCAGTAGTCTTGAAAATGTCCTTGCATTGGTTAGGTCTTCATCCATGGCTCTTTCACACTTAGGTCAGTCAGAGTAGTTGTCGTGCAATCTTAAAGTTGTGGGTTCGAATCAAGCTTCCTCCTGCCACATGTCTATGTGCCCCTAGGCAAGGCACTTAACCTCAAATTGCCTACCGATCTGCATAGCGGTGCATGAATGTGTGTGCGTTAGTGAGTACGTCTGGGTGAATGTGTAAAGCACCAATCTAGTGTGAATCGCTTTGATAGGTCAGTATGACTGGAAAGGCACAATATAAGTTAAGTCCATTTACCATGCCTTCCACCTTCCCCAAATTCTAGGTATTGACTACAACACTACCTCTTGAAGATGCAAGGGAAGCTGGTAAGAGAATATCATTATCCAACGTGAAAAAGAGTCCTTGTTCTGCCCAGTGATAAAAGTTGGAAATAGTTCATAATTTAGTAATAAAAAATGTAATTGTTCATTTGTAATAATTCATGTAAAATGAAAAAGGATGTCTATGCAGCCAGCGTCATGTATTTTATTTTGAAGGTGAATTCTTAGGTTGCAATGCATTATGGGTAGCAGAAGCAGTAGTTAGTTGGGAAGACGCTTTATGGAGAAAATACCTGTCTATCAACGAGCAAACTTCGCCTCCTGTGTCATAAATCTTTATTTACACCTTCGAAAGCAATGGCTGTAAGTTTAATCTATATTCTGTTTAACATTATATGTTTTATTAGAACTAATTTAGAGATCGTTTGTGAATGTGTTTGTACTAGGAATTAGCCTTATCCCAAGAATTAGGTTTGCTTCATTTCGAATAGCACTGAGGTTAACGATCTAATTAGCATATAAAAGATCGTTAAAATGACTGTTTGTTATTAGCAACAGCTAAGGTTAATTTTTATGCATGTTTTCTTTCACCAGCGGTTTATTTGGTGCATTTATTCTACATAACAAAGAACTGATGCATATTTTGCTTTCTGTTTACTTTGTAGTTTCACTCTACCCTTTTCATGGAGCTCTTTAAGCAACAATTGTAAAGAATTGTAAGCTGTCAAGAAGACCATAATAAAGGAGCAAGACGCTCGGTTTCCTGGCTCATGAAAATTGAGTTTGGCTAGCTGTTAATCTGCGTTAACATACACAGCGTATCCAACACATGGTGATAACAGTACAGTGAAAAGCCATATCAGCAGTTGGTGGAGCATAAAACTCATGCCACAGTGATGGACAACGCTCAAAAAGAAAAGGCAGCAGAAATAGCAAACTCTGAAGCTGATGCATCATCAAAAACAAGCTTTAGATCCAAACGTTCTGGCTCCAAGCACTCTTCCTTCAAGTCATCTTTGAAGTCCAGCATAATGGAAGCTGCCCGAGCTTGCACGAGCCTCTGCTGAAGCCACAAATGCTAAAGCCGCTTACACTAAAAAACAATTAGAAATGAAAAAGCAACAAGCAAATCTAGAACTGGATTTAAAGATGCTGGAGATAGAAAAGGAAGCTGCAGCTGCTGCAGCAAGAGCAGAGGTTTTAGAAGCTGCTGTAGCTGCTGAACAAGACAAGCAAGAAAGTGTAAAGAGTGCAGTCCTGCCACAAGTCATCAGACAACAAACTATGGAGTATGTGCAACACCAAACCCAGCTAAATTCACATTCATCTAAAGGAGAAACACCTCTGGATGAACCAGCACCAAAACCACCATCATTCGCTCCGAGGAAATCTGAGCAAACTCCCTCTCCACCAGTGCTCAAGAAAATGAATGTAAAAGATGAACCTCTTGACACACACAGAGAGAATGTGAAGCCAAACAGTTACCATGCTCCCCCGAACAGTTATCATCCTATGACTGACTTTGCTAGGTTCCTTGCACGTAGAGAGTTGATCACAACAGGACTCTTTAAATTTGATGACACTCCTGAAAATTTCAGAGCATGGCAGTCATCATTCTTGAATGCAACTGAAGACATCGATCTCACATATAGCCAGGAGTTGGATCTCCTAGTAAAGTGGCTCGGTAAAGAGTCCTCCGAGCATGTCAAAAGAATCAGAGCTGTTTATACCACTAACCCCAAAGTTGCCCTCCAGTTGTCATGGGACAGATTAGAAGAGTGTTATGCTACATCAGAAGTTGTAGAAAATGCTTTGTTTAAAAAACTGGACAGCTTCCCTCGCCTTACAAATAGAGATAATGTAAAACTCGGGGAGCTAGGAGATTTGCTCCTCGAGCTGCAGGTCGCCAAAGGTGAAGCTTGTCTCCCAGGCCTCTCTTACCTCGACACACCACGAGGTGTTAAACCCATAGTGGAAAAGTTACCTCCAAGTTTGCAAGAGAAATGGCATCATACAGGTTCGAAATACAAACAAAAATATCAAGTGTCATTTCCTCCCTTCTCATATTTTGTGAAGTTTGTCCAAGAGGAGGCAAAGGCAAGAAATGATCCAAGTTTTGTAATATGCAGCAACCAACCTTTCAACAAAGGTGAGAGACCACCATTTAAACAAAATAGCTACAAAACTCCTCTCTAGTCAAGATGGCGCCGACGATGGCAGCCTCGGAGCTTCGCTCTCTCTTTGTTTTTGTATTTTGTGTGTTTTTATGTTTTTCGAGCCACAGTTCTGTGGTCTCGGGCCACAATCCTGTGGAGAGGAACTTCTCAACATCAGAGAGTCCTCTTTTGGGATTTTTTCACCATCTTTCATCAATCCGAGGTTCACTGAGCTCCTGGCGAGCGGGGCTACGGCTCTATATGGGATTCTGCGCCGAAAACGTCGAAAGGGAAAGCGTGCTGGTAAAGCTCCGCAAAAGAGGACTTCGCACACCACTGCCTTCAATCCACCTGGCAAATGTCCGCTCTCTCAACAACAAGATGGACGAGCTGCTTCTTCTCACCGGTAAAAACACGGACCTCCGCGGATCAGCGGTTCTCTGCTTCACCGAGACATGGCTGAGTGAAAACATCCCGGACCGCGCACTGCAGTTGCCGGACTTCCAGCTGCTCAGAGCGGATCGCAGCGCGGAGCTATCGGGGAAGAGGCGAGGAGGCGGAATCTGCTTTTATATAAATGAAGGTTGGTGCAGAGACGTAAAAGTGCTGGGAAAAACATGTAGTCCGGATCTGGTGTCATTTTCCATAATCTGTAAGCCGTTTTATTCACAAAGAGAGTTTTCCCCGTTTATAATAATCGGCTCATATTTTCCACCGCATGGCTGCGGAAAAACATCTTGCTGAGCTGATTACAGACCTGGAGAAAAAATACCCTGACTCTTTCATCATAATACTGGGAGATTTTAACAGCGCAAACCTCTCAAATGAACTCCCCAAATACAGACAGCATATTAAGTGTCCCACCAGAGACAAAAACACACTGGACCATTGTTACACAGCTTTAAAGGACTCATATCATGCTGTTACCAGGGCTGCTCTGGGTTTTTCAGATCATTATCTAATCCACCTCATCCCAACCTACAGACAGAGACTAAGAGCTTCCAAACCCAAGGTTCACACTGTTAAGAAGTGGACTGAGGAATCAAAGCAGATGCTACAGGCCTGTTTTGAATGCAAAGACTGGACTGTTTTTGAAACCTCAGCCACTGACTTAAACCAACTAACTGATGTGGTGACATCATACATCAGTTTCTGTGAGGACATGTTTGTGCAGACCAAGACCTTCTGCACCTTTGGGAACAACAAGCCATGGTTTACTCCACACCTCAGGAATCTGCGCAGGGATAAGGAAGAAGCTCACAGCAGTGGAGATCGGGCGCGGTACAGGCAGGCCAGGAACAAACTAACAAAAGAGGTCAAAGCAGCTAAGAGAAGCTACAGTGAGAAGCTTAAGAACAGCCTTTCTACTGTTGACACTTCAGCTGTGTGGACTGGTCTGAGAAACCTGACTGCCTACAAGAGCCCCTCCACCCATCCTGAACAGAGTCGTCTCCTGGCCAACCGTCTGAATGGCTTCTACTGCAGACATGACAAGAAACCATTCACACCTCAAATCTACCCCTCTACATCCCATTCAGGAACAAATTCCTCCCATAAACCAACCAACCCCCCACCATCATATCCTCTGCCTGCACTAAAGATCTCTGAGGAAGAGGTAAACAGGCTCTTTCAGTGCATGAAAACAAAGAAAGCTGGAGGACCTGATAACGTCTCCCCATCATGCCTGAAAGCCTGCGCACATCAACTCGCTCCGATCTTCACAAGGATCTTCAACAAGTCACTGGAGAAATGTGAGGTCCCCTCCTGCCTCAAACGATTCCGAAGAAACCCACCATCGTAGGATTAAATGACTACAGGCCTGTAGCCCTGATGTCTGTGATCATGAAATCCTTTGAGCTGCTGGTGTTGAAGCACCTGAAAGACATCACAGGCCCCTTGCTGGACCCCCTGCAATTTGCTTACCGAGCAAACAGGTCGGCAAATGATGCTGTTAACTTAGGTCTACACTTCATCCTGCAACACCTCGACCGTCCAGGGACATACGCCAGGATCCTGTTTGTAGACTTCAGCTCGGCTTTCAACACTATCATACCAGACATCCTCCACCAGAAGCTCACACAGCTCAACGTCCCAGCCTCCACCTGTCAGTGGATCAACAGCTTCCTGACAGACCGACAGCAGCAGGTGAGACTGGGGAGCATTTTCTCCTGATCCAGATCAATAAGTACTGGTGCCCCCCAGGGGTGTGTTCTATCCCCAATCCTCTTCTCTCTGTACACAAATGACTGCACCTCATCGGACTCGTCCGTGAAACTCCTTAAGTTTGCAGACGACACCGCTGTCATTGGACTGATCCAGGACGGTGATGAGTCTGCATACAGACAGCAGGTGGATCGGCTGGTACACTGGTGCGGTCAGAACTACCTTGAACTCAACCCAGTCAAGACTGTGGAAATGGTGGTGGACTTTCGGAGAACACCACCCCCATACACCCCCCTCACCATCCCCAACAACACTGTGTCGGCCGTGGACCACTTCAGGTTCTTAGGAACCACCATCTCTGAGGACCTGAGATAGTCTTCACACATAGATACTGTTCGAAAGAAGGCCCAGCAGAGACTGTGCTTCCTGAGGCAACTCAAGAAGTTCAACCTTCCACAGGAGCTGCTGGTCATCTTCTACACTGCCATCATTCAGTCTGTCCTGTCTTCATCCATCTCAGTGTGGTTTGGATCATCCACAAAACAGGACAGGTCCAGACTGCAACGAATAATCAGGACTGCAGAGAGAATAATCAGAGCTGACCTTCCCTCCATCCAGGACTTATACAGGTCTAGGGTCAAGAAAAGAGCTGCCAAAATCTCGGCCGACCCCACACACCCTGCACATAAACTGTTTAGAGTTTTACCTTCAGGCCGCCGCTACAGAGCACTGTTCACTAAAACCAGCCGCCACAGGCCCCCAGGCTGTTTCTCTGATGAACATTCAATAGAGTACAGAACAACAGCATACAGATGTTGCAAATGCACCTTTTTTATTAGATATGTGTATATTGTACATTGTAAATTGTAAATTTGTATATTCTGTAATGCAAAAACAGAACAAAAGAGCAAAGTGTACCGGAGGCAAATTCCTTGTTTGTATGTACGAACTTGGCAATAAGCTGATTCTGATTCTGATTCTAACTGTGAACAGAACAGAGGTCAATACAACTGCTCCCTCTAGTGCCAAAGAGGATGATCTGACACGTTACTGCCCCGTTTACAGGAAAACACATCCTCTAGCCAAATGTAGAGCTTTCCGGATCAAACCACTGCAGGAAAGGCGTAACATACTCAAGGAACACAGACAGTGTTTTCGCTGTTGTTCTCACACACACACAATAAAGGACTGTGCCATAAAACTCAGTTGCGAGGAGTGTCGAAGCGAAAAACATTGTTCCGCCATGCATCCTGATGAGGTTCAACAACCCCGGCCAGAAAATACACCGGAACCAGAGCCCCAGACCCAAGGCAACACACAACCTGAGGTAACGTCGGTTCACTGAGACGCAACTTAATCAATAAACCTCAAATGAAAGAACAGTTCTTGGAGTTGATGGACAAGCTGTTTAAGAACAATCATGCAGAGATCGCTCCACCCATCGTCAACAACACTGATTGCTGGTATCTGCCCATTTTCAGAGTATATCTCCCCCAGAAGCCTGGTCAGATACGCATAGTTTTTGACTCTAGTGCAAAGAAGTCTGGCGTGTCGCTCAACTCAGTACTGCTAACGGGCCCAGATCTCAATCTCCTTGGTGTGCTGATTCGGTTTAGGAAAGAGCTCATTGCAGCCACTGCTGACATCCAGCAAATGTTTTAGGGGTTTCTAGTCGCACCAGACCACAAAGATTTGAGATTTTTGTGGCATAGGAACAACGACTTGTCAAAGGAGGTGCAGGAGTACCGTATGCGAGTGCATGTTTTTGGTAACAGCCCATACCCGGCGGTAGTCATCTTTAAACTCCAGGGTTAATTGTGGAGTACCACAGGGTTCAGTACTTGGGCCAATTCTCTTTACTATATATATGCTTCCAATAGGTCAAATTATTAGGCAGTATGGGATAAATTTTCACTGTTACGCTGATGATATTCAGCTTTACTTATCCATAAATCCTGATGAGCCCAACCAGTTAGATAGACTACAAGCATGTCTTGAAGATATAAAAACTTGGATGACTTTAAATTTTTTGCTTCTAAATTCAGACAAGACAGAAGTTGTCATCTTTGGACTTAGTATTTAAAAAAGAAACTGCTTAGTCAATCACTTAACCTGGATGGCATTAAATTGACCTCTGATAATAAAGTAAAAAACCTTGGTGTTATTTTTGACCAGGACATGTCATTTAAATCCCATATTAAACAGGTTTCTAGGATTTCCTTCTTTCATCTCCGGAACATTGCCAAAATTAGAAATATCCTGTCCAGGGGTGACGCTGAAAAACTAGTCCATGGATTTGTTACTTCAAGGCTGGACTATTGTAATTCGTTACTATCAGGATGTCCACAAAATGCAGTTAAAAGCCTTCAACTGATTCAAAATGCTGCAGCAAGAGTTCTGATGAAAATTAAAAAGAGAGATCATATTTCTCCTATTTTAGCTTCCCTTCATTGGCTCCCTGTTAAGTCCAGAATAGAATTTAAAATTCTCCTCCTCACATATAAAGCCCTTAATGATCTAGCTCCATCATACCTCAGAGATCTGATTGTTCCATATGTTCCTAACAGAGCACTTTGTTCTCAGACTGCAGGTTTACTGGTGGTTCCTAGAGTCTCTAGAAGTAGAATGGGAGGCAGATCCTTTAGTTATCAGGCTCCTCCCTGTGGAACCAGATCCCAGCTTTAGTCCGTGAGGCAGACACCCTGTCTACTTTTAAGGCTAGGCTTAAAACTTTCCTTTTTGATAAAGCTTATAGTTAGAGTGGCTTAGTTTATCCTGAGCTATCTTCCTTATTTTTTACCTCCGTCTTCTTCCCTCCCTGTTGGTTGGAGTAAGGGGGAGCAAGGTTTAGCCTAAACCGGCTCAGTTATGGTTGAGGTGCAAACACACCCTCCATTTCTGCTACCTGTATGACCCCTTCTCTTTTCCAATGGTTATAATCAGTCTGACAGAGGGAGGTATCCCAATCATTGTGGTTTTTAGTATAACAATGACCATCAGAGGGACCCTTTGTGAGGTGCCTTGAGACGACATTGTTGTAAATAAGCGCCGTTTAACTAAATAATCTGAACTGAAACTATCTGTGTAGTTATGCTGCTATAGGCTTAGGCTGCTGGAGGACATAATGACCACTTTCACCCTCTTCGCTACATTCTCACACTACTCTCCAATTTTGCATTGTTTGCTGTTATTTCAGCTTTTAACCTTGTTCTCTCTTTTCTCTTCCCAGAAGCTACACCTGGCCTGGCTCTGTGTCTGCCTGTGACACCTTTCTGGAGAGGGGAATCGTCCGAGGTTAACGATCTAATTAGCATGTAAAAGATCGCTAAAATGACTGTTTGTTATTAGCAGCAGCTAAGGTTAATTTTTATGCATGTTTTCTTTCACCAGCGGTTTATTTGGTGCATTTATTCTACATAACAAAGAACTGATGCATATTTTGCTTTCTGTTTACTTTGTAGTTTCACTCTACCCTTTTCATGGAGCTCTTTGAGCAAAAATTGTAAAGAATTGTAAGCTGTCAAGAAGACCGTAATAAAGGAGCAAGACGCTTGGTTTCCTGGCTCATGAAAATTGAGTTTGGCTTGCTGTTAATCTGCGTTAACATACACAGCGTATCCAACACGTGGTGATAACAGTACAGTCCTGCACCCATACGAGAATGAAGGACCAGTCATAGAGGAAGAAGCCAACACTCCAAATGCAACATGAAAAACAGGATTACAATTTGCAAAAGCACTCAGGGACAAACAGCTTAACTTTTGGAAACAGATCCTGGGGTCTGTTGAAACTAAAACTTCAGTGTTTTTGGCCATAATGAGCATTGTTACATTAAGAGGAAAGCCTAAGAACACCATCGCAACTGTAAAGTATCAAGAAGTCACCATCATGGTGTGGGCGTGTTTTGCCGCAGCACGGACTGGTGCCCTTCTCTAAATAGATGGAAGCCTCGTAGCAAATGGGTTTCCCCAATGGACAACAACCCTAAACATACAGCAAAATCTGTAAGAAGGTGGATTAAGGACATCAAAATCAGTCTTTTGGAGTGGTCGACACAAAGCCCTGATTCATGCAAAATTTGTGGGCTGATATAGTGTGTGTTACAGAGGTGGACTACAAACCTGACCCAGTTACACCAGTTCTGTCAGCAGGAATAGGCCCACATTTAAGCAAACTGTTGTGAGAAGCTTGTGGAAGGATACCTAAAAAATCATACATTTTAACAGGCATAGGTTCCAAATATTTAAGAAATGTATGTAAACTTCTGACTTTGAAAAAATGTTATTTAAAAATATATTTTAATAAATATCTTCAATCCTTATTGTGGCATTCAGCAAATAGAAATAATTATGTTAATCCTAAGTAAACTAAAGCAGAAAATTTTGCCCGATTTAATGTAAGACACTGAGAAAAAAAGATGTGTGTTTATACAGTGTATCTAAATCTCTTGTTTCAACTGTGTGTTATTGTGGATAGAGGAACAAGATCGCAGTAATTCATGTAAAGTTTGTTTTCTGACACTAATGGACATGAGGAGATTGAAGAAAACCGACCTGTATTATAGCTCATCTGTTTTCCCATCAATACAGTCCTGACCCATTGAGTTTTGAACTCTGTTAGATTTCACAGATGTTCTTGGTGGTCTACCAAGAATTTAGTGGGTGATCCTGTAAGTTAGATCAACTTTCCCTGAATTCTGGTAGGTTAAATAATGAAAAATCAGGTCTGGGCGGTACGGGACAAACATCCAGACATCCCTCTCCCTATCAACACACTCCAGCTCATTCTGAGAGGTACCAAGGTGCTCCTATGCCAGATGGGGCATATTTATATTCCCTCTTGCAGGGTCCGGGTCTGCTCCCAGTAGGACATGCCTAGAAACCCTCCAGAGGGAAACTAACAAAGCCATCCTGATCAGATGCCTCAACCACTTCTGCTGACTCTTTTCCATACTGAAAAGCTTTATGTTTATCTCTAGGCCAGAGTCCAGACCAATTCAGCTGCTTGTATCAGAGATGTCGTTTTATTGGCCATGATCTATTCCTTATAAACATGGGGTTGGAACGAAGACTGACGGGTAATTCAAGAACTTTGCTTGAAGTCTCAGCTCTTTCCTCACCACAAAAGACCCAACAGTGACATTGCCACAGTCCAGGCTGCATATTTCTGCTGGGAGAGCAGAAATATAATTTAATATATGTTCTTTTTTCCAACCATCAACAGAGGTGGTAGAAAATCCAAACAGATCTCACTGACATAACTTTAACTATGAGGTTTAAACTGTGAAAATGTTTTATATACAGACGTGAAACTCAGTGTTTGAGCTGCTGTAACCTCAGCCTGGACAAGTATTTTCACTTTAATTTTAGAAACTCAATTTCAAAATGATGCAGTACATTGATGGAGGTAAATAGGAGAGTTTTAAGGCAGAAACTGTAGACACTTCCACACATACTGAGGTCCTGAACCTTGTCTAGTTCACTCCCAGATCTGCAGCTCCATGCCTGCTGCTTCCTGCCAGTCCAGATGTGCCTACAGCATCTCTGATGTCTATTTAATGTTCACCAGCAAAGTGGCCATCTGTTTATACACTGCCTGTGCCCCTCCTCTGGCTCTTCATCGTTGCCTCTCTTTGGTCCCGGGTCTTTAGTCAGCCTTTGCTTTATCTTTATTATTTCAACAAATGTTTCTGATTTAGGCATCTTATTGAAATGCTGCTATACACTGCTAAAAACATAAAGGGAACACTTAAGCAACACAATATAACTCCAAGTAAATCAAACTTCTATGAAATCAAACTGTCCACTTAGGAAGCAACACTGATTGACAATCAATTTCACATGCTGTTGTGCAAATGGAATAGACAACAGGGGGAAATCTTTGGCAATTAGCAAGAATAAAGGAGTGGTTCTGCAGGTGGGGACCACAGACCACTTCTCAGTACCGATGCTTTCTGGCTGATGTTTTGGTCACTTTTGAATGTTGGTGGTGCTTTCACACTCGTGGTAGCATGAGACGGACTCTACAAGCCACACAAGTGGCTCAGGTAGTGCAGTTCATCCAGGATGGCACATCAATGTGAGCTGTGGCAAGAAGGTTTGCTGTGTCTGTCAGCGTAGTGTCCAGAGCCTGGAGGCGCTACCAGGAGACAGGCCAGTAAACCAGGAGATGTGGAGGAGGCCGTAGGAGGGCAACAACCCAGCAGCAGGACCACTACCTCCACCTTTGTGCAAGGAGGAACAGGAGGAGCACTGCCAGAACCCTGCAAAATGACCTCCAGCAGGCCACAAATGTGCATGTGTCTGCACAAACGGTTAGAAACCGACTCCATGAGGATGGTATGAGGGCCCGACGTCCACAAATGGGGGTTGTGCTCACAGACCAACACCGTGCAGGACGCTTGGCATTTGCCAGAGAACACCAGGATTGGCAAATTCACCACTGGCGCCCTGTGCTCTTCACATATGAAAGCAGGTTCACACTGAGCACATGTGACAGACGTGACAGAGTCTGGAGACACCATGGAGAGCGATCTGCTGCCTGCAACATCCTTCAGCATGACCGGTTTGGCAGTGGGTCAGTAATGGTGTGGGGTGCCATTTCTTTGGAGGGCCGCATGGCCCTCCGTGTGCTCGCCAGAGGTAGCCTGACCGCCATTAGGTACCGAGATGAGATCCTCAGACCCCTTGTGAAACCATATGCTGGTGCGGTTGGCCCTGGGTTCCTCCTAATGCAGGACAATGCTAGACCTCATGTGGCTGGAGTGTGTCAGCAGTTCCTGCAAGATGAAGACATTGAAGATATGGAATGGCCCACCTGTTCCCCAGACCTGAATCCGATTGAGCACATCTGGGACATCATGTCTCGCTCCATCCACCAACGTCACGTTGCACCACAGACTGTCCAGGAGTTGGCAGATGCTTTAGTCCAGGTCTGGGAGGAGATCCCTCAGGAGACCATCCGCCGTCTCATCAGGAGCATGCCCAGGCGTTGTAGGGAGGTCATACAGACACATGGAGGCCACACGCAATACTGGGCCTCATTTTGACTTGTTTTAAGGACATTACATCAAAATTGGATCAGCCTCTAGTGTGTTTTTCCACTTTAATTTTGTGTGTGACTCCAAATCCAGGCCTCCATTGGTTAATAAATTTGATTTCCATTGATGATTTTTGTGTGATTTTGTTGTCAGCACATTCAACTTTGTACAGAACAAAGTATTCAATGTGAATATTTCATTCATTCAGATCTAGAATGTGTTATTTGAGTGTTCCCTTTATTTTTTTGATCAGTGTAAATAATTATGTCCTGAATCTGCTGCCAACATTGTGCGCCTTTGACAACAGACAGAACCACTGCATATGAAAGATCAGCTTTCGCATGCCTGTCCTGGAGCCAAACCAACGTTGCCTCCATGCTCTGCCTCTGCGGTGCACCTGTGCATCTGGCTTCATTTTCTGCTATGAAAATATTTGCTCTGCTCTCCCGTTTTATTAAGTTTTAATACAAAAGAGAAGCTGTTCCAGCTCCAACAGTGATCTGGTGAGCCCGGTTTGAGGTATCGTGTCCGAGCTTTAAACGGGGTCGTGGGGATGTTTTTGTTTTTTTTCAATCACAGCACAGATTGCCGACTCCATAAAGATTTGCTGGTAAGCCGGAACATACCATGTCATCTCTGTTAACTTTCACACATGGCACGCACATACTTCACTGGCCGGATCCTCAGGGTTGAATCATTTTGTACTGTTTGTTCTCAAAGCTGATATGTTTGGATAGATTTATGCAGTGTTCCACCAACATCAAGGATCATCTGTTTCCATGTTGTATCTGTATAATTCACTTCTTAAATAAGAAATTATTACTTAATAGAGGAGAAAAGGCTGTAAAATGTCAAGAACTGTTATACATCTTTCCATTAAAGTGTTATCAGATCATATATCTAGTTTTTAAACATGTGTTAAGGCCTGGTTATTTGTATTCTTCCAGACAAACAGCATTCCGGTGTTGTGGAAGACCTCCTGTCTTGTTCCGGTACCAAAGAAAACTCACCCATCAGTCCTCAATGACTATAGACCTGTTGCCCTGACATCTCACATCATGAAGGTCCTAGAGAGACTCCTGTTGGCCCACCTGAGTAAGCAAACAGTAAACCATCAGGACCCCCTTCAGTTTGCTTATCTCTGTGGAGTTGGAGTTGAAGATGCCATCATACACCTGCTTCAACAAACCCACTGTCATCTGGACAAAGCCAGCAGCACTGTGAGGATCATGTTCTTTGATTTCTCCAGTGCATTTAATACAATCCAACCTGATTTGCTTTGTCAGAAACTCCAGACTCAGGTGGAGGCCTCAACAATCTCCTGGATCAAAGACTACCTGACAAACAGACCACAGTTTGTGAGACTGAAGGGTTATGAGTCTAACCAGGTAGTCAGCAGCACAGGAGCACCACAGGGGACTGTACTCTCACCATTCCTTTTCACTCTGTACACCTCAGACTTCCAGTACAAGACAGACTCCTGTCATCTGCAGAAATACTCGGATGATTCTGCAGTCGTCGGGTGGATCAGAGATGGACAAGAAGCTGAGTACAGGAAGGTGGTGGATCGCTTTGTGTCATGGTGTGGAAACAATCATCTCATTTTGAATGTGACTAAAACAAAGGAGATGATTGTAGATTTTAAGAGAAACAGGAATAAGTCAAAAACTATTTCTATCATGGGAGAAGAAGTGGAGGTGGTGGAGGAGTATAAATACCTCGGTGTTCACCTGGACAACAGACTAGAGTGGAGATGCAACTGTGAAGCCATCTACAAGAAGGGACAGAGCAGACTGTACTTCTTGAGGAAGCTTAGGTCCTTTGGTGTTTGCAGCAAGATGCTGCATATCTTCTATAAGTCTGTTGTGGAAAGTGTGATCTCTTCTGCCATCATCTGCTGGGGAAGCAGCATCAGAGCCAGGGACTTAAAAAAGCTCAACAAGCTGATAAAAAAGGCTGGCTCTGTTCTGGGGACTCCTCTGGAACCTCTGGAGATCATTGTGGAAAGAAGGATTCTTCATAAAATGAAGAACATTATGGAGAACCCTGAGCATCCCCTTCATGAGACTGTCCTACAACAACAGAGTGTCTTCAGTCAGAGGCTTCTTCAGATCTGCTGTAAGACGGAGCGCTACAGGAGATCCTTCCTGCCCACAGCCATCAGCATCTACAACGGCTCTTTGAGGAAACCTTCATAATATGAGCTATAACAACATTTAATTTCCCTTTGGGATTAATAAAGTATTTTTGAATTGAATTGAATTGAATTTGACCTTTAACCTCTCTCTGTCATGGCACAATTAGTCTCCAGAGCAACAGTCAAATGGAATATGGACTAACACCCAGCTGTCACTGCTTTCTGTAATGCATCCTTCCTCTGTGTGTGTGGGAATGCTACACTAATAGATGTCATGAAGGCAAACCAAGAACTCAGTTAAGTTGTATTTATTCAAAGTCAGATGACAGGAAAAATCAACTCCAAATTTCAGTAATGATGAAACAGGTATCACAGTATGTTATTCTGTGGTTGGAAGCAGCTGTGTATATTTTGGATATTCTAAATATATATGCAGTTGAAACCAGATATTTACACACACTTTATAAAAAGACATAATCTGTTTTTCCTCACTGCCTGACATTAAATCAGACTAAACATTTCCTGTTTTAGGTCAGTTATTTGCTAAATGCCAGAATAATACGAGATTTTATTTAATTAGTTTTGATGTCTTTAAACAATTAGGAGAAGTGCAGAGGTTGATGTCATGGCGATGTAAGCTTTGTATTTTAAGCTTCTGGTTAACTCACAACATTTGAGTTAAAATGAGACCCACCTTTAGATGTGTTCTAGGGCAGCACCTAAAACACACTATTTCAGTTTCGTTGTACTTGTACTCATATCCGTCGTCTTCTGCTTTTCCGGGACTGGGTTGCGGGAGCAGCAATACAAGCAAAGACGCCCAGACTTTCCTTTCCCTAGACACCTCCTCCAGCTCCTCTGGGGGAAGCCCAAGGCCTTCCCAGGCCAGCTGAGAGACATAGTCCTTCCAGCATGTCCTGGGCCATCCCCTGGGCCTCCTCCCGATCGGAGGTGCTTAGAACACCTCCCGAGGCAGGCATCTAAGAGGCATCCAAAACAGATGTCCGAGCCACCTGAACTGACTCCTCTTGATGTGGAGGAGCAGTTGCTCTACTCCGAGCTCCTCCCAGAGTACTTGTGACAATGACAATAAAAAATGTTCTGATCCTGATTCCTTGTGTGACATCATGGGAAATCCAAAATAAATCAGGCAAGATTGTCAGAAAGATAATTGTGAACCTCTCTGGTTTATCTTTTGGTACTATTCCAGAAGCCTGAAGTTGTGTTCAAACAATTATATGCAAGTATAAATTACATGGGAATGTCCAGCATCATACTGTTCAGGACGGGAATGGGTCCTGTATCCCAGAGATGAGCATGTGGTGGGAAATCTCTGTATCAACTTCAGAACAAAAACAGAAGACCTTATGAAGATGCTGGCAAAGGCTAATGAGAGAGTCTGATTATCCATAGTTAAACAAGTCCTGTACCATCATAGACTGAAAGACCACTCTAAAATTACTCTAAAAACGATATGAAAAGTTAGCTTGCAGTTTGCTAATGCACTAATTCTTGAAGATGTGTCCTGTGGTCTGATGAAAGTCTTTGGCCATATTGACCATTATTATATTTAGAGGAAACAGAGGGAAGCTTGTAAGCCTGATACCAGACCTTCTTTTAGGGCAGAGTCCACAAAAAGAGTCCACCATATTGTCCAGGTGTTCATGCTGAGGTGAGGATGTCTAGATCAGGAACCTCAGGGTATAAGTTTTTTTGTGTTATGTGGCTCTGTTGCGCCCTTTCAAGCCATGACCTTCAACTCATAATAGAGCAGCATCTGGACTTAGCAGGGCAGTATGAAGCAGTCCAGATCAGAGCCTGCCTCTCTAAGTCTGACATCAAGGTTCTGATCCTGGAAAAGATGAATTGCTCCCTCCTGTCTGTGTATGAATTTATGAAGGTGAAGGATTCAGACAGTACCAGATTCCTCAGCTAAATTCGACTGATAGCACCTTAAACACCCTACCTGACCCTGAAGTTTTTAGTTTTATTCTTAAACATTAACTTTGGAAATAAATGTTGTACTAAAAACTATATATAACTATATACTAAACAAATACAGATGCTGTTTACTCTTTAATGATATATATCATCCATTGCTCATAATCCAGCTCTTGTGAACCCTATAATGAGACTGTTGACTTTACTCAGGAAAATGACTACCTGGAGATAACAATAGAGCTCAGCACAGTAACTATGGAAAGTGAAAGAGTAGAGCGCACATGTCACACAGTCATGGTAAATTCTTCGGGAAGCAGGAACCCATGCTGAGAAACCGTCACAGTTTCCACCAAATCCAGGTTCTCAGACTTTTACTGGTCCATGTGCCTGGGTGTGGTGCCATCCAGCTGCTCAAGCTTTCTTCATCACCGACAGGGAAGCTAGCTGCCTTTGTGACCACTCACATAGTACAGTAAGGGAAGTGGGTCCAATAAAACATGTCCAAATAGGCGAGCAACAAAGTCTTTTTTTTCAGTGTTCAGTCCTAGGAGATCTCACATCTTAAAATATATCACATCTCACTCTAGCAAACACAGGCGGTTCACTGTGGAATAAAAGTGGTTTACCAAAAATATTTTAATTATTGCATGGTATTTCTGTAGAAACAGCCACAACAGCACTGTCAGATCTGATCTAGGAAGGGAAGAAGGATGTGTCTGGCACAGACAACGTAATTTTCATCCACGTTTTAAAGAAAAAAACGAATCCACTTGTGTCTCAGAATTGGGGCATCTAAGATATAATACTGGACCTTCGGCCTTGACAAACCTTATAATTTGATGCATCAGTGTATTTCATGCATGGTGGGGACTCTTTGAGAGCATACAGGGAATGTGTTTCCTGGAGAGAAAGCTGATGGCCGACAGGAAGTGCTTGACCGATAACTGAAGCACCAGAACATATTAAGTTTTACATTTTCTGAGGTGAAGCATAAAGTGAAGGGAGCCCAAGCAGAGATAGAAATCAATGGGTGAAAGCATTTGTGCTCATGCCTCTTGGACCCAATTAGACTGGATTTCATTTAGTCACAACATAAAGTCACAAGTAAACTGGATATATCGGGAGAAAAAAAAAACCCAGTAGTTTAAAGCAAGGTGAAAGCCAATTGTGAAGATAGTTACCACACCAAGAATTTGTGTGATTTACCGAGCCACAATCCTAAATCTTACAGAGCAAAAAGTTCATGTTTTCAAAATTATGACAAGAACCAGACTTTGCATCTATACAAGAAATTATACGAACTTACATTATGTTGATAGACAAAAAGACATTTATTTAGCTGCACTTTTTTGTGATTTCCTGTTAGATACATTTCAGAGGGAAGACTCTTATTTCTACATCATGTTTGTTTTGGAAACATGTCAAACCATCCATTCTTTTTCTCTTATTCAAGATCGGATCTCAGGGTTAACAGCTCTAGAACAAAAAAGCCCTCTCCTCATCAAAACTCTTAGCTCATTTTCAGGGATCCAAAGGTGTTCCAAGGCCATAAGGGATTTATAGTCCCTCCAGCAAGTTCTGCATTTTTTTAAATTTAATTCTTTTGTGTGTTTGTTTGTGGGTCATTAAGAACTTTCTTAACCAAGTGGATTTGGTTGCCTAAACTTTGTGTTTTTCCACGCAAAGTTTGTCTTTTCAGATTTACTTGATGTCTTGCCGCCCCACTACTTTTTTGGGAGATCAAGAATACTCATGTTGAGAACATTGATCTGTATTCAGTAAAGTTTAGTATATGTATGAGAAGCTGACTTTTTTTTTTATTATTTGTTTTTGATAATCTGCTCATTTGAAGACTTTTTAAGGGGGTTTCCTGGCAGTATTTTGAGCCCCGACTTAGTGGGATTGAGGTCCCTAAGACTCTTGAAGATCAAGATAGATCTTTTTCCTTAAAAATAATAGTCTTTGGACTTGTAAATAAGTGGCTGACAATGCATGTAGAATGTGGTAGAACTCGGTTCTGACCACAAATACCTTAATAGCAAGCTGAGTACAGGAAATCCAACAGAACATTGTTACTAGAACCATGAGCAATGTAAAGAAGCAACAGATGATCTGACAGTGAGACTGGGAAAACCAGGACTATATATAGTGACAATACAGAACAAAGCCCGTTTAAGGCCAACAGGTGCCTAACTAAAACCAACCTACCTCAAACCAAGAAAAAACACCAAATCAAACCAAATCTACAGACCATAGAAACAGTGCAGACTCATATAAATCAAACTGTCCTGCTTGGATACAAGCACTAAACTCATTTTCATTCTAAACGGGAAGACCTGACCCATTTCAGAGCTAATTCAGCACACTGCTTTGCAAAATATTTATTTACATTTCCTAAAATTGCTTACTGTGTGTCTGTGAGATTTTGGAAAGCTACATGAATATGTAATGTATTTCTTGGACCATATACTTTCTTGTAATTTGTAGTTATAAAATTGAACATTTTGCTTGGAGAAAATCCTTGGATGCCTCAGATGGAAATAAGTATTTATGGAAAGGCTTTATATGTTACAGCAGATTTCCCTTTTTCAATAAAGTCTGGGGAAATGCCATGACAGCAGGCCAAACAGTTTCTAGAATATAAAACAATACATTTAGAGATTTTCTTACATAATTGTATATCTGCTAATACTCAGATTTTAAATATCACAGCAGAAAACTGGCAGCAGTGAGTAATGTATGGTCCCAGGACGCGAACAACACAGTGTTTGTCTCAGACGTGCTCCCAGAAAATGCTTATCTCCTTCATTAATCCCATCCGACATGCACAGTTTGGTTGGTGAAGATGTTAACACCAAGTGATGAGAAACACAGAAAATCATCATAAGTTCATTCATGATTACAGCTGTAAACAACTGTAGGTTTTCCTCATCATTTCCTGGAACAACATGAAGTTTCTTTGGGGTTTTCCTCCATATTTACTCCAGCTGAGTTAATTTATAAATTCAGAAAACATAATTTCAGAAACAGTTTAATTTCAACTCACCTACTGTTATGATTTGGGGTTGTTTGGTTTCTGGTTTTTTCTTATATGTTTCTCACAGTTCTTGAATAATGCTTCTGTTTATTATTTTCCTGGTCATGCTTTAGTTTTTGCCTTCTAGTTCATGTTTTGTCAAGTTAGGTTTTTGGATCTGGTTATGCTTGAGTTTCATGTTTTTCTAGTTGTATTTCTTTTAGTTTTTATCCTTGGATTTCAATTCTGCTGAACCCACATTTTGTCCTGTCAATCAACTTTATTCGGTTCCCCTGCAATTAGCTAATCTGTCTTCTTGCTTCACCTGGTTCACGCTCCATAAATACACACCTGTTCTGTCATTCGTCGCAGAAACATTTTCTGGATCATACTCATGTCTTGTTTTTTGGATCACTGTCTCTGTTCATGTCTGTCCTTTTTGATCATGCCAAGCCTGTTTTGCTAGCCTTCCCATGTATGTTTTTGCCATCACCCTCAATGGTAAGTTTTTGTTAATTAAATTATTTCATTCACCGTCATGCTGCCTGCTCGTCTGCCTTCCGGAGTCCTTCGCTATACTAACCTTAACACCTACAGTCCATTTCAGTACAAAATGTCTCAGAATGAGTGTGATTACAGTTTATTCCAGTACAGTCATATTCAAATTAAAATCAAGTGATATATAAACTGTCTTAACCAAACTGCTCTGATCCAGTCATGTTATAGTTAAATTAACACTATAAATAAATTAACACTAAAATAAACACTACAATTTTTCACCAGATTTATTTTTTGTTGATTCCAAAAATGTTGGACTACAGCAACAATAGGCTTTAATAGGCTTCATTCAGAGCCTAATTTAAGGTTCAGTTTTATTGCTTGCTCTGTTTGTAAAGTTTGTCAGGAACATGTTTAGTGATTGTACTGCCCAGGGTAGATTTACCTGCATGCAGGTAGTGAAACCTGCAAGGGTGTGCAAGTTGCTCACTCCAGGCACACTAATCTGTCCTCATTCTTTCACAGAAATGCAGCCTAGTTTTGTGCTAAGAAGTCGATTGTGTTCATGATTTCAAGTTTAATGTTTTTACTTGACTCCATCCTAACTGAGCCAACATGCAGTAATCTAGAATTTTATTGCATTTTCTAACCCAGTCAACATGGCAGCAAACAGAGATTTTTGACAATGATATATAGTAAGTATTACTGCTTCCACGCAGGAATTTTCTTGATGGAACAAGAGAAGATAACATTATTTTGTTGAGACAAATTAGTACCTACCTACCCTTGATTCTCAAACATTCAACTTCTTTTCTTGTTTATACAAATCATGAAGCTGAGATGTTGATGATAAATCTAAGCTTAAAAGAAAAATGCTAAATGTTGTTAGCCTTTTTTATTTTTCATTAAAAATAGAAAGATTTTATCTTTGTTCATAAAATATATCATCTGAATCCTTAAGAAACAGGATTTAAGACATTCTTTTATACTTAAATTAAAGGGATTGATTCCATGTTTTATCCTGTAGGAATGTTTCCATCTTGTTGCTGCACAAAATATATAAAATTTCAGAACAAAGAAAAAACAGCAACACAGATACAAATCTCTTATACATTAATTTGTCTTAAATCAGTGTAATAAATCATAACCAGACAGGGCTCTTTACCTCTGTCTGACCTCCTTTAATGTAAATTTACCTTTTTTTAAACACAGTTAAAAACATTTTGGAGACTCGTGTCTTTAGGTTTCTCATTACCTGCCAAGAGGAAAAGAATCCAGACCCAAAGAGAGCTCAACAGAAAGTTCAAAACCTGCTATAATGAGATGTTTTCACCTCTAAACCTGAATCATATTTCATGTAAACAAAGACAGAAGATTGGCCAATTCCATGGCTGAAGCATGTGAAGTTGAGGTTGTTTTAACTCAACAGAACAAAAACAAAGCTTTAAATTTAAAAATCACAAAATGTTTCAGGAGATAGATGCCTGACAAATCCACACGCAAAAGAAAACCGCAAGAAAAACAGGAACATTGCACATTATTGCTCCTCCAGAGAACCTAAAAACCGAGAGAGTTTGAATCGGATGCTGAGAATTAATCAGTCATTTATTCTGGAGGTGAAACCATTCTTTGGTTTCACTTGCTGATTAGTTACAGCTTCACCCTGGCTTTGGTGCCATGCACATGAAATTGGAAACAGGTTTTCAACCTTTCAGCCCCTGATAAAGAATATCTGACTCTGCAGCCTGTTTTCCTTTCCTTTTTGATCCCTTTTTAATCAGCACATGAATATCCCTTAGTAGTGATTAATGTTCGCTGCTCAGCATTTGCGTTTTCTGTGGAAAAAGCTCCTCTTTTTCTGGGTCCATCTGTCTTTTCTTTCTGATAAATCTAAAAGAGATGTGCAAAATCTATTATTTTTACTGGGACATTTTTCCCTTTTTTATTCAAATTGACAGATTCCTCTTAACAACAACCTCCTTATATGCATACTGTTGGAGCTTGAACATGTAAACCAGAACAAAAATATTCTGTCTTAGTGTGATTCTATTAAAATAAAATGGGTTTTTTTTTAATACGGTGCTGTTCAAAAGCTATTACCTTAGATTTCACTTCAGCGGAGCCAGGCTTTCTCTAAATGAATAAGAAAAAAGATCCTAAAGATGCACCAAACAGAGATGTTTTGACCTCTCCTTTTGTAAAGCTCTGATCTGCAGAAACATATTTTGATTATAAGATATTAATAACACCATAATGCTTTCTTTCTACTTTCCAGATACATTATAATGTTAACTGTCTTAACAATATATTTGTAAATAAAAACACTGATTTTCTCCAGAACAGCCCGAACTACATCATGGAAACTCTACTAATACATTAAAATCCTTCAGGTTGTGAGACATCAGCCGTTTGTACAGAACACAGCTTAAATCAGCATACCTACATTTGTTATATATTTTTTTTTTCACACTTTAAAATGTAAAACAATGCACCACATCACAAGATATTAAATTATATCTTACATTTAATCAAATCTGTTGATTCAGACAGAAACTCTGCAGTTTAACAGGATTTCACCATTTCTAAACAAAGACAACAAACTAATACATGCCTATCATGTGTTTAACATTGTATATTAGTAATTATCACAGTTAGCATGTTCAGTGGAATTTCTAATCCTGGTTAAGTTAGTACACCCTTACCTTACCTGTGGTTTTTCTAAAATTCTGCCAATACTTCCAGGACGAGCTGTGACACACACAGCTAGACTCAGCTAGAATCAGAGCAACTTTCTCTCTTGTCTCGTTGTTGTTAGCACAACTTGTCAGCCTTTATTTCCATCCCGACAATCACCAGTCAGGGCAAGTCAAGCTTAACATTGGCTGGTTTTGATCATCTGCTGATTTCTCACTGCATCTGATAAACGTTTGATAAATATTTCTCCAGGATTTCTGAAGGTCATCCAACATTTTTCTTCTGGCATTGGCTTCTTTTCAGTCTAGCAGCTGACCATTTTCAGTAGAATGTTATTTAAGCTGTTTAAATATGAAGCATACAGATGTCGAAGGACTTCTAAACCTGGTCCCAACTGCTGAACCATTGATGTATTGACAGATCTTAACAGACACCTTAACAAAGAACCAATTTTAAATGGGTTTTTAGGCTTTTTGCTACCAGCAGCCAGTCTCAATGAGACAGTATATTCCAATTTCTTTAGCTAAATCTATGAAAAAGACAAACAAACAGTTTGAGAGACAGAAAATATGAGCTATTAGCTGAAAACCTGCTATACAGTAGCTGATCAACTGAAGGTTGGTAAAATGCATAGATGCTGTCAGTTCTTTACTGGATTTTATCCCATGTTTCCTAAAGATGTCACCTCCAGATTTGCTGAAGAAAGTTTTTAGGGTTCAGGCACTTCTACCTTTGGCCTGCCCTTATCCACTGTCCTAAATTAAAGTATGCTCTGTACTGTTCAGTATGCTGTCATAGTCAGTTAGCAGAGGTGCACATAAAATCTTCACTATCATCTTAACTGATACTGGCAGCCATTTTTATCTTCCTTCAAAACCTTCTTAAATGACTTAAATGACGACTGTACTCCCCATTTCCTTCACAGCTACTACAACTGGAAGACACAGGCGTCTAGGCCCAACTCCAGCCCCAACCTTTAGGTGATTTATGATCACCCAAACTGACTTCTCTTCAAGAGCAGGAGGGACAAAAAGATGCAGAATGTAGATCCTTGGGTAAGGATTGTCTCTGGTACTGTTCGAGTTCTGCTGCTTTGCTTTAGGCATCAGACAGACAAATGGGGAAGTTAATCAGGTCCAGTCACCTGCTGCATGGCCATAAAGACGTTTCTGGGAAGTAAAAAGCCTTATCAAATCCAGTTTGCTTCCAGGCATAGATTGTCCTTAAAGCCAGTGTTATATTTAATACATGTTGCATTAAAAGCCCTATAATGTGCCACTGGCCCAGAGCGATAAAGAAATCATATTTACTTTTCACCTGCACACAGAATGAAGGATCAAGGGGTCGCGGCAGGTGCTTCCTTCGTTCATTCTGGCAGAGGCCTCGGAAGAATAATGGCCTATAGGGATGGTTCTTATTTTCCCTCCTGCTTCCCTCTTTGCTGGGGGGTAGGGAAGTAGTTGGTGGGGCAGAACTATTTTGAAATTGCAGACAGAGCTGTGGGGAGTGCGTTTTTGAGGCCAAAATGGCAGCACAGTGTTCTAGCTGTGGTCGAGCCCCGCCCGACCAGGCCGTCTATTAAAAACACAACCGATGGAAGGCACAGGAAACCAGGGACATCAAACTACCCGCGCGCCCAGAAGCACAGCGCAGCGCAGCCCAGAACCATCCAGCTTTTAACCCCCGTCTGTGCTGCAAAGCTGCTCAGCGGCTGCTGATCTGCAGCTTAATCTTTAAAGCCCAGGGTAAATCTAACCTCGTTTTGTTGGTTTTGTTTTTCTGCCTTTGTTAAACCATGATCACTTCTCTTCTAGCCAGAAAAGTGGGTTTGTTGGTGAAGGGGTTCTCTTATCTCAGTGACTTATTTGGTTTGGCTGAATAAAACTGAAAGAAAAGCTTTGCTTAGATAATGTGAGTATTAATAAAACATTGTGGTTTCCGGATAATATGGAGGTCTGTCATTTACCAGAAGGTGTTGAAGTCATTTTTAGCTGTCTGTTTCTCCTGAAGCGGCTTTGAACTCTCCTCACTTATTACGACACCCCCAGGAGTGCTTGAGGTAAATGTGTAAATTGAGTGTAATGGTTGACCAATCGAGGGAGTCCCAGCAGAAAATGTTTCCAGCTGCTTGTGGCTTCACATCTCACTTCCACAGGAAGTCTGGATGGATGGATGGATGGATGGATGGATGGATGGATGGATGGATGGATGGATGGATGGATGGATGGATGGATGGATTCGGAGTCTGTAAAGCAGCCCAAACTCAGCCAGATTGGAAGGAAAGCATTTTACGAACATCAATTTTCAGATTGTGCAACAAATTCCCTGTCAAAGTCTGGGCTTTGACTGGGCCATTCTAACACATGACTATGCTTTGATCTAAACCATTCCATTGCATCTCTGGCTGGATGTTTAGAGTTTTTGGTACTATTTGAAGATGAACCTCCACCCCAGTCTCAAGTCTTCTGCAACCTCCAACAGGTTTTCTCTCAGAATTTGCCTGTTTTTGGCGTTGTCAACCTTTCCATTAACTCTGACCAGCTTCCCTGTCCTTGCTAAAAGAGAAACTAAACTCTAAATCAACTTTTTTTTTTTTCAAATAGGCTGTAGAAAGTGGTGTGCTATTGTTATGTTGCTGTGCTATTTTTTAAAATTTCATGGAAACTTATTTAATTCTGCAATATTTGTTCTAAAAAGGTCTTAGTGCTGCCCTCTTTGGGTTGAGCGGTGGTTACTGCAATTTAATTTTCCTATTGGTTCAAACGGTACAGCTTGGTACATGCTTACGTAGCAGCCCCTGCGTTCGGGTATAAAACCATCTCACTCAGAGATGACAAGGCTCAGGCCCACTAGGTTCCATAAAGCCTCTCTTAACTTCCTGTGATAAAGGGGGTGAAAAATCCTCCACCTCAAAATATCAATCGATCTGCTCACTCTTTATGTTTCAATATACCAAACTAAGCTAGCTGCTACTTTCCTTTGTCCTCCTGAAAACCCCCCGCATAAACCCCTTTGCTCACCCTTACACTTGGAACCGCCCAGTTTGATGGCATTTTTCAAAATTTATCTGGGGGCGGTGTTATTTTTTGACATGGGGTTTAGTTCCACTTTAATATTAGCATTCCCACAGCATGATGCTGCCGCCACCTTGTTTCACCATGGGAATGGTGTGCAGTATTACTCTTCTGCCAAACAGCATTCTGTGTGTGGCCCAAAATGTTCAGTCATGGTCTCATGTGACCAGAACATATCCTTAGATATGATTGCAGCTGTTACTGCACTTAAAAAATGTTCTAAGGGCAAAAGTCTGATAATGTATTATTTGTATTCCTCTTCACAGTCCTGCTCTACTTTGCATTGGTCTCCTAACATAAAAAGCCAATAAAATACATTGAAGTTTAAGGCTGTAATGTAACTAAATGTGGAGCAGCTCAAGAGTTACTATTTTAAATTGATTTATTCTAATGAGCCCACTGAATCTAGCTATTTGCTGTAACAGATTGTGGTTTCATTGCATTTTTTATTCTGCAAACAAATAACAGAATTAAACAGCATCCAACTGGCCCACAGAGGTTCATGAAAATATTTCTTGGGTTAGTCTTTGAATGAATGTTAGTTTAAAAAACCTGAAACAGGCAATAAAACTAATGCAAAATATGGAACAAAACACCTCAAAAATCTGTATTCATAAATACCTAAAAATATAAATGCATGTTGACTAAACATTTTAGATATTTTTTGTATAATGACAAATAGATTTGGTCTGTGAAATATTTGGTTAATGAATGTCTGAACAACGGGAAATTTAAATAGGTGAAATTAAATCTGCCAATGTTTGAAAGAGATTTACAGAACATTAGAAAATCTTCCACACTTTTGGGAAAGGACCGATGTATTTATGAAGAATTTCTTTAAAAGGACCTGGACAGTTATTTACAGAAAAATTCATAAATGTAGATTTTTTTAAAATATATTCAGTTTTTTTATGATGGACACATAGCAGCCTTATCTTTGTTAAAGTAGCTAATAAAGTTATACTTAAAATTCCTAATTATACTCTAACTGAAAAAGTTCTCTTTCAGAAATGGTTTCTCAGTCAAACCCAGATAAGAACATACACCACCTGGATTACTTGCAGCATCATTTTTTACTTGCAGTCATTTTTTGGTTCTCTGGCCCTGTGAGAAACAGAAACAGTCTAAATAAAAATGGTCTGATATTTCAAGGCTGAAAATGTTCTCCATGCTCATAAAACCCATGTTTATGAATTAACTTAAACAGATGTGATTTAGCCAAACAATGCAAGTTTGAAACATATATTCTTCCTTTCTAAACTTGCTCCTCTGTTTGGTTTCAGTCCAGCCCAAATAAGGACTTCAGCAGGAAGCTCCTTCACTCGGACCTCTACGTCCATGTCGTGCTGTACGACCACAGTGTCAGAATGATCTGATCTGCAGACGCTGCACACGACGCAGGCGTATGTAGCGCAGAAAGCCTCTAATTTAAGTGGGGTGCTGCTGCTGCTGCTGCATCGTCATTTAAAAACTCTTTCCCTCATATCGTGCATGCCATCAGGGTGGAGGTGCTGCTGCTGTTTGGAAAAAAATATGACGACATCAAAGAGAGGATTCCCAGAGGAAGATGTGGACAGACTGGTGTGACAGCTGGAAATTTTCCATAAGTTTAAAATGGAACTTAAAGATTTCTTTTGGTGGAAACAGGATTTGTTATCTGTCATTCCACAAGCCAGGAGTCTTAGCTAGGAGCCATAACCTGCTCAGCGACCCCAGGCTCATCCACCGTTGGGGCCAACATGTTTCGGGCTGTTTGTCTAAACAAATTAAAGGTATAAGAGCTCTGAAAGATGATGGGGGCTGCCTTTATGTCCTCCCCCAGGCTCTGGCAGCTCCAAATGGACTGGGAAGAGTGGATAATGGACTTAAAGCCTTCCTTGTGTTCCCAGATGGGAGGCACACCACGCCAGACATCAAAGCTCTCCGTTGCTTCCATATTAATCTTTGACTGACAGATTTTAATGCAGCACAACTCTACAAATAATCACATTTGGAAACTTGTTTGAAATTTAAAGAAGCTAAATTTTTGCCACTGATACTGAAACAGATGGTGGGAATGACACAAGTAATTTTATCTCTGACCGTAAGATATTAATAAATTACATACATTCATTCATATGACTTCAGTCTGAAGCTTCATCTTGGCCAATGATTTAACTAAGTGGACATACTTTTCCACAAGGCCCCTTTATTTCTTTTGCATATTTTAATGTAATAAAAAGCTTCACAATCAAACCCATAAAGAGAGATTTTTTTTATTCAAATAAGAATCTGGAAATTGTTGTGTTTGTATTTATTTATCCACCCTTTATTTTGACCCATCCCCTCAGGTGTGTTGAAGTAGGGATTGATTGATTTATAAAGTGCTTAACAACAACCACCAAGAACAAAAATAAAATAAAGAAAATGAGGAAAATGCCATTCCACTACATTGTTGGAATTATGATTATCGAATAATTAAGCTTTGGGAGCGCAGCCCACCAGAAAGTGTAGCTCAATGAAATGCACAGTCATAAAACATCCCCCAACTCTGGGCGGGGGTGAGCACACAAAGGGTTATAAAACCTTTGGCGGCAAGCTAGTAGGCAGTAAAGTTGAAGACAAAGAAAATGGTGAATTTCCCCATGAAGTTATTATAACAGTTCAGTTTCACAGCGCACCTGCGTGCAGGTGTTTGCACGGTAAAGACACTTGCGAGACACGGCGGCCTCCGAAAGTTCCAGCAAGTTTCCAAACAATGGCATGCACATACAATTCAGAACACATTAGACTCTAAATGGCAACTCTAATTGCACTAAAAATTCCTCTAACCTGCCCAAGCTATTTCTAGATAAAGAAATGAAAAATAATAATGAAAGGATGTGTTTTACTTTGTTGAAGTCTTCCTTCAGAGCAGAGTTGAGAGAGAGGAAGGGGAAAGTTGGAAGTTAATATGCGTCCACAGTTAACTTCGGGAAGAGCGGTCAATTTCCGTCCTTTGTCCTTCTGGGCAAAAAGGAAAAATATGATCTGACCATCAGCAGTCGACTAGAACCGAGCACAGAGGGAAAGTTGCATCTCCTTGAAACTCTGTGGTTTTGGTTACGTGTTAAGCTCACGTCTTCGATCGGCAAAGTGAAATTTCTGGCCTTCTCATTCCAGAAACCTCGTTCATGAATTTTCCGTTGACCAACGAAGGAGAATAAATGAAATCTTCTCCAGAAGTGATGCGCTTCAGTTGCTGGTCCGGTCTCCAGCTGAAAAGCAAATGGTGGGTCCTCTCATCCTCTGTTATATAGTTGATGGTGGCCTCAGGGCTGCGACGCCCCCGTCTTATCAGCCGCAGTGGCCGCTGGGTTTTGTAGGACAGACTATCCTGCGGTACAAAATGGCCGATGACGTTGGAAAGGGATAGTGGCGTCCAACAACGTGCAAATGGTCCAATATTCAGCAAACAAGTAGTCCAACAACATGATATTAAAAGCCTGTCTAAAAAGATAAGTCTTAAGCTTAGACTTAAAGATTCTCTGGTCAGAAGTTAAACGAAGATCTAAAGGTAGGTTGTTCAAGAGTCGGGGTGCTGCCCTTGAAAAGACCTGGTCTCCCCAGTGCTTTAACCTAGTTCTTGGGACATCTAATAAAAGGTAACTTGATGACCTCGGAGATCTCCCATGCACAGGAAGACTTAAAAGTTCAGATAAATAGGGTGGGGCTAATCCATTTAACACTTTAAATGTAAACATTAAGATTTTAAAATCAATTCTAAAATGAACAGGCAGCCAGTGCAAAGAGAATAGGACAAGGGTAATGTTCTCACTTCTAGAGGTGTTTGGTTAAAAGACGGGCAGCTGCATTCTGGACAAGCTGAAGTCTTCTTAGGGAAGACTTATGTACATCAATATAATGTCCATTAAAGTAATCAATTCTAGAACTGACGAATGGATGAATGGCCTTCTATAAGTCAGTGCGATTTACTTTAGTCAGCAAATACAGATGATAAAAGCCAGATTTGACAACAGAGTTGATTTGTTTATCAAAGTTACACTCCTGGTCAAATATTACCCCCAGATTTCTAACTGTTTTATTTAACTTAAAAGGCAGAGCACAGATGTCTGTGGTAGCAATATTGCCAAATAAAATGCATTCAGTCTTTTGATGGCTGAAAAATAAAACATTTTCACCTAGCAACTGTTTAACAGCAGTTATGCAGTCTACAAAAGATAAAACCGCGTTAGTCATGCTTGGTTTAAGAGACAAATAGATTTGGAAATCATCTGCATAACAGTGAAAGGACACTTTGTACGCAGATATATCCTCCCCTAATGGCAACATATATAGGGAAAATAAAAGAGTAAAAATGGAACCTTGTGGTACACCACACAAAAGAGGAGCACAAAAGGAGGATATATTGTTAATCATGGCAGAGAATGTTCTATCTGTCAGATAAGAAGTGAACTACTGCAGTGCAGTGCCATGAATACCGACAAAGTGTCTCAAACGAGACAAAAGGATAGATTGCACCACTGTGTCAAAAGCTGCTGTAAGGTCAAATAAAACCAGGAGGGCACTTACTATCTACAGACATAGCAATGTCATTATGTATTTTCAATAAGGGGGTCTCTGTACTGTGCCTCGATCTGAAACCTGATTGAAATATTTCAAAAATAATATTTGATTCTAGTTGTATAAAAATAATTTTTTCAAAATTTTTTGAAAGAAAACATAAATGAGAAATCGGTATAAAATTAGATAAAAGTGAAGAATCAACATGAGGCTTTTTAAGAAGAGGCCTCATAATCGCATGTTTAAATGAACTAGGTACAATTCCTAAATTAAGGAATTCATAAGTATTACAAGTACAGGACCAACAGTAGTAAAAACCTCCTTCATTGATTTAAAGGGAAGGTAATCCAGAGAGGAGCTAGTAAGACTCAAATGGTGAATCCGCTCCTTCAAATAAGAAAAAGACTCTTTGATGAATATAAAAGTTGCAAGAATGTTGCTATTGAGAACTGGATTTGAAGACTCCTGACCTAAACTAATACTAAGCTTATTCCTGCTCTGTAACATCTCTCCACTCCTGGGAACCTGCATCTGTTGTCGCTCACGTGAAATTACCTCAGCAGTTTTCCCTGGAGCCGATCTTTGGAATCCGGAGAGATCTATTCCATCAAAGCAATCCCAATCTCTCATTTACAAACACAAACACTTTCACCTGAGTGCATACCTTTGCCTTGAAGTATGGAAATTGCTCCTTTTATTTGAAACAAGGTATGGAACTTAATTTTCCAATAGTTAAAGATCTAAGTTTCTGAAATATATTGCTTCAAAAAGAAAGGTTTGACTGTATATAAAATAGACTTTCTGATGAAGCCATCTTTTGCTTGGCACAGTCTTGACTTTAACATTTAAGGCTCATTGTTCATTGGAACAGAACAAAAAGTGAAAAAGAAAAACACAACCCTGGAGATTTTTTAATGTTTATCTTAAAAAACAAAGTCCATGCAGTTAATTTAATCCTTCTGCTATAACATGAGACACTTGCAGACTTTATTGCACTAGAATACTTGTGTATTCATACTGCTCAACACCACAGAACCAAGTCTCTCAGCTTACAGTTTTTCTCATAGGTTTACTTCCTACCAAGACTCACAATCTATTTGTTAATGAGTTTACAGTCTGCTTATTCTCAGCTTGGAACTGAACCACATAAAGAATCCTAGACAAGTCCCCAAAAGATCATTGCCGTAAAACAGTTAGTGAGACAGGAAAAACAAACTTAGTTGAGTGTTAAATGGTTAACATTTAGTAGAACTTAAAATGGCACAGCTATCCTGCTGCCATAGCCTAAAACATCTGCAGACTCTAGCCTGGATGTCATTGGAATAAAGGTGCATTCCTTCTGCTCAATGAAACACAGAACCAAGCCTTATTAGTTCAGGATTCCAACTGAGAGTAAACCACTGATTACCCATTCTTAGCTTGGGAAAAAAACACATTAGGAGTCCTGGATAAGTCACCAAGAAATCATTGTGACAAAGCAGCAAATGAGACATAAAATACAGTTTGGTTGATTTTCCTTTCGCTATACATGTCGGCAAAACACAGAACCAACCAAGTGTCTCACCTTCCATTGGGGCTCATTTCTTTGTAGTCATAGATCACAAATAGTGGCAGGACTTGAATGTTGTCACTGCTACAGCATGTTATAGAGACAAGTACAGCATTTTATCCTATAGTACTGGTCACTTCTTTGTTTTTGACTTACTGACTGAGAATCAAGACTTGTGCACATTCATACAACTTTATGAGTACCTATAGTACAGTCATGCCCAAGTCCATTCGTCAAAAGCTACTATCCAGCAACTTTTAGATGCATTGCTTCTCCAGCACACCTGAAACCTCAAACGCAGAGCTGAATGACTGCTGATAAGGAAATTCAGCCATATTATTCAGGCATACTGAGTGTTATGGACTGGCGACCTGTCCAGGGTGTACCCTGCCTCTCGCCCATAGACTGCTGGAGATAGGCACCAGCTCCCCCGCAACCCACTATGGAATAAGCGGTAGAAAATGACTGACTGACTGAAAAACTTACACATCTAAAAGTTTCAGAATAGCAGCTCTCCAGGACTGGTACTTGGAAGTGCAGGAAGTGGAACAGCTTTTGTATACAATCTGAGTTTAATCTAAGTATTTGGACCAGGCAAATAAATGTCAATATACTCGAATAAATAGTTGCGAATTTTGACATTTAAATCAGGAAAAGTTTGGAAATGTGCGATAATAGTAGAAATCCCTAATTTCACATTCAAGTTGTTTAGCAGCTGTTAATAATAGTTTAAATGTTGTGGAGGTATGTATTTTGTCCTATTACAGGGGTCTCCAAATGTAGTTGGAGATGCAGAAAGAAAAGCAAAAGTTACTGCCCTGCAACTTTTAGATGCATCCCTGCTCCAAAATATCTCAATCAAATGGCTGAATAACATCTTTACCATGTCATCAAGTTCTGGTAACAAGTGATTCATTTCATACAGATGTGTTGGAGAAATTGCAAATCAATATACAGTACCTGGCTACTGCTTCTCAATGGTTATTGTATTTGTGCCACAAAAGTTAACTTTCTGTAAAACATATAAAATTAAAATTAAAAGTATTTTAAAAACGTTCAACAAGGTGTTCCAGAGTCTTCTGATGTTATGATAAAGAAAATATTCCAGTTTTCTTCTGAGATGCAGCCAGCTTAATTTAGGAAAACCTTGAAACCTCAGCTAACAAGAGAACTAGATGAGCAGTAACGACACATATTCAGCAAGTTGTATCTTGTTTTCTGTTCTAGGTTTTTTTGTGGGTTTTCCTGCAGCAGTTTTGCATGTCTGAGTTTTTTCATCAAACTCTCTAAGGCACAGGTGTCCAACTAAAGTCCTCGAGGACCAGTGTCCTGCCACTTTTAGATGTATTCATAGTCCAATGGACCTGTATCACATAATTAGGTCATTAGCAGGACTCAGTAGAGCCTGTGTGCATGAGAAGGTAATTCAAGAATTTGATTCAATGGTGTTGGACTTGGGACACATGTAAAAGTTGCAGGACACTGCCCCTCGAGGACTGGAGATTGACACCCCTGAGGCCACATTTACACTGCAGGTCTTGATGCTCAATTCAGATTTTTTGCTAAAATCCAATTTTTTTGCATGGTCATTCAAACTAACTAAATGCGAACGCTATCAGACGTCTGTCTGAATGGTTCAAGACCCCAAAGTGACCCACATGTGCAGAAGGAGAATACAGACGTCACATAGCAGCACACTATTTATGGAAATAATAATGGATGTCGGCATCTCTTTGTTATTATGGAGTTGTTGAGCAATGGAAGCTGACAATATTATGGTAAAATCATAACAAGATGAAGAAGGGCAAGACAAAAGAAAACATAACTACACAAAATGGCCCTCAGTGGAGTAGTGAGCTACTGCTATAGAGAAGTCTGTGTGGATGTGTAGTCGGAGCCTTGAAATGATGTGAAAGTTAGATGAAATGTGACATGACCGTTCAGACTGTGGACGCTTTTAAAACTAACGGATATGTATCCATTTAGTACAACATGAAATTGGCACCATTTTGATTTTTTTAGAGGTGAAAATATCTGAATTGGGCTGTTCAGGCTACCATGAAAAAGATTTGGGTTGCATTTGCCTGCAGTGTAAACTTAGCCTAAAAGAAAATAAAAAAGCATTTTTTCCAAACTGCTGAATTCTTTTCCTAGCAGCCCTTATTCATATTGTTAACCAAAACACTGATTCTTATTGGTGTGAATGTCACAAGAAACAAATGACTTAATTATGACAAACATGTTAATGTGACTCAGTCGACGTGAGTCCAGAGAAGACTTTCATCCATTCACTGAACACCATATTAAATGTGGGTAAATGAACGCTGGTGAGCAGAAATAATTATAAAAAGTAACATGAGGGTTGCAGAGGAGGTGCTTTTCATCTATCTTTTAGTTTCTCCAAATGTGGTTTTGCGGGTTTACGTCATTAAATATATGCTGAGTGGATTAATCTCTATATATGTATGTTAGCAGTGCATCTTCTTTTGTAAATGACGTGGTCCTGCTGGCCCCCTCTAGCCAAGACCTACAGCATGCGCTGGGGCGGTTCTTAGCCGAGTGTGAAGCGGCTGGGATGAAGATCAGCTCCTCCAAGTCCGAGGCCATAGTTCTCGACCGGAAAAAGGTGGCTTGTCCTCTTCAGGTTGGAGGGGAGTTCCTGCCTCAAATGGAGGAGTTTAAGTATCTCGGGGTCTTGTTCACGAGTGAGGGAAGAATGGAGCAGGTGATTGACAGACAGATCGGTGCGTCTGCCGCAATAATGGGGGCGCTGTGCCGGTCCGTTGTGGTGAAGAGAGAATTGAGCCAAAAAGCGAAGCTCTCGATTTACCGTTCTGTCTACGTTCCTACCCTCACCTATAGCCATGACCTTTGGGTCATGACCGAAAGAACGAGATCACGGATACAAGCGGCTGAAATGAGCTTCCTCCGTAGGGTGGCCGGGCACTCCCTTAGAGATAGGGTGAGGAGCTCGGCCATCCGGGAGGGGCTCGGAGTAGAGCCGCTGCTCCTCCACATCGAGAGGAGCCAGTTGAGGTGGCTCGGGCATCTATACCGGATGCCTCCTGGACGCCTTCCTCTGGAGGTGTTCCAGGCATGTCCCACCGGGAGGAGGCCCAGGACAAGCTGGAGGGACTATGTCTCTCGGCTGGCCTGGGAACGCCTTGGGCTCCACCCGGAGGAGCTGGAGGAGGTGTCTCGGGAGAGGGACTTCTGGGAATCTCTGCTGAGTCTGCTGCCCCCGCGACCCGGTCCCGGATAAAACGGAAGACGACGAGTACGAGTACGAGTACAAATGTGGTTTTGCGGGTTTACGTCATTAAATATATGCTGAATGGATTAATCTCTATATATTTATGTTAGCAGTGCATCTTCTTTGGTCTAAAACATTAAAATTAAGCTTTAAATGCCTCTGGATAGAAAAGATTTCTATTACATAAATAATATAAATGTGTTACCTGTAAGGGGAGTGTGTTTTAATGAAGCCCCGTCCCCAATGAATTCAGATGAATCACCTGTAAACATCAATGATTTCACGGTAAAATTGGGTTAAATGCTTTTATCCCCTTTAAATTATTTTATTGTCTTTTAAACAGTTTGGGTTTTACCTGGAGCTTTGTTTTATTAGTTTGGGCCAATAGTTTGGGCCTGACTTCACTATAATATACCCAACATGAGGGAACAACATGGTTTCAAAATAAATTGCCCATTAAATAGCAAAGAAATTATTCTCAACTGGATTTTATGCTTTTTCTTCATGTACTACTGTTTAACATCTTTAGTTAGAATGAAAAGTTTTGTAATTAGCGATTTATTTATTTTTGTCCAAAAGAACCATACCATCAAGATGCATCCTGGTTGAAGGATATTTTTGTTTTTATCCAAATGCAGGAACACATCGAGCTGTAGACCAAGGTTCAAGATAGATCACTGCAACCAAGTTGGGCAATCTGGCAGCGCTAATGAGTCCTGCCGGTCCTTTTTAGCCATGGTTTCATGAGGTGATTGGAAACAGGTGCAGAGCAGGAGCAGAACCAGCAGCACAGGAGAACGAACAGGGAGGAGGAGACTACGTAACAGGAAATACAACAAGCTGAGGATCATGATAAGAGGTCATCAAAGAGATAGAGAATAGATAGAGAAAACATTTACATCTGATCGTATGAAAGAGGTTTTCATTCAGAAATTACTAAAAAAAAAGTCATGTTATACTCAGAAGCCACGACACGGAGAACGTTTCCATGATTACTTAACTACAGTTCTATAGGTCTATAGATACAAGTTTGAATTATATTTTATTTTAAACCTGTGTGACAATTCTGCACTGAAACTAGCGAAAGATTTGTTGACAGCTCCCAACACCATTAGAGCTTTGCAAATGAGATGGCAACAAGCTTGAGATTCCATGTTTTTTATAGAGAACTATTGGCGATATATAAAACACAAATTCTTTTACTTCAGTTATTTCAGCTATTTATTTTTTTTCACAATAGGGAAACAATGTTTTAGAATAAACTGAGTAAATATACAATAAAAAACTGAAATTGCCTATTTATGCAAGTATTTAGAAACAGTTTTATTCCAGTTCATCCTGCGTTTACAGGAGCTTCAGGAGCTGCTTCTACATCTAGTTCACAGGTGTCTCACTGAATTAACAGAAGGTTATTAAGAAGATGCAAACCTCCATGTATGATGTCTCCAGCTGGTGGTGGATGAGAGATAATTAATTTGATCAAGAGACCTGTTTCCAGCAAAGGTCATCCCCACAAACAGGAACACAACAGCCCATCAAAGTGACCTTAATTACATCCGAAGTATGAAAAAGCACCTTAGATCCACTGGTAAGCTGTTTTATCACAGTTAAACAGCTTGTGTGTTGAAGAAAACACACAAAATAAACATTATCCCTAAGGGGACTAAATCCTTTTAGCAATGACCAAAATGAATGTTTAAACTCCCACTATACTATGCTGTGTGCACTGATAAAGAGTCACTCACCTCACCATGCCAGATGCTTGAGGAACTGACAGCATGACCTACTTTCTGATTCATTTGGATAATAACTATTTTACCACTTGGGGGCACACAGTGCATTTAATCCCCAAATGGTCAGTTTATCCTTAAACATGAAAAATAAAATAAAATCATGCCTTCACCCATCCTGACGTAGCAAGACACTGAATTTCCCTCCACTGATCCCAATAAACCTACACTATTCAGATCAGGAGTGCATCAAAAGCAATAAATCAAATAAGCAAAAAGGCGCAATGTTACTGCAGAATCCTCTTAATTTTCTCATGTTAAGAACTATGTAACTGGTGTTCTTTAATGCAACAGCTTACATCTAGAAACGTATTCCAAAATTTGTCAGAGCTGACCTAAAAACTCATTTGTATTCATTTGAAATACTTTGCATAACGTTTATTTTATCTCTTAGTTCTGAACTCGGAGAAAACCACAGTGGCCAAGTTATGTTGATTTCATTCAAGCTATTGATCTGTTCAACTCCACCTTGCTAAATGGGTTAACCCCAGCCTCCACCCTCTCTTTGGAGCTATGAGGGACATGGCATGCTAATATTACCATCAAATGTCCAAAGGAGGGGAAATGCCATAATCATTTCCTCCCGTTTGCCCTTGAAAGAGGAGCCAGTGGCGGCTGGGTGGGTTGTTTGAACCCCGCCTGATGGGCTGTTTTGCGGGAGGCGGGGAAGGATAGAGCATCCGGATCAGGCCGCGATGGTACAGGATGTGTGTGCTTAACTGCACTGACCCAAACAAAGCAGGGATGAAAGCCTTTAATGCCCACAGTAAGCCGCTTCTTTCAGCGGCGCTGCCCGGACGCACAGCTTGGCGGAGTAGAAATTACGCACGGAGCGGCTGCTCCGTGGCAGCCGTTCAGGTGATGAAATCGGTCCAATAAATCGATGGAATGTCCTTTGGTGAAATATGTTTGTTTTTAATTCCCACCTCAAATTAGCCAATAACACAAGTTTCCTTCTGCTCTCGATAACGAGATAATTTGTCCCCAGGCTAAAAAGTATGTTTAAATGTATTTTGGCCAGGAAACGATCTCACTCTCTCTGCGTGTGCGTGTGTGTGAGTGAGTGAGTGAGTGAGAAAGAAAGAGAGAGAGAGAGAGAGAGGAATACCCAGCTGGTCCCTCAAGCCCTATAATACTAAGCACAACATGCTTTACCTTCAATGAAAGCTGAGACGGGATACGGTTAGGTGCTGCAGAGCTGTGACCAGGAGTGTTTTCTCTCCCGCGTTTGTTTTATCACACCTTATGCTGTGCGCTGGAGCCTTTCTATTCTACTGACTGTTGTTTTGTTGAATATACAATATATCAAAAGCACTTCATTGTGATGATAGACAATTTTGGACTCCCCGATTGATGGTATGCGTTTTTGGAAATAGGGCACACTTCTGGACGTGTTAGGTTGTCAATAGCTGTTATTGTTCCTACTTATACTCTGATTTTATCTCAGTTATGGCTTTCTACTCCCGGTTCGTGCTCGTCTTGCTTTATGGATGGAGTTATCTGTGCGTTGGATTCTGCGCGATGTTGAAAACGGACAGCTTCCCCGAGAGACTAAAGGTGGATTTTACGCACTCGGTGGATAAAAAGTACGCTGCCAAGAATGATCGGGACGTGCATTTGCAGGATACAATGACGGAGCACATGCAGATGCTTTACGCCAAGTACAACCGGGCTGGGTATCCCTTCAGGGACGGCAACACAGTCCGCAGCTTCAAAGCGCACTGGGGTATGTATCCAGGATTTTACGCATTTTCACATGAAGCACAAAAACGATCCCCTCGTTTCTTCTTGTTACCTTCACAAGTTTAAAAGCTGATCTGATGACAACCTGTTTAGCACGTTACTGCAAAGTGCCCGCAGATTGTGCGTAATTTTCTCCTTTTTTAATGGTATACAATGTCCTGTTCTTGTTTAAAAATTTGTCCAACTTTGTCCTCTTTCTTGTTTTTGCAGCTTTACGCAATAATCCACCTGTTGATCTACTTCATTAAATATGATCAACCTGTTAACACCTTCTTCCTGCCGGAAACAGAGATTGCAATCAGATTGTTTCATACAGTTTAACGTCACATTTGTTCCTCTAATCTTGACATTTTACTCTCAGATACTGTAAATAGATTTTCCCCTCGGGCCAGGATCGGGAAACCGCCAAGCCTGTCGGTGTCGCAGCAGAACAGGAGTTTCCATTGCAGACGGTCTCTGTTGTTGTTTCTCTTCTACCTTCGTGAATAACGTTAATCTCATTCACTTTAAATCAGTGCGCATACTCTGGGTTATTATCACTTGGACACAGGCACTGCTGAAGGCGATCAGCTGCTGTAAGATTGTAGCCTACTGCCTCCTGTTGTCTGGTAGCTGCATGTTGCAGCATATAAAAGGGCAAATTCACTCAGTTTCTGTGTGACACATTTGTAACGTGTTTTCTCTTTTACAGTTAAAGTCAACTAGACGTGGTGAGAGTTTTTGTATGGTCTTTCCGTCTTTTTGGCAACACAGTGGAGTTTTGTTTACGTTTGAGTTTATGCCTAATACCATTTTGTTTGGGTTGCTTTTTTGTGGTTATGTTGTCTAGATAAAGTTGTCAATATGTTACGTGCAGTAAATAGCAGTGAAAGTCATCTCAGTTTGGAATAAAGGAGGAATTCTCAAGCTAAAAGCTACTCGGCAGAAATAATTCAAGTGTGAATGTCTACCTTTTGAAAGGTTCTGACAAATGGTGTCTTAACTATTATTTACTTGGTCACTATTTTCTAAACAAAACAGCATCCATGTTGTTGCAGACGGTACGTCCTTTGTATTAGCTGGCTCATATCCTGTACAGTTTTGGCTGTGTTCACAGTTCTGAAAAAACAGAAGTAATTCAGTTCGATGGAGTTTTGCACAGATGGCCAAATTAGAAGAAATGTAATCTCATGGCACTTTCTGAGACAAAAAAAAAAAAAAAAAACAAGGCGAGTAACAACTCCCAGCTGCAGGAGGAGAATATTTTTAGTTTTTTTTTTTCCACCATAGTGGTTTTAGTGCTACAGGTGGTTCTTCACTGGTTCTAAAAAATAAGTGAGAAGTGGTGGGATTTTCCACAGGCAGAAAACCAGTTTGGTTAAAATAGAGAATTATACACTTTGTTTTCAGCTGGATTTTTAAATTCAAGTAATTTTAAAACCTCTGACAATGTTTCTAAGCAAAGCAACAAATGACCTTTAGAAATGCAGTTGAGGTAAACAGATGTGAATTTATTTCTTTGCACTGCTTTGAATAATAGGTGAAAACAACATATTTAGTTTATATCGTTTTAGAGGTGGATAAGGTTGAAAATCTGGTGTTTTAAAGTTTTATCTTTAACCAGAATCAAATCTGAACTAGGTTGGGCTTTGCATTGATATTTTAATTTGTTGTTGGTCTAAATGAGCCTGCCTTTAGCTCTTAATGAAAGTGCTTTTTCTTCTGGCCCAGCAAAACAAATTGGAACTCAGATAGTAACAGTTTTACGTTGGAAACAGAAAGAACTTGTGAAAAGCAAGTACACTGGTTAAGTGTTGACTTTATTTTTAAATATTTCACTGATACTGAAATTAGGTAACTAAGTTTTTCAACTGCAGTAACAACTTTCCTGTTGAAGAGGGCTTTCATTGTGACCTTGTAGCATTTACAAAGGTTGTGCTCTATGATCAGAAAAAGATCGGGTTTTAAGATGTATGACTGACCATTCACATGTCAGGGCCGATCAAGCTGAACACTGCCTGATTCTGCTCAACAGACTAGTTTTTGGAGATCCTCTAATACTGACTAGTTATAACTGCCACTTTTCAAAGAGCAAAATGTTTTCTTTTTATTGTTGCTGCAAAAGCTTGAAATTATACATAATCACACAATTAAAGTTATTTATTAATAACATAGTTTGTGCAACAGTTTTACATTGTGTAACTATTATTGCTCACTGTTTACACAGGCACAATAAACAACAAGCAGCTGCAGGTTTTTAACCTGACCTCCCTCACCAAGTCCGAGGATGTTCTGTCAGCAACTCTTCATTATTACATCGGAGACCTTCAGAACAACACCCAGGGCTGCTCAACACCCAAACACTGTGCCCGCCATGGTCCCAGGAGACATAGCCACATCCATATGGTCATCTGGAGCTTTGCTTCTGTGGACAACAAGATGAGGAGTCTGGGACACTTTCGGATAAATGTGTCCACCCTCTACAGAGACTTCATATCGTGGCAGTGGAGGGACATTACTCGCGTGGTCAATCAGGCCAAACACCATGATGAGCTGCTCATCGGGATCGACATTGCCTCGCAAGGTCCTCAGCCGTGGAAGAAGCTCCTGTCTGACCGTTCGCCCTACATCCTGGTTTATGCCAACGACTCTGCCATCTCGGAGCCTGAAAGCGTAGTAGCCACTCTCCAGAGACACCACTCATTGGGAGGTGAGGGTTCCATTTCACATAGTTTCCATAAGTTGAGAGAGCGCAACAACACTGAGCAAGAACAGCTGCACTCCAGACATAAGCGGTCAGCGAACGTACTTCTCCCTTTGCAAAACAATGAGCTTCCTGGACCCGAGTATCCTTATGAGACTAGAGGATGGGATGAGACGAGCCCATACGAGCCTCTAGAAAACAAGCAGCCCCGTCGGCCACGCAAAAAGAGCCGCAAGAATCAGCGATCCAAGAATCCTCTTCTGCAGTTTGACGAGCAGACCATCAAAAAGGCACGAAAGAAGCAGTGGAATGAGCCCAGGAATTGTGCTCGAAGGTACCTCAAGGTGGACTTTGCAGACATCGGGTGGAGTGAATGGATTATATCACCAAAGTCTTTTGATGCCTACTATTGTTCGGGATCCTGCCAGTTCCCAATGCCAAAGGTGAGAAAACAAATATTCCTGTGTTCGTTTTTGTCATGAATAAAACCTTGAAACCAAAAAAAATTAGCTCTAGTTGAAAAGTTTGGATTTAGGTGTCTGTTCTCTGGTTCGTGACACCCGAGGTTGCACAGCACATTCTGGTCTAACAATTCAGTTTTCGCAAAACAAAAAGAGACTTTAAACTCCTAAATATATGTATTCAGGGTGCGGCGCTGGTGGTGTAGGGGTTAGCGCGCAACCACATGTAGAGGCTATAGTCCTCGAAGTGGCCATCCCGGGTTCAAGTCCCAGACCCGGCGACCTTTGCTGAATGTCTCCCCCTCTCTTTGCCCCTCCTTCCTGTCTGCCTACTATCAAAAAATAAAGGCCTCTAGTGCTAAAAAAATAAAATTATATATATATATATATATGTGTCTGTGTTCAATGTTGACAAACAATTATACCGTAATGATTTAATTACAATAGTACAATATTTCGATGGTTGCAAAAATGACCTGCCTACTTGCTTTCGCAAGAGTATTTACCATAGCTCATTATTGATACTGAAGAAACAGCACAAAAAAAACCTAAATCATATTACAAAACTCACAATTATGTGACTAGATTGTTACACATGGTACACCCTGGAAAAGACAATATTGAGGCAAATGAGACAAGCAACCATGCACACACTCAAAGCAGACGTAGGTTGGCTGAAAGCCCCCAGCCAGGATTTGAACCCAGGACCTTCTTACTGCAGTGACACAGTCCCAACAACTGCACCACTGTGGAGCCTCAGGATCTCATCTTTGCTTTTTGTAGATGATATTGTTCTGTTGGGATCTTCAAGTCAATGGAATGGTTCACAGTCGAGTGTAAAGTAGCCGTGATAAGAAGCAGCTTCTCCAAATCTAAAGCTATGTTTTTTTCTAAACTGAAAAAAAGGTGGATTGCTCCCTCCAGGTTGAGGATCAGTGTCTACATCATGCTGAGTAGTTCAAGTATCTTCCTGTAAGTACAGGTAAATCAGATGAGGTGGTTCAGGGTAAGGTTGCATATTAAATGCCTCTGTTTGGATGTTTTTACATCACATCCCACTTGGAGGAGACCCAGGAACTGACACAGAATCCCCCTGAGAGACCAAATTTCCTTTTTTGCTTGGGAGTGCCTTGGGTGCCCCAGAATGAGCTGGTCTTTCTCAGTCTTAGGGATGTCTGGTTGTTCCTCCTGGACCTATTAACTATGCATCCCAATCTGTTATGTTACCATTATCTTTTGTCATTAAAACCACACAGTCTTCTCCTAGCAACTATAATGTCGAACAGGTGTACCTAATAATATATAATATTATGTGTACCTAATAAAGTGGCCAGTGATTGCATTTCGCGCTTTTTTACTCCTAATGTAAGTCTGTATCAGGAGGTGATCCAAAAACACACATTGTAGAACTCCAGGAGCCATTAGTGAGGCCACATACTGTAACAGAAGAATAAAAACATACAAGCAGATGCTTTACGTTCAAACACTGAGCTCTCTGCAGACATTAAGTAAACAGAGTCGGCTGTGTTCGGCAACCAGTACGTCCATCAGTCTTCGTTAACCGATGCTGTTAGGGCTCTGTGTTATATTAACCCTGGTACAATTAAAGTCAGAAGTGCCTGAAACGTGTCTGTTTTATATTATATTAATCTTCAACTGCCAGAATAAACTGCTCACAGTGGTTTCACTGCCAATGGATCCTCTTCAGTTTCTCCTCTACTTTGTAGAGGGACCACAAAGCCTTTGAAGATAAACATCAACAGTATAGCGATGTAATTTAATAAAAAAAGGGTTGGTTCAAAGCAAAGTCCTAATGCACTAAACATGCAGTAAATATTGGTTGAACTGCAGATTTAAATAAAAAGGTCTCACAGCAGGTGGCTGACCTCTGCAACATTTTTACACCTTAACTAGAGTGAAAAAACAATTAGAAGACAATGTTAAAAGTTGGCTCCCGGTGACAAGATAACATCACAGGTATTTTAAACATGGCCGGAATGCTCCAGCTCCATCTATTTAATTCATTAGTGTGGAGTTGCTGGTCTTTGTAGTCGGATGTAATTAGTCCCAGCAGTCAGGCCTGGGGCCTTGAAAGCAGCCGCCTCCCTCTTCTGCAGCTTTTCTGCTCACTCGGAGAAGCCTGTGATGTTGTATCTCCTTTGTCAATTTGAACTTTCAGAAGCTGCAAAATAGTTTCTATTAAAAGCTGCTTTATGTCTATTGTCGTTTCTTTTGTGATGTGAGGTAAGAGTGAGCCCTGAAGCAGCAAACAGGTGTGTGAACTGTCAGGCATTTAAAGACAGCTTTTGGGCTCTTCAATGGTCGTGCAAGCACAGGTAAAAACAAAACTTGATACCAAGGAACACAAGTTTGAGCTCCTCCTACTGGACATTTTATAAACTTTAGTATATTTCAGATAGTTCAGCTGGCTTCCAGTCTGCTTGCTAAACACAATAATGTCATCTTAAAATAATAAAACCAGTGTGTAATTAGCTCATTTATGATAACGACTGTTAATAAAGTTGGAAGGAAGAAAGGTCTACCCTTAATGCTTAGGAGTTAAGAGAGGAAAGTTGCATCATTGGGTCCATAAGAACAAGACTGGATTTTAACAATATATTTTAAAACCATTAGAAGAAATAGAGTAAAGGTCTCAGAAATCACAAAGTGTGTTTACACAATCTATAATCAGTGAAAAACGAACCAGACCAGGTTTAACCAGTCATGACGGATTTTATACTTGTTTGTTATTATATGGTAGTTCTGAAACCCGGAGAAATCACTCAGATTGTTACTGTACCTTTCTGTGTGTTTTCACAAATAAAATAAAAGCTTAATAAAACCAAAACTGCTTTTTAAAATCCATCTGCTCAATGCAGAATTATAGAGTCCAGTTTTGTGTTTTAGACTCTGAACCAGAGGATCAAATGCAATCCAAACTCATCTTAAAACTGTGAAATAGTTGCTTAGCTTACCACTAATGTGAATTAACTAGGCAGAAGCTAATTTCAGCGTCTTTAGTGTAAGCCAGCCTCAGCATTCTCACAGCGTTAACAAATTGTCACTTTGTCACCGTTTCTTATTTCTACAGAGAACCAAAAATGTTATCTGATAAATGACGTAAAGGTAGTTTGTTATTTAATTAATTAAAGGTTCAAATAGTGGCTATTAATTAGAGGCTATTAAATAGCAGTATATGACGCAATAGGCTGTTTTTTTTTAATTCAAATATCTTTTGGTTGACTACACCGCTCATGTTAGATGCAGAATCATCCTGTCTCTGAACCCTGCTAACTGGTCTGTTATAGGTTGTTATAGCTAATGTTAGCTCTTGTGTCATTGTTTCAGCAACAGTTTTGCATTGAGGTACTGTTAGGCTTGAAGTGCCACAGTGCTCAATACGTTTGTGGATCTTTTGATGAATAAACTCTGGGATAGTTATTGCCACCTACTGGGTTGGAGCTTGTGCGTCAGCCTTACAGGTGTGCCAAAATCTCGCAACTCAAGAAAGGTCTAATTAAATGTATTTTTTTTTAACACACTATTATTTGTAACTATTTATTCAAGGTTAACATTGAAAAGGAGGCTTCTTCAGTGCTTATAAAACGAAGTGTGGCCACAATCAACAGGGCTCAACAGCTGCTTCATTTTATACTTATAGTCTCACAACAGCAAAGTACAAAATAGACTCAAACATACACTAGTTTTAGAATGCCTTTTCTCATTTAATGGTTTTCTTTATGGTTATAACTATTTACAGTGTATGTAGATTCTCAATGAAGGCATCAAAACAGTAAATGAATACATGCAATTAGTCAGTCAGTCATTTTCTACCGCTTATTCCATAGTGGGTCGCCGGGAAGCTGGTGCCTATCTCCAGCAGTTTATGGGCGAGAGGCGGGGTACACCCTGGACAGGACGCCAAACCATCGCAGGGCAACACACAAACAACCATGCACACACTCATTCATACACCTAAGGGCAATTTAGAGTTACCAATTAACCTAACAGGCATGTCTTTGGACTGTGAGAGGAAGCTGGAGTACCCGGTGAGAACCCACGCATGCATGGGGAGAACATGCAAACTCCAACATGTGCAATTATGTATGTAAAATTGTAAAATAACTTTAAATATGTTATATTTTAAAATCCTTAAAGTAGCCGCCCTTTGCTGTTATGACTGAACAAATGTTGGCTATTTTGTAAAAATATAAAACATAAAAATGTTTAATTATTTTACACTTTTTGTTTACCACATAATTCCATGTGTGTTCATTCACAGGTTTGTTGTCTCTGGTGAGAATCTACTATTTAAATTGTCATTAAAATAAACAGATCCATTATGTGATAAAGGCATTCTAAAACCTTTGACCGGTAGTGTATATGTAACAGTGTATAAAGGTTAAAACGCTCACCTTCATATCAGAGCCCATTGTAATGGCTTAGACTTATTTGACCAAAATCACGTGCTAACTGCAACTGGATAGCATCTGGTGTAACAGACCTCACTTTAACAACAAAAAGTTCAGCAGGAAGTCTTGTTTCATCCATAATTTTGAATATTTAACTCTGTGACAGCACAATTTGAAAAAGGCTGAATTAATATAACTTGCTTGGAAGGATTTAAGGAGAAAACATCTTCTCTCTACAAAGAATATGGCAGTACAGCTTAGTTTTCACAACGTGCACCTGGATGAACCACAAGAACCTTTGGAGAGGTGACCTTATAGACAGCTGGGACCAAAGAAGAGAGTAGAGCACAGCACCATGTCTGGAGAAAAACCATAAACAGCATAACATCATTAACGCCTCACACAAACTTTGGAGCCTGATAATTTGGGGTATACTTTAAAGATAGAAGGCCTGTTCATCTTGCACTCATGGAGTCGTTCACAATCTCCTCTGAACACCAAAATGTTCTAGAGTCTAATGTGAGTCCATCTGTCCAACAGCTGAAGCTTGCTTCAAACTGGGTTATCAGCAAAACAATGATCCCAAACACAGCAGCAGATCTACAGCCAAGTGGCTGACAATGGAAAAAAGTGTTACAATGGCCCAGTCAAAGTTCAGACCTCAACGCTGGTTAAATTGCTGTGCTGGGACTAAAATCTAAACACATGCCTGCAAACCACAGTGACCTCAAGCAATCACAATGCAACAATTGTACACATTGTCATATGGCACAAAAAAGTAAGATATTTGTTGTAGTTAGAGTTAGTCCATTAGCTAGTTAGCCCATCTAAGGTTAATGCTACAGAGTATTACAGGTTTGATTTTCTTTCTTTTTGCTCCAGGCTCTGAAGCCCTCAAACCACGCGACCATCCAGAGCATCGTCCGGGCCGTGGGCGTCGTGCCTGGCATCCCTGAACCGTGTTGCGTCCCAGAGAAGATGTCCTCCCTCAGCATCCTCTTCTTCGACGAGGACAAGAACGTAGTGCTGAAAGTCTACCCCAACATGACTGTCGACTCCTGCGCCTGTCGATAGTTCAGCTTCCTGTCTGCAGCAGTACCTCATATTACAAAAACAACTAAAGAAAAACAACATCTTGCAACCTGAAACAAACATCCACTGAGCACAGCTTCCCTTTTGCACTGGAGGAGAGTGCCACCTGCTGTTCCAGGTGAAGAAGAGACTGATCAGTTGAGGGGTAGAAATGGATGACATTGGCATGACTCAGCACTGACTGACTCCTTATCTGCGTATTTCTCATCTAACTTGCATTGGGTTACAGCAGGGTGGGACAAATCACACGAAATGAGGCATAAAAGAGACAGAAACTTAGGGAAAAATATGAATCATTAAGAAAAACCAATCTCAGCTGGAACTGATGGCTGTGGTGAGGGCTGAGGGGACGTGTTCACTCATCATTCTCTCCTTCATAGCACGAAGTCCACTGTATCCATAAAAAGTCACCTCTGCTCGCACTTGCATGGTATTTGTTACTCTGTGTATGTATTTATGTCTGTACTATCACTGTGTTATTCGCTATAAAAGAGGATTTTGTATAATTACTGGCTTGGCTGCTATAGAGGATTATATTAGGTTCCAAAGCCAGAGTTTTGACGTATAAACCATAGATTTACACGTTTGTGTTCAGATTACTGCTCCACTAAGTTTTTTGTTTTTACTTGGTGCAGGAGAGTAAGCTACATTTTGTCTGTATTTTTATAGAGATCTGATATTTCAGAAAATATTTTACTTCAGTATGAAAGAAGTGATTCTGAACTTAAAGGGTTTGTCCATATTTTTTAAAGGGGGATTCTGTTGACACTGTATGAGTAGTAAACATCTTACCTGCGGTAGATTCCTCTCTTAGCCTCTTTATTTTGATGAAACAAAGATTAGCTTTTCCAGTCAATGGCTAGTTCAGGCCAAGATACAAGAGGCCTTCTGTCCTTTAAAACAAATACAATTGTAACAACAGTAAAGACGTGTCATAGACTGTGGATGAACTATGTTTTCAGCCCAAATACCATTAGATGTCTATGTAAACAACTTTATAATACAAATGCAGCAGTGGTTTAGTGCACAAACCAGTATTTGCATAAACCAGTATGCAGTTTTGAATCTGGAGTTGGTTCAAGATTTTTACTAACTAGCTGTTAGCTAGATTACTGATCTCTATTTCGTCTAAGTGAAGACTACACTCTGCAGGCAAGATATTTACTACATGTACCTTATGAACAGAACCCCACAAAAAATATTCAAACTAACCCTTTAAGGGAAAACAGCAAATCAAACAAAAATGCTTCTCTAGAACAAAACTCCAGGCCCTTAAATTTAGCTAATTCTTGTTGGGATGTTCCAAACCCTTCTTAGATAAGGAAAATAAATCACAGAAATCTATAATAAATAATTGCAGAAGCCTGATATCAGACTTAAAATATTTGTTTGCAATCACACATAGCAATGCAACTATTTTTGTATTCTAAAATGTTCCTGTTGTCTTTTCTCTAATTGAGAATAATTGTTATGAAAAATAACATTTACAAAGTGCCTTAATGCATATTTTTTCCTGAACAAAATGTATATTCTATCAAAATATAGGGCTGCTCTAAAACAGTTTTGCTTTACATATCATTCAGGCTTTAAGCTGATTGTTATTGCAAAAACAACTATGCAAGTATGTATGTATTCGCTTAAGTATTTTACCTTGAAGCCTTTAATTGATCAGCATCACCTTGATTTTTCTCTTTTCAGAGTGAGTGATGGTACCCATGGCACAAGGGTGACAACTTTTAAATGGCTAAAGTCGCAGGAAATAAAAACAAATACACCAAAATTGTTTATGACGAGTTGGAATTTGATAAGAGGAGTTAATGCTTTTTCTTTTCTTCTTTTTAAAAGGTTATTTCAATAATACCAAAAGTGATGAACTTTACCCAGTTACCAAGGAAGTCTGTGGACTTCATGATGCTGGTTGGATAATTCAGTTAAGTTTTGACATAAATTATTCAGGGGTTTGCTGTTTGATCACATGTACTCTGATTCAGGAAACCATTGAACAACCAGAAGTGAAGTTTACAGGTCATAAGATTACAGCTAAAAAGCAGATATTTATTAAGTGCAGACAGCCTTTAATAGAGCAGAAAACTTTTTTTTTTTTTTACATTCTTGTACATTGTTTTGTATATATCTCACTGTTTAAAGCCTTCTCTTGAAAGCTTCAGCGCAACTCCGTCATTCAGATAACAGACCTCGCTCAACAATGAAGCACAACTGCAACAAGCAGCTGTGGATATTTATGTGGTACAAATTAGCTAGCCTACAAATTGTGACTGTATTACTTCTTTTGATAGCTATTATCCTCAGTGGACTTTATTTTTGGAATTAATATTTCACAATTTTGATATTCAGAGATGTTTATTTTGCAGATGGTCTAACTTTGTTTTTTGTACCGACACATTTTCAAAGCGTGCCTCCTTAGCATACAGAAGCAATCAAATGCATGCTGCATAATGAGACTGAAGACTCCTTTATGCAGCTCTGACAGTCAGGAGTGCACTTCATAAATACATAAATTAAAACAGGACCGTATATAATCTGTTTTTTAAAAAGCTTATTCATCCTTACTGCTCAAACTATCTTGTAAATGTTAGATAAAAAATAAATGCCTGTACAATAAGCTTCATAAAATATATTTGTATATGGAAAACACTTTACCATGCATATATTTATTTACTGTATGTTGCATATCTTGTAATGGTGTGGCTTGGAGAAGGAGAACTAAGCTGGGGAGCACTGATGGTCGTTTTAGTCGCTGATGGACATATATGTCACTACTGATGTGAAAAAAGTGTGATGAACTGTTAAAAGGTCTCCCTGCTCAAAGCTCCGACTCTTCTTCCAAAGCATTCAAAGAAATGGATAAAATTATGCAAGATTTACATCTTTCAATGTTTTTTTTTTTTTTTTTGGAAACTGACGAATTTCAAAATAAAAAAACATTTTTTTCCTCCTTTCCAGTTTCCTCTCTAGCTCTTTTAAAAGTCATGAGCACAACACAAAATTGTTAGCAACCTAAAAGTTGACACTTCCATTAAACATACGCTTTCATAAAAATGAAGGTAAACAAGGTACTTTATCCGGTCAGAAATCCCTCACATCTCAGTGATTTTCTGAGAATTACTGCATGAAGGTATGATATTAAAGCCAGAAGAACTCAAACCTGAACCTACAGAGGTATCATTTCAGGTCCTTTCAAATGCCCTCGTTGGGTCATAGACTAAAACAAAGCCAACTCTTACCTACACAGAATGTGGCCCCAGATCTCAAACACAGGGCTTGCAATCTCAAAGATTCTCAGAGTCCTCTCAGAGAGCTCGTATCTCAGCCTAAAAATTCCTGGCAAGGACTCCTAGCTTAAGAGTGATTCTGTTCTCTGCTGCGAGCGACATGAGAGCGACTCTGACCGAGGAGACGACAAAAATTCCTATCTTAGTGAGGAGATGTGGTTGACCCTGTTGCAAGGTGTCACAATGTCCTCACAGAGCTGTGATTGGTTGTTAAAAGAAACAACCAAAAACAAAAACAAATGTACTATTTGTAATCAATGGAGAGAAATTAACTGATGATAGAATGTGTAAATCATGGTTAGCAAATTAAATTAATTGTCATACAGCATCAACATGTTTGACTGTAGCTCATTTACATCATTTATCTTATCAATATTAATAATTGTATGATTGTTAGAAGTTTATGTACTCATTTACTCGACTATTAAGGGGATGGATCCCTGCACGGTCGAGCCGGTAGCGTTTTAAATCACTGTTGTTCATTTTAGGAGAATATCTCTCCTTTCTCTGCCATCTTGCCTGCTTAAGACACTGTTAAACTCACCAAAAGTCCTCCTCACTACTCTTACCATTTCCTCAAGTTAGAAGGCCTCAAGGCCTAAGATGCTTTGTGAATAAATTTTACCTTACCGAGGGAAAATTTTAAGAAAAATCCAATAATTTGAGAAATTCTAAATTTATTTTTTAGAATGATGTCACCAGGAGCTACTTTTAGCCTCAGGGTTCTTTGTTAATACATGCCCTGAAACCAACGACCTAGCAGGGTGTCGTAAATCTGAATGCTTTTACAGCACATTTAGGCTTCTTATTTATGAGACACAGAAAAATGTTTCAATAACATTTATAAACATTTATATTGGAAATTTAACCATAACGTTGAAAACTGATTGGATCAAACTTTATATGTGAATGCTGTGTTTTATTCTAAGACGTGATCTCATGCTCGGGAATACAGGATGATGAATAAATGTGGAAATGTCAGTCGTGATATATTTATGGTTAAAGTCATATCTTGGTGTCATTTATTATATGTGTGTGGAGCTCATAAAGATTTCTCCTAAAGATAGCTAGATGATCTGCATCCATCCTTGATGGTATCTCTGAGCTTGCCTAACAATTTCCCCAACACCGCACGAAAAGCATTCAGATCCGGTACTATCTGATGCGGCGATATGTCCGTATGTGTTCCATATACAGATAATATACGGGAAGATCCACATGCATACATGTGGGATTCTGTTTTTGAGATATTCCCATCTGGAAAGGTGTCTGTACCCTCTGGACAGGTCATCACAGAGCAACAGAGACATACAGGACAAACAATCGTGCACGCTCAGACTCATACCTTATACGTTTACACAGCATTTTGTGAACCGTTTAGACTGAAGTGTGATGGCAGTCGCATTTAATTAGGAAACCAGAGAACCCACACATGCACAGGGACAACATGCAAACTCTATGCAGAAAGACTGGCGGAGATATGAACCCTGGGATTTTTTGCTGCAAGACAACAGAGCTACCAGCTGCATCACCGTGCCGGCTCTTTTTATGTAAAGTTTGTGTAAGACTGATAACTTCTTATTCCTCCACCTATCAGGGAGGCATGATCAGCCTAATGTTGTAAGGTCAATCTAAATGACCTTGTGAATCATGGAGTCTATAAATTCTAATCTCATTATTCTGGAATTTAGCAAACAGAAATAATTTTGGTAAATGGCCTAAAACAGAAAAATTTGGTCTGATAAAATGAGTGAGAGAAAAAAAAAAAACATATTTTTTTAAGTATTGGACTGGGACTCATTGTCACTCAGTGGCTTTTGCAATTACTTGAAACGGTATTGGGGACAAAAAAAATCCTGATTAGAACATCCTTAATTTTACCTTTTAAGAATGGGCGGTGTCAGAGAAAAACTAAATACGTAGTGGTCCAATTACACTGCTGGATTCCACTCCACGCCTCTAGTGGTTACACAAAGCCGCCTGCATTTAAGAAAACTTACACGTACAAGGAATTTGGCTTGAAAGGTTAGCAGACGCACTCCTTTTTCTAGGAAATTTGGAATTTTATTTCATTGTTATGCTGATGATTGTCAAGTCTACATTCCTTTGAAAAAACATGATTCTCACTCTGTTTATCTTTCGTGTGAATCGCTAAATGAAATCAAAGCTTAGATGGCCATGAAATTTTGCAACTTCTTTGAATAAAAAGACTGAGGTCTTAATATTCTTTCCTGGTGGCTATTGTGACACCTATCATGTGATAGGTGTCACAATAGCCTTCTTTTTCCTGCTCTCGGTGGAGGTGGACGCTTTTTCTCTGTCTCCCGCACCCCTCCCATATCTGTCCTGCTTCAACTCCAACGAACCATCAAGGACAATGGCCTCTGTGACAGTGCTTCATGGACTTACTTGCACACACTCACTTGCACACACACATGCTCAAGATAAACATATACACCCCTCACACCACCTTCACCGTTCCCGGCATGATGTTGTTTTGTAAATTTGTTGCTTCTTTGTGCTGAGGTTTTTTGCAATCTCAAACTGTATCCTGCTAAGGATAAAGTGTGAAATATGATCTTTTTTCCCTCTACTTACCTAATGTGGCCTCTTTTCTCATCTAGCAAGGGCAGCGCCTGTGAGTGGTCAACAAAGCCTCGGTGACCCGTCCCCCCATTGTCTTGTGTCATGATGTATGTTTGGATGGGTTGTACTGGAATTCTAATTTCCCCTCGGGAATCAATAAAGTATCTTTGAATTGAATGGAATTGAATTGTGAACACTGGCTCTTTGACTCCAAATTTGAAATCCACTGCCACCAATCTGCAGGCGAAATTAGATGATGACCTTAGATTTGACACACAGGCCAGTTTGTAATAAAACAAGTTCTTTCCAGATGTAAAAAATAGCCAAAATCAAGACACTTTTGTCCAAGGAGGATTTTGAAAAGATCATTTATGCCTTGATTGTTTAACGCGCTGTATTACAGGGTCAGACTGGCTGGCTTCTCTTGTCCTCAGCTTGTTCTAAATGCAGTTGCTTGTCTTCTAACTCCATCACACAGGCGAGAACAAATCACTCCTGTTCTGCCTGCTCTTCACTAGCTCCCTGTGTGCTGCAGAACTGATTTTAAAGCTTTTGTTTTTAAATGTCTTTATGGGGTCGCTCCACCCCTACTCTCCTTAATGGTTTCTAAGGTCAGTGGACCAGCTGCTCCTGGCCGCTCCAAACAAGAAGCTGAAGCTCAGAGGTGATCAGGCTTTTGTGGTTATGGGAAAGGTCGCCCCTACTTGTTCGACAGTCGCCTTCACTGTCTTCTTTTAAATCTATTTGGAAAACTGATGTTTTCTCCCTGGCATTCAACACAGCATGAGTTGTTGCTTCTTTTGCGTGAGTTGTTGTGTTGTACAGCTTATGTCAGTTTTTACTTCACCACCAGCCCCCCAGTGACTCTTCAAGGATGTGAAGCACTTTGGTCAACCATTTTGTGTTCTTAAATGTGTTTTAGAAATCAACTGGATTGGAGCTTAAATAGGAGCTTCTCTTTGTAGCTTTATGACACAATTTGTCTGGCACAGAGAATCAAGTTTGAAAGGCAAGGCTGAGATGGTGTGGACATGTGCTGAAGACGAAACACGGTGTGTATGGAGCTGTGAGGGAGGATAAGCAGGGCAGAAGGTTGGTATGACAGAGGAGGATGTTTGAAATAAGGTGAGATAGAGACAGATGATCTGCTGTGGCGCCCTCTAAAGGGTGCAACTGAAAGAACAATCACTAAAAAGGCAAAAACCTTCATTCAAAGTAATTAAGAAAATGAGGGATCCCTCAAAAAATTGTATTCACCACTGTCTATTTTGAGACTTTAGTTGCTTTTTGAGTTCCTTCAGTTCTTTAAAATGTTTGGTTGTTGGTGGCTGTCCTAGTCAGAGAAACAGAGTAAATACAGAAAATCTTTCATCATAACTATTAAAAACAGACAACTCTCTGCACAAAAGCAGTTTCTCAGGTATTCACACAATGTACACAATGTACCCATTATTCAAAAGACAAATATACAAAAAAAGCTTCATGGGTTATGTGAAGGAAAACAGATGTACAAACTTCCATATATGTACACACACACATAACAGAGAAATCCAAATCATACTGAGCGGGTGCCCCTAACACCTTTGGTCATGTTAAACCCTGAAGGTTTTCCGCTCAGTTTGGCCTCTTTGCGTTTCGTCCGCAGATCATCAACACCTCAGACCGAGCAGAACTCGTCTGAAGAGGCCAACAACCACAGAGTTGACTTAGGCAACTGTAGATATTTCTTCAGCTCAGACACCTCGCCACGTAATTTCGGTGGAGGAGGCGTTTTTGTTTTTAAATGTGTTAAACTCGTGCCAGTGGGGAGGCGGTGAGGATAGTGCAGTTAAAATAGTCCAGAGGAATTTCACAGGTTGCAAGTTTACCAGCATTTGTCCACAGATACAGTGATAAAGAATTTGCAAAACTTAAATGCTACAGATCATCATACAAATTTTAATATCTGTCAAAGAAAACCACAATAAATACAAAAAGCTGTTTTTAGATGATGGTTTCATTTATTAAAAGAAAAACAAGTGATAATTCAAACCAGCCTGGCCTCTTGTCTACTTGTTAAACATGAAATGACTGATGAACCTCATTTTAATGTTCAAGTCCACTCATCAAACCTTGGGCATTGCCTGATTAGTAAAATAAATAAAGGACTTAAATAGAACCTATCTGACAACACGAAGTAACACATTACACCCAGATCTTAAGAACAGATGAGAAACAAGTCATTGACATCTAGCGTTCAGGAAAGGTGAATATCCAAGAACGGAATAAACATGGAGCAGTGGTGAACCAAAATGACTCCAAGAGCCCATCAACAACTCATCTGGGAAATTAAAAAAAAACAGAACATCTACTGCAACTCCTCACTTACCTTGTAAAGTATGGTGAGGATATGTGACGCTGTGAGCCAAAAGCACTGGGAACCTTCTTAGATTGAACTTGAAAGAAAAATATGGCAGAAAACAAAAATTATTTTTATTGGATCTTCTAGAACCAAAATGGTCTAAAGGATATGGGCAATTCGACACAGAAATGGCTCACCAGACATAAAATCAATGTTTTTAGCCATCTCAGTCCCCAGAACTAAATATTATTTAAAAAAGACCTGTGGGGTGAGCTGAAGACCCAGGACCCGGGACTCTATACGACACAGAAAGATTGTGCAAACAGGTATTAGACTGCTCTCCTTCAATCTCATTATCAAGAAAACACAGAACTGATCCTGAGACGATTGTTCCTAATCTCAAAATACCAGGAAGAGGAACAAAGTGTAAATAAACTAGCTTGTTATGTACAGTCACAAAGTAAAGCATGAAAATTGAAAATTATTATCATACTTCATATTCTTTACAATTACAATTGACCTGATTTTAGTGTTGTCGCTGGAGGGAGGAGATCCGGAAAACGTTCTAACCCTTTTGGGAGTCACTGCTTGGGAACCACTTGGCAGTAAGGGGGAAGTAGAATGTAGCCTCCCAAATTAACTGTCTAATAGTAACACTTCGTTTAATACCAAAGCAGTTTTCTTTACCAACCTCCAAATTATTGTATTATGCATCCTTGTCTGTAAGGGTGTGAATATGAGTCATAAGTGATCTGGCTTTCTGATGAGTTATTGTCACCAATCTGCTGCCAGTAAAGCAAGTCTTTAGCTTTTTAGTGAATTCTTGCTTTAAATGTTAACTTTTATAACTTTTTTAAACACTTTTTCCTGTGAATTTACAAGTTTAATTTCTAATGTTGAAGAAATAATAGGTTGAAAATAAAATTTATGTTTTTTTCTAAGATATAACAGGAGGTTCAGATGGTTTTAATACATTCGTGAACTGCAGCACAAAAACATAATCATCTCTGCAGCATTTAGCTGCAGCATATTGTGGAGAACCTTAAAGCCACTTTATTTGTAATTTTATTGCTAACACACCACCAATACAGAGTCAGTCTTACATGTGACCATGTTGGGTCAGTTAGAAGTCCAGTCAGGTTTAGAAAACGAGCAGCGGAGTCACCAGAAAGAACCTCTCAAAAGTCCATGTCCCAACCAGACAGCTCATCGGGAGGACTGTCCTCATCTGGAGGGTACTTGTCGAAGTAATTGAAATCAGTCGGTCCGCTGAGCTAAAGAGGAGGAGGAGAAACGGAAGAAAAAAGGGTCAGAATTGGCTTTCTTAGTATCATACCGGACTCCTGAAGTAGGAAACAATAGGAGAAGCACACCTAAATGAAAAATTGTAGTTTATTGGACTGCAGTTCTTGCCCTCATACGTTAAAATTTTAGTCTTGGAAGGATTTTAACATGTTGCATTTATTGGTGAATGCAAACTTTGACAAATATTTACAGGTAAGAGATTCCTATCCAAGAAGAATAAAGCCAGCAACATGTTTAGGAGAAAATACCCTCATCCGCATCTTTACCAAAACCTACAAGAAGAAACCCACAAAACAAATCTCCAAGCTATACCAAAGTTTACAACAACAAACTATGTGTGATACAAACTATATCAAAAATAAATGGGAAGAGGAACTGAAGGTAGAAATTCTACAAGATGGCCGGCACTCAATTTTGAACACACAGCACTCCACCACAGGCTCAAAAAACATTTGAGAATATTTGGTTGGAAGTGGGGTTTTTTTTTTACCACAACAAAAATAACAAGCACACTTTCAAATATGCCAGAGCTGCTGGAGGAAGTATGGAAACCCGGGTGCCAATCACTCTCATATCTTTTGGTCTTGTAATAAAATAAAACCATTTTGAGAGCAGATCTGCACAGCACTTTTTAAAGTATTGGGATACCAAATACCCAAAAGTTTCGCCATTTCAGTGAGCTTTTGGTTAAGAGAAAAGACTGGTACCTTTGTAAGATACTGCTGATGGCTTGTAAAAAAAATTAATAACTAGAAGATGGTACAAGGCTGAGCCACCAAACTTGCCCATTGGGAGGAGACCACAGTGTACAGGTCCTTCTCACAAAATTAGCATATTGTGAAAAAGTTCATTATTTTCCATAATGTCATGATGAAAATTTAACATTCATATATTTTAGATTCATTGAACACTAACTGAAATATTTCAGGTCTTTTATTGTCTTAATACAGATGATTTTGGCATACAGCTCATGAAAACCCAAAATTCCTATCTCACAAAATTAGCATATTTCATCCAACCAATAAAAGAAAAGTGTTTTTAATACAAAAAACGTCAACCTTCAAATAATCATGTACAGTTATGCACTCAATACTTGGTCGGGAATCCTTTGGCAGAAATTACTGCTTCAATGCGGCGTGGCATGGAGGCAATCAGCCTGTGGCACTGCTGAGGTCTTATGGAGGCCCAGGATGCTTCGATAGCGGCCTTTAGCTCATCCAGAGTGTTGGGTCTTGAGTCTCTCAACGTTCTCTTCACAATATCCCACAGATTCTCTATGGGGTTCAGGTCAGGAGAGTTGGCAGGCCAATTGAGCACAGTGATACCATGGTCAGTAAACCATTTACCAGTGGTTTTGGCACTGTGAGCAGGTGCCAGGTCGTGCTGAAAAATGAAATCTTCATCTCCATAAAGCTTTTCAGCAGATGGAAGCATGAAGTGCTCCAAAATCTCCTGATAGCTAGCTGCATTGACCCTGCCCTTGATAAAACACAGTGGACCAACACCAGCAGCTGACACGGCACCCCAGACCATCACTGACTGTGGGTACTTGACACTGGACTTCTGGCATTTCCTTCTCCCCAGTTTTCCTCCAGACTCTGGCACCTTGATTTCTGAATGACATGCAGAATTTGCTTTCATCCGAAAAAAGTACTTTGGACCACTGAGCAACAGTCCAGTGCTGCTTCTCTGTAGCCCAGGTCAGGCGCTTCTGCCGCTGTTTCTGGTTCAAAAGTGGCTTGACCTGGGGAATGCGGCACCTGTAGCCCATTTCCTGCACACGCCTGTGCACGGTGGCTCTGGATGTTTCTACTCCAGACTCAGTCCACTGCTTCCGCAGGTCCCCCAAGGTCTGGAATCGGCCCTTCTCCACAATCTTCCTCAGGGTCCGGTCACCTCTTCTCGTTGTGCAGCGTTTTCTGCCACACTTTTTCCTTCCCACAGACTTCCCACTGAGGTGCCTTGATACAGCACTCTGGGAACAGCCTATTCGTTCAGAAATTTCTTTCTGTGTCTTACCCTCTTGCTTGAGGGTGTCAATAGTGGCCTTCTGGACAGCAGTCAGGTCGGCAGTCTTACCCATGATTGGGGTTTTGAGTGATGAACCAGGCTGGGAGTTTTAAAGGCCTCAGGAATCTTTTGCAGGTGTTTAGAGTTAACTCGTTGATTCAGATGATTAGGTTCATAGCTCGTTTAGAGACCCTTTTAATGATATGCTAATTTTGTGAGATAGGAATTTTGGGTTTTCATGAGCTGTATGCCAAAATCATCCGTATTAAGACAATAAAAGACCTGAAATATTTCAGTTAGTGTGCAATGAATCTAAAATATATGAATGTTAAATTTTCATCATGACATTATGGAAAATAATTAACTTTATCACAATATGCTAATATTTTGAGAAGGACCTGTATATACTATGGAAAGAATTGTTTCATAATATATGGACTGTAGGCTGTGACATGGACTAGTGAGCTTGTGTTTACCTTTTTTTCTTCTGCTGTAAATGGATGAAAATGTTAATTAAAAGCATAAGTGGAAAAAATAATGAATTTTTCAGTTTAGATCACATATTTCAATTTGAACATATTAAAATCAGATCAAGAGTCCAATGCTTTTAACTGGAGTTAACTTTAATGTTGTAGATATAAAATAAACAATGGGATGGAAGCATTCAAAAAGACGGATGTCTGAGTGCGTTTCTTTGACTCAGCATCAAAAGTTGTAGGTAATTCAGCTCAGAACCCAAAGAAACAGATTTTATGGGCAGCTGCAAAAACATGGTGCTGGGCAAGTAAACCCTAAATGCAGGCAGGAAGCAAGCTGGCAGAGTTGAAACAGTAAACTGGACAATTTATTTCAAATAAATAAAATGTGTGCAAAACTCCAAAACAAGCAATAATACGAGAAATGAATACAATTACATCTTTTAATAATCAGTATCTTTTAAAATTCCCTGCATACTCTGTGGCAATTTAAATGACACTGGCGTTACATTTTGTTTCCGAATTAGGCTGACTTTTTAACTAATAATGAATAGAACAGTTTTGCTCCAATATCTTGCTATAGTTAAACTGTGTAATTTTAGATTAAGATCATCATACAATATGATTTCACACCAGCCCACCGTCAACAGTCCTATAACATCCGGGTTTGAAAAGAAGTCAATACTCACTTCTCTTTTTAGAGGGGATGGCAACGTCCTCGCCTTTAGCCCCTCCCAGTTGAATCCATTAAACCACCTTGAGACAAATAATAAAAAAACAAAACTCCTCAAAGTTGTATTTGATTTGAGCAGGTACAAACCCAGAAGTACACACATATTTGTTAAAGTTTGATGGCTAAACTTTGTTGCTTTGGGTGTGATTAAATCAAGGGAAATCCTATAAAAAGTAAAAACAACTTCAATGTCAGCATTGTTCTTACCACACAGTTTTGTTTTTTTTTTGCTTTAAATACATCTTTACATATTTGTTTTAAATAATGTCGCCGTAGTAAGTGAGAAATTGTTTGTTTAAACCACAGCATTTCTTACACCAAGCAATTATTTAATCATAGTAATCATAATATTTGGACCCATATCAATACTGTTTCTACTGAGATCAGCACCAAACTGAGTAAGTTTCTTCTTACCTGTGCTTCTTGATATCAGTTATTCCATTTTTAAGGTTCCCTAATCGCTCTGCAGGGTTCCTCCTGTAATGTAGTTTAAAGCCACAGCAAATCATTCAGAGATATTTTTAGTTAAAGAGGAAGTTGTTACTAAGTCCAGTTACATCCCCTGATAAGTAACATGTTATTTCTGTTCTGTTATTTATCAGATCGATAACCACCATCAGGTTCTGACCCAAGTGATCAATCCCACCCACCTGCACAACTTCCTTATGAGGTCCTCAGATCTTCTGGTGATCTTCTTGGGGAAGTCCATCTTCTCTATTCCTTTCAAGATGAATGTATACGTCATCATCTGGTCACTTCCTGAGAATGGAGGACTGCAAGGTTCCCAAGAAACAGATCAATAATTGTTTTTTTTTTTTGTGTGGCCGTCAGCAGAAAATATCAACCATGAATCAGTTTCGAGATTAAGGTTGTTAAAGAATTAGTCAGTCATTTTCTACCACTTATTCCATAGTGGGTCGCGGGGGAGCTGGTGCCTATCTCCAGCAGTCTATGGGCGAGAGGCAGGGTACACCCTGGACAGGTCGCCAGTCCATCGCAGGGCAACACACAAACAACCATGTACACACTCATTCATACACCTAAGGGCAATTTAGAGTGACCAATTAACCTAACAGGCATGTCTTTGGACTTATCAAACAATTTGCACATGACTGTATGCACTGACCTGCCAGTTAGAAGCTCAAATAACAAGATACCAAGGGCCCAGAAGTCCACACTGAAGTTGTGGCCCTTGTTGAGGATGATCTCCGGCGCCACATACTCAGGGGTGCCACAGAAGGTCCAAGTCTTCTGGCCAGATCGGATCTTTTTGGCAAAACCAAAGTCAACCTGGGAAGTAAACGATCATCAGTCCGTTTTTAGAAAACTGTTCTTTATTCTATTACTCTTCAGACCCTTTACAACAAGGGCCTTCATCCAGATGATGAGATAAAACATTTAGTTTGAACCTTTTAAAAGTTTCAGAGATTATGAAACACTTTTTAGTTTACCAGTTTAAACCAAAAACCAGTGAATGGCACACAGGATGATGAAATTCACACAACAGATTTTGTTTTTACCTTTGTGTTGCAACTTCTGTCCTTATTTTTATGACCAAAGTAAATTAACTTTTTTTAAACAAACTCCTTTAACTTTACTACAATTGTTTGAAAAGGTTTTCACAAACATTGAACTTTTTTACATTCATCACATTACAACCTAAAACTTCAATGTATCGTTATTGGCATTTTACATGATAGGACAACACACAATGAATCATACCATTCATTTTCAAATCTTAGCACAACTTTCTAACTGGATTTGTAGCCTGGACTTTGACTGGGCCATTCTAACACATGGATATGCTTTGATCTAAATATTTCATTGTAGCTCTGGCTCCATGTTTGGAGTCATCATCCTGCTGGAACGTGAGCCTCCGTTCCAATCTCTAGCAGGTTTTCTTCCAGGCTTATCCTGTATTTAGCTGCTTTATCTTCGCATAAACTTTGACCAGTTTGCCAACCTCTGCTGAAGAAAAGCATCCCAACAGCATGATGCTGCCACCACCATGGGTCAACACTGGGAACGGTGTGTTCAACGTGATGTGCATTGTACATTTTCTGTCACATATAGCCATGTAGAGATCCAAAGGTTTTTGGCACAGCTTCACTGACCCCCAAGGTGCATGAAGAAAATCAAAAATCTGGTGACATGAATACTCCAGCAACACTGGAAGTACTGGGAAGCAAGTTCATTAGCAGACTAACATGTTCCGGCTTGTGGCCTCCATCAGGGTCATTGACGTGTGATGAAGGCCAAAAGGTGAAACGCGTTGGTCTGCTAATACAGCTGCTTCCCCACACTTGAAGTGTTGCAGGAGTCTTCACCTCATACATAGCATGTTGGCCAGAAAGTTGTATTGTGATCAGGGCACCGTCTTCCACATGTTTCCTACGTACATCCTCAACATGACTGGTAACAAACTGCAAATAGGCCTTTTTCTGGCTTTCTTTCAACAGTGGGTTTCTTCTTAACACTCTTCCACAAAGAGAGATTATTCAGGTGCATAACTAATAGTTGTCCCTTCAACATATTATTGCAACTCAGCTGTGAATGTCTGCAGCTTTTCCAAAGATACCATGGTCCTCATGGCTCTGATAAAATGCTCTTCTTGCCAATTTAGGTGGATAAACATGTCTTGAACAGTGATCCATGAGATGTACAATGAGTAGGGGGCACTAAAGGCTTTGTACTTTAGGACAAAAACTACAGAGACACAAGCTTGGAAGTAAAAGTAGGACTAATTACCAGTTTGATGTATCCCTCTGAATCAAGCATTAGATTCTCAGGCTTCAGATCTCTGTAGAGGACACCTTTACGATGGAGATACTCAAAAGCCTCAGTCACACAACCGACACAGAATTTGGCAGTGGGCTCATCGAAGCTCCCCCTAAAGACGAGAAAGCCAAAGTTAAAACTGCCAGAAAAATGTCCAAACTCTTTATGAAGGCAGAACCTGACTGTTTGATTCTCAATCTTTTAGAAGGGATTCAAACAGTACCAAAATGCTTTAAAACAGGAAATGTTACTTAACCCGATGAAATGTGTGGTTCTCTCACCTGTCTCTCAAGAGACTCCAAATCTCTCCACCTAAACAGGCCTCCAGCAGCATGTACACATATTTGTTATCCCTGAAGGTGCGATACAGTCTGGAGAAAGGAAAGGCAGGATGGTTAAGCTTCAAAATAAAAAACACTAAAAGGCCCTCAGTCTATTGATTTTTGAGTTGTGATTATAAAGATGTTTTAACCTGATTCAAAAGAGGCTATATTGAGAATCCAGAAGACTGGTAAATACACGTCTAGATGTAGATGTAGATATAAAAAGTTTGAACCCAACAAACAAGAACACATTTCATACAAAAAAAAACTTTGAAATAAACAAATAAACTGCTTAAATAAAAGAATATGAAAGCGAGTGGTAAAAAACATGAAAAATGGCTTTTACATCTGTCTTTTATCACTGAACAGTGAAAATAACTCTCATTGTAATCTCAAGTGAGACAAATAAAATACCCCGTTCCAATATTCCATAATGAATCTGTACATTTTCTCAGCAGACATTTTAATATTCTTTGACCTTCCACAACACAGAAAATGTGCAATCTGCTCAGGGCCTTGATTATGATCTTATCAAAAACTAATCTGCACTGGATTTGTTTTCCCACACTGATGGAGCACAGTTTCTGCATGGAGGATGAAAATTAGAAATGGCTCTGGAGGCTCAAGTAGGAGCACTGACTTGACAACGAAAGATGAGCGGGCCTCAGCGAGGATTTTCCTCTCTGAGTGGATGTGTTCTTCCTGCCTGTTGTCCACAACATGCTTCTTTTTGATCATCTTCAGCGCAAAGGTCAGGTCCTCACCCTTCACCTTTACCTGCACATGATTGTTACAGAGAATGATGTCACATAAGAGCTCTGTTGTTTTTCAAACCAGAAGGCTATGATTTTCCCTAAAGTCAAACAATCACCAATCTCTCTGATATGAATTATAACTTTTTCTGTGGATGTTTTAATGACGCACTTTCAGACACATTAATTTAAATATAATCAGACTTTAAAAGTTGACCTTAACTTAACATGTAGTTGTAGTATCTTAGCATTCATAGTTTTACTGTGAATGCATGTCCATTATTACTTGACCTGCACAAATGTATCGAATTACAATCGTGTTTGCATTATCGGTGTTTACAATATCACACTAGGATAGGATGGAACAGGATGCTGCTGTTTAAGTGCCAGACGTTCATGCTCTGCATAATTATAATATAAAATACACTGCTCAAAATAATAAAGGGAAGGGGGGGCTTGGCAGTGTGCAATGTTGATTGAGATGTGGCTTTGCTTTGGTGGATGGGCTGGCCGGCCTGCTTGGTGTGGCAAGGCGTGCCTTGCGGGAGGGTGGGTGGCCGGCATCCTGGGGCACCTCTGGGGGTTTGGGTGTGGGGTTGGTGGGATGCCCAGTCCTTGGCGTGCTGTGGTAGCCTTCCTCCAATGCTTCCTTCTGTGGCTCTTCCCCCTGGCCGGGCGCCGGGCTATGGTTGGCGGTCAGGTGGGTGGGGTGGAGGAGCATGTCTTGTGCCTGCACTGGGGTGGCTGCTGGGATGTGCGTTGGGGAGAGGATTCATGGCTTTTGGGTTTTGAGGGCACGTGTTCGATATCTGTGTCCTGGTTGGGGATGGCCCTGTGGCAAAATTCATGTTGGGGTTCATTGGGAGTGGGGTGCTCATGGGGTTAGGATTGGAATTCAGTTGGGGGTTGGGACTATTTTATTCTGTAGTGGCTCTGGTTGGCGGGCTAGTTTGGACCATGTGGACCCCTCTTTTGTACATGGCCCCCTCTTCGGATGAGGATAGGGGTCGTTGGGGACTGGGGTCAGGGAAGGGGGTCGGGGTCCGGGCCGGGGTCGCTCAGGTTCAGGCACGACCCTGAGCTAGCCAGGACCAGGTTTAGGTGCTGAGGCTGTTTGCCTGTCTCCACCCCCAGAGGGAAAGGGACCACCTCCTGGGTCTGGGGGCTGGTTGTCCCTATGGGTCATCGGCACCTGGACCTGGGAGTATAGAGTATGTACTGGGACTGTCAGTGAGTGTACGACGTCCATTGTTGTTTGTCTTTACATTGGGTGCGTGGGTGTGAGTGTTTTAATGTGTACGCATGAGGGTGGGAATGTGTGATTGTGACTGTGTGTGCCTGTTTTTTGTGTCAGGTTGGGTCTTGGGTGGCTCCCTCTCCGGGATCAGTTTACGCCCGCCATCAAATGTGGGACCTATTTCCTCCCCGCCACACTACCTGCCGGTGGTTGGGGTGTCTGCCTGCTGGTGTACTTATGGTTCTCGGTATCCAGGGCTGGGTGCTTTGGTGTGTGTTGGCTCACTCCTGGTGGCTGCTTGCCGGGGGCCTGGATCCCTGGGCTCTGTCGGGCCTCTGCTTGGGGAGTGATATGTCCCGGGATTTCGGGTCTCTGGGTCCATGGCTGGATCTGCTCGGGCGTAGACGTCTGCAGACAGGGCCCGTGGGCTCTTTGCTGCAGCTCCCTGGGGCTTCTACATTGAGCCTGCTGGGTGGTTCCCCTGGGACTCTCCCCTGCCCTTCTCTGGGGGGTTGTGGTAGTCCCGGTGGTGGTTCTCCTGGGGTTCCTGTGCTGTGGGGGTCCTTTGGATGTCTGTGGCTCGGATCTCCTCCGTATCTGTCCCGGGTCCAGAGGGGCAGGTCTGTGGCTCCTCACACTCACTATTGCATATTTTTATAGATAAACCTTGTATACACAAGCGCACTCACACACTTTCCTTTTTGCCCCACCTTTCTCTCTTTCGTGCTTTTTTTTTTCTTTTCATTTCTATCTCTGTGTCCGTAACAATTGAAATAATCCAAAAGCAGTTTTTAATTAAGTTTCTTTTTATAACTATCAAGCAGAGCTTTAAAGCGTTAGCTGTAATGCTCCACTTGTGAAAGTAAATCTGGTGGGCTTTTTCTTGGCTCTCGGACAACAATTCTGAGCACTACTCTGTCAGACAGGACACGGTTAAAAAAAAAAAAAAAAAAGACCAACACTGGCCCGATAATATAATCTCCAGTTGAATGGACTCTAACGTCCCTTCATGCCCAAACCAGGGGTATTTCTTTGTAGGCTGAGATGCTAGAACTCATGGATAATAGTGGGGACAGTGTGTAATAGTAAAGAAAGAAGTTTTGAAAATGAGGGTTATTGCAGTTTTCAGCAATAATATCGCAATGAAATATTGTCCTGAAATCATGCAGCCCTGATTATTACTGTACTCTGAACTAGGAAAAACTTTTGTAATCTAAGTAGAATTACATCCACAAGCAGATGATTCATTGCCAAGGCATTGTGTCAGAACATGCATTCAATTCAGTTTACAGGTCCTTCTCAAAATATTAGCATATTGTGATAAAGTTCATTATTTTCCATAATGTCATGATAAAAATTTAACATTCATATATTTTAGATTCATTGCACACTAACTGAAATATTTCAGGTCTTTTATTGTCTTAATACGGATGATTTTGGCATACAGCTCATGAAAACCCAAAATTCCTATCTCACAAAATTAGCATATCATTAAAAGGGTCTCTAAACGAGCTATGAATCTAATCATCTGAATCAACGAGTTAACTCTAAACACCTGCAAAAGATTCCTGAGGCCTTTAAAACTCCCAGCCTGGTTCATCACTCAAAACCCCAATCATGGGTAAGACTGCCAACATGACTGCTGTCCAGAAGGCCACTATTGACACCCTCAAGCAAGAGGGTAAGACACAGAAAGAAATTTCTGAACAAATAGGCTGTTCCCAGAGTGCTGTATCAAGGCACCTCAGTGGGAAGTCTGTGGGAAGGAAAAAATGTGGCAGAAAACGCTGCACATCGAGAAGAGGTGACCGGACCCTGAGGAAGATTGTGGAGAAGGGCCGATTCCAGACCTTGGGGGACCAGCGGAAGCAGTGGACTGAGTCTGGAGTAGAAACATCCAGAGCCACCGTGCACAGGCGTGTGCAGGAAATGGGCTACAGGTGCCGCATTCCCCAGGTCAAGCCACTTTTGAACCAGAAACAGCGGCAGAAGCGCCTGACCTGGGCTACAGAGAAGCAGCACTGGACTGTTGCTCAGTGGTCCAAAGTACTTTTTTCGGATGAAAGCAAATTCTGCATGTCATTCGGAAATCAAGGTGCCAGAGTCTGGAGGAAGACTGGGGAGAAGGAAATGCCAAAATGCCAGAAGTCCAGTGTCCAGTACCCACAGTCAGTGATGGTCTGGGGTGCCGTGTCAGCTGGTGGTGTTGGTCCACTGTGTTTTATCAAGGGCAGGGTCAATGCAGCTAGCTATCAGGAGATTTTGGAGCACTTCATGCTTCCATCTGCTGAAAAGCTTTATACAGATGAAGATTTCATTTTTCAGCATGACCTGGCACCTGCTCACAGTGCCAAAACCACTGGTAAATGGTTAACTGACCATGGTATCACTGTGCTCAATTGGCCTGCCAACTCTCCTGACCTGAACCCCATAGAGAATCTGTGGGATATTGTGAAGAGAACATTGAGAGACTCAAGACCCAACACTCTGGATGAGCTAAAGGCCGCTATCGAAGCATCCTGGGCCTCCATAAGACCTCAGCAGTGGCATGGAGGCTGATTGCCTCCATGCCACGCCGCATTGAAGCAGTCATTTCTGCCAAAGGATTCCCGACCAAGTATTGAGTGCATAACTGTACATGATTATTTGAAGGTTGACGTTTTTTGTATTAAAAACACTTTTCTTTTATTGGTCGGATGAAATATGCTAATTTTGTGAGATAGGAATTTTGGGTTTTCATGAGCTGTATGCCAAAATCATCCGTATTAAGACAATAAAAGACCTGAAATATTTCAGTTAGTGTGCAATGAATCTAAAATATATGAATGTTAAATTTTCATCATTACATTATGGAAAATAATGAACTTTATCACAATATGCTAATATTTTGAGAAGGACCTGTATATCCTGTCTGTGATTAAAGCCTCCTGTCTTTAATGGAAATCAACATGAATGGTAGTTGAAGAAATTAATAAGAGCTTCCACATGCAGGACAGCTGCAGTGCAGTTGTTCATTAACTTTGCCCACAGTCAGATGAGCTCATAGCGTACCAGTTCTACACGTCCAAACCCGCCAACCCCCAGAGTAGCAATGACTTCAAGGTGATCAAAGGGCCTGGATGAAGAGAATACTGACACGATTTCGTTCAGCTGGATGAAATCAGGGGACAGCGGCTGACTCTGGTGCCGGGACACAGACTTCCTGGATGGATAACACAGAAAAAGCAGGGCTGCTTTAAATCCTACTGGTAAAAAGCAAAGAATAGAAATTTTGTAAGAAATTGTACCGCCTGTTTTCACCCATACTTTATCACTTCCCTCTCATTTTTACAATTTTTCTGTGTTGGTGCTCTAAGCATTAGATTCTGGACCTACTTGGCATGTCTCTTCTTGTCGTCACGATCAAGTGTCGCCACGTAGCCTTCAAGGTGTTTCTGCAGCTCATTGAAGTTACCCACTGTGTGATCAAATGTCCTATCAAAACAAAACCTGCACGTTAAGAGTGGCACCACTAGAATGGTAGTGAATATCTTGGTTTTACATTCACATTCCACCATGGTGGTAATGTTTCATTTTCAGCTGGTATTTATGCATTTTTCTTCAGAATCTAAATCTAGGAAGCAAACTTTAGCGAAATAAAATGCTTCGTGTTCGTTTTACAACCTGAAAACTGCTTTTAGGATGTAAAACTACTCACTCTCTGTCGATTACAAGGCACTCCACCCCATTCTCATCAGCGATGATATTGGCAGACCGGACGTCGTCGCTGAAAAACATGTTGAGCATAAAAATAAACATGCACACAAATAGACATGCACATTTCTGCACCAGCAACTCTTTTTATATAAATGTAAGAACTTTCAGGATTTTTTCTATTTAACCATTATTCAAAAATATGCAGCACAAGAAGTTGCATGCCCTTAAAAACAGATTTTCGTTGGTAATACAATTTTTATAGACTTTAAATAAGATTTCAAATTCTATCCTTTGACAAACAAGAAGCAAGTGAGGTGATTTAAGGGCTGGTGTAATCTGATCCATTTTCCTGGCGTTGGTCAGAACTCTGGTAGCAGCATGTTGAATGAGCTGCAGCTGCCTGATTGATTTTTTACACAGACCTGTACACATCATTATATTAATCCAGCCTACTAAAAAATAAAAACACACACACTGTGCTTTTTGTGTGTCCTGTTTTGATAAAAAAAAAAAAACTATTCTAGCAATGTTTTTAAGGTTGTAGTAAAAGAACAGTTAACGTTTGAGTAAAATCTTTTATTTAATTGCTTTCACATTGGGGTATTTGTGTTTTTAATTTCTTTGTAGTAGGCCTATTAATAAATAGACTTTATTTTCTGCATTAAGCTGGAGGAACATATTTTGGTCTATAAATCAAAATGGCTTAAATGAGCACAGTAGCAACAGTTGAACTAAGGTTTAAAGAAAATTATGCTAACAAGCAAACCAAAGGGTCTTGGCCAAAATAAACAAAAAGGATGAAGAAGCACTGGACCAGCTAGGCAGCTTACCTTCACATCCAGGCTTTTTCCTGGTTTATATGAATGCTGACATCCAAAAACCGAAAAAACAGAATAACCCGTAACTCCCAACTCAACCAAAAATAGAAGACAACAAAAGATGGATTTAAAGAGGAGGCGATAGGGCTTTGGTCATTCTTTCAGGGTTTTATTTTCTAAACAGGCAGTAGACTCTGAAAGGATGCATACGATTAAGGAAAGCTCATTCAAAAAAACAAACACTTGGGGCACGTAACAATTATCCACTTATTAAGGAAATTTTGGAGACTTTAGAGACTTGAGTGGAAAATGGTCAACTGCTAACACAGAAATATAAAGTTTTATGCCATCTGCTTAGATACCACAGAACACTGGTCTCAAACTCCAGTCCTTGAGGTCTGGTGTTCTGCAACTGTTAGATGGTACTCTGCCTCAACACACCTGAATTACATAACAGAACTCTGCATAACCTAGGTGCATGAAAACGTAATTCAGTCACCTGATTTAGGTGTATTGGACTTGGGACACATCCAAAAGTTGGAGATCAGTCCTAGAGGGCTGACGTTTGACACCGCTGCGGTAGAAGACATTGTTGTACTATGTAATAATATGTAGTAATCTAAGCTAGTTGGGTTATATAGATGCTAAATAAAAGCAGCCCAATAACTGAGCCTTGAGGTACCCCATATGTGATCTTTTCTTCTTTTTTATTTATCAACACCAAATGACCCAAAGTTGTCCCAGTCTGTCAGATAAAATCTGACCTCAGTTACCACATTACCAGACAATGTTTTCCACTTTTTAAATTTGTCAATCAGGATGCAATGATCAACTGTATCAAACATCACACTGAGATCCAGCAAAAGACAGACAGAATTTTTGATGCATCTCTGTTCAATCAAAACCTTCAGTAATGTAGTCTCAGTGCTGTGGTGTAGTCGAAATCATGACAATCAAAAAGGAGTAAATTTGTGAATAAACGTCCTTTTTGCTGCCTTTCACTACAATAGTACACTCACATAAATGAATGGATACAAGCAGAATGACATGAAAAAATATGCACAGAAATCAATCAAATGGAACAATATACACAAATCTGTACAAATTCAACTTCTCAAGATGATCATTGTACTTGTCGTATTTTAAGCTTCTCTATCCACAGTAGCATTAATCGTGGCTTGGGGATTGTCAGTCAACCTCAGACTTTGCAACTCTAACTCATGCTCTAGTTTTAAAGTCCAACAGACTCGATAAAAATGTTTTAGAATCTACGTCTGAATCTGATGAAAGTCCTTCATCCACCACAGCATTTACTAAAGCCAGCTGACCTGAGTATTTACCTTATGAGTGCTTTTTCTCCAAAGTAGTCCCCCTTCTGCAGTGTGTTGATGATCTGTGGCAGCTTGTGGGCCTCAGTGTTTTGGGTCACCTTCACCTGCAGGAAGCAGATTTAAGTCTCCAGTTAAGCTTTTACAGGTGCTTTATATTTTCTCTGAATATTTTTACATGCATTGTAAAAACAAAAAAAAATTGTGTTAAACCTTGAAAACTGACATATTCAATAACAGTAATTTGACCATGATGGCCTATGCACGATTAAGTGGTGCTGATGCATTCCGTATTTTCTTGACATGCTATCCAAATACACACATGAATCTTAAGAGTTTCACTCAGTAGAAGGTTTTCTTCTTTGCTTGTTGCTTTTCTGATTGCTGTCTGAAATCAGTCTTCAGTAAAAACATTTTAGTAGCCTGGATGTTATGAAACTTCTCTATAATTTGGTAGGCTTTAAAAAAAAAAGAAACAAAGAGTGGCCCACCCTGGTTGAGGTCAAACAACCCACTTGCAGCATCGTTACCATTTAGGATATGCCACAATGACATCACGGCCTTAATGGCCCGAGTGTGTTTTAGCTAAGTGTCCCATTTGACCTAAGTGACCCCCACTTCCCTTGTTTTTCCTGGTGGCAGGCACTCCTGGAGTTTATTCCCTCCCTGTTCACAGGGTACCAAGGGGGTGGGGGAGCCATTTCCTGTATTAGCCCCCTTCCTCCCAAACAACAGACGTCTCACCCTGGCTTGGTTAGATTAGATTTTAGGGCCTGCTGTCTCACATGGACTTATTATGGCATTTTAAAACAAATCCCCTGTGTACAGCTCTAGCAGACCACATTGGTATCAGGTTGCTGATTGATCAGACAGAAAAGGGGAGCGGGTCACAGAGCCCCCCCACTCTGAACCGCCCCACTCTTGAAAAGACAAAACTAAGAGAATTTGAGAAGAAAAATTTGATTTAATTCTCTTTAATCAACTTGTAACCATTACTTCAGTTGGTTGCTATATATTTGAAATATAAAATGCCAGTGACGCTACAGCACTTAAAATGACGAATTTGATGTAAAACACTGCCTTCTAAATATTCTTCTTCTGTTCATTTATTAAGTTGTACTTGCTACAGGTGTCTGTGTAGGCAAAAAAAAAACAAAAAGGGATCATTTAAATTAAATATTTGACTGGAAAATTCATTGCTGCTGTACTTCTGCCATTTAGCACTGAGGCCAAGAAGTACAATGAGCTTACAGGCAAAAAGGTGTTTTTGGGGTTTGAGGACAAGATTCTCACCAGGTATTCTGGCTTCCTCCCACAGTCCAAAGACATACCTGTTTGGTTAATTGGACTCTCTAAATTGCCCTTAGTTGTGTGCATGGTTGTTTGTGTGTGACCTGTCCAAGTTAGTGCAGATTCACTGCTCTTTTATTACAGATAAGAGTAATAGAGGAAAACTAATTTACAATTGAAAATATTCCTTTACTTATAGATTGTCTTATTCAAATTTAATTTAGCCAGATTATCTGTGTTGATCAGCAGGTCAAATACTAAATGTATTTGCATTTTGTAAACGCTTCAAAAATGAAAACTCACACTTCTTCAGTCTGCAAACTCAACAAATAGCAAGTTCTTTGAAGGACTTTCTTTCTTTATTAAAATCCAGATGAAGGTTTAGGTCACTGCCTTGGTCCTTTAAAGACAATAATCTTGTATATTTAAAGAAACTTTAAGTAAATTTATGTTATGTGATCTGTTTTGCTACATGTGTTTCTTTATCAAAACAGAGTCAACACAACTGAATTTGTGTGTATTATAGCATAGAAGGACATTTTTATTTATTCTAAACTTCATCCTGCAAGTCAGACCTCTATCTGTATCAGACAGTAAAAGGCTGATCGCTGTCTCTCTGCTAATCAAAAGCGTTTGTTAAAATATCACAAAGTTAAACCTTAATTGCTTTAGGTGTTAGTTGTTGGAGAACACTTTACCTTTCCTTGTGCAATGATGTAGAAGGTGCTCCCCTCCTCTCCCTGCCGGATGACGTATTCTCCCTTGTCATAGTATTCCTGAGGGGAAAAGGGGTTGAGAGAACGAGGGAGGCCAGTGGTCAGAACTGCATTGACTTAACTATTGATTATGTCATGAGGATTCCTGGTAGCCATTCCCATTTGGGATGGGAGCCTGTGCACAGCCTTCAGTGATGCAGTAGGGGTCTGAGCACATCAGGCTGCTAAACTGAAGGCAAATAGTAATAATAGTAAGTGATAATGTCATCCCACATGGGTATTATTTGGTAGTGGTCATATTTTGGGTTTGACAGCAAAAGACACAAACAATCCAATATCAGTTTAAACAGACTGACTATGAATTCCTTAATGGTCATAAAACATGGCCAGACAGAACTTTAGATATGCTGCACCAAAAAGAACAAATAATTCAAGTGACAAAATGAATATACAAAAAAGATGGCCCAGCATAGACTGTACTTCCTGCAGCAACTCAGGAAGTACAACCTTATATTTGCCAATTATTCTTCTTCTAACACATCAACTATCAGAAAAAAGGCCGACCCTCCTCCTGTCTGTGTGCAGAGGCGTCAGTGTCCTGGATCAGACCAACAACAGCGGCTTAATCTGCAAACTTCAGGACTATCACAGATGGGTATGCTGAGATGCGGTCAAGAGTGGGGAGAGAACACATCCCTGGGGGGCGCCAGTGCTGATGGTTCTTGTTTATGAGAAGATGCTCCCCCAGTAGCTTTTTTTATTTTTTATTGTAAAGTGCTGCTATACAACTAAACTGAACTAAATTGAATAGTCATTTAACCTCATGACGGTGCATTTCTTGGGGCCTGGGATGATGGTGGAAAATGTGAAGCACGAGGAAGCCTCACACAGATCCATAAACTTGTTAGAGAGATGAGTGAGTACATAAAAAGTCTGCTGAGAACATCTTGGTGCCATATACCACAAAACACCTTCAGGGGTCTAGAGTAATCGATTATTAGGGAGGTTGTAAAATGTGTTCTGATGGGTACATTGATCACTGCATGTGATCAGAGAGTTTTTTTTGTTATTATCGTAAACATCTTATCATATCGTTGCGGCTTTCACACCTACAGCTGCCAAAATGGGTGTCAAGCACCCCCTAAGCTTCAACTATGCAGTTCTTGAAGTTTGAATCTGCTGGAAATCATGTTTTAGTTGCTTTAAATATTAAACTAAATACCACACATAACATTACCGTTATCTGTTATGTAATGAAAGAGTACTTGTTTTTTTTAATTTATAAAATCATCAGCTCTTACAGGTATGTGCATGTGTTCATGCATCTCTCTGTTTTGTGTAGAGCAACTGCAGCCTGACCTTACCTGTACTGTAAATGGAAACCATCTATCCCAGATTAATTGCACTGCAAACACACCAAAGTCAGGAAGATACACTGAATAACAGAAAGTTGGTGAAAACATTTAGAACACTGGTAAAGTTGTAATAATACGTAATCTCATGTTAAAAAGTGCCATTTTACATCCTGACCAAAGCTCAGACACAGTTGCCTTTTGTAACACACTACAGCTGGAACAAAGGCAAAGTCATGCTCGGTTGTTTTAATGTGTAGTTCAGTTTTAGGTCACTCATAAAACTGAGTGACACCGAGACATTAAGATGTGTTCCTTTTTAGTTGTGACGATCACAGCTTTTCTTCAGTGAGCTAAATACACAAGTCAACATATCTTCTTCCATTGTAAAACTTTTAGGAGGATAGATGAAAATGTGCAAAATGTAGAAAGAAGGATGAAATATAATCTGAGATCAATGCCAACTTTGAGCAGGTGAGGCCACGATCCACTGCTGTAATCCTTTTGACTTTATGGGACATTGTCGAAACAAAATCAGAGCAGCCCTGTGTAAACATGTCCCGGTGTTTACTGTCAAAGCTCTTGACACAAGTGGCATTTTCTTTGGGCGTCCACGATTGTTTACCTCCCGTTTACGCTTCAGGAGAGCCTAGTTTAATGCCGGACTGTGACAGCGGAGACAATACGCCAAGGTTTTGTTTATGGAGCCTGTCCAGATGATACACAAGCTGTTCAGTGGATGGACAGCATCTGAGCTGTGTCTTGAGTTTGTTATAACAGACTGCAAAGTCAGAATTTTAAATGAGCTAACTGTTTCCAGAAAGAAAGGAAAGACATTGTCAATAAGAAACTTAAAAGCGTGTCTTTTCCTAATATAGTACTAGTGACCCCAGCAATCGTGTCCACCCTGTCTATTTAATCCGAACCACTAGATTCCACTTTTTGGTTTGCTTATGTCAGTGGTGTACATCAGCATTCATGTTTTGCTTTCTGTGTCTATATTAGGTTTGCCTGCAGTTCAGTTATGCTAAGTGAGTTTCCATCGATCAGCTGCAGCCTATATTTCAACACCATTTCTCCATGGTCTTCTAATGGCACTCGAATAGGAGAAACCAGACTACACCAGTCCTCAGCAGCCCCCAAGTGGACTGTTTTCTCTATGCAGTCTGAGTAGACTGTGAGTGTGAGTGCTTTGGCTTCAAACTGAATATCTCAGGAATGCAATCATCAGCACTTTTGCAACATCCAATGATTATTTCTAGACAATTGCACTGTAATATTGGTAAAGTTATAAAAAGCAGTGCTGTAAACTGTAACTTTCTTTGACAAGACAGTTTAGTACAGACTGCCTGAATAACAATAAATAGAACCTAGGATTTATAAAAGACAGATCAGCCATGGTGTGAGTTTCTACCTGAACAAGAGGAGGTAAAGTACTTCATTGGTAGTGTGTTGCATGGATGTTAGGATAAATTTTTCCCTTTTGGTCGGTACAGTCAGTTCAACATATATACATTGTCAAGACCAATTAGACTGCTGCCAGTCTGGGCAGGTCCTGCCCTTTCCAAGGGGTATATAATTCTCATTTCCATCTTTTTGCACGTCACCACACTAATCCTACTAGCAGTTGTATGCAACTGTCCAATTGTATGGAACTGTCCAATTTGAGGTGAGCTAGCTCCCTACCCAGAATCACTATAAGGTTTTGTCCTGCGCGCTGTCTGCTTAGCTTGCAAATGGCCTCTTCCACGTTTAGCACAGCTAACTTAGTGCCTCAGCTGTTTAGCCTGGAGGCATCAACATGCAAGATGTGAGCACATCAGCAGAGAAGGTGATGGAAAATGTTTGTACTTTGCAGAATCATTCCTCTCTTTGAGGTATACTTCTTGTTAAAAAGCAGATAACAACAAGCTTGGTAGGGAGGCGGAGCATGGCACATGTCACAGAGAATAAAGACAATGAATTAAAGATGGTGAAAGTGGTAAAAGGCACCCCAGCTAACAATAAATCAGCACAAGTGACCTTTTCACATTTACTGAGAACATGGAGGTTTGAAGATGTTTCGGTTTTTTACCCACTCCAGGCTCAGACATGTCTCGTGCGAGGAGTACCAAAACAATGACAAAAGTATTCCAACTTTTATTCATGCCCTCCTTCCTAACTGCTCCACTTCTTTGAAGATAATTAGGGATGCCACCGGCCTCCTTAAAGATGTGCAACCATACTTTGTTACTGAGAGCGGGGCTGTTTGGATACCCGCTCCTTGTCTGGGAGCCAAGTTACAAAATTCTTAGCACAGCTGAATTATATCAATAGTTCATAGCAGCATTAAATATTTAAGAAGTTATAGAGCAGACTCTTTGAAAGCTAATTTTGTTTTATTGTTCATATTAGAGAAAATACATTTTGTTGCTTGTTCAGTTACTAAATGAGTATGAAACCCATCTGCAGCCTGCCAGGGTTATTTTAATGTTGTACTAAGCATCATTGCTTTATTCAACTGTAAATCAGACTTTATAAACTGCACTAGGTTTGTTAGTTAACACCTGTTCGTAAAAGGTGGTTTCATTAATTAATTTTGGTTTACTCAGTATCCTAGTATTATTGTGCTTCGTCTTGTTGCATCAGAAACGTCGAATAACATTTAATCAAATTGCATAAAGTTTACCTTAAATTACTGGATCAAACTGCATCATGAAAGTTGGGTCAGCTGGTTTGTGTCATGTATATATTTTTTGTCTATGTATCTAAAATGAATTAGATCGTTGGCAGCGTATCTAGATTTGGATCATACTGGCCAAAGACCAGAGATACACAACCTTCAAATTTTTGCAGTGTGTTGGACAGATTGGACCTTCGGCTGCACTACTTTGGATACTGCTTCTGTGAAGAATAACTGAACACACTGAAGATCTCTTAATTATCCAGTCCATCGTCCAACCCTTAGTTAATTTAACATGGTATGGATCATAACCAAGATGATTAGACCCTAGATACCAGAGTTTCAAATGATCTTTCCACAGAAGGAGGCTTTGATGTATTTTAGAGATAGGATAAGGAGCTCAGTCATCCAGAGGGAGTTGTGGCTCCCCTGCATTGAGTCTATGGAGGTGGTTTAGACATCTAAATAACATGCCTCCTAAGACCCTCAGTTTGAAGGTTTTTCCATATAGGAAGGAGACTCCAGGGCAGACCCAGAAGAAGTCTGGAAAAAAATTAATATTTTTCTATATTTATTTAGATCTAGAAAATACCTATGTAGGAACCCTGATGTTCTTCTGAAAGTTTTAAGACTCATAGATTTAGGTCTCAGCTGACATGTTGAACATATAATAGATCATGTTTTTATTTCTAATTAGCTCATCATTCTTTTCAAACTGTATTTTAATTTCACTCAAATTTAGTTTTTAGGAATTCAAATTACCTTCCTGAGCTCAAATGAGATTCCTGAAATGGTGATCTGATGCCTTTTCATACACACAGATGCATGTAAAACACACCAGACTCATTCTCAAATGAGTCTGGTGTGTTTTTATTTTTAAAAAAAGCCTTTTCATAAAACTGTAGTGATTCTGTGTGAACATCTGCTCCTTTCTCAGGTTACAGCTGGCCCCCTGACAGGCAGAATGCTTCCATACCAAATGTCTGGATTGAAGAATTTCACCCACACTTGAGAGTAGCAGAATGACCAACCAATGCAACAAATGTCCTTGAAGTTTGCACGGCAAAAAGATGCTGAGAAAAGCAGTTTTCTGACCCGACGCTGACAGGTTCTGCTCCGTTTTCTCCTTTTTGCAGCTGAAATATGATGCTTCTGGAGGAAGATCAGGAGTCACCCTCAGTCTCCTGCTTGTTTCACAGCTACACACACAATTTCACAAACTTCTGTCATCTCACACCAAAAGCATGTCACTGGCACATCTTTAAGAAATCACTCGTCCCCCAATTGAATAAACAGTTTTTGCGGTCTTAGTCAAATAATTACGGTAACAACATACAACACCCAGCGATGACAGGAATAATATCGGCCCTGTTCATCAACAAGGTAAATCTGTGTTTTTGTCGACTGGAGCTAGAATGAATATGCTGACATGCAGTAATGGAATATGGCCAAATGGTAATGATATTTTGACAGCCGCTATCTGCAATGCTCCTGGGTCCCAGGAGCTGCCAGAGAGTTGTGCAATGCATGTAAAAGTCAAATTGTCCTTCAAACAGAAATGGAGATAGTTTGACAGAATAACTTACCACCTCCAGGCAGTCCACTATTTTGCTTAGCTTGTCATCGGGTAGATTAGCCAAGAGTGAAACACTGACCAAAAAGAAAGAACAGGAGAAACAATAAGTTTTACAGTCTAAATTAATACACCAACTAAGCCTGTATACAGTGCTTTGCGAAAGTACTCGGCCCCCTTGAACTTTACAACCTCTTGCCACATTTCAGGCTTCAAACATAAAGATATAAATTTCAAATTTTTTGTGAAGAATCAACAACAAGTGGGACACAATCGTGAAGTGGAATGAAATGTATTGGATGTGTCAAACATTTTTAACAAATAAAAAACTGAAAAGTGGCGCGTGCAATGTTATTCGGCCCCCTTGTGTTAATACTTTGTAGCGCCACCCTTTGCTGCAATTACAGCTGCAAGTCGCTTGGTGTTTGTCTCTATCAGTTTTGCACAGAGACTGAAATTCTTGCCCATTCTTCCTTGCAAAACAGCTGGAGCTCACTGAGGTTGGATGGAGAGCATTCATGAACAGCAGTCTTCAGCTCTTTCCACAGATTCTCGATTGGATTCAGGTCTGGACTTTGACTTGGCCATTCCAACACCTGGATACATTTATTTGTGAACCATTCCATTGTAGATTTGGCTTTATGTTTTGGATCATTGTCTTGTTGGAAGATAAATCTCCATCTCAGTCTCAGGTCTCTTGCAGACTCCAACAGGTTTTCTTCCAGAATGGTCTTTTATTTGGCCCCATCCATCTTCCCATCAATTTTGACCATCTTCCCTGTCCCTGCTGACGAAAAGCAGGCCCAAACCATGATGCTGCCACCCCCATGTAAGTAAGTAAAGTAAAGTAAGTAAAATTTTATTTATATAGCACCTCTCAAGACACAGATCACAAAGTGCTTCACAACACTAAAACAAATTACAATTGGAATAATATATTTATATATGTAAAATAAAAGATAAGATAAAATCAAAAATAAACTAACCAAACGCAAGCCTAAAAAGATGAGTTTTTAGCTGTTTTTTTAAAAGACACCACCGAATCCGCAGTCCTTATACACAAGGGGATAGAGTTCCAGAGTCGGGGAGCTACTGTTGCAAAAGCTCTATCACCCTTAGTTTTCAGCCTTGTGTGATGTACAGCCAGTAGGACTTTATCGCATGACCGTAGAGACCTGGGGGGAATGTACGGATACAAGAGTTCACTGATTTAATTGGGGCTTGACCGTGAAGACCTCTATAGGTCAGGACCAGAATCTTAAACTGAGCTCTGAAATGAATGGGGAGCCAGTGCAGCTGGATGAGTAACGGTGTGGAGTGGGAATACTTAGAAGATTTTGTCAGAAGTCTTGCAGCAGCATTCTGAACAACCTGGAGAGGTTCCAGGGAGTTTTTGCTAAGACAGGTAAATAAAGTATTACAGTAATCCTAACGTGAGGAAATTAATGCATGGATAGTAATCTCAAGTTCAGAACGTGACACAATGGGACTTAACTTAGCAAGGTTCCATAAATGATAAAAACAAGAGTGAACCAAAGATTTGATGTGGGTATCTAAGGAGAAAGCAGAGTCAAAGGTTACACCAAGGTTCCTGATGGAAGATTTAGCAAATTTGCCAAGAGGACCAAGAGCTTCCATTATCCTGGGTATAAATCTATCAGGGGCACAAAGAAGGACTTCAGTTTTTTCATCATTAAGTTGGAGAAAGTTATCAGCCATCCAAGCTTTGATAGATTCAAAACATACAATCAGCAACTGTAACTTAAAGACATGTTCAGGCTTAAAGGAAATATACAGCTGAATGTCGTCGGCATAACAGTGATAAGAAATGCCCTCAAAAGTGCTCAGGATAAAGGAAGCAAATACAATAAAAATAACAAGGTCCCTAGGACAGAACCTTGGGGGACACCACAAGAAAGGGAGGCTGGAGAGGACCTGTACCTAGAGGCAGCCACACAGAAGCATCGTTCAGATAGATATGAAGTGAACCACTCTAAAGCAGAACCAGATACACCACCCAATGTCTCAGCCTATCAAGCAAGATTTGATGGTCAACAGTATTGAAGGCAGAAGTAAGATCCAACATCAGCACAACAGAACACTCTCCTGCATCACTACGCAACAATATATCGCTAGAAACTCTAACAAGAGCTGTTTCTGTGGAATGAAACCTACGAAAGCCAGACTGATATTTGTCAAGGATATTGTGTTTGTCCATGAAGGCTATCAGCTGCATAAATACAACCTTTTCCAGAATCTTAGATAAAAAGGGTAATTTGGAAATTGGTCTATTTAACCATCATTGAGGATCGGAAAGACATGAGTGTCTGGCGATCATGAACCAAGGCAGACAGAACATCGGTGATACAGAGTGAAAACAGCAAAGCAGAGAAAAATAGCACTATCACAGAGCGGAACAAACTGCGACCGGCAGCGACAAAGCCAAACACAGGCGCCATCTTGCCTGTGCAGGTAGGAGAGTGAAGGAGGAGAAAAGTGGTATGTTTGACAGTGGGGATGGTGTGTTCAGGGTGATGAGCTGTGTTGCTTTTACGTCAAACATATCGTTTTGCATTGTGGTCAAACAGGTTTGATTTTGGTTTCATCTGACCAGAGCACCTTCTTCCACATGTTTGGTGTGTCTCCCAGGTGGCTTGTGGCAAACTTTAAATGAGACTTTTCATGGATATCTTTGAGGAATGGCTTTCTTCTTGCCACTCTTCCATAAAGGCCAGATTTGTGCAGTGTACGACTGATTGTTGTCCTATGGACACACTCTCCCACCTCAGCTGTAGATCTCTGCAGTTCATCCAGAGTGATCGTGGGCCTCTTGGCTGCATCTCTGATCAGTCTTCTCCTTGTTCGAGATGAAGTTTAGAGGGACGGCCAGGTCTTGGTAGATTTGCAGTGGTCTGATACTCCTTCCATTTCAATATGATGGCTTGCACAGTGCTCCTTGGGAAGTTTAAAGCTTGGGAAATCTTTTTGTATCCAAATTCGGCTTTAAACCTCTCCACAACAGTATCTCAGACCTGCCTGGTGTGTTCCTTGGTCTTCATGATGCTCTCTGCGCTTTGAACAGAACCCTGAGACTATCACAGAGCAGGTGCATTTATACGGAGACTTGATTACACACAGGTGGATTCTATTTATCATCATCAGTCATTTGGGACAACATTGGATCATTCAGAGATCCTCACTGAATTTCTGGAGTGAGTTTGCTGCACTGAAAGTAAAGGGGCTGAATAATATTGCATGCCCAACTTTTCAGTTTTTTATTTGTTAAAAAAGTTTGATACATCCAATAAATTTCATTCCACTTCACGATTGTGTCTCACTTGTTGTTGATTCTTCACAAAAAATTTGAATTTTATATCTTTATGTTTGAAGCCTAAAATGTGGGAAGAGGTTGACCAGTTCAAGGGGGCCGAGTACTTTCGCAAGGCACTGTAGCATGCACATGAGCAGGAATGTGAACAATTTCAGGCCGGTAAGGATTTATTTAAACCATCCTTGATTTAGACTGGAATGGTCAAAGAACATACAACTTGGCACATGTCTGAATATATTATGGATTTCTCTAACCTACAAAGGGTCAGAATTTTACATACTTAGCTGAATCTTTTTATAAGGGTGTTGAAGGTTTTTAGAATGCCCCAACATGGCCGAGGCCCTATACCTTTAGGCCAGAGCTCATGACTGACTGCAGCTGGTAGTTTCTCTTTACCAGCATTAAAATTATTTATATGACAGACTCACTGGATATTCAAATACATACGGAGGCCTCCACCAATATTTGGTTAAATGTCTCTGAGCAAGTTGTACCTCCGTCATAGGCCTTTTGTAGCCGTCAGCAAGCTTCTGGCATAATTCTGGCTGGTTGTTTGTCCAGTCTTTGTGGGAACTGGGAAAGTTGATTTAAATTGGTTTCCTGGCAGATGCACTGGTGGCCTTTCCAGTGTTTACACTACTTCTCAACCACTGACCAGTGGAGATGGGCACAGACCTGCACACAACCCTGTAAGGATTAAGCAGGTATGCATGCATGCATGCATGCAGGAAGGAAGGAAGGAAGGAAGGAGGGGATCACAAACTCATCACTGGTCAGTGTCCAACTTTTAGTTGCCTCTCTGCTGAAAAACACACAATTAAATAACTAGGTCATTAGCAGGAATCTGTAGAACTTGACTACATGCTCAGGAGGTAATTCTGCTATTTGATTCAGGTGTGTTGGACCACCTAACCTAAGACACCAGTCTTCCAGTAGTGGAGTTGGAGACCCCCCGCTTTAAACCATAGTGCATAAATTCTCAATAGGGTTAAGGTTGGAGTATTAAGAAGACCATACAAGAAGCTCAGTGTTAATTAGCCTGCTATATCTATTCTAACCCAGTTGTCATGTGGCTGGGATCCGGGCCCTGTTGGAGCACTCAACCAAGAGGAAGTTTTACCTATTTTGCTACTGATTGGATGTGAAGTTAAATAATTTGGAGGATATGTTCCATTATTCTGGTTACTGAAATGTATTAGTACCAATGGCAGTGAACTAGCCCCACATCATTATTCTACCACCATCATGCTTGAGAATTAGTGCAGTGTTCTTTGTTAGTATCATTTTTGTTATTTTGGGCAAAAACTCGATCTTTGACCATAAAATGTTTATCTCGAAAGAATTTGACTTGTCAATGAGGGCAACTGCACATTATAGTCAAGCTTAAAGGTTTCCTTTTAGGTCAGTTCATAGCAATGAAAAATTAGCTTCACTGTTGACTGGTGCTCCTGCAGGACTCTGTCCAGATAACGTATTTTTAAGTAAAATTGTCTGAATCTTGGTCCATCCAAGTAGTGCTGTTGAACAAAGCCAACAGAGAAAGACTACCTGCAGTAGCTATCACAATTAGTAACAACAGGTTTATAAGCCTTGGCCTTGTCAAGACATAGTTCATTTAAAAACCTTCTACATCACTTAATAAAAGATTTAGAGAAATTTATGTATTTATTTGAGCCTGTATGCATCATTTTGACAATGTGTGGATGAGAGAAAATCTACAACAGATTCAAAATGTTGTGTCAATTCAAATAATTTAACTGTTCAAAATGAACCATTAAAAGCCCAATTAAAAATGAAATGCATGGCCAGGATGATTGTATGGCACCTTCTGACAACAACTTGTTTTCCCAGAGCTTAATTTTTCAGACTTTGTTCTCTTTGGCTCAGCATTGAGTCTGACCTCCGTAGGAAGTTGCGGTACTGCTCGTGTCGTGTCTCAGCTGTCCTCCTCATGATGTTTTGGAACGCTTCCCGATCCAAAGCCCACGTCATTACTTTGTTCACCGCTACAAAAAGAAGCATAATTTGCCTCAGGAGGGAGGAAGTGACTGTGAGAGTTTAACATGAGTCAGTAGCAGAGATAATGTTACACCAGTTTTTCTGCTGCATCTCCTGTCCTGCTGAGTCAAACTGTCTTTCCAGTTAAGCCATAACATTGAGGTGACCTCAGAGCACCTTCCTGAAGGTCCACCAGTCACCAGTGGTTGTTAAATATACAAACCTAAACAACCAGACCTTAACACAGTACATGGTATTTTACTTTATAAATGCTAGGTAAAACGCAATCAGGATGCAAAGCTGTGGGCATCATGTAAAGCTTGTGTCAACACAACAACGGAAAATGCAGCTCACTTCATCATTCCCAGTTTCCCAGTGCTTTAGGAAGTCCAAAAAGGAGCTCAAAGGAAATCAGATCACATTCAGGAATCCAAAGTATTTTAAACATTTATTTCAGGATATGATTTAAAACAAACCAGCAGGCCTGACTTCACATATCCCATTTCGTGTTCACTTTAACAGTTTCATATCACAGTTGTTCTCTTTTAACAATAAGCTGTGGAACAATTATCGGTTATACTGTATGTCCTGAAAGCTGTAGCAAAATCTAATTATTTGGTAAATTCCAGTCTTACCAGTCATCCAGTCTTATAATTAAGTAAAGGCTAAAATTGCTGTGACAACATTTTATGCATTGAATGACTTATCTCCCTACTATGAACCTCTTTCAATATTTTGTGTATTTTGGACCAAAGAATATGATTTTGATACTAATTAAATAGTTTGTGCACTGGTTTTGAGGAAAAATTAACAAATCTATGACAGGGAAAAGGAAGTAGCTGAAAATTTGCCTAATGCCTCCACAGGAGGGCAGTGTAACTGGAGGAAGAGACCTCGGTTATACCTATGGCAGCTTAACAGCTTTGTGCCAAAAAGTAAATAAAGAAGCCAAATACAGCCAGGATACTGCAAGGATTTTTTCAGAGAAAGGTCAGGGGCAATTAAGAGGATGTTAATGTTGTTGTCAGGACAAATTAGAAGTGGTGTGAGACTCCTAGTGACCCAGAATGGAATGTATTGAGATTTGTAGTAATTCTGGCCACTATTTAAGATGACATAAGTATTTTTGTAGTTCCTTTGCAAAAAAAAAATACATTTTCTGTGGTATTTTTATGTTTACAGACTTCATTCTTAATTTAACTGATCATTTGTACCGAGGCACGCTAATGTAAACTAACAGTTGATCCTCACAGAGCAGCATTAATATTTACATGCATGTTCCAAACCACAACTGAACTCACATTACCAAACAGTACAATCAGTGTCTGACTCAAATTGTGTTAAAAGCCTATGGAAGTAAAATAGTGCAAAAATTCACCTGCAGAAATTCACCAGAAAAAATTCACCTGCAGAAATTCACCAGAAAAAATTCACCTGCAGAAATTCGCCAGAAAAAATTCACCTGCAGAAATTCACCAGAAAAAATTCACCTGCAGAAATTCGCCAGAAAAAAGTCACCTGCAGAAATTCACCAGAAAAAATTCACCTGCAGAAATTCACCAGAAAAAATTCACCTGCAGAAATTCACCAGAAAAAATTCACCTGCAGAAATTCACCAGAAAAAATTCACCTGCAGAAATTCGCCAGAAAAAAGTCACCTGCAGAAATTCACCAGAAAAAATTCACCTGCAGAAATTCACCAGAAAAAATTCACCTGCAGAAATTCACCAGAAAAAATTCACCTGCAGAAATTCACCTGCAAAATTTAATCTGCAGAAATTCGCCTGCAAATGTGTTGACCTTGTGGTGACTCATATCAAAGCAATCAGCACTAGATCAAGTCAAGCGACTGATAATGCATCTTAACATTGGAAGCCACTTGCCAAAAAAATCCAAGGAGAGTCGAGCGGCTTTTAGCCAATCAAATTACGCTAATTTGATCATGTGACTGACCAGGTTGCTTCTGCAGAGGCTGTTCTTTTGACCCAGAAGGAAGCGATGAAGCTGAAGTTGGCTTCCAGTTGTAGCTTCCGATTCGGGAAGCAGTTGAAAGGGCAATTTCACCTCAGTTTTCATTACCTTGAGTATCTTTAATCTGCTCCAACTCAAAACCTACAGCACTTAGACACTAGGAGCCTATAAACACAATTTGGGATTTGTGAAAGCTTTATTTGATTTGTGAAAATTTAATAAAGGGCTTTTTATTCCATTTGGACCATCTTAGAACTGGTCCTGCTCCAAAACTTGATCCAAAACCTGCCCTTTTAACTGTTTCCCGAATCAGAAGTTACAACTGGAACCCAACTTCAGCTTCATCGTTTCCTTCTGGTTCAAAAGAAGAGCCTATGCAGAAGCGAACTGGTGAGTCACATGATCAAATGAGCGTAATTTGATTGGCTAAAAGCTGCGTGACTTCTTGGATTTTTTTTGGCAGGTGCCATCCAACTTTAAGATGCATAATCAGCTGCTTGACTTGATCTAGTGCTGAATGCTTTGGCATGAGTCAGCACAAGGTCAACAGGTTTGCAGGTGAATTTCTGCAGGTGATTTTTTTCCGGTGAATTTCTACAATTGAATTTTTGCAGGTGAATTTTTGCAAGCGAATTTCTACAGTTGAATTTTTTGCAGGCAATTTTCTGCATTTGAATTTTTTCAGACAAATTCTTGTAGGTGAAATTTTTGCTGGCAAATTTTAAGTACAAAAAAAAAACACATACATAATTGCACAGGATAAAAATGATCATTTTATGGAATTCAATGTCTAAAAAATGTCTGAATCTAATGAGACTATTAAACTTCAATAAAAGCCAAAGAGTAAGTGTATTCTTAAGAGAGATTTGAAAACATCAGCTGATTAGGGTTGGGGCCACAACAGTGCTCTTGTTTCTTTGTACATGTTGCCAGATTTTGGACCGGTTGAACATGTGAAGAAGGGACCTGGCTAATTCCTGTAAAAATATCTAACCATAAGGTTACAAAAGCATGGATAACTGAGTCCAAGTCACGCCTAGTAAGATTTATTCTTAGAGACATCTAAGATGAAAACATGGTAATGAAAAAAAATCACAACCCCTCATTTTTCATATACAGTGAGGAGAAGCGCTTTCACCATCTGGCTAAAAACACGATAAGGAATGTGTTTTTGACATCTTTGTCTAAACTCTTAAAAATATCAGATATGTCTTCATTTAAATGAATCTGGTTAATTTGTTTTGTGATTAAATAAACAGCTGGGAAAGAACGTTTATGGTTCACTGCAGAAACCTGTTTTTATTCACCAGGTGGCAGACTTTTAACAAGTAGTAGAATTTAACCTGAACTAGTTGCATATATGAAATGCCACAGGAAATATAAATAAAACAGTGACATTTATAGAAACTGAACTCCTACACAGAAATCATCCTTGAATAATATTGGCCATATTTACTAGGATTTATTTTTGAAAAATGTGTATCTTAACATTATTCATAAAGTATCATTGTAAATGATTAAAGATGCTATTTTAACTTTGAAGTACTTGTACCATGTTTCCCCTAGTTTGTTAAAAGACGGTAATTGAGTGATGCTTTTATTTTGAAAGCGCGTCCGAAAACGTAACTTCCTCTTACTACTTTGGCAAACTGAAGTATTCTCTCAGTTATAGTCAACAGGATACAGTATACTACTCCGACTAGCAGCGCTATCTACCACCAAATCCACAATGCTCCTGACTTCTTTAGCAACATGACAGAAGTTAAGTTAGCCGTTTCTTCTAGCTCTTTCTCAGAACCAGGTAGAGGCTCAGCACCTACTTCTGAGAGCCTTGACCTCAGCCAATAGGAGAGAAGCTAAGGCTGGTCCAAAGACCGCCCCCTCCGTCTCAGTCCCGCCCAGTTCGTATTTACGTTTCTTCCTCATGTTGAGGAGAAAAAGACAAAACAGCGACCAAATAATGTAAAACAGAAAGATGGAAACAAATGGACTCGGAAATCCGTTAGGTAAAAAATACAACAGGAATGAAAAATATATCATTACTTAAGAAATAAAAGGACAGTAAAATAATTTTAAAAATAATATATTTTTAAGGAAAATAAAAACATGTTTCAAATATATTTGAATGGTAATAAATATGAAATAATTAAAAGGCTTAGGAAAAAAACAGCAAGAAATCCACTTGTATTAAATAAACAAAGGGAAAATACATGCCAACTCAACAAACCTGGCCTGTGTGGACAAGAGGCAAGAAGAAAGCCAGAAGAAGTCCATTTACAGTTTGCCACTGGTCATGCAGGGGACACAGCAAACATATGGAAGAAGGTGCTCTGGTCACATGGGACCAAAGTATAACTTTTTGGCCTACATGCAAATTTGCTGAGTGTTGTGGAAGATTAACACTGCACATCAACCTGAGATCACCACGGTGAAACATGGGTTTCAGAAACATTGTGTCGAATGAGACCAGGGCCGACGTTTGCTTTCCAGCTGGACAGAGACCCCAAACATACATCCAGAGCTACAATGGTTTATATCAAAGCATATTCACCTTTTAGAATGGCCCTGTCAAAGTCCAGACCCATATTCAATTCAGATCTGTGGCAAGATGTGAAAATCAGTGTTTAAATACATTCTCCTTCCAATCTGACTGAGCTTGAGCTATTTTGCAGAGAAGAATGGGTGAAGATTTCAGTTTCTATATGTGCAAAGATGGTAAGGACATCCCCGAAAAGACTTGCAGCTGTAATCACAGTGAATGATGGTTCTACAAAGTATTGACTCTGAACATACTTGTCCCACACTTTTCTGATTTTGAAATGGCAAGAAAATATAAAACTATCACACAAAATCTCAGTAAAATATGTTAATGTGTGTGGTTATAGTATAAAAACGTTTATGGAGTGTTCATGGAGAGTTGAAAGCTGTATTTAGGTGAAGCACAAATAAATCTTCTCACAACTAGATTAGCTTTTAAAGTCTCAGACATTGAATTTTTTTATGACCAAATCTATTTAATCCATGTTTGTATGTATAGAATCGACTCAGGGTAAACTTTCCTTTAAGCTCGGTGTCTCAAACTGGACAGAAATGCTTGTACCATTAATAATGGTAAACAAACTGGGACACAGACAATAGATTATGTGAACACATGGTCTGGGCTCACTGGGAGGACGGCATCAATAAAGAGAAGAAACGGGACGCTGAACTAGACGGGTGTGAAACCATGTTTGATCACGTCTGTCACTTTATCACAAGCTCTACCCCCAGAGGGCTCAGTCTGTTTGACAGTGATAGCTTCAGCCTAAAAACATAAAGAAATCGATACAACTAAGAGAATGATCAGTGCTTACTGCAGGGAAAAAAAGGGAAAAATCTTTACCTCGGACTGATGCTGTTCGTGTGCAGTTGTACAGGATGGCTAACTCCCCAAACGCGGTCCACACCGTTATCGATGTGAGCAGTTTGTTTTGCTGAAACACTTCCAGCTTCCCATCTGGAAAAAAAACAAATGTCCTTCAATCCGATTTAATCTCAGACAAACATATAAAAGCAACAAACACATAACTGAATGAATGCACGAGGAGATTTTAGATCAAATATAAAAAGTACCTTGGAAAATACAGATGTATGTTAGTACAGTCAGAATAAACATACCTTTGAGTTTAATTTGATGAAATGTATTATTTACTCTCCTTGGTGCATTTTGACAATAAAATAAGAAGTCGTGTCCATCATTGTTTTCAGAGAGCTCTTCATGACTTGTTACAAAGAGTAAACTGGGACATAAGTATATGACATGAGTTTTCTTTTAGTCTTTAAAAAAAAAAATAAAATAAAAGAAATTATACAATATTTGCTGCCTTGCATCAAGAAGGCCCTGGGTTCGAATCCCGACCTGAGGTCTTTCTGCATGGAGTCTGCATGTTCTCCCCAGGTACTCTGGCTTCCTCCAACAGCCATTGGTAGTCTCCTGTCTGTGATTTCATGTTGGGAGTGCTCACAGTCATCAGGCTGCCTGTTGCACAGCCAGTGGAAATTCCGGTATGGACATGATTTTGTTAATCTAAACAAACTGTTTTTCCCCAAGAAATCTATGCATTTTTAACTTTTCCCACTGAGATCACAGTAAAAGAGAGACCGCATTGGCTGCTGCAGTTTCTTGTCTGTCTGTGTGACATCACCTCTTTTGCATTATGCTTATGTAGTTGTCTGTGCAGCTGAGCTGTGCAGAGAGCAGCTGAAACACTAGTCAATATAATTGATGAGGTTCGGAGCAAAATGTTCAGGTTTTGTCCACTGGAATTCCAACTAAATAAGATCCACATAATTGACAAGTCAGATGAAAACAGTAAGTAAACATGCTAACATTAGCCTAGCACTTCAACAAACTGCATGACATGAAAGCATCAGCAGCATTTTAGATATAAAACTTCAATTTTTGGATCAGGATTAATCAGTAGAGGGTCTTGTTAATTTCGAGATTTGCTTTCATGATCTTGATCAAGGTCCTCAAAGCTCTGCTTAGAAATATTTTGCTAATCATAATGTAAAGCAAATTCTGCCTTTTCTGTCTTATGTTGTGAATGCAGGACCACACAAACATACAATCCATAAAAAATAAGTCCTCAGGACATAACTCAATGTAAGCGATAAATGACAACAACAAACTCCTCGCTGCATCCTGGCTGTGGTGAGTGTTGGTGGGGAGGAATCCCTGGGGGTAAAATCCTGTCTACAATAATTTCTCACAGATGTTTCTTTCTGATTATTTTACATTAAAAACACTTTTGTTTAGTTGGGTTGCACAGCTACTTGGATGGTTTACAATGAGTATTAGAAAGCCTTCACTGTTGTGAAATCTCAAGATTCCTGAATCTTATTACTGCCAAATAGAACATTCTGAGGCAGAAAGTCCACATTTCATTATGAATACCAGACTGTGAGAATAAATGTACCTGCCAGGACAAACAGATGGTTCCCAGGTTCTCCCTGCTTGATCACGTACTCTCCCTGCTGGTAGCTGCACTCATACATGCACTCCACCATGTCTTTGATCTGCTGCAGCTCGAGCCTCTTCAGGTACTGGTTCTTGTTCAGAGCGTCTGTCAGCAGCTTCTTTACACTGTCAAATACATCAGCAGCACAGAAAGAGTTAAACGATTTGATCTTACCTTCATTATTTAGAACCTGAAGGATGGGCAACATGGTAGTGTTGCTGTAAAGTTTTGTTCTTAGAGCAGAGACTAACGGAGTAACAGCTAGCAGAGAGTTGAAATTTCTCAAATTGAAGACAGAACATATTACAAGCAAAAAGAAAACTATCCAGGTATGATGAATTGGTGCTAAATGTGTAGACCAACACAGGGGAAGTATATTCATTTTACTGTTTCTATATTAGGCTCATGTTTGTGATATTACAGAAAGATTTCACATTGTAATATTTGGTGGCCATTATATTTGAAGTGTCAAGTATTCATACTTTCCTATCAAATAATATGTTCAGCTTTGTACTTTAATAGGGTCAGGTTGGTTGAGATAGCTTTAAATCATGAAAAAACTGCGTTTTGTATCAGGTTATCTTTGTCTGATACCGAAAATAACGTTTAATAATCTGAAACAGTTAAGTGTGACAAAAAAGCAAAAAAACTGAATCTGAAAATATGTTTTCACAGCTCCGGAGGTGCTCTACAACATCATTGGGGAAAATAATCAGACTCATCCAGCTAGTTTACACGTTTATCACCGTTTTCCCTCTTTCGTCCTCCACCACAGCCCACACTGATGCAACAATGAGCCACCAGAACTCCCACATCCTCATTACTCACCACTTTTTTATTTATTTTTTTACCTGCATGATAAATACTTTTGTCTCCTGTGAAAAGATGACCATTTGCAGCCTCTGGGCTCTCTTCTGACAATAAATCAAGTAAAGTGGTGAAAACAAAATGATCATCGCCTGTCTAAGTTTGACGACGACTGCATCATTCCCTGAGGGGTTGCTGAAAGGTTAAGAGACAGCTCATATAAAAGAAGTCACTTTCTGTAGTGGGTGGTCTGTTTATTCACCTTATTGTGTGTCATAAATTTTCACTTTCTGCCTTTCTGCAATAGGAGCAAACTGTTTTCCTTAGCCGTTACCTAGCCAAGTAATGATTCTGCAGCACGTCACTGTTATTCACAGAACAGGAGGATGTGTGAATGGGTGCTTCAGACTGTGGTAATAAAATCTACACAAGGATTATTAGCAACACATGTTTAAACATGAGGATTGCATAAGGAGGGACACGCTGCATGCATTGTTCAATCATACAGCAATCACGCGGAAGAAAGATCAGAATTACAAAAAGGTAATTTGTCCTTTGTTTTGGACATGCAAAGCAGGCTTGATGCAGCTGATACCCCTCTGTGTAGCTGATGTTGTTTATGTAATAAATTATAGCACAATAGGATAGTCTTTAACCTTTCAGGTATTGTTGGTAATAAAAGCCTGCTGTGCAGTTCCACAGCATCAACACAAAAAGAAAAACATTTTCACTATTTGTGTATAATGTGTTAAAAAGGTTTTCAGCATTTATGTTTGTGTTTAACTGAGCTGCAAAATAACGGGAGTGGCTGAAAACATGATCTGAGTAGCAAGTACAGGTGATAATAAAAAAGGGTTTGTTATTTACCAGGTTCTAAATTTAATGACCTCTTACTGTCTGTTGAAAAAAAAGCCAAATGTGGAAATGCTAAAAAAAATTAAGTACACCCCATGATTCAACAGCTCCTAGAACCGCCTTCAGCAGCAAAAACTCTCAGAGGAGATTTTGGGTCTGACTTTATCAGTCTCTTATATCTTTGCTGTAGTTCTTTGAAGTCTGAAGACATTTGTCTTTGCACCCCATAGCATCATACTTGAAGTCTGGACTTTGACTAGGCCATTAAAATCAGCCATTTATTAAAGTTTAATTGATGTTTGGGATCATTGTCCTGTTAATGGCCCAGTTTGGGTCAATCTGCAGCTCTTTCACAGATGGATTCATTTGACTGTAAAATGCTTTGGTATAGAGTTCATTGTTGTCTCAGTGACTGCAAGGTTCCCAGTTCATGTGGCTGCAAAACAGGCCCAAATCATCACCCCTCCACCACTGTGCCTGATAGTTGGTATGAAGTGTTCCTGCTGATATGCTGCAGTCCTGATGCTGTGCATTATAGCCAAACATCACTTCATTAGTCTTAACTGTCCAAAGGACGTCATTCCAGTTTTGTTGTTCATTTAGATGCAACTTTGCACACATAATTTGCGCTTATTAAAGAAAAGGCTGGTGATGTTCTTTTAGATTGTTCTTTCAAGTCCATTCAACTGGTAAAGTGTGGTTACTCCATGGATGATGTCACATTACATCATCCATGTACTGTTGCAAATTAAAACGTTTTATCGTTCAGCAAGAAGCTTTGTTTAAATTAGCCTTAAAGCAACTTACTTATGAAGAAACTCAGCAGTAGAAGAACAATTTATTTCATATTTGTAATTCATTATATTAATGTTGATAACTGACATGATCAAAAACCGATCATTACCTTGCAAGCTGTGGATCTAAAAATCAGGTCAGAGTCAGACTGTGGAAGTGGACAAAATAATTAATTTTGCCAGCATGATTTATCACAACTATTTACTTTCATTATTAAATCATTTTTAATTTATGACTGTAATTAGTCAGCAGGCCGGCTACTATCACCCATCAGCTGATTGCTTTCTGATGCTCAAATCTGTAGTTGATTGCTGAAAATTATTTCTAAAGTCTTTAGGAGAATGTTTTTGTTTCTGTCTTTAGCAGATGTGTGAAACTTTTGGTCATTTTGTTCTTTTAATACATGATGCTATGCAAATCATTTTTACTTGTTTACCTACTGACGATCTCACGCAAACTCATCTTAAATCACCTGAGCTCCATTTTAAACAGAAATATGGGGTTGCCAACAGCATCCTCATACCTTCTTCATGTTTAAAATGTATATTTCCTTGTGTCTCTATGAGCACACATTTTATGAACTGTAACTACCAGAAGGAACCGCGGTCAAACGTTTTGGAACTGCCAGTTTAAGAGTTTCTTCAACAGCAGCTACATGGTTCACCTGACGTGTTTTGCTCTGATAGAGATGAACATTAGTGCACTATGATCCTGTGAGGACTGAGCAGGAGAAGAAAATGGATGGATCATATCTTTTAAGTGGAGAGTGGGATGCTAGGAGCAGAAACACAAATTATGGTGTCTTAATGTTTTAAATGTTGAATGAGGACATGTTTTTTCTTACTAAAAATCAAACAACAATAGGTGTTTTATTGTTGTATTCTTCTAAGAACATCAGGTGAGTTTAATATCAATATCACCTCACGTTGTAACTAAGTAACTTTTACATTTTTTTATTCTTTTCATATCTGTTAATTACAATATTGTCAGTAGTGTTTCTCATGCCACAGTACCCTGCACATGAGGGGGGCACTAGAGATATAAACTGATATTTGTTTGCAATATAGTTCTACAGTTCAAAATTAAGACATTATAAATACTTTAATGAGATAAAGGAATTATTTATCTTCCTTTCAATCCACTGCAATTTTTATCCACTTTCTGCATCATTTCAAACATATTGAACCAGAGTGTGTTTTACATCGTAGCCTCCAGCCTCCCATGAGCAACATTCAGAGATCAAGTTACTTCCTAAATCCGATAAACCTTTATTGGGGCAGGATATACAGTAACACAGCGGAGCAGAATGAATTGATAAAATTACAGTTCAGTTCTAAAGAAAGAAAGGATTCTGCTTTTTAAGCCTCACATTTTACATTTTAATTGAAAAACAGCATGCAGTGAGATTTGGCACAGCTACATGTCTGGCATAGGTTGGATTAAAATTTAAGATCTAAAGAAACAACTGAAAGCTGAACATTGTTGATCTGAATAATGTTAATAAACAGAATTGTGCACATGCTCTTTGTTTCTTGCCCACTTCACACTTCCCCTCCCACTTCACTGCCCACTAAGGCAGCACTGACTGAGCCTCAGGGTTTCTGGCACCTTCATCAGGCTTTTCTCTGTCCTCGTTTGTTGTCTCTTCTAAAAACAAAAGTGTCTCACCTTGCATCCTTTGGTACCCGAGCCTTCTCAAAGGAGAACTTTGGCAGACTGCTCGAAGTGGGTTCTGCCGAGACTCCGGCTTTAGCTCCTTTCCTTCTGTTCAGGGTCTCCTTGATGTGGACACTCAGATTGGGGCTGCTCTTTCCACTGGCTTTGACAGAAGGTGGTCGTGATGCAAGTCCAGCCGGGGCCCCGCTCTTCAGCACATCCTGCAGCTTATTGAGCTGGATGCACTTGTTCTGCAGTTCCTCGCTGAGCTCAGACACAACCCGGATCTGCTTGGCCAGCTGCTCTTGAAGACCTCTGATCGTTTGCTCTTTGGCACAAAGTTCTTCATCCTTCCTCCTTCCTTCTCGCTCCAGCTCCTCTACCTGGGCCCTCAGGGAGTCCAGTGACGAGTTTTTGAAGGCGCCACAGAGATCTTTGTGTGCTTGACCGTTGGAGGCAGAAACAGAGTTGTCGGTGGGTTTGTAACGCTTCGATTTCATCGAACCATTCCCCATCTTAACACCTAAAGAAAGTGAAAAATCTGCTGAAATGAGAAAAAAAAGGATATATCTTGGTTTTTGATTGGTATTTTTAATGGTGGAAATATCATATTGCACAGAAAAGAACATACATTTTCAGCATGTATTAAAATTCAGCTCCCTTTGTCATGTAAAATAAAATCAGTGCGCTTTATGTCCTTCAGAAGTTACCTAATTGATAGATAAAGTCAATAGCTGTAATGTGAAGGCCTCCCGGGTGTGTTAGTGAACATTAATGAACAAACAGAATCATGAAGACCATGAAACACACACAAAATGTGTGTTCCTTGATGAAAACGGAAAGAGCACGGCACACCTGTTGACTTACCAAAACATGACTGTCCACCTAAACTTCACAGACCAAGCCAGGAGAGCACTATTCAGAAAAGCAGCTAAAAGACCCTTTGCTACTCTAAGGGAGCTGCACACATCCACCACTCAGACGAGATAAAAAAACCTTTTGGACAAACACTTCACCACACCCTCAACAAACAAATTCTTCCATGAAACATGGTGGTGGCAGAATCATGCTGTGGGGATGCTGTCCTTTAGCAGGGGCAGAGAAGCTGGTCAGAATAATTGAAAAGATGAAAACATGGTAATACTTAAAGAAAACCTGACAGACACTGCCAAAGACTTACAACTGGGTTGGAGGTTGACCGTCCTGTAAGACAACAACCCTAAACACAGCCAGAGCTAAAATGGAATGATTTAGAACAAAGCATCTTTATATGTTAGAATGGTCTAGTCAAAGTTCAGAACCAACTCCAGTAGAGAAGTCTTAATAACTGATGTTCACAGATGATCTACATCCATTCTGACTGAGTTTGAGCTATTTTGCAAAGGGTTTCAGTTTCTAGGTGTGTAAAGCTGGTAGAGACATAACTTATTTTTAATAATAATTTTCAATAATCCTCTAAATTAAATCATAGGATTTGGAATCAAAATGTTAAGAAAGCACCTGAGGTCTGTTTGGGCGAGCTGAGAGTGAGATTTAGAACTGATGAAGCTGTGAGGAAACGGAGGACATGGACAGAAAATTCGGTGTATAATAGTCAATGAAAGTGTCTTGGCCATTTATTATTCAGAAGGCAGGAAGTATTGCATTACACCGACAGTCACTCTCAGTCTGCTCAGACAGCATCACGAACACAGAGAGATAGTTAGTATAAAATTACTAGAGAAAACAGCTCTAAGAAAAAATCTAAAGTCTCATTTTGATGCCCCACATATGACTGAGGCTGAAAAACATTTCAGAGAACAATAATGTTGCTGTCTTGGACTGCCGCCCACTCACACATGCAGTTGATTTTATTCATGACATTCCTGTTGAAATACAGGGTCAGATCAGACTGCTGTCCAAACTTTAAAAATACAAACAGCAATTTTAAACCTAAAAACTGCGAATAATATTTCCCATATTTTTTTGGTACTTAGTATGTTCCCTTTAACCTCGTTGACAAACTGATTAACAGAAAATATAAATACATGTCGATACTTAGTTTAAATTCTCGCTGTTTTAAGGTGGAGCGAATTAAAAAGCTAATTGGTGCCGGTTAACCAATTAAAACATCTAAAGGGCAGCGCGCACCTGCAACGTCCGACGCGTCTTCATGCATCTGCGGAGACGGGAGGGGAACGAATTGGAGTCGGGGAAGATCTCGGTTCTTACCTGGTTCTCTGTGGAAGCCTTCAGAACGAGCCCAGCTGCGGGTTTGGCAACAGAACTAAGCTGTTCACACTGGACCATCGAGAAAAAAACGGTCCACCTTTATCTACAGCTCGGTTCGGTTCCTCTCCCACCTCAGCGTGCTGCGCGCGCTCTCTCCCCTCCAGCTGCGTGGCGCGCGGACACCATAACTGACGTCAGCGTCGATTGTGTTTGATAAATTATGTGAATAAATCCATGTTATATCAACATATAAATACGTGTATTTTCCCTGAATGAACTGAGTATATTTTTTTCTAATTTGTAGGGATTTAATGGATGAATTTTCTTTATTCAAAAGCCGCTGAAATAAATTGTACGGACAAAACATTTAGAGACAATTTTATAGCCTTATTTGATGATTATTTGGGTAATTTTTTCATACTTGTGTCAGTCTTGTTAAAACATTTAATCAAACTGAAAACAATTCATGCAAAACTTTTAAAACACGATTCAGCAAATCTAGTTAAACTACAAACCAGCATCTGTCCATCCATCCATCCACCCATCAAGACTACTTGACAAAACATACCGCCCAAAGTCAGAAAGCTCAGTAGGAGCTCATGTATCCTCCAACAGAAAAATGACTTATACAGCAAAAAGCATCCAATAACAGCTGAGGAAAATAAAACCCTAACCCTAATTAATTAAAAATACATTTTAAAAATCTATAAAAAGATCTATGAACTGCTGTAAGGAGATGCCACCCTTCAGATTTGAGACCTCTTGAGCAGTTTGCTCAGGACAGCTGGACCAAACTACCTGTGGGCAAATGCAGATGTCTCCTAAGAAGTAGACAGATCATTTGACAATAATTACGCAGAAGGTGCTGCCCCAAAGTAAGATTTTTCAAGGGATTACAATAAATGGTAAAATGCTCCACAGACAGAAGGTTGGCTGATAATCTCTGTGGTTTTTGTGCATCATTTGGACTGTTTTTAAAATACCAGTTTTCACTGGGGCATGGAATTCAATAAAATAGATGAGAGAGAGAGACTATGGAAGCTCAAACACTCAATGTGATAATGCATTAACCCTAAATGTGTTATCTTCCTGGTTGGATAATATGCATTTTGATTTTAACAGATGTAAATGACTGGATGCTGTGATCCTTCACACCCACCGGTTATTAATTGGTTTTCCTGGCCTGTGATGAGCTGGGCGGCCTGCAGCCTATTTCATTGACAGAAAAAGAACAATAGTGGCAGATGGCCAACACTGATTCATCTGCACCACTGAGGTCACAGAGAAACAGTAATACAGGTCACTGACACCCGAGGCTGGCAGGAGATCTGAGGATGTTTTCAGTCAACAAACAAGGAAAGAAAGACAACGAAATAAATTTCACTTGCCACACCCAGACATGATTACTGCCTGACCAGTAGTTTAAAACATCACATAAATATGACCTGTCTGACAGCATGGATTAGGCTAAAATATCTAGAAAAGCAACATGCAATGCCCACGATCTAAAGAAATTCAAGAACAGATGAGAAACAAAGTAATTGACATCTATCAGTCTGGAAATGATTTAAAAAACATTTCTAGACATTGGGACTCGAGTGAACCAGAGTGAGAGCCATTATGCACAAATGGAGAAAACATGGAATAGTGGTGAACCTTCCCAGGCATGGCCGGCCTACCAAAATTACACCAAGAGCAAACTCCATGCAAAAGACCCCCAGCCGGAAGCCGAACCCAGGACCTTCTTGCTGCAAAGCAACAGTTCTACCAATGCAATTCTACCTAATAATGCATTTTGTAAAACATGATTTCTGGTGTTTTTTGACTGCAGCTGATATTAGAAATTACATAATGCAGTTTTTTTCAATGACAAAATGTGTGTAGGCTGATAAAGATCCAAGTTGGAAGTAAATGTCAAAGACTAAAGATTATATTCCTAATGCAAAGTTATGTGTGCCATGCGATTTGTACTTCTGGACATTAAGTGGAGCCAAAGAGCTGTTTTCACTTTTCTGATTTTCATCTCTTTAACAGAACCTCAACATTAAAAGAAAACTCTCACATTATTTCCTCCAGTACCTGCCTTCACCACCCAGCCTGTTGCTAATGACACTGGAATATTTTAAGCAGATCTTCATTCCAGTCCCTGAGTGGCCAGTCCATACCTACAAAACACTCAGAGACTTAGCAAGTTATAGCATGACCACACACTTCTTGGAGCCATAAAAAAGCATCTTGCTGTTGTGCTCTGGATCATTGTCCTGCTGCATAAACCAACATCACAAACTGATGATCAGACATTCTGCTTTTGGATTTTCTGCTGGAGAGAAGGATTCATGGTTTTAGCTACACCAAGTCGTCCAGGTCCTGAAGCAGCAAAGCTGCCCCAGATCATCCCAGTACTAAGTTCAACCTCTGTCTTGTCAGTGGATGATGGCTCCCACTGTGGTCCACTAGAGTCTCAAAACCTTATAAATGGCTTTGCAACTCTTTCTAGATTAATAAATACCTGTGACTCTATTTTTCATCTGTTCCTGAATTTCTTGAGATCTCAATGCGATGTATTGCTTTTTGAATTTTTTTAGCCTACTTCATGCTGTCAGACAGGTTCTATTTAAATGATTTGTTGCTTCTATAGGTCAGGCCATTATCAGGCCTGGGTGTGTTTTGTGAAAGTTAATCAAATACATGTTGTTAAACACAGTTTAATCAAGTTTAATAAGGAAGGCAGTTATATTTTCATGTAGGGACACAGTAGACAGTAGCCTTATATTTAGTTTACCTGTTTTATTGGCCCATTAATTATAATTTGAACTTAGTCATAAATAAAAATCCACTTTGAAGACATTTTTCCTGTGTCTTTTATGCTTTCACAGCTCGGTCCCTCACACTCATAATTAAGCTGATACGACAATAATGGTGTGTGAAATAAAAACAGAAGTATCGAGTTTCATAAATTAGAACAGAACATCCAAACAGACCAAAAACATTTGATGAGGAAAAACTATTTATTAGCTTTCTTTTTAACACAACTAAATCAGTTTTAAACTGCTTCTCTATTCTGTTTCAGTGGTACAAATACAAATGGATCATTAAAACGGAGAGAGTGAGAGAGTGACACAAACACAAATAATGAAAACATAACTCTGTGTGGAAATAGTCAAGGCAAAGCAGACATCAGTCAAAAAACACATTTAACTTCATCCTCTGACCTGGTACCTTGAAAACAAAGTGTTTCATAAAAATATCCAAGCAAACATCTGACAGCTAATCACATTTAACAATGTCATGTATCTAGTACAAAATTAAATAATAAAATGATAACACACACATTTATAAATAAAACAAATATGTAACATTTTCAAACACGCAAAACAAATTCAGTTTTCTGAACCGACCACCAGGAGGCAGCACGTTACCTCAGCAGCGGGGGGCCACTTTCAAACAGCCTTCCTCTAACAATTTACCCACACTGACATTCAGCCACAATTTTAAATGTTGCTTCCTATTTTGAAAAGTTTCAACAAAAACAAATAGCAGACACGTCTTTTTAAATACAGCCAGTGCATTTTTAAAAACACATCACAACCAGACTGTCAGACTCAAAATCAAAAGATATGGAATGAGAAAAAAAGGAAAATAATGAAAAATGAACTGGAGAACCGGACAAATAATGTTATCTTAATGAACTACAGAGTTCAGGTTTAGCTTCTTCGTACAGAGTGCAGGCATCAGGAACCAGAAGAAGTGTAGCGTATCTGTTGTGTCAGCCGACCAGCAGCTACACAATAATAAAAGTATTAAAAACAGCAGGGGGCGCAACAAGCCCCAACACCTTCACACAGAGAAAAATTAACCTTCTTACTTTGAAGGTCTGTAGTGTGTCTTTAACAAAACGACTATAAAGTCATACAAAGAGATGAAAAAACAGCTGTCCTAAAATATACAGCAGGGAGGGCCGAGGGTTGTGGGTGGTGGTGGGTAGCACAGCTCAGTGCTGGGGAGGGAGACATTCAAAGTCCTCCACAGTCTGAGGAGAGATTGTCGTTTCCCATCAGAGATCGGGATACTTCGCTTGGAGAACAGCAGTGTCGACAGGTTGCGTCCCACCTGTTGGGTTTGTCTTCCCTCTGCGTTTCTTCAGCTCTAAACTCTGCTCAGCAGAGTGGATCTGCAGAGGGAATACAGAGAGACACATAAGTACAGAAAGGTAAGAAAATAACTAGACAACTGTCCTTCGAGACCCCTACACTAGTTTGTGTAATAGTAACAGCAGCCAGACTGGACAGACCCGTCTCTGGTGGACAGATACTATCCATCCATAGTAGCATGTCCTGCTGACGCAGCTCAGATTGGACTGAAGTGACAGATTGGTGTTGCGGTGGTGGAAAAGCTCTTGGCGATGTAACCCATCATCAAATGTGACATATAAGCATGGCTGGGTATAATCACCCTGTCCAGGCTTATCCCAAGCCTCACACCACCATGGGATCCAAACTCTGCCACCTATGACCCCTGGCCCCAAATTGTATGTCCGCATGTGTCGGGATAGGCATGTGTGGCAACAGCTTTTGGCAGAAAGCATCTCCAAATCTCTACCTTATATATCTTCAGCTTCACAGGGACTTTCCCTCTTTGCATTTAGTAAATTTAGCATCAAATAAAGCTTGCAGAACATCTTAGATTTTCTACATTTATACCAGAAATAAGATGCATAGTTATTATTTTAGTTTATATTTACGGTAAAATACGGTAATACTAACATAAACATAATAGAAAATGAACTGTATGATATATAATAATATAATATAATAATAACTTTACTATGCATTTATTTGCTTTTAATATTTTTGAGACTATGATTAATAAAAAAATAAATATTCTTTGAATAGAACAATAGAACATTTAGAGATAGGATGCACAGTACATAAATTTATAGAGGTATTAATAATAATAACAATAATAATAAATATGTATTATTATTAATATTGCATTCTTACTTATTTGTTAGTCACATTAGTTTTAGTTATTGTTAATACATTTTAATACATTTTATATATTTATAATAGCAGTATTTATATAATTACTTATATTAAGTTGATTGTGATTAATTAAAAAGATCCTTCTGGGGTTATTTTATTAGGGAATGTTTAGTTTTCTATGATGAAACAAAGCATCGTTTCAGGCTAATCTTACTTGACTTTAAAACTGCATGTATTGTTTTCTGGCCACTAGGGGGCAGAGGACCTTCACAGACATAAATGTGGATTTCAAAAATTGTTCATTTAAAGAAATTAAAGGGGTGGCTCATTAATCACTATCATCATTTCGAAGATATCCTTGTTGACTCCAAAAGGATGCAGTTTGCATCCAATAAACTGAAGCATGTGAGACTCAGACAAGGGGTGAATGTTTTACTTTCTGAAATGTTCTGCCAACACATCGGCACGCCCAAGCCGCAGGCAGATGTGATGCTGTGGCGTTGAAGGCTTTGCGTGAAAACGAGTGATTTCCTACACACCTGTGCAAACGCCACTGCCAAGGCGTGCGCCGAGAGTCTGTGAGTGTATGTGGCATTTATTGAACAGCGTGAGAGGCCAGTCTCCAATCGTGACCTTTTATCCCTGCAGTCATCCCAGCCAGGGGGTAGGAGAAGGGGATGTGATTCTGTTCGCTGAGATTGAAAAGTCTCAAATCTCCACAGGGATTAAGACAAGCAGGAAGAGGGTCATACACACCTCAGAGACTTCCATCTGTCCTTCTCCATGTTGTTCTCAGGTCCTTCGCTTTCATACGATGCCAGATACAGAGCTGCGGAAAAGAAAAACAAATTAGATTTTACTGATCAGGGGATTCCCAACAAAAAAGTGAACTGAAACCCCTGATTTCTCCTTATTTATGATTTCTTAATGATCTGTCGGTCTGTCTTGTCACCAAGGAAACCAGTTATGGCTTAGAGATATAAAGCCTGAAGTTTGACTTAAATTTTACTCCTGGAAAAAAAGGAAGAAATACAAGATGAGTAAGTTTCTGAGGAGAGCCGGAGGTGCAGGACTTTGATGTGGATTAAAGGGATTCAAATCCATCAACGCTGCTGGAGCACGAGGCCCGATTAAAAAGGTGTGTGCAGATTTCAGGAAAAAGAAAGAACTCTGGTTCCTTCTGGCTCAAACTATTGTTTTTAACTCAAGCAACAAGCTGAGGACATAATGTTGCATATCTAAAGGAGCATGTTGAAAGTCTTTTGTCTCATTTGTTCAACGCTAGCAGAAATTTTGTATTTGATTATGTGGGGTTTTAAAGGACAAGGCTTTTTAAATGTGTTTAGCTACATCTTTATAGATAAAGATGTTTGCGGTCTTTTGTGGGCTGCTTTAAAGGATTAGGTCACACAGCTGGGCTCTATTTCATTAGTTTTAAATACGTGGAGCAGAAATGCCCCTGGAATTCTGCTTCTCATGATAAAAGTTGTTCCCGTTGGAGTTTTCTCTTCATACCTACAGTATATCTTCACCACACCACCAAGTATCAGCTAGAGTTTGTGAAACTTAAGGCTGCATGACATTACAAAATCAAGCAATTGTTATATTGTTAGTAAATATGGTAATATCAATAGTGATAAATCCTCATTTTCCCCACTGTTGTCTTTCTCATGTGCGCTTCCACCACATCTTGGGCACGAAAATCTATGTCAGGTGTGAATTCATGACTCTTGGAATATATTAGCCAACAACACTGCGTTCCAAGCAGTCCTTTGTGATACTAATATTGCAGACACTGATATTGTAATGATGATATATTCACAATACAGGTCCTTCTCAAAATATTAGCATATTGTGATAAAGTTCATTATTTTCCATAATGTCATGATGAAAATTTAACATTCATATATTTTAGATTCATTGCACACTAACTGATATATTTCAGGTCTTTTATTGTCTTAATACGGATGATTGTGGCATACAGCTCATGAAAACCCAAAATTCCTATCTCACAAAATTAGCATATTTCATCCGACCAACAAAGAAAAGTGTTTTTAATACAAAAAACGTCAACCTTCAAATAATCATGTACAGTTATGCACTCAATACTTGGTCGGGAATCCTTTGGCAGAAATGACTGCTTCAATGCGGCGTGGCATGGAGGCAATCAGCCTGTGGCACTGCTGAGGTCTTATGGAGGCCCAGGATACTTCGATAGCGGCCTTTAGCTCATCCAGAGTGTTGGGTCTTGAGTCTCTCAACGTTCTCTTCACAATATCCCACAGATTCTCTATGGGGTTCAGGTCAGGAGAGTTGGCAGGCCAATTGAGCACAGTGATACCATGGTCAGTAAACCATTTACCAGTGGTTTTGGCACTGTGAGCAGGTGCCAGGTCGTGCTGAAAAATGAAATCTTCATCTCCATAAAGCTTTTCAGCAGATGGAAGCATGAAGTGCTCCAAAATCTCCTGATAGCTAGCTGCATTGACCCTGCCCTTGATAAAACACAGTGGACCAACACCAGCAGCTGACACGGCACCCCAGACCATCACTGACTGTGGGTACTTGACACTGGACTTCTGGCATTTTGGCATTTCCTTCTCCCCAGTCTTCCTCCAGACTCTGGCACCTTGATTTCCGAATGACATGCAGAATTTGCTTTCATCCGAAAAAAGTACTTTGGACCACTGAGCAACAGTCCAGTGCTGCTTCTCTGTAGCCCAGGTCAGGCGCTTCTGCCGCTGTTTCTGGTTCAAAAGTGGCTTGACCTGGGGAATGCGGCACCTGTAGCCCATTTCCTGCACACGCCTGTGCACGGTGGCTCTGGATGTTTCTACTCCAGACTCAGTCCACTGCTTCCGCAGGTCCCCCAAGGTCTGGAATCGGCCCTTCTCCACAATCTTCCTCAGGGTCCGGTCACCTCTTCTCGTTGTGCAGCGTTTTCTGCCACACTTTTTCCTTCCCACAGACTTCCCACTGAGGTGCCTTGATACAGCACTCTGGGAACAGCCTATTCGTTCAGAAATTTCTTTCTGTGTCTTACCCTCTTGCTTGAGGGTGTCAATAGTGGCCTTCTGGACAGCAGTCAGGTCGGCAGTCTTACCCATGATTGGGGTTTTGAGTGATGAACCAGGCTGGGAGTTTTAAAGGCCTCAGGAATCTTTTGCAGGTGTTTAGAGTTAACTCGTTGATTCAGATGATTAGGTTCATAGCTCGTTTAGAGACCCTTTTAATGATATGCTAATTTAGTGAGATAGGAATTTTGGGTTTTCATGAGCTGTATGCCAAAATCATCCGTATTAAGACAATAAAAGACCTGAAATATTTCAGTTAGTGTGCAATGAATCTAAAATATATGAATGTTAAATTTTCATCATGACATTATGGAAAATAATGAACTTAATCACAATATGCTAATATTTTGAGAAGGACCTGTATATTGTGCAGCCTTAGTGCCACTATCTAGAATGCAGTGATCTGTGATGTCCATTCCCAACACTATGGTGCACCTCCTGTTGGCCATGTTGGAGGGCAGACAACAGACTGATACCCTGACATTCCTGTCTTCTAAAACTGTATTTGAGCAACTGTAAACCGCGGAGACTGGGGAGGATGAGATGAGACAAGCTTTTCTCATTTACAGGTTATTTCATAACCAGGAAGAGGAAAAGTAGGAATTATGAAGCAGCTCAGAATAGCAGGAGATGATTTATATGATTTGAAAATAGTGGATGCCAAGCTTTGCTTTAATCACTTCATGCCAGGTTAGTTCAATAATTTCAAGGTAAAACGTGTGTTGTTAGTCAGAGCTACCCGGGTTCAAGTTTGGGTTAGACCTATGTCTAAGCTACAGATAAGTCTTTCATGCGTGTGAGGAAGGAGGCTAAAGGCTAAAGCTAAATGCATGTAAACATGTTACACCTGAACTTTCTCAATCCTCAGTCTACTGAAGTTGCCTCAAACAGGTCAAATAATCCATGTACTCCTTGACAACGCAGTAGACAATAGACAACGCAGTTTATGCCTATTGTTTGTCCTACAGAACGGTGGTGAGTATTTTTGAGAAAAGCCACAGAAAAAATTGTCCAATGACTAAACAAAGTTTTATAAAATTTTTTCAATGATTAACTCACCATCTTCTGTAAACACAGGAGCGGTCAGCAGGTACTGCAGGATCTTGCGATCCTTCTCAAACGGGCACTCTACTTGCTTCCAAGTCATGAACTCACTCACTTGTTTGGCAAGTTCCCAGAATTTCTGGAACACAATAATACAAAACAATATTATTTAGAACATATATGTTTGAAAATCCATTTTCCACTTCAAAAAAGCCACATGGGTAAATATAAGTACTGGCGAGATAAGCAATCGCCTAAACTGCTGCACCGTGTTTCCTGTTTTGAGGTTTTAATGTGTTGAAATATAGGTTAAAAACATTTTACCATGGTGACGATGAAGTAAAGCCTGAGCAAAGTTTCCCAGGAAGGTGTAAAACTTTAAAATAGCCAAATGTGAGTGGAAATTGTTTTTGGTCACATTCATGTATGTTCCATGGAAACGCAGCTGAAGTTTACACATTCAAGTCATACTTCCCTGTTATCAAACGTTTCTTAGGGAAGTGCTAAAAAAAGCGGTCGCTTGTTGCCATGCGTAGTAAATACTTCAGTGGTTTGTGACATTAAAAGTCAGAGTATGGCGAAATCTGTCGCTGGGGAAAGTACTTATGTTGTTTTTTGTTTTCAGGGGGAGATTTAAACTTAGTTTACCATGAAGTTGATGTGGCCGTTCTGGAGCCGGCTAGAGCATCCCTCGTTGAGAAAGTAGATGTCTTTAATGAGCAGACTGAAGAAAGGGATAACAATCTGGAAGACAACAGGAAGGGAGGAAAAGGGGATTTAATTTCTCATTAAAAAATGATTAGGGATTTTCCTTTGATTCGCAGGTGTAGGCGCTTCGTTATAAACACCAAATTCAAAATATGAGGAACGCCTATTGTAAAAGGTACATTTAGCACAGAGGAAGAATTCCCCTGTAGAAATCCCTTTAAAAAAATGAATCAGCGTTCAAAACAATGATTTAGGTCACTGCATGTCTAAGGTGAGCTACTGTGGGGACAAAAACAGCAGGCTCTGTTTCATTTATCTTAAATTTACAGTAAGAGTATTTCCCTCCTTTGCAGAAAACATCAGGTGATTAAATGTCTCTAGGAATAAACATCCAAGTGTTTTCCTTTTACATTAAGAGCATCTGCCGAGGATTGCCACACTGACCTAAAAAAGCCCCTCAGTCTGTCATCTCCTTCCTGTCTGCCCCCTACCCATCAAACATTTATGATGCCGTTGCTTTTAGGAGCCACCACAGTAGCAGCAAGGGACTCAGTGGTCCATCAAAAGCAATTTGGGTTAAATTCTTTGTGTGCAACACGCTCAAAACCACTCAACCATACGACACATCTGAATCCACCACACCCTCTTTTTTTTACAATTCCCTTCACAAGCATGCAGATTCCTTTCACTTTCAGTCTGTCTTTCAGCTGAACATTTGGGAGCAGCTGACTAAACCGGACCTCTGAGAGGTCACAAATTTGGAACATTATGTCTGCAGGGGCTAGATGATCTTTACAAGGACAGGCTTACTAGTGGGAGATATGCTGGGTTCAAGCTTCATGCAAACATTCCAACTTTTCAAGACTCAAGGAAGGAAGAAGGGAAGAAAAAATGGACGAGGGAAGGACACAAGAAAAGAAGGAAGGAAGCATACTAGGAAAAAAGGGAGGAAGAATGAATGGATTAAGGGAGGGAGGGCACAAGTAAGGAAAAAAAAGACAGAAGGAAGGAATGAAGGAGCAAAGTAAGGAATTAAGGCAGGACACAAGGAAAGAAAATCAGAGGAAAGGAAGAAAAATTAATTTGAGTTAATTTTATTTTCTTTCAAGCATTGCAATTTACGTTTCAAGGCTTTTTAGACAGTTCAAAATCCATGTTAGAAGCAGATAATGTGGTCCTGGAATATTCTCCACATTCCTTCCAGTAAAGTCACAGAGGACTGTTGCTACACAACCAAACACACCAAGTCTTTTTCATATTTGAACCATGGCAGTTTGCTAAAATGTTATTCAAAGCAAACGCGTTAGCACTGAAACAAGCGTTGGATGCTTTAAATCAGTAAAATCAGCTAAACCAGGGTTAAACTGAAGCCTTTGTTGGGTCTTCTGTCAGCAGCACTGTGGTTAGAAGGTCATAAACAAACCCGTAACACCCTTCCTGAAGAAGAGGTCACCAGCAGGAACATACCAGACTGCTCGGGAACTTTCCATTTCATGACCTCAGTCTCCCGTACTGGAATGTTTGGATATCTTCACTCCAAAATAACTCTGGGAGCCACATGGATATTGACAGAACACTCAGTTAATAAAATGTTCGTGAGATGAAGCTTGAAGGAGGAGGAGGAGGGGACCATCAGAGAACACTATGTGATCTGGCAGGCAGCCATGTTGAACAGGACCCTCCTCTTGTGACTCGGTCACTGTGTCCACTCCGAGCTGTGCTGTTATGCAACCTCCTGATTCCAGTAGGAGTCGTCTGGAGATGCTGCTGAATGCCTAAACACAGCGGGAACGTGGTGTGCAGACATTAACGAGACACAACAAGACATTTGTTTTTCCCTCCCTTGCTTCAGAGTCAACAGTTTCTTTAAAGGCATGACGTCTCCATGCAGGAAGACAAATATCTGAAATTTTACATAACAGGCATCAGCTTAAAGCGTCCCTGCTGCAACAACACTTTGTTCAGCAGTTTGAAGGAGAAACAAACCCCCTGTTAATTCACTCAGGTTGTCTCAGACAGATGTATGAAATGTAAACATTAAGTCTGCAGCACAGATGTTCAAACTTTCATGTTTGAGGTTGCTGCATGAGTCAGAATTAAAGAAACCACTTTTTGGCAGAGACCTTCAACAGACTGATGTAAACCCAGATGTTTATCCCAGAACTGGTTCTGTTGATGCCTCACCTTCTCTCTGCTACTGTTGGCTGTGATGGATCTCTGGGTGGCTCCTCTCAGTGCTGTTCTGTAGTTGTAGAAATTGCTTGAAGGATCCATCTGATGCTATGGAGATGAAGAGGTAAACAGTCTCAGTTAAACACCTGGTGAAGACAAGAGCATACATCTGGGGCCAATACTGACAGGAACCGGTTTGAAAAATAGTCCCTATGGATTGTTGGTTGGTCACCTAATGTCTCCATGTTAAAGCCCAGAGCAACTCTGGGTAAAAGATAGGTTCAGATGTGACTTTCTTAGCACCCATTTGAGACCCAGCTGGTGTTCCTGATATTGGTTTAATTTAGTCAACACAAGTGAGTCCCAGTTAAGTCGTTTCTTGTGAGCCCAGGTCCACTTCCAACCTAAACAAAATACATATGGGGCCAACATCCATATGTTCTCACTTTCATCCCAGCTGAATAAGAAAACCCTCCGTGTTAAAGTGACATATCTGATGCCATATAGTTGGCATCAGCGCAGCGAGTTGTAACTGAAAGTTCCGGCTTTACCTCAGGCAGGCCCAGAGGAATTAAAGAGGAAGATAAAAGACATTTTAGGAACTGACTGAAGAATGAAAGCTGTTAAACTCCATTGAGACATGAAGGAAACATTCCACCAGTATCTGAAAATCTTTCAGGCCCTGCAGAGTCCCCATTGACTTGCCACATCTTTTATTTCAAATGTGCAAACTAACTGACTCAGCGACTGACTGGTGGGTGCTGTTTTGGATTCAGTGAGTGTTTTCCCCGCAGTGTGCAGAACTTTCCACGATGTATCGAAGACCTAGGAGATCTGCGTCTGCCTTTAACATCTGGTGCGTCCTGGCTGCAGAATTATTTTTCTCTTTCTGCAGACTTGTCACATCAACATGTTTGCTGTTAGTGTTGTTTGTTTGCTACAACAATTCACTATCAGGTTCGCTTGAGTCACACGCCTGTGTGGAGTTTTGTTCTTAGATACATAGATTTAAGCAAATATATCAAATTAAAACGTCCCAAATTTAATGGAAGTTTTCCGACACTCACTGCACAGAATATATATCTTTTTTGCCATTCTGCTCTTTAGAGTAACACACAAGCTACACTATATTAGCTAGCTAGCTAATAGCTGTTCTTTTCCAATCAGCAATGAAAAAGTGTCAAAGCCTTCTCTCAGCCAGCTGACCAGCAGAGTGCAGCAAAAAAACGGGGAGGGGGGAATAACCTGCTCATTTATAATTTTTACACTTAGGAAAACATTTAACAAGCTAATATTTTAAAAAAGGCATTAATTTAGTCAAAAAGATAAAAATTATTAAAAAACTGTTTTGATCTTAAACTATTTTTTATTAGCAGAACTCTCACAAACAACATTGAAACTTATTTAAAATGTTTAGGGTTTCCAATATTTGTGGGTGTTTGGGTAAAATAACTATGAAAACCATCTTCCTTGCAGCTCTCACCTCTAAGATGTCAAACTTGGCTGTTTTGACTTTACTCCAGGTTTTCTTCAGCCGGGACACTGGGCTCATGTTCATCCCAGCTGCAAGATGAGAACAAACACAACAAAGAAAACAGATAAAAATCACAATGAGAGATAAAGAAACCACACATCTAAGCTAACATGATCGCATTAACACATGGCATTTTCCTTTCTCCACCCTTCCTCCCCTCCCCTCGCTGTCATCTTTGCATACCCCTCCTTTTTTCTGTCTTAATGTTGTTTCCTCTGATGCAGTGAGGCCACAAGGATCGGAGAACAATGGAAGTTAATGCATGCCTCGTTTCCCCTTGCAGCACTCTGCGTCCCATATGCTAATCCCTCTGCATGTTTGTGTGTGTTGCAGGTTCGGAGGTCACAGTCAGAGCAGGGATGACAAAAACAAATCCTGTCCAGGAAGTGGACATCCAAAACTCGGAACCGATCTCTTCCTGAGCTCAAATAAAAAGGCAGGTCGGGTGTTACGTTTCTAAATACCGCCACGTGGAGGGAAGCGTGACTACATTGGGATCTGACCATGCCTCGCCTTAGAAACTAAATCTAGGAACAAAGCCACCAGAAACAGGTGTTTGCTGTGGTGAAAGCAGGCCCTTTATTAATTTATATTCTGCAGTTTTTAGCACAAAGGGGGATGTTTTGCAGTTATGTTCATAAACTCTTCTTGTTTGCTGTCCTTCCATTAGAATTTGGTCTAATTTTCAACTTTTTCTGCTTCTTTACCCTTCCACGACAGTCAAATCACCTCTGATTGGAGTAGAATGAAAGCCAGTCTCAGATTTGAAAAAATCTAAAAATATTCCGCTCTGTTTTCTCCTCTAAAGGTAAATAAGGAGATTTCTTTTCAGAGTTAAAGTAGCCTTTTGGATACAGCACTACAGCAATGTCTAAGCCCGACGGTTCCCTTGAGACGAGTCTAGCATAGACAGTTTTGCCTTTGGCACTCTCTCTCATCTCTCAGGGGAGAAGGGTAGAGGACAGCTGGCACTCCAATATTATCTTCTATCCTCCACCCCTATTCCTCCCCTCCATTGTGTGCCAACTCTCTCTCTCTCTCTCTGGTCAGTGCTGACCATCTGCTTTAGCTGGTTTGTTCCCAGTCCTCCTGTGATTCAGCCCCTTCCCCCTTTACTCTGGACACAAAGATCCCAGACTCTCCTTCAGCCTTCAGGCAGTGAGAGCAGCCAGATATACTACCCTGGTGCCGCTGGGGGGGTTATTGAGATGTTTGCTGGGCCCCCAGCGAGGTCAAGACATTGCCTTAGGAGATTCAAGACTAGGTGTGTTCAGATTTCAGGAACCTTCAAAGAGTTCCACAAAAACACTTCCATATCTGTTTGGCAATCGGTTCAACCTACATATACTATTAGTGCAAACTAAACTGTGAAGATCTGTATAAAGATATGCCTGCATAAAGAGTTTTAGGAATAATTGTTTCAAACAATGCAATTGAGCAACCGCTGAAGTCAGTTTATCTGGGAGAAAAGGAAAAATACAAACAACTCACATATGATGGCCATGAGGGAGTTAAAGTTGCCGATGTTGAAGCATTCACGCGCCACGTCGATGAAGAACTCGATGACTCGAGCTCGGTGCTTTTTCTTCACAGGCTGTTACAAAACAAATTTACAGGATTATGAACGGAAATTGTAATAAAATCCAACTGCACAGCTTTGTCAAAGTGTTTCTTGAAAATTTGCACCCTTTTTGAAAAGTGAATTGTTATTATCCCATAAGATGCAAACCTGTCTGAAACTACAGTCAGTTTGTATGCTAGGTCACATATTGGCAGATTTCTTTACGACAGTATTATTCTTCATTTGTGTTATTATGTCCGTCTGTTATACCTCTGTTTTGTTGGGGTTTTTGCACCAATGTGACGGAAAACAAAATTCTTTTAGAAAGTAGTCGTAAAGAAAATGATTGCATTTTCATTTTATTGGTTATAAGGTTTTATAATATGGCTAGAAAAGCTAGCATTAGCACTGTGGCAGAGGTAGCTGCTAATTGAAGTTAGCGTAGAAACAATTCATAACCATGAGCCTTTGCTTAAAAAGGCTTATTTATATACAGGGGTTGGACAATGAAACTGAAACACCTGTCATTTTAGTGTGGGAGGTTTCATGGCTAAATTGGACCAGCCTGGTAGCCAGTCTTCATTGATTGCACATTGCACCAGTAAGAGCAGAGTGTGAAGGTTCAATTAGCAGGGTAAGAGCACAGTTTTGCTCAAAATATTGAAATGCACACAACATTATGGGTGACATACCAGAGTTCAAAAGAGGACAAATTGTTGGTGCACGTCTTGCTGGTGCATCTGTGACCAAGACAGCAAGTCTTTGTGATGTATCAAGAGCCACGGTATCCAGGGTAATGTCAGCATACCACCAAGAAGGACGAACCACATCCAACATGATTAACTCTGGACGCAAGAGGAAGCTGTCTGAAAGGGATGTTCGGGTGCTAACCCGGATTGTATCCAAAAAACATAAAACCACGGCTGCCCAAATCACGGCAGAATTAAATGTGCACCTCAACTCTCCTGTTTCGACCAGAACTGTCCGTCGGGAGCTCCACAGGGTCAATATACACGGCCGGGCTGCTATAGCCAAACCTTTGGTCACTCATGTCAATGCCAAACGTCGGTTTCAATGGTGCAAGGAGCGCAAATCTTGGGCTGTGGACAATGTGAAACATGTATTGTTCTCTGATGAGTCCACCTTTACTGTTTTCCCCACATCCGGGAGAGTTACGGTGTGGAGAAGCCCCAAAGAAGCGTACCACCCAGACTGTTGCATGCCCAGAGTGATGGTTTGGGCTGCCATATCATGGCATTCCCTTGGCCCAATACTTGTGCTAGATGGGCGCGTCACTGCCAAGGACTACCGAACCATTCTTGAGGACCATGTGCATCCAATGGTTCAAACATTGTATCCTGAAGGCGGTGCCGTGTATCATGATGACAATGCACCAATACACACAGCAAGACTGGTGAAAGATTGGTTTGATGAACATGAAAGTGAAGTTGAACATCTCCCATGGCCTGCACAGTCACCAGATCTAAATATTATTGAGCCAGTTTGAGGTGTTTTGGAGGAGCGAGTCAGGAAACGTTTTCCTCCACCAGTATCACGTAGTGATCTGGCCACTATCCTGCAAGAAGAATGGCTTAAAATCCCTCTGACCACTGTGCAGGACTTGTATATGTCATTTCCAAGACGAATTGACGCTGTATTGGCCGCAAAAGGAGGCCCTACACCATACTAATAAATTATTGTGGTCGAAAACCAGGTGTTTCAGTTTCATTGTCCAACCCCTGTATATAGTATTTATTTAGAAAACATTTATGCTAAATATGCTTAAAGTCACACCTTTCACATTATTTGAGAATAAAAGGTTTTCATGTTTATTATTTGAGAAAACAAAGATTTTGTCTTTGACGCTCACCAAACAAATCTCTGTGGCCACCAAATAACTGAGTCTGTTGAACCAGTCAACGTAGGCTTCCAGGTTGCTGGCCTTCTTGCGATCACTGAAGCAGTTCTGTAACAACAATCACAGGTTTTCAATTAAAGTTGCTGAAAACTGCATCTCAAAACTTGTCAGAATTGGAGAAATAAAGCTTAGATTTCCCTTTTCTCTCTCCCTCCCGGTCAATGCATCACTGAGTAAACTAAATAAGCTCAACTTCACTGTGCCTCTGTCAGGACAATAGTTGTCCGATGCTGTGCTCAGTTTCTTTGTGTAGATTCCTCTTGATCTAATTCCAAACATTCCTTTGGCCTTACGCCACTCTCCCCCATGTAGTGTCTCCTGCCACATTTTTATATGCAAACACACACACAAACGCTGTCATTTCTGTTTTTGATGGGGCTCGTTGGAGGTATGAGGCAAACTGGCCAGAGGCACAATGGCAGCTCTAACCCCCTCCATATACTCGCTTCCAAAAACAGGGTCTGTTGCCTAGCAGCCTAACGCCAGACAAGAGAGGCCGCCAATCAAAACAGACACCCCTTCCCAATATAAACCCTTAGGAGCACTGGTTGCTAAGAGATGAAGTGTACATCTAATCTAGATACTGGGATGATTTGGGGAAATAGTCAGGTGTGTAATAGTGTAGTGGATATTTGGACTACTGCTACAGTCTGCAAATCCCCTGCCCTCACTCTGACCTGTGCAGTAGACGGAAACCATGTTGTGTAAACTCAACATCCATCTGGAAGGAGAACTAGATCATTCCAACCCATAATAAAAAGACAGATACAGTCTACTACCATGCGTGCAGACAGAGAACAAAGATTGTGTAATCAATGTGTATTCTTTCTTATCTGCTAGTCTATTCTTAGAAAAGCACTGAGTTGTTACCTTGTCATGATCCAGAGGGTCTTTATGGACGAAAGCCTGAACAAATTCTTCAGGTCCGATGTAACTCAGTCTCTCCTGAAAGCAAAAATAGAAAATGTACTTTAATCTTTAGATACAATGTCCTCAATACCTAATGAAGCTTTTCTTAAATATATCATCAATGCTGGAGCCCTGAAACTCTCACCCTATGAACCGATTTGTCAACTGGCATGTAGCAAGTTATCACCTGTGGTCAAACACCACTATTTAAAATAAGTGCTGTGGCAGGTCATACAGATCTCCTCAACCAATATATTGATTTAATATTATCATACAAGTCAGGTCTCCCCTCCCTTTCATATGGCCAACACCACTGGTAGTGATCAGGTCTTGAATTATATGCCAATGCAAATGCAAGTTCCTGGCAGACTTCCTAATTGTAATAAGGATTAAAAATAGAAAGGATTTTTAAAACTTGAATTAGTTCCAATCACGTCTTGGAAATTTGATGGGTTTGTCCTTGTCAGAGAGCCAAAAGATCTAAATAAAATGTAGACTTATAGAAAAACTCTGCGTACCAGCTCTATGTGTGTGAGCTGTTGGGCGACAGTGAAGGGGTCATTGCAAATAGAGAGCAAGCCTCTTTGGATTGCTGCCTGGGGTTTCGCCTTCAAAGTTGTTAGCCGCTCAGCCGCAGTTGCATTGATCTTGACCAGCGCCTCCTCATACTGGCTGAGCACCGTCAACCTCCTGATCAGACCCTGGCTCATCTGGCTCACTGCCTTCTTGTATACCTAGTGGATACACAGGGAGGGAAAAGAGGGTTAATGAATGCTTGGTATCTAAAATATATACGGCATCTTGTCTGAAATTCCAAAGCTGTTGTCTTTCTGTTCTGTAAGACTCTTGTTAGCAACATTACACAAGCCTCCATTTGCAAGGCACTTTGATGCAGCTCAAGCGGGGCAGAGCTCTTGGCTCAGTAACATCGGGGGCCGAGAGGTTGGCTTGTTCTGAACATTTCCTGTGACTCAAAACAGACCACAGTTAGATAAGAGTTCCCTCACTGACAAAATTCAGCCCACAAGTTGCATAAGATTGTCCATGTGTACATGTGTGCTTGATTTTGTGTAGTTGGAGAAGATTGACGTCCACAGTCTAGGGTGGCGGAGTTTGTTTTTCTTCACTGGACTTTCTGCCAGCTCAGCCTTTAGAATCTGGGTCCTAACTGATGTGGAGGCAGATGCAGTGATGAACAAGCAGGATTTTAATTTAAGTTAACCTAAAACACATTTTACCTTCAGTGTGCTGACAAATTGTTGTGGTAAAAGACTATTTCATATTTCAGACATCCAACCAGAACTTTCCTGTTCTGCCTCAATGTAAAAACAGTGTTGTAATATAAACTCTGCTAGCGGTACACTGCACACATGGACAACAGTGAAGCATGCCACAAGTGAAAATCACTCCGGTGGCCACCTCAAAGTCAACCATCTGCTGTTGCTTCTGTCCCCACTACAAACAGAGGACATGCTGGGCTTGGATAAATTTAGCAGCAGGTCTCGAAGGCAACATGTTCTGCCTTTGCTGAAAAAAGCCCATCACGACTATTGGTGTTACGATCGAGGAAGCATAGCAGGGGCTCTCTGTTTGCCTACACGATGAACCCTGGCAGCAATTCGAAGATGGCAGATGACTGCTTGGTGCCAGCCATCATCACTGAGGGCATGGTTGGTTGGTTTTTTATTGTATTTGTTATTCTTGGCTGAGTGGCATAATTTTCTGTCGAGCACCACCTGATCTTAGCAGAAGCCAAAGTGTTTCAACCAACCAGAACTAATGAACAATACTAAAATATGCATTATGAATGATTCTTTTGTCTTAACAGGCTACTTTTGATGTAGAGGAGAAGCGACTCTACACCAAGCTCCCCCTGGATGATGGAGCCCCTCTACTGAGTCCAGCCATCGTATGGAAGAAGCTCAGTTCAGCCACTTGTTCTTATTATTCTCATGATCCATATGCCATGACCAAAGGAGAGTGCTGGATTGTAGAAGGACCAGAGCAATGCGCTTATTGCTGTCAAAAACGCCCTAATACCCCTTTACCATTAGTACCTACTCTACTGAACTCGGGTTGGGCTGGCTCTACCTGGTTTGGTCCATTTTCCATTACAATTGAGCACTATCTCAATGTGGGCAGAATCGTCAGTAGCGAGGCAGACCATCAGAAAAGGTAATGTGATGTGATTTATGACACAAACACAACAACAGGCTTGACTGCTGCTTGGTCTATGGCTGTCGGACTGTGTGAAAGAAGAGAGAATCATTTTATGCTTAAAGACATAAAAGGGGAACTTTTGGGGATTTTTGAATTTGCCGAGGTCTCAGTTGATATCTTTGTTTTATTCAGGAAATTGGAAGTTCGCTGATTTTAACATTCCATATCATTATGTTTTATCTGTTTCAAACACTGAATGCTCAAACCACATAAAATACATGGTTCAACATCGTTTAATTTAGGCAACTATTTTGAATATTTCTATCAATCTGCCTTTAGGTGATATGCACACATTGCATATTATACTGAAGTCATAGAACAGGAGAACCAGAGATCTAAGTCATATAAATTAAGTTGAAAGTCCTCAATTAATCAAACTTATCATCATTACTTCATAAATCCCAATGAAAAACACAAATTTCCACCAACTGGGGTTAAATCAAGATCCCAGTGCTGGATTCCTTTCACAGCTGCTGCTTTCTAATATATCCAACCAAATCCACAATGTCACTACGGAGATCAAGGTCCTGTGTGGTTTGGACACGGCTTTTAGCAGATGTTCAGAGCATCTATTCTGGACTCGGGTCTGTTTTCCCATAGCTGCAGCTCTGCAGAATCAGCCTCTTACTCTGGTCAGCAGACCTGCTTGTGGTTTAGCATTTGGGCCTTGTTTTCCAAAGATTCAGTTAAAGACTGAATGCAAAACAGATATGAAGATACAATAAAAGGTTCCCTTCTGTGAGAGAAGAGCTTCCATTTACTGTAAAAGGAAGTTTTCCAAGAAATATCCTGAGGGTGTTTTTACCACTCAACTCACTAAGCCACATTTTTGATGGCTGCAACAGTTCATCACCTGCGGATACGTGAACACTCACAAACTTTATCTGAGGCAGTTTGTGTCCCACTGAGGTTTTCCTGAAAACAAGGCTTTACAAACGATGTTCTTAGTCACGCTGAGCAAGTAGGAAGCCTTGTGCTTGCATGATGGCTTCAGGATATTCAGTATTATTGACTCTGACAGTGCATCTTGTTAATCTAATGTTTATATGTTATTTTTCTATTATTCAGATTTTATAACCATAGATGCTCTTATGCATCAACACTTTGAGGAAAAATCAGTCATTTTGGAAAATGTGTTTATTCTGCAGATTTGATTTACTGAAATAACCATCACCACAAAATGTCCCTCGTCTTGTTCAAACTAGTTTAGCAATGGCCATTAATGGAAATACTGACCAAGCAGAGCTTCGTGGTTATCTAGCAGGATCTCTTCTCGGCCTTTTCCACCAAGCATGAAATCAGCTCATGGGAAAGTACCGTGAAAACTCTGCAAATGGCTTTCTATTTTATTAAGAGCAAGCATCAGAACGCTAAATGCCAGTTTCCGTTTATTTATTCTGAAATCAAAACATGTATGCACGACTATCGAAACAAAACAGTGCCCCTGTGAGCGTGACTGTATGAGTGTGAACATGTTCTAGTTAGCCAGGTTGTTTCCAGGTTTTACACAAGGCAAAGCTGTGGATGTGTCAGGTGAGAACGAGGAAATGTGATCAATACTTGAGGTTGTAGTATTGATTGGTCACTGAAAGCCTGTTTTTAAAGTCAACATTTGCAGGACTGGTTTCTCTTCTCTCAAGTGGTGAAGGCTTCTTTTAGTTGATGTAGCTTTAACAAGTTAACAAGCAAATAGAAATCGAAGTAAGCTAAAAATAAAAATAAACTTAAAACATAAAACCAGAAACAAACCCCAAACTATCATGACACTATCATGAATTTATCAGCTTACACCAACCTGTACTGTAACAAATATACACACATGCAATCTAATAAAAAATAGACATTAAACAAAATTACATTACTGATGAATACATTTGTAAAATGGTATGATTTAAATTCAGGGGGTCTCCAGGATGGGACAAGGGGGGACAGATGGGAGCCACAAAAATCATTCTTAGCACTCAGTCAAATTTATAAAGTCTGTGTTAATTCTCAATGTATTCTTGTAAACTAGCAAACTACAAATAGACAAAAACAAATCCTGCATATTTCTTACTCATCTTAAATCAGATAAATTACAGTAAAAATCTTTGCACAACATTGCACTATTTAAATCGAGGCTGCAGCTCAGACCTTCTATTCTGCAGCAGCAACATGCCAACACATGTAGGTTTCATGGAGTCAGTGTCTGTTGCATTAAAGCAACATTGAGTTGCATTGGGTAAGACTTCAGAAAAGACATATGCATCAGTAAATTACATCTCAATGAGGGTTACCCATAATGAAATACTATGCACTTTAAACTGTTTAAGTTGCACACAGTCGTAAAGTGAACATCACCCTTCATAAGATATTTTAGGAGGATTTTCTTTTTATCATTTAGATTTTTTAGGATCGTAAACAGAGTAAGGTCCTCATTTAAGAATCCTTTCAACTGAGTTGAAAAAATGTGCATACACTGTTTTCCTCTCAAAATGTGAAACAAATCTCATCCTTGAGATCCCATCAAGATTTTCATCTAACTACCAAACTGCTGAGACCTTCCCTAACGGTAAACACAGGTACTTTCACTTTGAGCTTCTGGTGCTAATTTAAGCCTGTGCTTGCATTTCCTTTCAAAGCAGACGTAGCATGAGTCACTGCCTATCAAAACAACTTCGTTGCATCTATATGACTGAAAATCGAGGGTCAGCGTGTTCACCAGAGATAACAAAGGACAAAAACAGGTTGACTCTACTTTTATTCAATCAGCACAGCCGAGGCTCACTGTGCACTAAGCCAGGGAGAGTCAGCTCTTCTGCAGTGGAACAATCCAAATGCTGCTTAGGAAGAAGCAGTCACCCACCTGGCTGGTAAACAATGAGGCTTTTCTCTGAACTCAGCCGGCCTCAAAACTTGCTTTGTTGCCACTGATACCCTGCTTAGCTTCAAACTGCAGTTATCTGTACAAAAGAGCTGCTAGACGTGCAGACTACTGGTGATCAACATAATTATCTAAAAAACTGTTTTCTAGCTGTTAAATAAGGAAAATTAAAGGGAGGATATTGACCTCGTCTCCGCTGGCAAGCCGGTGGGTCAGCTCCTTCAGGCTGCGCATCGTCCGCTCATCCCTGAAGTCATAGGGAAAAGTTTCCGTCCACTCTGTCAGCAGCTGGAGAATTTTTGGAGTGATCTTTCTGAGTCTCAGCTGTAAATACAGGATAAGTGAGCGAACAGTAAAGCACCCAATCAGGATTGAGATTTAGTTAATTAGATGTAGGAATCCAACATGCCTTATCTGCTTGAGGATCGCTAAGTCTTTGCTGCTCAATGCACAGGTGGCACACTTTGGACATAAGTTCGTACGGGTGGATGAAGAGGCGAGAACTGAGCAGGAAGGTGAAGATATATGTCCTCTGCAGAGGAAAGAAAATGTAAAGAATATTCAAAACCACAAGGCTGAGGGTACATGAAAAACTCAATATGAAAGCAAAAACACAAGCTGGAGGATTTTAAACTTTTATTGCCTGGTGCATGGAAAGAAAGTCAATACATGACAGAAAAACAGAAAATGAAAGCATCTCACTACAAGAGAGCTCCTCACACAAAACAGAAAATAAAAGTTTCTGCTTTCTAACTTTGATGTAAGTGCAGAAGATTTCAAAAACAAATTAAGCAGGGCATTGCACTCACGTCTGGATAATAGTCCATAGTTGGCACCAGGTGGTGAATGAGGGCCTCCAGGGAGCCAGACGCTAGGTTGTTGTCATGATAATAAAGGCCGAGGTAGCCTTCCTCCTTGGTCTCGTACAAATTGTTGTTGTAGCCACCGGTGTTCAGCTGCCCCTTGAAAGGTGGTGTCTGCGGCATGTTGTCCTGTCGACACAAATAGAACAAACATCAGAACAGACAGGGAATGCTTCTCCGCCTTTCCTGGTATAAGTTTAACCGCAGACGCTGGTGCAGAGAAGCCAAACAAATCCAAAATAGCTCCAGACCCCAAAAGGTTTGTTTAGGAAAATGGGTATGCATACATTCCCTAAACAAAATCTTTCCTCCCATGGAAATATTTGGGCTTCAGGGCTTCAGTTTTGTCTATAGAATGATGAAAAAACATAATTAAGGAGCAAAGATGGGTGAAGAGAAGAGTCTGGAGCTTTCCTTATTCAAATTAGGGGTTATCATGGTGTTAAACTTAATTCAAATACTAACATCAGTACAGAGATGTGTGTCTGGAAGGTGTTAAAGAAGCCTTACAGAACATGACTACGTCTCAACCCAGACTAGAGAGTGACGGTCGTGGAAAGCACGTTAAGGAGATGGTCCAGTCAACCAAAAATGTTATTCTGGTCCACAAAGCAGCATATTTTTACTGTCTCTTTGTGAATTGTGACAGAACAATGTAGACTGCATGCCTGTGCCATGTGTAGGTCAAATATGACCTAAAAAAACATCTCCCTAAACTTAACCCTGATGGAACAAAACGGACTCTTAACTCTGGGAATGTAAGCTTTCTGTTTTATGAAGCTCAGCATTGGTCCCAAAAGCTAAAATATAACTCTGCAAGCCATTATTTCCTACCAGCAAACATAAAAATGTTGCAATTACCTATTAAATAAGAACATCTGAGTAACAGGAAAAGCCTTTCATCCAGAATTTCTCAGTACAAAAAGATTACTGTTGGTAAATAACAATAAACTTAAATGAAGTCTTGTTAAAATACACTTGAATGCATACAGGCATAACGTTGAAAGTGCACCAAAAATGGGTGGGAGCTTGTGAGATATTCTGGGCCAATCTGCAGCCCTGCAGGAGATCTTGACTGTTGTTTCACCCTGAAATCATCACGGTGTGATCACGCTGTCTGTTCAGTTCCTCCGCGGTCATGTGTGTGTTCGTGACTCACAGCAAGGATGAGACTTTGTGTGTGTGTGTGTGTGTGTGTGTGTCCAAAGGAAGCAGAGAAAATTGAGAAGCTGGTGGAACATAACAAGCGTGTGCTGTCAGATGTAAAATCCTTGTGTTTTCAGGTGATCACAGCTTTGGCAGTACCTGTGAAAGTACAGGACATACATTGGAATGATGCCACCGGATATGTTTAGAATAAATTGGTGTTTGGTGAGGATGGATAGAACTGAAGGTTTAAATAATGCTGTTTTAGGATTAATGGACCAGCTCTTTAGCATTGACAGGGATACTTGAGGGTACATAGTAGTGTGGCCAGCCAGTCTTCAAGTGCTTTGTGGCATGTAATATAGGAATTTGGGGTTTTGGGTCACCTTAGCATTGAACTCTGTCAAAATCCAAATTCTGTTTAAGGTAAAGGCTATTTCCAGCTGGGAGAGCTTCAAATGTCATCCCTACTTTAGATGGAATGTTGGGTCTGCTGAACCTCCAGCAAGCACTTCAGAGGTTTGCAGCTGAGTGTGAAGTGGAAGGATAGAAGATTTGCATCTCTAAATCTCAGGTCAAGGTCCTCAACAGGAAAATTCTTGATTTTCTGCAACAGATTTAAGATAGGTGAATGCCCCAAGTTGAGGTGTTCTTGGGATTTTGAGCGAGAGTACCGTGTGGGAAATCTAAAGACATCTGTGGCGATGCAAACACGGTGCCAGTCTGAAATGTGTTTCTTCTGCAGGGTAAGTGGTAGGTGAGGAGCCTGACTTTCTGGAGGTGCTGAGAGTAGATATGTTGCTCATCTGCATAGAAAGGACCAAGGTGGGGTGGTTTGAGTGCGATTTTCTAGTGAACGCCTCAGAATCATCCTCCAGGACATCTGGGGTGGGATTCTGAGGAGCCGCGGAGAGTGAGGTCTAGAGATCTCTACACAGTCTCAGATAAGTAATCAAACACAGATTAGTGCATGGATAAATAGATCCTAGACTAAATGTGGAACAATTATAACAGGTTTTCATCTTTACCGCTCACACGGTTTATGATGACAGTTGATGATATATATTCTTTTGAGTTTAGGATCATAGCATAAAAAAACAGATCATAGCATAAGGGGGGAAACCCTACATTTGACAAAATGTGTAAACGCGTCTTCTGCTGCTTGTGGATTTGTAGAAGAAAGAATGTGTTTTTACATTCTGGACCCTCTTCTTATACCAAATAGTCTCTTAGGGAGTTATAACCAGAGACTCCAGTCTACATCTCAAACAGCTCAGATTGCTCTGAAGGTCTACCAGAGCAGCTGAATGCCGAGAGAACACAGAGGGGCCTTGTACCCTGGAGGTGGGTGGAGATCCAACAATCTCAACCCCGGTACACCCTCACGTATCCACACCTCCTTGACAATATGCTGACCTGTGGCTGCCCGCCAAGTGTGAAAGCCTTTACGGCTGATGCACTGGGAATGCCAGGGAATGATTCAAGAATGCCAGGAAAACTAAAAATTGCACCTGCCCACACACTGAGACAAATAGTTCAAATAAATTCAGGGGTTTATTGTGCAGCCAAGCAGTAAAGGCTTAGAGAAACCTAAAGAAAAAGGCTGGTAAAATCAGCTGATTAAATCCCTTTAGTTTATTCTGTTGAACAGGTGGATAGATACCAGAATGTTCCTTGTTTATTCATGAGGATATTTTAAGCTCACATCAGGCCTCCTAAACAGTCTTCCTCATTCACACACATGCTGCTACATAAAGCACATGTGCACAAACAAACCACCGCCATTATTCAGCCAGACAACCGTGGCCATTTCCATGAGAATGACGGGTGTTTTGGAGTCAGAGCGCAGCGGCCTCGGCATCTGCCGCACCATGTGGCCTCCCCTCAGCGACGGGGAGATCACGAGCCAGAAGGGCAGAAGAGGAGGGATGTTCACACACAATGTCAACAGTTGTTAGAACTTTGTTTACTCCACGGAGGGATTTACTGACAATAATTTACATGGAGGCACATTTTGCACACAGCGGCAGCCAACCATGATCGCAGATGCCCAGGGTGGACAAAGAAGTCATAAAAGCTGGGTTCCATGGAAGAGAAAGGCAGCAGTAGCAGGTGATCGATTGCTGAGAACATCCATCTCTCTCTTCCCAGCTGGCATCTAAACACTGAGCTCCTTTAAAACCCTGGACATCATGCACATGATCCCACTGACTGTTTAACCCCTGAACAGGTACCGGTGTTTGCAGTTTTGACTTTTTCTTTCCTCTTGGTTCTCAATCTATGGCACCAGAACCACTGGTGGTACTTGGCCTGTCTTTAGCAACATATAGTATTAACTGTTTACCAGCAAATTACCTATAATGTAGGGTACATTGGTCCGAACAGTCAGAGGTTGCTTCTGCAAATGAAATCACAGACAAAAAACCTATTTCTAGTTGCAAGTCATAAAATCAGTAGGTTTGGACAATTTTTGTTTTCAACCTATCCCTCATCTTCCTCCTATCCCAGATCGGGTGGTGAGAGATGCAGGTGAAGGAGAAATACCCAGATATCTTTCTCCCCAGTGACACTCCCCGGCTCATTCTGGGGGATGCCAAGCCATTCCCAGGTCAAAGTGGATATCTCTGCAGTAAGCTCTGGGGTCTCCTCCCATTGGTGTATGCATGGAAAGCCTCCAAATGGAGGTGCCCAGGTGGCAACCTGATTAAAGGCATCACCTCAACTGACTTCTTCTGATGTGGAGGAGCAGCAGCTTCCCCTGGATGGTGGAGCTCCTTACTCTATCTCTAAGACCAACTTGCATCCAGAATCTTGTTTTTTAGTCATGATTTTTATCTCATGATTACAAGTGAGGGTTACAACATAGACAGAGCAGTAGTTCAAACACTTTGCCTTTGGCTGGAGCAGCACCTGCATTACTACGGAGGAAGCCCCAATCCATCTACCCATCCTTCACCATCCTACCAGCACCCATGAACAAGACACCAAAAACCTTTTTCAAGATCAGAACCGGACTTAAAGCTAATCAGTAACCAGGCTAATTATTATGAGCAAAACAGACTAATGGCAATAAATCTCTCTTTGTAACTATTTGTTTTATTCTAAATATTTGTAAAATCTCGTAAACACACAGCCTGATGCTACTCCAAAAAGAAATAATTATTGGTGGATCAGTGCAGAAATGCAAGACATTGCAAGACAATACATTAATATTATAACTTTTAAAGAAAAAATTAAAGTTGGCCAGAAAATTCTGATTGGTGCATCTCTGCTAAAAATACTACAAACCGATTTTTCTGTCACCTGAGCTGAATGAAGTGGCTTAAATAAAACCTGTTTATTTGGTTGCACTGAAGCCAGGAGCATTTGCCCATCTCAGCTTCAAACCCAGCAGCTGCAGCCTTCCTGACAAAAACAAAGGAAGGACGGTCAGAAGCAGACACAACTGAGACCCTGTGATTTACACATGGCTTCCAGGTGCCGGCCCAGGCGTAGGACTGGGGGACCACAAAAACAAACTCTCAGTGCTTCGCTGTTGGTTCAGTGAAGCCGCCGGCTGGGTGGTAATTGAAGGTAAACAAACAACATGCCACCAAAACTAAGAGGAGATGGGGGGGTGTTTAGGATGGGTAGATTATTTTAATTATAGCCTTACTGGCCGAGTGTTTAACCATCTGTCACAGACTGTTGAAAAAGTCTGCTTTGGACTTGAAACGGATATAAAAAACAGAAGAATTCTGCTTACTGAGATTAATGGTGACAATATGTTAAAAAATTAAATTTTTACTTTTTTATTATTTTACAGGCATTATTTATATTGGGTTATGATGGATTTGTCTGTTTAATACATTAGTGGTTTTCTAACATTTGCAGGAGATTTTATTCCAATAAGCACCTCTGAAACTAAAAGAATATAAGAATGTCTTTCTCCCATGTTGCAGTTTGAAACAAGGCTCAAGAAGAGCAGTTCTTAATGTCTGGACTTACTGCAATACCAGTAACTACATTGTTGAATTTCGAATGTCAAAAAGCTCTTTCAGGAAAATAGGTTACTAGGACCAGAACTCCAGCCCTTTGAATGCATTCAACCTGAATGATAAGGAACCATTAGCAGCGTAAGCTCTCAGGTAACCTCTTAAAACATGGGCAGGGCTGCTCCCCGGAGGGACAATGATAGAAGTCTGGTCTCTAACTTAGCCCAAAATAATGAGCCTCCAAACGACCTCTCCAGGACTCTTTCTGTCCCGCCCATGCTGTTAACAACCGCTCATCATGAACATGCATCACCACTTCAGAGGTTGTCAAGAAGTGACAATTACTTTTACATTAAAGATGAAAAAGACAAACCCTCAATTTAACCTAAATTCTTTTTATTTCTCTACAGAGGAGTAATGAGGTCACAGCAGGAAACCCAAACACTGACGTAACGCAGTTGAGGAACAGATGGAATCCTGAAGGGGAAATGGTCAGAAATGTGTATTCTTCCACTAAAAATAGCAGAAAAACAGACACATCCATGTAGTTGGGGGAAATGTCTTGCAGACACTTTGAGGGATCATCAGTACATCAACAACCCCCATACCCCCTTTACTATGTAAACACTGACAGGCATGAGGAATCTCACTCACTGAGGAAATGAGGGAGAGATAGCTGAAGAAACCGAAGAGGAACAGCACTGAGTCTAAAGCAGGTCAGAATTACTTTAACCTACAATCCAAAACTGAACCATGAACCATTAAAAGGCTTTAATGCAGGAACAAGCAACTGTGACGTAACACATCAACCGCTGCTGTACCAAGCGAGAAAAATAATAGCTTCCATACAGCAAACTGTCACCTGGAATCATCAGTCCTCAGCAGGATCATTAATCCCCCAGACAACACAGAGAGATGCTGCTTAGACTCAACCAGCACAGGTTGGGATTCAGAGCCGGAAAACTTTTTAAAATAAAATAAACTCAAATAAGTAGACATTTATTTAAAAAGAAAAAAAAAATGTCTAGATCACTTTAGTTTGCAACCTCTGGCTCCAGGGTCACATAGGCCCTCCACAGGAGCTTTATTTAACTTTGGACAAAAAAGCTGCTAATATATTAAGTGTTCTAGGTATTTCCATAGAATGTCTCTAAATTAACACAACACAATGTTACTAGTAGCACAAGAAAGCCTTGTTTGTCATTAGGCCATAGATTACTTGCTGCTTTATTTTTTCTTCTGTTTCCCTAAATATAATTTATTTGCCATTGTTTTATATTTTCTTGGTTGTAAAACCTAAAGACAGAAATGAAATGAAGCTTCTTTCACTGTAAAACAAACAAATGTTATTGAAAGAGCTATGACTCTTGATAAGCATGTTGGTTTTATGACTCAAGGCACATTTTATTTAGTAAAAGCAAGGGCAAAAATGTCTCTTGGGATTACAAAAAGACGCTGAAAATCTGGACGGAGGTCTCATATCACACTTAAATGTTAAAGGTATGCCAAGGTTTTACAAGCCTAAAGCATATTCTCTTTTCAAGAAGTTGCTAAAGAAAGTGCCAGTGCCAGACGAGTTTTCTCCAGCTGTATTTGAGCATAACGCAAACCAGTACTGCCCATCCAACACTGGTGATAAACTGGCTGGAAGACGCCTACTACATTTTCCACTCACTTACAGGAAAGGCAAATTCTGGCATCTTGGAAAGATTTCAGGTTGGAAGAAAACACAGAGAGGTATGGAGTGGAAACTATAGGAGCTCAATTCATCACTTACTGTTAGCAAAGACCACTGTGCAGGCTGGCTACCTGAAGCAGATAGCCCGACTAATTATCGAAACCAATATCTGCTTGTAGTTTAGTTAATGGAGAGGATTTTACAAAGGGTAAAATATTATTTGCTATATACCATTGAATATTAAATTCTTGCACCAACAAATAAAAACCATGTTGACAATGAAAACAATAACCTATTCAGGTGATCCCAAATTACCGATAAATGGATTAAATTTGTCAGCACATTGAGGGAAACCCCAATCCAAGCTCTGCCACAGAAAGCCAAGGAGCAAGAGCCAGAGGTATTGGAGAGAGATGCAGGATTAACTCTACTGTCTCTGTCTCTGCAGGGGAGCATCAGGGAAGAGGGAATCCTCTTAGCCACAAGGTAGAGAGGTAAAAATAGCCAGACACTGATTTCAAACATTCAATTTTTAGGGGAGAATGTGTTCAGGGAGGGTCTCTTTGGCAAAAAGGTTGGGATTAGCAACTTAAACGATTAGTTCAGAGAAAGACGCAAAGCTTGGACTCATTGTACAAGAAGCAGAGCTTGAAAACTGCGGACTGAACAGGTGCAATGTAACTAGAAAAGCAGTGATTAAAGCATGAGTTCATTTATAAACACCACCTCAGGCGGGTTCGGATGTGAATATGGACTGCGCTCCATCCAGCACCTGCGCGCACTTTGGACGCGGTCCAGAACCAAATTCAAACAGAAACAAAATTTAAACCCAAAAAACAATGATAAATAAAAAAAAACTCACCGTAACAAGCAGGAACCGAGCAAGTCTGAGCTTTTTCTTTCTCCAAAATGATCGAAAATAAATAGTCTACGCGTAACACTTTCTCTTTTTACATGTGAATAAACCGAGACGCTCAGTGCGCTCCTCTCTCACTGCAGCATCGTTCAGTTGATGCAGCGAATAAAAGCCAGAAAAAAAAAGACTTGTATTCCGAGATTAAATTCAGCATCAACGATCAGCAGAGCCGGAAGGAATTCAGAAGCATCAAGTAATAAAACCTCCGATAGTTGTGTTTGTCCGCTGCCTTTTCTGAGCTCTTAAAGCCGCGCTCAGCCTCAACACTTTACTGACACACAGAAAAAGAGAGAGAGAGACAGAGAGAGAGAAAGCGGCCAATCAGAGAGCAGAGCACTCCTCCCAATCAAACTCCCCCACCTCACCCTTCCTCTGCTTCTTTCATTTCATTTCCCTCTCCCTTTCTCCATTTGCTCACCCACACTGATATTTTCTCCATCCATCTAAAGTTTCACTTCTTTATTCCTTCCGTTTTATTTACAAGATTTTAAAGAGGAAAATCCAGCAGGTTCTGACTTGACAGGAACTTTGAGGTGGAATTTTATCAAGTTACAAGCAACAACTGAACCAATATGTCATAATCTGCCACAGATTTTCACTTGTTTGGTCTGTCAGGATTTTAGGTCTACACATATCTGATGATCAATACATTAAATAGATCCATTACATACAGAGTTATGTTTCAAGTGTTAATTTCTGTTTATTTGGATGATTATGCCTCACAGCCAATAACAAAATCCCAAATCATGTTTCTCAGATTATTTAAATATTACAAAAGAGCAATTGTTCTGTGTTTAGCTCTCCTTGAGGTGGACTGGCTACAGGGATTCTTTCTGCTGCAGACTGGTGCACACAAATACATACAACTCCTTCGATCTACAGACACTTAAGGTTGGAAACGAACACTCTTGTGTTTTAGTGTACCAACCTCCTGCTCCTGCTCGTTTATGAGCTCGTTTTTACAGAATATCTATCATCTATTATTAAAATGGAGAGAATTTTAATACTTGGGGATTTCAATCTCCACATTTATAAAAAAAAAAAATCAAAAATACTTTATTCATCCCAAAGGGAAATTAAAATTGAAACTGATTTTGAAATTGACCCATCTTGTCCTATGGCAGCAGAACTGTTAACTCTCATGGACTCATTTAACTTTGTACAGCATGTTTCTGGTCCTTCTCATAAAAATGGTCACACTTTAGATTTGGTCTTATCTTGTGGTCTAAACATTGACCAACTTAGGATTTTCAAATAAGTAACAACTGCTGTTTATTATTTAATCTGTCATTTACATTGGTACCTACTTTTCACATGGTAGGAAGGCAGAGGTGAATTCTTAATGAATCCACATTGATTCTACATGGTTCATCTAGAATGGCCCACAACACTCTTTTTTTATCTGTTCTTCATTGGCTCCCAGTCAAAGTCCGTATTGACTTTAAAATTTTAGTTCTAACTTTCCTGCGTGGTCAGGCCCCTCAGTATATCACTAACTTGTTGTGTTTCTATTGCGCTGACCCCACCCCCAGTCCAATCCTTGTGAAGCTCCACAAATTCTTCAATCGATTCTGCTTGACAATCCTTAGTGGTTATCCTTGTTGAAGTGTACTTTTCCTCACCACACTTTTTCCTTCCCCTTAACTTCCTATTCATTAATTCTTTTAAAATTTTTAAATTTTGTGAGACCCTGAATTTTGGCTTTTCATTATCTGTAAGCCATTGCCATCTCAATTACAAGAGGTAAAGGCTTGAAATATTTAAGTCTATGTGTAATGAATCCATATATAAGTTTTACTTTCTGAAATGAGTGACAAAAAATATTAAATTTGTCATAAATTTTAAACATTTTGAGCTGTGCTTATAATGTAATACAATATAATAAAACAACTAAAACCCCTCTGTCTCTGGAACCTATTTTGTTCCTCAAGGCCACGCTGACGTTCACTGTTTGTTCACATAATACAAGAAGACAAGCATCTCTAAGTGGTGACACATAAAAGGATGCTGCCTTTTGTAGAATAATGAAAGACCTCGGCACACAGTGAATGAAAGCCCAAAATGAAACTCGCACAATGAATTTGTAGAAAGTAACAAAATTGTATGCATTAGAAGAAATAAACATGCAAACTGCAATTATATTTAAATGAAAGCTGTATTAAATCCATTGCTGCAGTTCATTGCTGCAGGTCAGTCTTGGTTTTGTCGCCATGTTCTGTGTGCCTGGTTTCTGAGTGTTAAACGACGCAAAAGTAAGAGCAAAAAACGTTTTATTTTCTCCTTCTGTACCTGAATGTCAGGTTGTAAGTAAACAGCATGACTTGCTCAGAGGCTGAGGCTTTTTTGAGATAAACACCACTGCATGTTATTTGGAAGGCAGGAGAAATGTGAAATAAATCTGAAATTAGTTGGAAAACATTTGCTCTTGGCTGACACTCCGCATGACACTCCCATGTTAAATTAACAGCAAATTTGATCAACATCCAGAACTATTACATAATCTGGGTTTAGCAAAGATTAACACATCTGAGGAGTAAGTGAAACTGATGAGTATGTGCATGGTACAGGACAATAGGTGAGACTGACTGGCATGAAGTAGGTGGAAAAAATAACTGATTACAGTGGCTGCAGCAGAAAGTGAAAGCAAAAATGTGACATGGGAATAACCTAACCGAAAATACTACCTGAAAGTATACAGAGAATAACTAGAAAAATAAATAATTATCTAACAAGGAAAACGTCCAAATAAATACACAAAAATAAAAAAAAAAGCTCAAAAACTTCCAAAACATGACAATTTACCTCAAAAAACAACCATGTTGAGAAGGCGTAATTGATCAGAGGCTGAACTATTTATAAGGGATTTATTTATTTATTGGGATCATATGCTTAAAGTCCTTTATGTTTAATTTTTGTTTTTAACTGGACAGCTTCTGAACCAGTGCAGCCGAGGTTAGATGGCTGAATAAAAGATTCACAGCTTGTCCGTTCAGGTAACAGCCTTCATGGGGGCAGCTAGCCTGATGGGTTACTCAGCAGGATTCCTACCAGTGTGAAAACTGTGCAGGGTACTGCAGGGTTCTCATCAAATTCACCCTCCTGGCACAAAGTGTTAAAGATTCAACAGCAAATCAGAGCCTTCATTGTTATGCTAAAAGGTAGACGGCCACGCTTATAGGGAGAAGGGTTTGCTCGAAGTGTGAATGCGTGAGTGTGACTTTCAGACTGATGTGCTGGATGTGAAACGTACCTGCATGAGAATAAATAAACACTGACACTGACTCGCCCAATATAGTCTTAACATTAAAGCCCCTTTCCTACCAGTACCTACTGTACTCAACTCGGGTCGGCTCTACATGGTTTGTTTAGTTTTCCTTTACAATTATGTACCATCTCATTGATGACGGGATCGCCATGCCGAGTAGGGACAAATGGAAAAGGGGGATAAGGCAGCAGGAATTCACTGTAAGATTTTTTTCTCTTGGTCTCTGAGTTTCCTGAAGAGTTGCTTATGAGAAAAATAAAGTTTGATGTTTAACTGCTGGAGGGTCAACTCACAGCTCTTCTGATCTCTGTTTCTGCTATTTCACAAAGCTGAAACCAAGACTCAGAAACAAAAGTTTTAGAGATTCAAAGAGCTACACCTCCATGGATGATTTTCCCAACAGCGTACGCTGCATTCAGGTACAGCTGGGACACTAGATTGTCAAAATATCAAAACAACTCTGAAGTGATTTAAACATGTTTTATTCTCAAGTATGGGCACAGGCTTATTTACAAAAGTCTAAACTTTAACATTGAGTGTTTTCAAGTGGTTGTGTTGTATGATCTATCTTTCCAGGTACTATTTCATTGAAAAAAAACCCATCAAATCCAAATCTCCACTCTGTTCTATACTTTCCACTTTTTAAAATTTCAGAACAAAATAAAATCAAATTAATTTCAGAAACTGTCAGTTTACTTCTAATCAAAGTTAAAAAAAATCATATATTTTCATTTATTTTTCTTGATTGAGCATACTGAAAACGTACAGCCTTTAAAACCAGAATATGTACCCAACTGTGATTTTTGTGTACTGTAACACCCCTATATTTAGAGTTAACCATCCAAAAACATGTAAAAAACAATAAGTAAAATGTCCCTTTTATTTGACCTCTAAGGAGCACATGGTTTAGATGCATCTTTCAACAAAAAATGCTCACGTAAGTATAAACACGTGGATGCAAAAAGGTTAAACATTACCAAATGTCTGCCTACTGAGTCTCATTTCTGGGTAAAAACTCTGATAATGAACAATGACTCGTATTAATCAAATCCAATATATCACAACACCCCCAATGACTGTCACGGATCATCAGGAGTTAAGCTTGTTTTCCCAATTTTTCCAGAAGTTCAGAAGATCCGTTTGGGTTTGCAAACTCTTGTTGGTGGTACGTCATCATGGTGATGCTTGGAGGAATGCAAAGCTTCACAGGAATGTTCATAGGGACAAAAGCACAGCAGGAAAAAAATGCAGCTGCTTTATTCATTTGAATGAAACAAAAGCTGGTGCAGTGGGGGGATGAATGCAAAGGCCTCAGGTCAAAGAACGCAGGGACTAATTTTTACAAAGTTTTAGGCATTCACAAATGTTTAGAAAACATACAAACGAACAAAACAAAGACAGAGCTAACATTGTTAATGGAGCCACATGTACCTGAAGGACTCACATCCTCAGTCACATCTACATTGATGCATGTTAACGTGTCTGCTAACTGCTGCCGCTGATCGCAAACTCGTCTCTGTTTCAAATAACAAGAGAAATCATCCAAAGGGAAAGGCTCCTAGAGAAGGAGGCGAGGTGTTAATGGTTTCTCTTGGTCCTGAGATGTCTGCTTTGACACTTAGGGCTTTCATTTACTAACGCAACAACTTACACCTGAGGTAGAGAGGTCCCATGCATATTCAGGCAGCTCTGCAAAAAGGAGATGTTTTGTTTAGTCGAAGGAGTTGGAGACAAGATTTTAAAGCAGTAAAGTTTGATTATCTGGTTAAAAAAGACTTTGCTTTCACATATTAAATGTTTAAGTGTCACTTCTTGTTTCAGCGTTAGATATACAATAAGCTCTTCAAATTATGCATTTTTATTATTTTATTTACTCTGGTTGGTTGGCTGGCTGATAGGAAAAAATTTACTTGTCATCAGAAACTAAAAAAGAAAACAGATTTGAGGAACTAATAGAAATATGTGGCTCTGGAAATTTTCTTTAGACACTAAATGAGACCGAAGGGAAAAAAAAGAACATGAAAAAGTCCCATGGTTTGGAATAGATACGGGGGTTTCACAGAGAGTAAAGGTCATGTCACCAAATGACATATCAACATTTACTTACTTATACACTTACACTTCAGGGATCAGTTTTACTTGTCAGTGAATTGTTTTCGCTTCCCAGGGGTTTTCAGCTGAAACTTAATTTTTCAGTTTTCTAGAAACAAAAGGACAAACATCAATAAATAATTTACCCATAAAGTAATGTTGGTCAGTATGCTTAATTTTTTTTTTTTTTCTGTTGAGCTGGTGTTTTAACTTGTTGGTGTCACAAATTATACTATTTTCAAGCATTTTAATTTCTTTTTTTTATTTTATTAATTTATTTCAGTCATTTGCAATGAAAAATAAAAACAAACAAAAACGGATCAATCGCAAACACAAAGCCAAAGTGACTGAAAAGCTTTAGGCTTAGTTTAGTTTTATTACTTTATTTTGAACATGACTGTAAAATTGTGATCCCCCTGTAGTTGGAACACACCCCGGAGGATGTGATGATCTGACTGTTGTGAATAAGTAATGTCAGAGCTTGCTCTGTCTCCTCTCCTTTCTTGGATTTTTTTCTTAACCTTTGATGGGGAGAGACAGGCTTAAGGACTGCTCCCTGTGTGATTAGTAGTGCAGAAAAATAGGTCAGCAGGCGTACAACGAGGTAAGATGAAGTGCACGCTGGAGACGTTTACGTCAGCAGCTTCTGAAGCAGGACTAAGGAATCCTGCTGTGGAGACTCAGGATTCCTGCATGCACGCTGCTCTTCAGCATGGTTCAGTTCTCTCCCTCCGTTTCATGTCTCCTGACAGCCTGCAGCAGCAGCAGCCGTGTTGTTTAGATCAATCTTTCGCACCACACACAAATACTCAACATGGGAGCATTGCAGCTATCTGAAGAATTTCTTGTTTTCCTCTCAGTTCAACACACTCGAGTTCAACTCATGCAAAGCAACCAGCTCTGCATCTGAATGAGGTTTAATGCAAAGCCTGAGCTACGACAGTGGGAAAGCTTTTTATTTCAGACCACAAGCTACTGAGACATGAGTCTAAATGAGCCAGAAACATTACAGGTGGTTCTAAAAAAACGTAAGAGTCTCATGCGCCCTGTGAAAAGTGGTGGATTATTTGTGATGCTGTGGGCCTGGTTCTTTTCCAAAGCTTCTTGTAACCTGATTGAAGTGCATTGAATTATTAACTCTTTGCACCAGGACAGGTCATTTAGAATAAAAATCGGATGGCCTCTGCCAGAATACTGTAAATGGGTTGTCACTGGGTCCTCCAGTAAGACTGGGTCCGTCAGTAAAACACTGATCCAAATGATAAGGTCAGATTAACACAGATATACTTAATCAGACACAGAATCAACCTTAAACCATGACCTTCTCAGCTCCAGATGGAAATCCTGCAGAAAATCTCTGAGTGGAGCTAAAGAGTAAAGAGCATAAGAGATGATTCAGGACTCTGGATGAATAGAGAAACTGTCCAAAGATGAATGGTCAAAGATCTCTCTCTCTCTGTATGCCATTCATCCTGTAAAAAGTGAAACAAGAAGTGTAACATGAGAGGGTAAAGCTGTGTTGTTAAGGACCCAACTGCATAGAGGAGGACTGAAGGTGCATAATGAGAGCTGATTTGAATGGTTGCAACAGGGGATCTGAAACTGACTGAGATAACCAAGAACTATTAGTTCAAGCAGATCCAATCACTGGATTTACCTACAGTCACGTTTGATCAGCAACAAGGTTGCACCTGTACTTCTTTGCATCCAAGCCACTGGGCTCTTGCAACTAAAACATTGCTGCACTTTGACCATTTTCAGCTTTTTGCAGCTTATTGCAGATTGTCTCTTGCTGTAATCATAAGCTTATTTCTACCTGTTGATTTCACAGACACACGTGCAGAAAATGTTCCTCTTTGATTTGCAGCTGCAGAGCATATGCCTCTGCATCAGGCTGGGATGTTGCACCACAGAATTTTCAAACCCATATGGAAGAACTTCAGCAGTTCATTTATTAGCACTGAAACGGGCTCCGAAGCTGTTGTGATGTGGAGTTGGCCCTGTCTTCTCATAGTGGTACAGTAGTCTCTGAAATGAATGCCAGATCTTGTGGTTGGCTGCCTGGACAGTCTCTAATTTGCCTGCATTTTTATAGCAGCCACCAATTTTCAGAGGCTACATTGACAAAAACTGAAAACATGGCTGTACATTTGTATCTCCAAAGGTTCCCAACAAACACAAATGAGAGAAAAACTTCAAACTTCAAAGCAGATCCCTCGGGATAAGTTAAGGATCCTGTCTGGGAACTTTTAAACTCATTAAAAGGATAGTTCATATTTTTACCAGCATTTAAAAAAGTACTTCCTCTGTCCTTTTTAAAAAAACAAAAAAGAGTCTTGTGCATATTTCTGTGAAGCTGCAGGGATTTCCATCGCAAATTCCCTCTTTTTTTGTTTCAAAGGTATTTGAACAGGAAGCTCGGCGTTGGACAAAGAGTTAAAAATACATCCTTTGTGCACTTGACAGCAAAAGGGCCAGTTTCCTTTAGGATGCCGTTTATTCCAAAATAAGGAAGCGTATTTCTTTGAAAGGATGCTTGTTTGCTTTAAATGGTAAATGTTGGTCACTGCTATGAGAAAGGGTCAGTCAGAAAACGTGACAGTTAACGCTCACAGGTTCCATCATAGGGTCAGTCAGCGTGACACTGTATCATGCAGACTAGCCCGGCTAAAGGAGTTATCCAGTAAACAGCTGAGTAAATAATTCTCTTGTTCTTGCAATCTGTTGATCTGCTGAGGAGGTCCACAGCTGAGGAAAGCATGTCCACTGTGGGTAAAGTTACAAGTGTTCTGAATCAGGAACTCTGGCTTTCATGGTGCATCTCAAATCTGTGGCTATGCAGATAAGTTTATGGGAACATAATAGAATTATAACAGAAATCAATAAATAGGCCACTCCAAAACTTTTTTAAAGGCATTCAGAGGTGGTCTCATTACAGTGCTTTGTATCATTGTCCTGCTACACATCCAAAGTGTGACTGGGCTTCAGGACCTGTACTGATGGATGGACATTATCCTGCAGGATGTTCTGGTAGCTCGAGCGAGCAAAATTCATAATTCCATCAGTCATTCAATTCAATTCATTTTATTTATATAGCATCAATTCACAACACATGTTGTCTCAAGGCACTTCACAAAGTAATCCTAACCATTGAACAGTGCAGTCAGATTCAGTTATTTATAAAAAAATTGGATAAAAAGTTCTTCTATCTGAGGAAACCCAGCAGATTGCATCCAGTCAGTGACTTGCAGCATTCCCTCCTCCTGGATGAGCATGTAGAGACAGTGGACAGTCACTGGCGTTGACTTTGCAGCAATCCCTCATACTGAGCATGCATGTAGCGACAGTGGAGAGGAAAAACTCCCTTTTAACAGTTATGGTCATCCAGGTCTTCAGGAAGCAAAGCAGCCCCAGATCCTCATACTACCACCCCCATGTTTGACAGTCAGTATGATGGTCTTTTTCTGAAATGTTAGTTCAGATGTAATGGGACCCTCCAAAAAGGTCAACCTTTGTCCCGTCAGTCCACAGAATAAAAAACAAAACAAAACTTACAGCTGGAAATGGAGCATGAGCAAAAACTGGTTTAACATAACGGGCTGGCAAGGCATAAACAGAGACAAAAGTAATAATCAGACAATGAGGCAGAGACTGGAGAAGGCATAAATTGTGTAGAGCACAGGTGAGACAGAGAGACTGATTGGCAATGCACAGGTGGTCTGAATGAAACTGATTACTAGATGACTGTGGCAGGGAGTGATAACTTAAACATGAATGAGCTGAACAGAGATAATCCAACCAAAGAAAAAATCTTACAGATGTAACAGAACATAAACTAAAATGCACCAGAATACGATAGAAACCAAACCCAAAGAAATTCAATTCAGTTCAGTTCAATTCAGTTTTATTATATATAGCGCCAATTCACAACAGATGTTGTGAATTGAAAGCACCACCTGGAGAACATAAAGAATAATGATCATAGGCAAGACCTAAATATAATAACAAAGAGATGCTGAAAAAAATTTAAAAATAAAAATAACTTAAAACACCTAAGAATTTGGAAACTTGGAGTCATTTTGGTTGACTAACTTCTGCTGGGAAGGTTTAAAACTGCTTGTTTTCTCCAGATTATGGCTCTCCCTTTGGTTCACTACCATCCCAAAGTCTAAGAAATCATGTCAGTATGGACATGATGCATGTCTCTTGCAAAAAGAAAAAGGGAGTCCAAGTCAGTGCTATCAAGGTGCTCCAGCTGAAGTGGTGGGTTGGTGGGATGAAATAAGGAAAGAGTACCACTAACATTAAGCTCCTGGGCTGGCCTCTGCAAAGCAACAACCTCAATCGTACTGAAAATGCATCAGCAGGGCTTAAAATCTGATCCATGCCGGTAACCCAATTTACAATCTAAATGAGCTCTTCTGCTAAGAAGAGAGAACAAATATACATCCAGACCGATGCCAGAAACATGTTAATGGCAACGAAAACTCGTGGTCATCGTGCAACTTGCTCAGAAACCAACAAATGTTGATGTGGGTATATTGGATTGCAAAACAACATAACAGATTCATTTAACAAGACAGATTTATTTATATGACAGACGAATGTTTGCTTTGAAATCCAATGTGAGGTAGCATCTCTGAAGTCACTTGAGTTAAATATATTTAGTTCAACTGTTTTTGAGTTAACTTGGTACCATTTGGTGTCTTGTATTTATGTGTTTTTTATTTTATCTTTAAATTCTTTGGACATCAATCTACACCTGCAATCAGCTTTAACCTGGCATATTTACTAAATCCACAATCCTCCACCCCCCACACACACACATTTGGATCCCAGTGCCTCCAAGGACTTTGTCCCATTTAAGTCACCAAGGCGACCCTCCCTCTCAGTGGCTGAGGAATGTAAAGCATGTCTGTCCTCAGCCTGTTTTCTCAGAACAGACGAACGTCCACATTTCTCCTGGTAAAGTGACCCTGACCACGCAGGAGGAGCCTTTCCTCTCCAACCAACCCCCATAGTGCTGTCAATCAGGGCTCAGTTCCTGGGAACAGCTGATGGAAGCTACTCCTTACTGAACGAGGAATGAGTTGATTTAGCCGGGAATTACTGAGCGATCCCCATAGGACCAACTGGCTCAGCTTTAAACATCTTACTGTGCTATTTAAAGCACAAGAAAAATATACACATCTACTCGAAGGTTTGAGGCTAAATTTAGTACGCTGTGAGATTGAATTTTATTTTTATAAAATCTGTTAAGAATTGTTGTTAATAAAATACAGATTTTATGCAAAGAAAGTGAATTTTAAATGATTTAATGCTAATTCACCTGCTTTTTTTGAGTCTTGAATGCAAGAGTCACCAGATATAATAAAGCAGAAGCAAAAGAGGGAAAGAAACAAAAGTAAAACTTGTTTCATCAAACCAACTTTCTGTGGGGGTTCTGCCACAAACCCTGAACAGGTTCCTCAGGTCCCCAAGAACAATACGAGTAAACTGACGACTCCATTTTTTATTTGGGAAAGAGTGAAATTCACATAAATCACCAACTGTGTTAATCTGAAATCATATATAACCAGCTTAGATTCTGATAATGCTTTAGCAAGCAGAATAGACCAAATGTTTCTTAAATATACTTTCATTGAAAAATACTACCAATAAGGTATTTTAGATTTTGAACTAGAAATGATGCAGTCCACAAACAGTGAAATATCACAGCAACATTTTCACTGAATCAGAATCTTAAAATCAGATGCCAACTTTGTCAGAATTTTAAAGTCCTGAGTTTGGTCAGTTTATATTTAAAGACAAAATATTAATAACTTTAATGTAAAAATCCAAGAAAAAAGTGAAAACTTTCATTAACACATAAAAATAAAACACATTTCTACAGAAAAAATTAATACATGCCATTTTGACTTGCTTCCTTTAATAGTGACTGAACTGGTTTCCAGTCTGGAGGCTAAGGGGAAATTTTGCCTAGCTCATAAAGGTAATTTATTACCCGGCTGTTTTTGTTTCACCTGGCCTCAGCTGTGCTAGAGGAAGCAGCTGCAGGGGCATTCAGAGGAGCTACAAGGACCCGGCAATGTCTCCAAAATAATAATATCATTAATGGTCTGAAAACACAGAGGAGCTGCACAGCGGAGCCAGCAGGTTCTCGTCCAGGAAGTGTCTGTAATTAGGCCGAGCAGCTGGTAGTCTGGGATGTGTATGTTTTCTGCCTCTTTGTCATCCCAACTCATAAGAGCCTAATTTATCCTACCGAAGGATTTAATTCAATTCAATTCAGTTTTATTTACATAGCGCCAATTCACAACACATGTTGTCTCAAGGCACTTCACCAAGGGTTTGAAATGGTTCGGGGTTGTTGGGGAGGTTAGAATAAACTACTGAGTGTTAGAGTTTGGCCAGTCTAGAATGGGCTGCGTAGCAGTACTAAGTAAAATAATAAACTGATAAAGTTTGTCCATCTAGAGCCCACTGGTGGCCATTGTTATACTAAAAACCACAAGGACTGGGGGTACCTAACTCTGTCAGACTGATTATAACCATTGGAAAAGAGAAGGGGTCATACAGGTAGCAGAAATGGAGGGTGTGTTTGCACCTCAACCATAACTGAGCCGGTTTAGGCTAAACCTGACTCCCCCGTACTCCAACCAACAGGGAGGGAGGAAGACGGAGGTAAAAAATAATTAGAGTGTTGTTTCCTGTTGCATTGTGTGAAAGGTGGGTAATTTTAAAATGGGCTCAGTCAATTCAATCGAATCATATAGATTTCAAGTCAGGTTCATACATTCCAATTAATCCTAACCATCGAACAGTGCAGTCAGATTCAGTTATTTATTCAAATTAGTTAAAAAGTTCTTCTATCTAAGGAAACCCAGCAGATTGCATCCAGTCAGTGACTTGCAGCATTCACTCCTCCTGGATGAGCATGTAGAGACAGCGGACAGTCACTGGCGTTGACTTTGCAGCAATCCCTCATACTGAGCATGCATGTAGCGACAGTGGAGAGGAAAAACTCCCTTTTAACAGTTATGGTCATCCAGGTCTTCAAGAAGCAAAGCAGCCCCAGATCCTCATACTACCACCCCCATGTTTGACAGTCAGTATGATGGTCTTTTTCTGAAATGTTAGTTCAGATGTAATGGGACCCTCCAAAAAGGTCAACCTTTGTCTCGTCAGTCCACAGAATAAAAAACAAAACAAAACTTACAGCTGGAAATGGAGCATGAGCAAAAACTGGTTTAACATAACGGGCTGGCAAGGCATAAACAGAGACAAAAGTAATAATCAGACAATGAGGCAGAGACTGGAGAAGGCATAAATTGTGTAGAGCACAGGTGAGACAGAGAGACTGATTGGCAATGCACAGGTGGTCTGAATGAAACTGATTACTAGATGACTGTGGCAGGGAGTGATAACTTAAACATGAATGAGCTGAACAGAGATAATCCAACCAAAGAAAAAATCTTACAGATGTAACAGAACATAAACTAAAATTCACCAGAACACGTCAGAAACAAAACCCAAAGTTTTATTATATATAGCGCCAATTCACAACAGATGTTGTGAATTGAAAGCACCACCTGGAGAACATAAACAATAATGATCATAGGCAAGACCTAAATATAATAACAAAGAGATGCTGAAAAAAATAAAAATAACTTCAAACACCTAAGAATTTGGAAACTTGGAGTCATTTTGGTTGACTAACTTCTCCTGCGAAGGTTTAAAACTGCTTGTTTTCTCCAGATTATGGCTCTCCCTTTGGTTCACTACCATCCCAAAGTCTAAGAAATCATGCCAGTATGGACATGATGCATGTCTCTTACAAAAAGAAAAAGGGAGTCCAAGTCAGTGCTATCAAGGTGCTCCAGCTGAAGTGGTGGGTTGGTGGGATGAAATAAGGAAAGAGTACCACTAACATTAAGCTCCTGGGCTGGCCTCTGCAAAGCAACAACCTCAATCGTACTGAAAATGCATCAGCAGGGCTTAAAATCTGATCCATGCCGGTAACCCAATTTACAATCTAAATGAGCTCTTTCAATTCTGCCAATTAATCCTAACCATCGAACAGTGCAATCAGATTCAGTTATTTATTCAAATTAGTTAAAACGTTTTTCTATCTAAGGAAACCCAGCAGATTGCATCCAGTCAGTGACTTGCAGCATTCACTCCTCCTGGATGAGCATGTAGAGACAGTGGACAGTCACTGGCGTTGACTTTGCAGCAATCCCTCATACTGAGCATGCATGTAGCGACAGTGGAGAGGAAAAACTCCCTTTTAACAGGAAGAAACCTCCAGCAGAACCAGAACCAGGCTCAGTGTGAGCGGCCATCTGCCACGACCAACTGGGGGTTTGAGAGAACAGAGCAGAGACACAAAGAGAACAAAGAAGCACTGATCCAGGAGTACTTTCTATGGGAAGGAAAAGTAAATGTTAATGGATGTAGCTCCTTTAGTCGTTTCATCTAGAAAGAAAGAACAGATAAACTCTGAGCAAGTTTTCAAGTTTAGAGTATAAGAGAGATCACATACAGTTAGTCACAGTAGAAGCTCAGTCAGTAGCTATGTCAAGGAGAAAACAGGGTTAAACACTGAAAGACAGGGTCAAGTGTATCATCGGTAGAAGGTGAGCATGAAGTTGTTGGCAACAGAAGCTTGGACGATGCACCTCTCCAGGAAGGAGGGGGCATCCAACTTCAGTTGGATTTTATGTACAGAGGAGAACCATTTTTGCAGTTTGATTTAAGTACTATTTTTTTTCAGTTGGCTATTGTGATTTAAATAAGGAAATATGTTTTTGTTTCGTTTAATTTGGACACATAAGAGTGATTCAATTACATAATAATTTATCATACAGCTTTAAAAGATAATGAAACTGTACCACTTTTTGTATCTCTAAGAGTGACTTGAGAGAAACAATGAGCCATTGCCAAGACAAACCAACTCCACCCACCTCCTCCTTTTCTTTTTTTACTCCTCCTGTTCCAAGAACAGCAGGGTGAGAGGACACCCTGCCCTGGATTGATAGAAAACACCCACAATGTGTCCACCTCTGCATTGCAATACAACAAGATCTGAAGGATTCTCAGACAGAACTTTTTCTTAAAGCTTTCTCCTTTTCTAATCTCCAGTTTACTCTCGCAGCACGGCCCTCCTGGTTTGGGGATGAAGAGTATAACCAGAGGTTAAAATGAAACATTTTCATAAAAAGTGAAGCTAATGGTGAGTTGGGATGGGTCAGTGAAGTGGTGACAAGTCATGTTAAACAGAATGCTATGAGTAATAATTGTCACCTGTTTTAAACAAATTAATGTTTAATTTAATTTAATTTAATTAATTAGAATTAGAATTGTGCACTATTTAGGGAGGCTCACTATATATTTACAGATCTTTTTTTAGGGACTTTAGTCAAAACAAAGGTGAGAAAATAGGTCTGGTGTTGATAATCAACCTGTTAAGTTTGAATGAACTTGATCCAGCTGAAGGTGAGAGGGGTCTTCAACTGAAAAATGTCTCGCTGACAGGCTGAGTGATGTTGATACTGAATCAATGGTTGCTATGGTTATTCCCACATTTTTCTGCGAGAAAGTGGAGCACAAAGCATCACTATTTTCAAGCAGGCAAACACAAACAGATATTAATCAAAGCCTTAAACAAAGTCGCTGTGTGAAAACCGTAAGACATGTCAAATAAATTCTTGAGCCGTGAGTGGCAGAACCATCTGACAGCCGATTATAATGAGAGTTAATGAGAGTCTGGGTGAATGTACTCCATCCACACTCTGGGGAGATTTTACAGAAAACAGTCAGTCCTTCATCCCTGGGAGACATACTGGGTGAAAGCAGAGAAAAATCCTAATGTTCTGATGTATAAAATGTACACGTGAAGTCAAAACTGAAGGTTTAAATCCAATTTTATTTTGATTATTTCACAGAGTTGAAAAGTAGAGCATGAGACATCACACTCTAAGCCAAGGGTGTCGAGAGTCGGGCCTTCACGGCCGGTGTCCTGCATGTTTTAGATGTTTCTCTGCTTTAACACACCTGACTCAGGTGATTGGAGTAATTGCAGTAAAAGCCCATTCATCCGCCATCAATGGAAATCAGGTGTGCTGAAGCAGGGAAACATCTAAAACATGCAGGACATCGGCCCTCAAGGACCCACTCTAGTTACCTATCCTCTAAGCTGAACATTCTGCGCTCAAACCTAAAAGAGATTCAGAAAACCCTAAAGCTAACTCTAAAAGTATAAATTACCTAACAAATAAAATAATTTATTCATTTCAAAAAGTCTAGTTCTTTCATCAACACAGAACAATGTGTCTTTACTAAAAGTAAAAGCACAGTAATCCTAATAAAGCATCGTGTCTTCGTGTATGGGTTGAATGGGTGTTTTCAGTGCTGGGGAAGAAAGGCCAACAAAAAAATTACGATGGAAGCAGCAAAATAAAAGACACTTGGCAAATATTGATGTAATGCTAATGCACTGGCTCCGTTAATGATGGTTGTTTTTAGTTGTTGGTTTTTGTTTTAATATTTCCAAATATGACTAAAATAAAAGTAAATTAAACAACACTTATGCTGCTCAGTGGGCCTGCATGACTGATAAATCTCCTGATATAAACTGTAAAACATCTCAGAGCTATCTGAAGCTTTCTTGGTGGAGTCCTGGTCTTTGAAGCACTAATCTTGTGACGCACAGAGAGAAGCAGTGGGTAAACAATCAGAACCAGGGTTTCTCTGCATGGTCACGTCTACATCACCCCTGTTTAATACTGGTAGTATTGACTACCAATAGATTATTTATCTAATCTTCTCACCAAATATACTGCTTGTTGTTGTCTTCACTCAGAGGTTCAGAGTATTCTAATTGTTCCAAGCTTCGAACTGAAGACCAGCGGTGACAGAACCTTTTAGTCCGCAATAGTTATTTTGTTTTAATAGTTTTTTTGAACAGCGCTTTGTGAAAGCTTTGTCTGTAAAAGATGATTAACAACTAAACTTGACTTACTTACTTACAGTAGATATAGTGGGATGCAAAAGTATTAATACACCTTGAATGTCACATTTTATCATGCAAAAACCAAAAATGTCACTGTGGTCTGTTGGTATTTTCTGTGATTGACCAATGCATAATAGTATTGTGCATAAATAAAATAAAAGTAAAAGCATAGATGGTTTACAAAGCTAAAAAGTAAAAAGAAAGCTAAAATCTAAAACATCTGGTGTACATTTCTAACAAACTCCATGATTTTATTGTTTGTACAACCACCTTTCACAGCAGTTCCAGTTACAAGTCTTTTGGGGTATGTTTCTACCAGCTCTCACCATCTGAAGGCTGAAAATGTTCTTCTTTACAACATTGCTCAGGCTGAGTCAGATTTCATGGAGAACGTTCATAAATTTTCCAAGTGTTGCATCAGATTGCCAATTTAATTAAGATGTGGACTTTGACTGGGCCATTCTAACACATCAGTATGATTGTATATAAATTATTCCATTGTAGCTCAGACTGTGTATTTAGGGTTGTCATCCTGCTGGAAGGTGACCTTCCACCCCAGTTTCAAGTGTTTCGCAGCCTCTAACAGTTTTTTTTTCCAGGTTTGCCCTCAATTGAGCTCCAGCCATCTCTCCATCAACTCTGATCAGCTTCTCTGTCCCTTGTGAAAACAAATGTCTCAACACCATGATGCTGCCACCACCATTTTTCACCAGAGAGATGGTGTGTTGAGGGTGTTAGTTTTCTGCAACACAGCATTTTTTAAGTAGACCAAAAATGTTTAAGCCAGATTTTTTGACCAGAGCAACTTTGCTGTGTCCCCAGCATGTTTTCATCTTCTATTCAATTTAAGAAATTATATAAAGAAAAAACACAGACATTACGAACTTAAAAAATGTTATGATGTTGTAGGATGTTTGTTTTAGGTTTGTGATGGTGGCAGCATCATGCTGTGGGGATGTTTGTCTTCAGTGCGGATGGGGAAGCTGGTCAGAGTTTATGGGAAGATGGATGGAGTTAAATCAAGGGCAATCCTGTTCGAGTCTTCAAAAGACTTCTATATCGTAAAATCCCAATGAAATATATTAAAATGTGTAAGTGACAAAATCTAGAAATGTTTAAGAGGTACAAATACTGAACTTTTAAAAAGACTCTCTGAAACACACAGAAATTCATCCCTGCCTCTTCATCCCTCACCGTTATTCATTTATTAATGTATGTGGGAGCATGATGCACGAGCTATTCCGCAAAGCATCACAACAAGACTTAAAGTAGGCATCATGAGCTACAGCTTCAAATGAACTGCACTGCCCACAGTCAGAAAGTCCACTTATCCCAGAGTGCCCACACTCTTTTTATTCCACTACGCAGCCTTAGAAACAGAACCACCCACAGACTGAAAACAGAAAACTGGACACGATATCCAAGATTACATAATTCTGAGCTTTTATGTAACCAGGCCGAGTCAGTGAGTTGGAAATGGCATTTTTCCTTTATGTGATGTACTTTCTCACCATTTCCTTTTACAGGATGAATAGATTGAAAAAGTGATGCAGATGGCTTCTCACAGCTGGCCGGTCTTCAGCCTACAAAGTCATGTGCCACCACAGGTCCAGATGGACTCAGGCTTCCAGTTTTATTTTCACCTTTTTTAAATGTTGTTGAATAAAACGCATTTACAGAGACTGAAGACTGGACAGAAAGACATCTGTCTGATTAAAATGTGAGACAAACTCAACAATTCTGGAAGAAAGTTGGCAGAAAGAAAAAGCAACAAGATAAAAACCTAAAGCAGGCATTGGCTGGTATGTGATTTTCTTAAGATATGATAGCGCTTGGTAAAATTAATTTCTTTCAGGGTACAAAAATGTATAGAAATGATCTATTCACTTCTATTTAAAACAAGATGTAAAAGTCATAGCATGCACTCAAATATATCAGTTGTGATATCAATCAGTAGTTTTCCAATGCTTTTCGCACAGAATTACATCCATGTTTGCGTTTCTGCTGTTTTAGTTAATCAGGCTGTCCGCTTAGGATGATCGTAGCTTGAAAACAGTTACCTCATTAACAGTAATCGGTGGCGTTCCTTTGGTATCCTTGCAATGAGCATTTGTGTTTTTCACAACCAGAAATACATTTCCTGAATGAATGCAGAATTTGTGTTTCCTGTAAGCAATTGAAAGTGTGGTCACCTTGTTATAACCAGCTGACCAGCAATGTGCAGCAGCAGGTCAGGGAGGGGGAGTATTGCCTCACCATGCTCCATAGAGCAGCAATGATGAATATAATGACAATGTGATTTTTAACATTTTGTTAATACCTTTCAATACCTTGATAACAGTAACCAGCCCATGTCTGAATTTAATAAAGACACACCGTAATCTGCCAACCATAGAAATTCATAGAAAAAGAGTTCCGATATTATCTTCTTCACGCACAAGATCCCAAAGTGCCATTTGCTGTCGCTCTGTTTGACCCAGATCAGACCTCTGATAGCTGCATCCAGATAAAATCAGAGAGCGCAGCCGTGTTTTCCTAGCATTGGAGGAGGAAAAGGAACATTGCTCTTTTGAGGGAATGAAAGCAAGCCACTCTCATGCCTGCTGCTAAATTGCCCAAAGGACTTTAATGATTGATTGCTGTTGCAGCCTTAAAGGCAGCGTTCAGGGAATAGATACTCCATTCAGAGCAGAACGCTGAGAAAATACTTTCAGCGTCAGGAAATCGATAAAGTTCTTGTTTTTGGAAAGGGACACCCCAAAGGAACTTAACATGATGAACTTTGAACCTTTATGTCAAGGATAAATTGTAACTCAAGAATCTGATGCTTATCAGTGTGAATTCCAAATATTAGCAGCATGGAAAAAACTTTTGGTTCTCTTCTTATCTGGATTTCTTTGAGAAGGGGACACAGTTCATCACATTAGTTTAGTGTCATGCAACTTCACAAAACAAGTTCTACTTTTAACTGCATTTTATTTTGATCCATTAAGAGCGGAAACTCATTATTATATAACTACTAAGAAGGCTCTCTAGTATGTTATTATTTTTAAATGTTTTTAAGTCTAATTTAGTTCTATTTTAATTGTAGGTATCAAACCTAATTATAAGAGGCTCTAAATACATTTATGTCATGATGTTTGGTTTCCTCATGCTCCTGTTATTCTCTGTGCTCTCTCCACCTCATTTTACCTTCCGACGGCCAGCTGCGCTGCATTTCAGTCCTTAGCACATCATCAATATATAGTCATATATGTAGCTACGTTTCTGTGAATTGGTTTTGTCTATGTTCTGACAGGTCCAAGATCTCTTTGCACCTAAAAAGGTACTTACACATCTTACGCAACAATAAAGATAATTGTAAATTTAGAGACAGACGTTTTGTTGAGAATATGCACTTCTGCATTTGTTTTTTTTCTCTTGCTCTTCTTCTCAGCATTTGTTCTTCTCTCATCCTTTTAGAAAGCCAGAGGACGCCTCTGTGTCTCTGCAGGAGGCATAATTAGCCTCATCTTCCTCCATTGGCTGTCTCCTTCGATCTTGCCTATGGCACTGTTTGTAAATTACCTCTCCTCACTGTGATGGTTCCTCTGGCAGGAAAGCTCATCCATGACTTCCCTGCAAAACAGAAAGTTCAGCTCTTGTTCTGAAAGAGATTCACATGCCATAGCGCCCCAGTTTTTTTTTAGCCTCCTCAATGTCACTCTCAAAGAAATCCAACAACTCTTAGAAGTAATCTGTGTTGAAGTATCCAGAAGGTTTAAGCGAACTGAGGTGACTGTTTTGAAAGAGAGGCTTCAGTGGAGAACAATAATAACTCCCATGGAAAAATCTTGGTAATTTTATGTAATTTTTATTTTAAACAAGCATTTATGCCTCTTTTGGAACTGACCATAACTGAGCCTAGGCAAGGTATAGTACAGTTTCAAAAGGTTGCTGTTTCAAAACCACTAAAACTTTGTCTAGGATGTATAAAACATAGAACCCCTCTTGCCCTCCTCCTTCAGCTCCTTCAATCTGTCAGTCAGCTGTATATCATGGTCAAAAGTAGAAGAATCCTAAGAAAAACTATCCATACAAAACAACAAATACTGTTATGGCACTGATACAAGATGAGCAGCAATCATAACTCTTTTTAAGGTGACACTGTTTTGATGCTTACAGTAACCTACGAGAGTTACCATGTCTGTTTGTAAAATAAACAGCCTACTGTAGGGTCGCTACTATAGCTAATTAACTTGCTTTCAAACATCTAAACTAATAAAAATATCTCTTGGATCCCTGACTCCAGCTGCAATTCACACATTGTGATATTTTTCACAAACTCTTGAATGCGCTTTGCTTCACAATCTTTGTAAGGCTGCAGCTTTTCCTGACTGAATGTTATGCATGCTAAACATCACATGCTGCGCAGGGTGATCTGTGGCCGGTTCTTCAAAAGCAGAAATGATTGCACTTAAACCCGACAGCAGGAGGTTTAATGTAGCCCTTGCAGATCAAACATCCACCGCTGCCTCCAGGCGGCAGGTACACTGTAGCGTGGCATTTTAAACTCACCCAGCGAGGCATGAATATGTCACCATTTGTCTGAATGCAGGAAAAATAAAGAAGGAGGGCAGTTGTAGCCTGATGTTAGAAGAGTAGGCTGGTTTTACCAAAAGAATAAAAAAACATTATGCTCATTTACAAGTGCTGTAGTTGTTTTGAGTCTTAACATTTTCTGCTATGTTCTGTTTGGCATTTTATTTGAGGGTGAATGGTGCAAACAGAAAAGTAAAAGTGCTTTTGTGGACAATGAGAAAGTAAACAAGTCCATCCCACTGCATAGCCATGATTATGTCCAGTGTGTGTAAAATAATACAGAATACTATTAATACAATGTGTTGACAACGTGAGATTTAAAAGCCTGACAGCTGGTTTAGTCTAGTCGACATGCCTCGAGTTGCAGCCATTTGTTCGCAGTGTTATGTCTGACAGGGGATTTGATTTACACGTTCCACTCTGTCATAAACAGAGGCCTTTTCTCCTCCCTCTCTGTGCCCTCTGTCACTCCCATGTCTTATATAACTCATCTTATCAGTAAAGGACCTCTGACATCTTCACATCTCACAGCAATTCTCAAGATGTGAGGAAGAGGATCAAAATGAAGCACGCTCAGGCTGTCACACGTCCATGCCTCTCATTAAAGGGTCATTCTTTACATAACTGATGTCTTGAACTTGATCCAGATCAGTTTATATAACATTTGCTTTCCCCTGGTGCATGAGTTAGGTCCTCACATCTACATGTCATGTTTGGATTTCAGAGTGTAGCTTCATGATGGAGGTTCAGCACAGAACAGTTTGTTTGGTTTTACAGCAATAAGCATTATGTAACTGATGAACTCTTCGTTTTTCATCTCTTTGCAGAACTAATACTGGATTTAGAGAAATTCAGGTCAGTGTGCCTTAATTGTGCACAAACTCCTACAAACTCCTGCATTGTGTACACACATGGCTTTATATTATTCCAAAAGGTTACACAAAGTAACCTTCGCATCCAAAAAACCTGTAAAACTGGGTCATCCTGTGTTATATAGTTACATAATATAACATCCCATGTTCATAGAGCCGGATTATGAGACCAAGATTTAGCACACCCAGGCAGCTGCATCTCCTGTCACCAAGCTCACATCGGACCCAACCTCAACATCCGTCTATAGATACAAATGGAGGACCCTAACGCACCCCAACCCTCCGAGGACCTGTCTCAGAGAAGGTGCCCTTGAAAACATTGCTCCCCATACAGTATTACGGAGTCACCCAAACCTGTAAAAGCTGCCCAGGTTTAGCCTTACAAACACCGACATTCAGAGGGAGCTCTGAGTAGAGCCTCTGCTGCTTTAAATCAAAAGTTGTCGGCTGAGATGGTTCGAGTACCTAATCAGGAGCCTTCTTAGGATGTTTTCTGGGCATGCCGCACTGGGAGGGCAAATCCAGAACTTTCTGGAGGGACTAAGTATCCTTTCTTGATTTGGAATGACTTACAATTTCCTAGATGAACTAGAGAGTGCTGTAAGGATTATGATTATTGATTAATTAATATTCATCAAGAATTATAATTTAAAAACATAATTTGAAAAAAATTTATTTAACCAAAAACCATCACTTACGAATAGAAATCAGAGATATCCTCTGGTGTTGTGATTATGGGCTCAAAGCTCTTTTAATAATTAGAAATTATTAACCAAAACCACCAACTGTCACTGTTTATTCAATCACTTCACCGAAGGTGGAGGAACTTCGACCTTGTTTTGACAGATTAATCACTCTTGCACAAAATAAACACAAACGCTTCTCTTAATTATATATATGAAGATTTATTGAAGCCAAATAATCCTGATATGCCATTATTCTGGTCCAAAACCATCACCTGACTAACAAGCACCGTTCTACACAAAGGGAATAACAATGGCAGCCTAACAATAATAATAAAGAAAAATATATATGCGCATTTAGTGTCTATGAAGATCAAACCAGTAGTTTTATGGACAAAATGTGTAATTTGGGTTAAATGGAAAGAAATTCTCCTGGTGTTGATGTCTCAATTGCAGCGATCAGCTGATAAAACAGTGGGGCCACGCCCCTTTAGCCACGACCAGCTGATCGTCCCAAATCTTGACAAAGAGTCATAAACTCTGAGGCAGGAACTCAGTGGAAAATCTCCAGCAATAAAACTGAAACAAAGAGTGGTCGGGGGAGACCCAGACCGCAGTTGCTTTGAATGAAAAACTTTTAAAAGTCCAACTTCTAACTCCTGGCTGATTTGAGATCAGCCGGACAAAACATGAACCACGCACGATTCAGCAGCAAATCAAAACACAGCTCAGCATAACATAATTCAATCAGTATTGCATGCAACAAGTTAATACCTTAGATTAACTACTGGTGATCCTACATCACCTTAACTGCCTCATCCTGCCCAGACCTCTAAATGCATCTATCCGGTTTAATATGAAAATAACAAAATTACTTTGAAGTTGATTTCTGCTCTCCACCGGTCGAGGATGGATCAGGTCTGAAGAAAAAAGGAGGGGAGGGGGATCACGCGTCAGTGATCAAATTAAAGAAAAGAAAACGGTAATTTCTCATCCGTCCAGGAGGGGAAAAGATGAACCGTTAGTCGACTGCATTACACAAGGAGGAAAACTCATCTCCTTGGACATAGAACCTCTGTGGGTTTCCACCTGCGCTGGGTGTCGGCGCGGTCTTCGATCGGTAAATAAATCTCCTGATCTTCTCGTATCAGACAGATTTCCAGCTTTCAAGCTCTTCCGGGAATGTCCTCCTGTTAGACAGGAGGGAAATGGCACTGAAACTTCATCTCCTCTGGGTTTTACACTCTTGGTGACATCAGAGCTGCGACGTCTGTTGAGCTGCGTGTGTCAAAATGTGCGACCAAAATGGATGACCCTAACAGTGCAGTTGGGTAAAGTATTTAATGACTTTACACTCAGAAGCTGTCATTCATGGATGGATGGATGGATGGATGGACATGTTACTATCATTGCTTTCATTTAGAAAAGATGGAGCACATGTTTTTGTTTTGTGTTCAGTGGTGTGGCAGAAAATATGGAGATGATGCTACAAACAGCACTCCACGCCAAACGAATGCAAAAATGGCTGCTGCAACCAGGGACTGAAAGATCTTGTCCACTTTTGGCTTCCAGTTTCTACAGCAGCCATGGAGAGAGAATGGTGGACTTGCAGAACGCCAAACAGGGCAAAATGAAACTGCTTGCTGTTACTCCTGGGAGCAGCTAATAATATTTTATCATCATTAGGTATGATATGAAGCTCTAACCAAATGGCACCATGGTGTTATTTTCTGTATTTTCATGGTTCTCCCTACTAGTGCGGGGCTGAAGACAGCATCTTTAAGTTCTGCTTCTGCTGTTTGCCTGTGTTCTGGTGTTTTTTTTTAAGCACATCATGGCAGACTGCGTTCTTGGTCCAGTGGGATCAAAGCTCCCTTTGACAATGGATGTGTCAGGACAAGGCTTCAAGGCTGTCTGTCAGGACTGATGGCTGGAAGGAATCCTTTTTTAAATTCCCAAGCAGCTGAAATCAGAGGGAGCCATTTCATCTCAAACATTCTCCTGTTTTCTGTTTTTTGACGATTCCCAGAAGGTTCAGCAAAAGGATTTTTATTTATTTATTTTTTTGTCATTTATGTCTCCTCTAAACAATGTGAAGTCTGATTCTTCTTTAAAGGTTACTGAACTCATTGTCATGTATGTGCTTTCAAACCCAGCAGTGCAGTAAAATAAAATACCACAATGCATGACTAAAGCATTTTAACTCACCAATGATGCTCCTCAGTCTCTTCTATTTGTCTTGACTATTTTTCTTTTCCCAACTCTCTTGTTGTGCAGGTCAGCTTTATGAAGTTGCTTCATCCTTGGTTAATTAGATTAAGAAAGGTATTATAATGTTCTGACAAAGTGTTGTCTAAATGGCAGGTGGCTTTATCTGTGTTAGGTGTTTGAGATGTTTTCATGTTTCTGTTTTATTTTTCTGTGTTTCATTATTTTCTATATTTTTGCCCTATTTAGGTATTCCTTAGCCTTCTGCCTTGTCCACCTCTCCTACACAGAGATGGCTGTTGATATCTGAGCACAGGACATGTGACACAGCAAGCAGCCACTGCAGTCTCTCTGTTGACATTATAGGTTGAAAATGGCTCAGATTATATGCAATAAACCCAGATTCGATCAAAACATTCTATCGACATACTGTAATACAATTGTGGAAGATCAGCACACATAAATATGGGATTATTAGGAACCCGCTGTGCAAAACATGGCTGCTTGTCTCGCTGTGAAGGTATCTGTCATAATCACAGACAGCACACTAACAACAGATATCAGCAGCTGAGCTTTTTCAGAGACTACCGAAATGGATCAACAAAAAATGCAGTGATTGAGACCCCGAGCTAATAACGGAATGGGTCGGGACATCGCTACTTAGTTTATATTAAACCAACATCAAAAATACTCAGGAACTGAAGCACCCTCTATGTAGTTTCCTCACAAGGTCATCATAATTTTGAAAAAGAATAAAATAACCGCCGTTTTGAAGCTGACTTAATTTTGCAGCACAGATGGGAACAGTATTCTACATAGTTCAGTCGAAAAGGGGGCAAAGCATTTTGAGAGAATAAGGGATCTGAAAAATACAAAAAAGGTATGAATTATAATCAGAGATACACAAACAACTAATAAAGTATAATTTTCTTGAAAGGAAGAGCAGTTGGTGTAAACTGAGCTGTACTGGTGTGGCCTGCACTGGGCTCAAAGCAAGCCATTCCCTTCCCTTCCTTCCCAAAATCCCAGATTTTCCTCAATGTGACAAAATGAACCATCTTGACCACACTTAACCTTACTCAGGGTGTGTGTTAGAAAGAACTAAAAACTGGTTCACACTTTTCCTTTAGGCTTCCGCGAAGTTTAAAAGTTACCACTTATGCTTTGGAATATTTTTTTGCTCTTAAAAACAATAGTAATTTAAGTGCATGTTTGGCCCACGTCTTCTCCAGGATTTCAATTTTCAGTTTTCAGGAATGCAAATCAAACAAGTCTCAGCTTCGTAAAATTAAAGTAAAACACTTTAAAGAAAGAAGATCTGTGATTTTACAGCTGCTTCTGGTATTAGTTCATGCAGCTCAGCTTAGTGTAATAAAGGCAAAACCGGAAAAAAAAAAAGATTACAAAATAATAATCTTCACCTCTTTTTTGATTTTATTCACCTTGTTTCATTACATAAAAATGTCAATAATGTTTTCTAAAATATGTGACAGTGGCAGAAACTGGTGACTTTATTTATGACCTGACAAAAAAGAAACCAGTCTTTGAATGAGAGGTTGACTTGGTTTTTCTTTGATTAGTCTTTCTGAATGTACACCAGGTGTTGACGCACCTTTCTGTCATTTAATTGGTCAATTACCGCTTTTGTGCCGTGGGTTGCAGATATGCTACCGCGCACACCAGAGCCCTTCCATTATTCATTCTGGCATCTGTGGAGGCAGACTGCACACTTTCCCCACTGCAGCCCACCTAAGGGAGTTATTAGAGGTTTAAGAAAAACCTTAATCCTTTCCTGCTCTTTATCCGTTTCCCTCCTGCATTTGTGTCTCACATATGTACAGCATCCATCAGGAGGTCAAGAAGAGAATAAAAGGGAAAAACATAGCGTGAGTGTTGTTCCAGTGTGCCTGTTGTAGGTCAGGAAGCTACATTCACTGTCTTACTGATAGAAGATGTGTATACCTATGCTTATAGCAGCAAACTGTGCAGGAAAAAGAGAAGACGAACATAACATTACTTCAAGCATTTTCTCACCTTTATTTGCATAGACCTTGCATGGGGATAAATCCATAAAACATAAAAAAAATATTTAAAAAAATCAATTCTCTTTGTTTTTCTTCATCTGCTTGTGGCTTCACTTGCAGACTTCTTAAGTCAGTGTGGGCCCAAAATCTGAACTTAAAACAATCATTTTGTGTAATCAGCAGTAAATGAACAGATCTGAATGTATAAGTCCTGCCTAAGGCCCACTTTGCACTCGATTAAGACAAACCTACGGCCTCCTTAGCCACCCCACAGGCATTTAAACGGGGCTAGATTCCTGTAAATTTTGAGAACCTATATTGTTACTATTTGCCAAACAGGATTTTCATCTACCATGGACATGGTACCGTCGCTGCCTAAACCCCTCACCTATGCCACAGGACCTTGATCTGGTGGCAAGATGGATATATGCATCTCAAATATCTGATGGAATGTTTCTGCATGCTCAAACCAGCTCTATCGCACCCTGCAAATACCTCCCATGTTCTGGCCAAATGTTAATTAGTTAAATTTAAAAAGGTTTTTGGTTGATGTCTTTATCAGATATGAAGGAGGCCTAAGAAAGACTAAAATATCTTTATTGAATTCAGAAATACATTATGCAATGTCTGAAATTTAAATATGCATTTCTAAAGCTAAATGTTCCATTCTCACAGAAGCATCAATGACAAATCACTCGAATGCATCAAGGACATAAAATTGCTGACTCAAAATGGGTCTAAAAGGTCTTTTGGCCCCTCAAGCAGTTAACCCAATAACAATGAGGTGCTTATTACCTTCTGGTGACATCTAATTTACAAACTAGTTCATAAACATGACAGGATCTGCATTTTCTGGCTTGTTTGCAATGTTCACAAATGGTATATATTGACTTGAAAGTAAGGGCATAAAAAAACATAAGAAAAGTACATTTAATCCCAAGGCTAAAATACAGCCATCAACTGTATGAAACTATCCGCTCCATGTAGTCTTCAGTAGCTGCCCAAAGACTTTCTATCCTGAGATCAGCAGACATGTTATTGCTTCAAATGGTTGTCCTACAGACATTTCTTTGGACATGGAAAAGAGGAAATTCCCTTACAGTTAATTTAAAAACTAAATAGACACTGTAACAAGCAGTATATTCAATTCAAGTTTTTTATTTTTATTTTTATTTATTTATCTAATTTAACTCAATCCTCGTCCTTAAAAGTCGTAAACCATCAGCTTTATCAGATGATCCCCAAAGCCCACATTGATTTCCACTTTAGAAAAAAACCTCTGTCCAGATTATCTTTAAACAATCCTCTGCAGATTCCAGCATCCGTCATAACAAATAACTGGGAACGGGATTTAGATTTTATGCTAATGTTATACAGGTTAGTGAAGAACCAGATTATTATACTGAGAAACTTCTTCACGAGTCTTCATTTGCAGTTGCACCTAAAACATTGTTTGATAAATAATTTGATATGATCATAAAACAGACTCATGCTGAAGTTCAGAAGTTCATATTTAGTGTGTTGCTACTTGCCATTACCTATTTGGCTTTAAGCTCTTCTAACTCTCGGGCAAAACAGCTAAGCTTCTTTGAGCAATGAAGCGATGCAACACGTCTGCACCATTCCGGTGAGAACAGGCAGGTCTCTGACAGAAAGCTGTCTCTCTTTTCTTTGTTCTTTCCAACAGCAGAACAGTTTTCCTCCACATTCACAGATACATCAATTCATGTGCACAACAGTATTTAAAAAAAAAACAGTTGAGTTCAGCTAGAGGTTGAAAATTGATGAAACCGAATGGCAACAACATCAATATAAAAATGAACAGTCTAAGAAACTGCAAACAGTATGCCTTTAAAAGTAGAAGGCTTCAAATACAGTACATTCAAGTCCAAATAGCAATTTATGTTTTGCTACAGGTGCAATATGACACATTTCTGGATATAATATATACACACTGACTAAAGAAATAAGCATCCAAGTAGAGTAGTGTAGTGGAGGAGTATCTGGTTCACTATGTTTTTTTAAAACACAAGGAAAAACGCGTACTCGTCGTCTTCCGCTTTATCCGTGACCGGGTCGCGGGGGCAGCAGACTCAGCAGAGACGCCCAGACGTCCCTCTCTCGAGACACCTCCTCCAGCTCCTCCGGAGCCCAAGGCGTTCCCTGGCCAGCCGAAAGACATAGTCCCTCCAGCGTGTCCTGGGCCGTCCCCCGGGCCTCCTCCCGGTGGGACGTGCCTGGAACACCTCCCGAGGAAGGCGTCCAGGAGGCATCCGATATAGATGCCCGAGCCACCTCAACTGGCTCCTCTCAATGGGGAGGAGCAGCGGCTCTACTCCGAGCCCCTCCCGAATGGCCGAGCTCCTCACCCTATCTCTAAGGGAGTGCCCGGCAACCCGGCTCATTTCAGCCGCTTGTATCCAGGATCTCGTTTTTTCGGTCATGACCCAAAGTTCATGGCCATAGGTGAGGGTAGGAACGTGGACTGACCACTAAATCGAGAGCTTCGCTTTTCGGCTCAACTCTCTCCACCACAGCAGACCGGCACAGCGCCCCCATTACTGCAGCAGCCGCACCAATCCGTCATCGATCTCCCACTCCATTCTTCCCTCACTCGTGAACAAGACCCAGAGATACTTGAACTCCTCCACTTGAGGCAGGTATTCCCCTCCAACCTGAAGAGGACAAGCCACCCTTTTCCGGTCGAGAACCATGGCCTCGGACTTGGAGGAGCTGATCTTCATCCCAGCCGCTTCACACTCGGCTGCGAACCCCCCCAGCGCATGCTGTAGGTCTTGGCTAGAGGGGGACAGCAGGACCACGTCATCTGCAAAAAGAAGAGACGAAATCCACTGGTCCCCAAACCAGACCCTTTCCAGCCCTTGGCTGCACCTAGAAAGCCCAGCAGAGGATGTTCTTCCTGCGGCAGCTGAAGAAATTCAACCTGCCAAAGACTATGATGGTGCACTTCTACACAGCCATCATTGAGTCCATCCTCACCTCCTCCATCACCATCTGGTACGCCGCTGCTACAGCCAAGGATAAGGGCAGGCTACAGTGTGTCATTCGGTCTGCTGAGAAGGTGATTGGCTGCAGTCTACTGTCGCTCCAGGAACTGTACACCTCCAGGACCCTGAAGCGGGCAGGGAAGATTCTGGCTGATCCCTCCCACCCCGGTCACAGACTCTTTGAGACTCTCCCCTCTGGCAGGAGGCTGCGATCCATCCGGACCAAAACCTCACGCCACAAGAACAGTTTTTTCCCATCTGCCACCAGCCTGGTTAACAAAGCCCGGAAACCACCTTGACATTCTCCCTTTCCCCCACACCCCCCCTTTTTTTGCTGACAGGACACTTGTAACCTGTAACTCTATGCGTTACATTAACGTTCAGCATGGACTCCTGCTTTACTTGCACTGCCATACTTGCACAATGATCACCTGCACTGTTGTATTGCTCTTGCATCTTATACTGCTCTATATTTACTCTCACTCACTTAAAACTGTGCACATATATTTATATTATATTGTAGGTATGTTTATACTGTTTAATTTGTATTGTATTGCACCGACTACAACAAAACAAATTCCTTGTATGTCCAAAAACGTACTTGGCAATAAAGCTTTTCTGATTCTGATTCTGATTCTGAAATCCTGTCCATAAAAGTTATGAACAGGACCGGTGACAAAGGGCAGCCCTGCCAGAGTCCAACATGCACTGGGAACAGGTCCGATTTAGTGCCGGCAATGCGGACCAAACTCCTGCTCCACTTGTACAGAGACCGGATGGCCCCTAATAAAGGGCCCCCGACTCCATACTCCTGGTGCACCCCCACACAGGGCACCACGAGGCACACAGTCGAATGTTTTCTCCAGGTCCACAAAACACATGTGGAGCGGTTGGGCAAACTCCCACGAACCCTTGAGTACCCTGTAGAGGGTATACAGCTGGTCCAGTGTTCCACGGCCGGGACAAAAACCACACTGCTCCTCCTGAAGCCGAGGTTCAACTATCGGCCCGACTCTCCTCTCTAATACCCTGGCGTAGGCCTTACCATGGAGGCTGAGGAGTGTGATCCCCCTGTAGTTAGAACACACCCTCCGGTCACCCTTCTTATGAAGGGGGACCACCACCCCAGTCTGCCAGTCCAAAGAAACTGTCCCCGACCGCCACGGTGTGAAGACCACACTTCACACCGTCACAAACCCAAAAACAACTCATCCATCCTATTATGATCACAAAGGTTTGGAGATTTGGTTTGCAAATTAGGCTCCCCAACACACATATGTCATCTATAATGCCTCCTTGTAAAAAGCCCAGTCAATCAAAACAAGTTGAGAAGGCACCTGTGAACCTACAGTGAAACCATGAAAGAACACAAATAAAATTTGCTGTTGATTGTGATTTCTGTCAGCTTTATAATAAGGCCTTTAGAATCTGAAAAATAAAATGATCACTCTTATTACGCCTCTGCAAACAACTGCGCTCTTGACCTTTTGAAATGAATAGAAGCAGTCTGGATGGCATTTTGCAGAGCTGCCAGAACAGGAACAAAAAACTGTTCACACTTCTGGGAGCTCTGAGAGAAGCAGAGGATTGTAGTTAGTTGATTAAAAACAAACACAGCCTCCCATAATGAATACATCTATAAATACTGTCATTTGTTCAGTTTATTCCACTGTCTCAAAGTTCTTACAGCACTTAATGCATATTGTAATGATGCATTTTTTTTGTGCCTTAAAATAAATCAAACCTGAACTTGTATAGATTCATTCAGATCCGGTTTCTTCTACACAGTACTTAATCTGAAAAAGATATTTGGATCAGTCTGACACTGACTGGAACCAAACTGGAACATTTCAGGTTAGCCAGTTATTCCAAAATGTCTATCCTGTAAATTAATATTCTGTAAACTGTCAAAGTTGCCATTTTTGATTCAATAATCCGACAGTAATGTGCAGCTACTTTATGAGTCCCAACTGCTTTATCTCTTAAACTAATAAGGATTTGTGGAAACTATTTCTGCTTATATATTCATTTGTATGTACAGTAAATCATTAATAAGCAGGAAAATAAAAAATATTATTAATCAGCTGATTAAACAAGTCTACCAATGGCACACTTAAAGCAAAGACAACCCTAAAACCTGCTTTAAACAGATCGTAGTTTCTTATAATACCAGGCCACATCTGCATTCACAGAAACTTGCTGATTGTAGAGCTGTGCAAGGCCACCCTTAATCTGAGCAAATTCAAAGCCTCATTTGAATGATCATTGGTCAATTTTCTGGTTCTTAAAAAGTTGTGAAATTCAGGTGGATTTGTCTATGTATACATCTACCTATGTGGCCTTTGCACTTTGTCTTTCTTCTCTTACATTTACATTTTCTCACATATACTATAAATCAGCTGGGCTGCATTTGCAGCTTTTACATCAGGGTGACATTCAAAAGCAATTAGCTTGAAGCTACATGTTTATAAAATCCACAATTGCTTTCTACATTTAAATCAATGAAAACTTTGATGGAGAGGATAAGAAATACCGCGTTGTAAGAAAGTATTTGGCCCAGATTTTGTGACATTTTAAGATCAGACAAAGATAACCTGAGTAAATGCAGAAAAGCTGTTTTCAAATAACTGCTTAATTTATTAAGGGTACTGATTTATTGAATTTGTAATTCTGAAATGGTACCATACCATTACAGTATTATGCAGAAAGATTTATAGTCCTGGTTGTGATGAACTTGCCAACAACGGCCACCATTCGTTTGAGGCAAATGGAGGTGTTTAACATCGCTGTGGAGGAATTTTGGCCTGCTCTTCTTTGCAGAATTGTTTTAATTCAGACACATTACATGTTTGTTTGTTGTTGTTGTTTTTACATAAGGAGAGTGTATAGGTTATGCCACTGCACCTCAGAATTTAAATCCAGATTTTGATGACACTCCAAAAGCTTAATTTTGTTTTTATGAGCCATTCAGAGGTGGACTTGCTAGTGTGCTTTAGATCAGGGGTGTCAAACACCAGTCCTCTTGTCACTCCACGTCCAACACATCTGGATCAAATGTCTGAATCACCTTCTCATGCAGAGAACAAAAGGTTTCTGGCACAACTTCACCAACTCCCAAGGTGCATGGTCATGGTCAAAGAACTGGTGAGATGAAGACCCCAGCAATACTTGAGGTACTGGGAAGCAACATTATTTGCAGACCAACGTGTTTTGGCTTGTGGCCTTCATCAGGGTCATTGGAAAACACCAGACAGTTTGTGTTTGAATAATAAATTATATGACACCAAAAAAAAAACAAAAAAACAATCACATATTTACACATACACAGCATGCAAGGGGATAATGCTTGCCGACTGGTTGAACCAGAGCCCTAATAGGTTCCGGGCTGAACCACTTCAAATTTAAAGGGGAAAATTATCTTATGCATCTCAAAAGTGTTTTATTTCCAAACAGGCACAAGAACTAATTTACACCTTTGCAATCAAAGGAATTCAAAAAATAGATCAATGTCCAGCTGCAGAACCCCAGGGCACTCGAGCTGTAGGTAACGAAGTGATGGCTGGACTTTCTCCTTCAGGATTTTCTACTACAGAGCAGAATTCCTGGTTCCATCAGTTACAGCAAGCTGTTCAGTTCCTGAAGCAGAGAAACAGTACCAGAGCATAATACTACCACCACTATGTTTGGGGTCTTTCAGTTTAAAACAGCCATTTTCTGTAAAAACAAAATACTAGTTCAGTTACTCATAAATGTACTAATTAAATTGCATTCATGCAAAACGCTTGGTGGCTGTTTGGGCACTACAATGAAAAAGTAAACTACTGTGAAGCTTTAGTTAAGATTGGTTGATCAAATTTCTTGTTTTTAAAAAGGACTATTTGGTGATGGGCAACTGTTACGTTCAGGCTATTATCTGACCAAGCTTATTAGACATTTTGCCATGGAAAAACTATTATTTTTAATTCATTTGTGAGCTTTGTTACCTGCAGCATTTCCTGTGGCTCTAAATAAGATCAGATTATTTGTTCTGTCACTTCAACTTGTGATAAACAGCTAGTTATGGCAGACAGTGCATGCAGATTTGCTGAGCCTCATCCTGTTCTACAATTTAACAAATGACTTGACAAAAGCCACTTAAATGAATAAAAAGCCTTTGCTTGCCACAGGCCAGGATTCATCATGAATAAAATATGAAGCACCCCCCCCCCCCCCCCCCCCTCGTCCCCTGTAATATAAAGACACAAAAGTCCCCTCCTCCCATGAGTCTTCTTACAGTACAGTGACAAACAAAGACATACTGCTTATTATTTGATCTAGATCTTTGTGCTTAATAGCTAATATATGCATAGAGCAGCCTAAGGCATCTTCAGTGCATACATTTAAAACATATTAATGTTTTTGTGAGGCTTTGTGTTTCAGTTTGATAAGAGAAGCTATTTTTCTTCAAGCCTCAGAAAAAATGTTTTAGTTCCTTTAACACGGATGAAGAGTTTCTACAGACAAAGAAAAATAGATCATGACTTTAAAAGGTATAAAACTTAAGAAATGTATTAATAGGCATTTTTGTATAGCATTGTAGAGTGTATGTGAAAAAATGACAAGGGGTTAGTATCTAATCTAATTCAAGTATGGTTAACGTAAGAAAGTTAATGTATAAGGATTTACAAAGGTATCAAGTTGCAGTGGCGGTAATGTGGTGCGTTTGTGTGGTTGTTGGGGTGTGGTGGGGGATGCTGGCCTTGAGTGCTTGCCACTGGCAGGGGACCTCTTGCTGGGTGAGTTTGTCCCATCTTGGTGTGGGGTCGGGGGTTCCATTGTGGGCGCGGTGCTCAGTGATGTCTGCCCTGTTGCGCCTGTGAGCTGAGGCGGGGGTGGCGTTGCTTTTGGGACCTTTTCATCCTGTGGCGGCTCTGGTTGGCAGGCTAGGTTGGACCATGTAGACGCCTCTTTTGTACATGGCCCCCCGGATGAGGATGGGGTCGTTGGGGACTGGGGACGGGGGCCCAGGTTCTTTTATACACCAGGTTCAGGTGCTGGGGGCGGTCTGGGTCTGCCTGTCTCCACCCCCGGAGGGAAGGGGACCACAATCTGGGTCCGGGGACTGGTTGAGCCAATGGGGTACCGGCACCTGGACCTGGGAGTATAGAGTTTTTATTGGGAGCGTGACTGAGTGTACGACGTCCATTGTTGTTTGTCTTTATGTTGGGTGCATGGGTGTGGGTGTTTTTATGTGTACGCATGAGAGTGGGAATATATGATTATGACTGTGTGTATCTGTTTTTGTGTCAGGTTGTATCTTGGACAGCTCCCTCTCCTGGATTAGTTTAGGCCCCCGATCAAATGTGGGGCCTATTTCCTCCCCTCCACACTACCTGCCGATGGTTGGTGTCTCTGCCCGCTAGTGTACTTGTGGTTCTCGGTGTCCGGGGCTGGGTGCTTTGGTGTGTGCCAGCTCACTCCCGGTGGCTGCTTCCCGTGGCCTGGGCCCCCGGGCTCTGTCAGGCATCTGCTTGGGGAGTGATATGTCCCGGGGTCTCGGGTCTCTGGGTCCACCACTGGATTTGCTTGGGCATAGACAGCTGCTGGCGGGGCCTGCTGTTGGGCTTCTGCACTGCGGCTGCTGGGTGGTTCCCCTGGGACTCTCCCCTGCTCTTCTCTGGGGGGGTTGTGCTAGTCCTGCCAATGGTTTTCCTGTAGTTCCTGTGCTCTGGGGGGTCTATGGATGTCTATGGCTCGGACCTCCTCCATATCTGTCCCAGGTCCAGGGGGGCAGGTCTGTGGTTCCTCACACTCACTATTGGTTATTTTTTATGGTGTTTAGATTCAGGTGTGAACAGTTACACAAATGTTCTATATTCAGCTGCATTTACCACTAAATACATCTTGCATTCATACGTACCATGCACTTCTTGGTAAAAAGCAAGCAGAGTGTTATCTTGTATTCTCTTCATCCTTCTTTCTCTCCTCCATTCTTTTCTCCTTCTCTCCCTTTTTCCTATTTGCCCCACCTTTCTCTCTTTCATGCTGCTTATTTTTTTTCCTTTTTGTTTCAGTCTCCATTTCTGTAACAATTGAAATAATCCCTAAGCAGTTTCTAATAAAGTTTATTTTATAAATATCAAGCAGAGCTTTAAAGCATTAGCTGTAATGCTCCACTTGTGAAAGGAAATCTTTTTGGCTTTTTCTTGGCACTCAGACAACAATTCTTCCGACAGTTTTTCCGATCCCAACCCCATGAGCCCCCCACCCAATGAACCTCAACATGAATTTCCCCACAGGGCCACCCTCAACCAGGACACAGATATCGAACACATGCCCCCGAACCCAAACGTTATGAATCCCTTCCCCACAGCACATGGGCACACCCCCACAGGTGAGCTTCATCCACGAAAAGCCGACGAAGCGACGACCCACACAGCGCAAGCTCCACACACAGCCCTGCTCCAAGCATCCCCGCCACGTCCTGCCCCCACTACACAGCGCGCCGCAACAGCAAGGCAAGGGCCCCACGCAACACTACCCCAGTCCCCGCCCACAGGTGCAACAAATTTTCAACAGGGTTCAGGTGGAGACTGTCACCTTCAAATAAGGCGAACTTTGTTTGAAAGATGCTTGTCTACCAGGAAGTGGGTTTAAATCAACATGGACTGAGAGGGTGGGTGCTCACCAAGAAAGAAGTTACTTCTCTAAAATAGACACCATAAAGTTCTTTGAAATGTCCACATGGACAAGCTAAACAGCTTCTGAAGAAAGTTTTTCTGGTCAGATATGAGAACGTCTAAGCTATTCATTCACAGTAACAAGAAGCATGTTTGGAGGACTTAAGTTGAGGCTTTCGTACCTAAAAACAGTGAACCAACTTTCAAGCAAGGTGGTGGCAACAGCATCCTGCTGGACAGTTTCCCTGCCAGTAGTACTGCTGCATGGAATAAGGAGGACGACTACCTCCAAATATGTCTACATCATCTCAAATTAACAGGTAGGTGGTTAAAACCTGAACACAAATGGGTATTCCGACATGACAATCATTCCATCACATATCAAAAGTGTTTGGATAAAGAAGAAAACCTCAACCCCGTTAAAAATTTGGAGACTATGATCTGGCAACAATATATGTCCTGTATCCCCACATGTTCATTGGACTGTGTTTATCAGTGCACACAATAAAAATTAAGCATATCTAAATCACCTTATAGTGTATTGTTAATGTTATTTATTTAACTTAAATATTATTTGAAAGAAAAATTTCTTCAACTGTTTTTGTCTTTTCTTCTGCAAGAGCAAACTTAATGCATCTTCTCTCATCGACTCCTGACAGCTCTTTCATTGCACACCAAAGAAAGTATATAAATGAGAGACAAAAAGCACGAGTCTTTATTCTGGAACAATTTCCTTCTTTTGCATAATAAGAGCTCACGTGTACATTTATATTCCTGACAGAAAATAAAAGACATATTTTAATGGTTTCACCAGTCAAGTGTCGAAACAGGCGGGGATGCTTGGAGCTTTCTCCCCTAATGATAGTCGTCTAATAAAATGAGCCCACGGATCGCTGGTTAAACTCATTACCCACCCTGGTTCCACCACAGCACTGTGACTGCTCCCAATTAGAGGTGTTGGTAGTGGTGGTAATTTCAGTGATTATCATACTATACAGGTCTGAAATTACAGAAAGCCGTTAATACTTAATACAAGTTAATACTTTGATTTCCTTACAGAGGTCTTTTTTTTTTTTTTCTTTGCATCAGCGTAATAGCAGCCGTGTTAATGTTAGTTTATGTTAATGGCTTCTGCTCCTTTATACATTTTTCTCTTTTTACTTGTCATTATCTCACTAATGGCATCTTCAGGGCATCACTGATGCATATTTTACAATACACAAGAAGTCTGCAAAAAGCAACAAAGTTTTAGCTCTAAGCAACCTTTGAAAACAGTCAGAAAATCTGCGGGAAGTTTCCACATACTACTAAATAAACAGACACTGAAAAGAAAAATAGTTCTAAAGTTTTTTATTTAGAAATTTAAATTGTTTGTACAGCATAGAAAATGCTTCTGCAGCTGTATATTAAGGACTGACAAACTGAGAAAAAATTACAGCTATCCATCACAATCTTCAGGTGGCGCTTTTACAATTGAAGATTCGGCAATCCATATTAGTCACTTTCACTTGCTAAACTATGTAAATTACATCGGGGTACATAAATGTTTGCAATCTAGTTCTGCTGGATTTTGAAAGCAGATGCTACATGGATGTGCAGACACATGGATGACTGACTGACAAATAGGCTTCCTTTCAGCAAATTATACTTGCACAATTGTTAACCCCTGGACCCATTCATGTGAAAATTGATAAACTACACCACTTTGAAAATAAATTGGTGTGTTGGGTCCTTCAGTAGTGGTCGTTTTGATTAAGCCCCCCTTCACCACCCTAAGCTCTCCATGAGTTTCATGACTGAACGTGGTAGTGTTTTGGAAATTTTGGAAAATCTAATTTCAGGAAAGAAAATAATTTTGTTAGTGCGCTCTTGATACTCAGCAAATTGGCTTTTCCCTTGCTGCTTTCCTAGCCAACCTACCACAATGCTTCCACTGCAGGGATCACATATGCACTACAGTGTTTCTCTGTGATTATGGGGAGAGTTCTGCACCTCCATCATCAGTTTCTCTTTTTTTTTGGTCTCCAAGCCAAAATACAAAATATGGATAACTTGGAGGTGCTGCTTCTCCCCAGCAAGGAGGGTTATTCCATAGGACGTCCAACAGATACCTATATCTGTGTGAAACGGGACTGAACCCAGAGTGATATTCATTGGCATGAAGATAGCAGATGGTTATTTTCAGCTGTTTGGCGAGATCCTTCCTGTTGCTGCTAGAGCAGTCACTGGATAACATGTGCATAGCAGCGGCACCTACAAGAGTGTTACAATACATTATTTGGGAAAGTCTATGCTGGTGACCGTCACAACCACCAAGCTCCTCTTTGCCATATCCAGGACCCAGGTGTTCTGATTTCACAACAATGAACCAGCCATAGAGATTCTGTGCATGCTCAAAACAGTCGGGAAACTCTCATGCTTTTGGTTTTAAATATTATGGTTCTCTCTTAAGCTCCTGTCAAACTGTTTCCTATCATGGCATGTACATTGGTACATCTAAAAACACCTCTTTTGTGGGTCTAAATGTGAAAAAATGAAGCATAAATTGTGGAACATACAATCCTGTCTTGTCTATAAACTTAGTGTGTCACAACTGACACAGGGTATAAAATTCAAAGCATACTACTGCATATGAACACTGTAAGTTAGTGCCATGACATCATCGTCTTGCTTTACATGTTTTTTCATACTTAATGATTTTAAGTTGAACGTTTTATGCCTTGTACACAATCTACGATTGTCCCCAAGTGGTAGAATAGTTATTAGCCAAGTTATTTAGGTAGTCGGTCAGTGTCCTTCAGATGAAGCTGCTTCAACTATTCAGCATCCTAAGCTTAGTAAATCTTCATCAGTGCAGACTGAGCACTTGCATGGTGTAGAATAACATAAATAACCTTGTGCTCACTGCTGTGACATTTGAGTAGCACACCGTTTCTGTAGCACTGATACATAAAGTATGTCAGGGCTGTGATAATCAAGCTGCAGAATATTTCCATTTGTATTGCCAGTCAGTCATTTTCTACCGCTTATTCCATAGTGGGTCGCGGGGGAGCTGGTGCCTATCTCCAGCAGTCTATGGGCGAGAGGCAGGGTACACCCTGGACAGGTCGCCGCCAGTCCATCGCAGGGCAACACACAAACAACCACGCACACACTCGTTCATACACCTAAGGGCAATTTAGAGTTACCAAGCCGGAGTACCCGGTGAGAACCCACGCATGCACGGGGAGAACATGCAAACTCCATGAAGAAAGACCCCAGGCTGGGAATCGAACCCAGGACCTTCTTGCTGCAAGGCAACAGTGCTACCAACTGCACCACTGTGCAGCCCCATTTTTTATTGCAAAAAAGCTAATTTTTTCCCATCGCTTTGAAATTTATTATCAAATTCCCATCACTGGCTTATTGTGAAGAGCGTTTTTTGGCAACGGTCTGTTCAAATTCAGCTTACCGGGGACAAGAAGGACGAAAAAGCACCGGCTGCAACCAAGGAAAAGCTTTCTGCCACTACCAATCTTTCACCCTGAGCAATGGACATCTACATGTAGCCAAATAACACAAACATTGTTCTTGGAAAAAATCTAAAACAAAGCTTCAACTTTGTTGTACACTGAAACATGTCCAGAGTTAAAATGTCTAAAAGTGGCAGCTCCTGAGCCACAACCTCAGGTTCATTAAGAACCATTAAAGTAAAAACCTATGAATAAAACAATCACTGTAAATTGGGACATAATAATCAGCAATTTATGCATGAAGAGAGGAAACAGATTTAAAACCATGGCAGAGAGCAGATTATAAAAATGTGTGCTCATGAGAGATCCTGTCAGATGTTTCCAGAATTGTATTTTCAGAAAATACGTTTTAGTAGAGCTTTACTACCTGGGGTCATATAATGTGCACTAATGTTTTCTGATTAACTCATTGATTTCATTATGACTCATACAGCCAACCCACATGGCCGCTTAAGTCAAGCTTTCATACGACAACCTTCCTTATTGGGGTTAATCAGCTTAAACTTCACTGCAGAGCTGTTCCTTGTTCCCTCCCCTGACAGACTGGAAAGTCACTAAGCCAATTTCATTTCCTGTTGGATTACTGGACTGAGGGAAGGAGGGGTTGATGACCAGCTATTGGCCAAGTTGTATCTTGCATGGCACATATGCCATATATTTTCACTCCACATTCAAAAACATTGATTTATTTGGAGTGCATATCTGATCCATTATGACTTCTTTAAATTGTAAATGGACTGAACTTTATAGCCTTTCCAGTCATACTGACCACTCAAAGCACATTACACTACTGTCACATTCACCCAGACACACTCACATTCATACACAAAAATGCAGATCAGTGGGCAATTTGAGGTTAAGTGCCTTGCCCAGGGGCATACTGACATGTGGCAGGAGGAAACTGGAAGTTCACAACCATCGGACTGCAAGACAACTACTCTTCTAACTGAGCCATAGTCGCCTCTTAAGGCAAGATCAATGTCAGTTTTACTGTTTTACCCAAATTTGAAGCACCAGTCTCGCACTTTTCTTCTTATTCTAGAAAATTAAATTAGTCTTTAATGATTACAAATAGGTGCAAAGATACAAGTGAAAGACCAACAATACATGGAACTGAAATTGCTTTGTATGTTGCATAAATGCAGGAACTCTCAAGAGATGCCAGTATGTTTTCACCAAAATCAAGCAATCTCCAGCAATCCAGGGCCATTACTTTATTAAGTTAGTAATAAGTTTTCTACTCTTGTATTTTTTAAATACTTAATATATTTTTATGTGGTTAACTTCTTTCGCCTTTTTTGTGTAGAGATCTCCTAATGGCAGACAAAGTAATTGAGGCACAGTGGGAAGAGTATTCACCATACAAACAGAAAGTTTTGGTTTCAATTCCAGCTTGCTGGATGTACCACTGGGCAAGGCACCCATAACCCCACGTTTCAAACAGATCTACATGTGCTTGTTTGTGAGTGCGACTGGGATGAATGAGGCTCTAGTGTGAAACTGCTTTAAGTGGTGGTGACTAGAAAAGCAGCATACAAATTCAACCCAATTACCATTTGATGCTGTAAAGGGTGCTCTCCTCACCAACAAAAGCACCAATCTACATCAATCTCAGTTGTGGACATTCACACATTTTAATGCTGTAAAGCTTGCAAGTTCTTCCTTGAGAAAATACATCTGAGCCTGAAATAATTCATATCCTGGCAGATTTAGATTTACAGTTATCTTTTAATTTTACCATGTTTTTTTCTGACTGGATGTGATTTAAAAGTTTTGGAGCAGCCAATCCAGAATTCCTGACTTAAGTCTAATTAAAATGTGGATGGAGCAAAAGATTAGGGTGATGGCAAAGAGGCCTTTCAACCTCAATGACTTGTAGCACAGCTCTATAGATAAATCATCAAAATGCAGATGGAAGCATGCAAAAAGCTACTCAGGAATAATAAGATGCTTTTGATAGCTGTAATGCCAACTTAAAATCCCTTTTAAAAAAACTTAAATGAAAAATTGACCTTTTTTTCAACGTTTGTGGACCTGTTACATCGTTTTATTGTTTTTTGAGAGATCTCTGTCTAATTTCCAATTAGAAGCAAACGTCTTGGATGCGTGAAAATGATAATAAAAAATCTGCTAGTGGTATAAATAATTTTAGGCTTAACTTAAATATGATTTACAACATACAATAAGGTGCAAAGGTCCTCATTATTTTATATTTATGTTCCAAGGAGCTAAGCATTCTTGGCCTTGAGGACATTTTTCTTTTAGTCTAATCCTTGTAGTTTTATAAAGGACTACTGCTCAGGATTCCAATATAAAATTACAAGAAAACTCTGGAAGGAAACTTTGGACAAAGTAATTCAATTCAATTCAATTCAGTTTTATTTATATAGCGCCAATTCACAACACATGTTGTCTCAAGGCACTTCACAACAGTCAGGTACATACATTCCAATTAATTCTAACCATTGAACAGTACAGTCAGATTCAGTTATTTATTCAAATTGGATAAAAAGTTTTTCTATCTAAGGAAACCCAGCAGATTGCATCCAGTCAGTGACTTGCAGCATTCACTCCTCCTGGATGAGCATGTAGAGACAGTGGACAGTCACTGGCGTTGACTTTGCAGCAATCCCACATACTGAGCATGCATGTAGCGACAGTGGAGAGGAAAAACTCCCTTTTAACAGGAAGAAACCTCCAGCAGAACCAGAACCAGGCTCAGTGTGAGCGGCCATCTGCCACGACCGACTGGGGGTTTGAGAGAACAGAGCAGAAACACAAAGAGAACAAAGAAGCACTGATGCAGGAGTACTTTCTACAGGTCCTTCTCAAAATATTAGCATATTGTGATAAAGTTCATTATTTTCCATAATGTCATGATGAAAATTTAACATTCATAAATTTTAGATTAATTGCACACTAACTGAAATATTTCAGGTCTTTTATTGTCTTAATATGGATGATTTTGGCATATAGCTCATGAAAACCCAAAATTACTATCTCACAAAATTAGCATATTCCATCCGACCAAAAAAGGAAAAGTGTTTTTAATACAAAAAACGTCAACCTTCAAATAATCATGTACAGTTATGTACTCAATACTTGGTCGGGAATCCTTTGGCAGAAATGACTGCTTCAATGCGGCGTGGCATGGAGGCAATCAGCCTGTGGCACTGCTGAGGTCTTATGGAGGCCCAGGATGCTTCGATAGCGGCCTTTAGCTCATCCAGAGTGTTGGGTCTTGAGTCTCTCAATGTTCTCTTCACAATATCCCACAGATTCTCTATGGGGTTCAGGTCAGGAGAGTTGGCAGGCCAATTGAGCACAGTGATACCATGGTCAGTAAACCATTTACCAGTGGTTTTGGCACTGTGAGCAGGTGCCAGGTCGCGCTGAAAAATGAAATCTTCATCTCCATAAAGCTTTTCAGCAGATGGAAGCATGAAGTGCTCTAAAATCTCCTGATAGCTAGCTGCATTGACCCTGCCCTTGATAAAACACAGTGGACCAACACCAGCAGCTGACACGGCACCCCAGACCATCACTGACTGTGGGTACTTGACACTGGACTTCTGGCATTTTGGCATTTCCTTCTCCCCAGTCTTCCTCCAGACTCTGGCACCTTGATTTCCGGATGACATGCAGAATTTGCTTTCATCCGAAAAAAGTACTTTGGACCACTGAGCAACAGTCCAGTGCTGCTTCTCTGTAGCCCAGGTCAGGCGCTTCTGCCGCTGTTTCTGGTTCAAAAGTGGCTTGACCTGGGGAATGCGGCACCTGTAGCCCATTTCCTGCACACGCCTGTGCACGGTGGCTCTGGATGTTTCTACTCCAGACTCAGTCCACTGCTTCCACAGGTCCCCCAAGGTCTGGAATCGGCCCTTCTCCACAATCTTCCTCAGGGTCCGGTCACCTCTTCTCGTTGTGCAGCGTTTTCTGCCACACTTTTTCCTTCCCACAGACTTCCCACTGAGGTGCCTTGATACAGCACTCTAGGAACAGCCTATTCGTTCAGAAATTTCTTTCTGTGTCTTACCCTCTTGCTTGAGGGTGTCAATAGTGGCCTTCTGGACAGCAGTCAGGTCGGCAGTCTTACCCATGATTGGGGTTTTGAGTGATGAACCAGGCTGGGAGTTTTAAAGGCCTCAGGAATCTTTTGCAGGTGTTTAGAGTTAACTCGTTGATTCAGATGATTAGGTTCATAGCTCGTTTAGAGACCCTTTTAATGATATGCTAATTTTGTGAGATAGTAATTTTGGGTTTTCATGAGCTGTATGCCAAAATCATCCATATTAAGACAATAAAAGACCTGAAATATTTCAGTTAGTGTGCAATGAATCTAAAATATATGAATGTTAAATTTTCATCATGACATTATGGAAAATAATGAACTTTATCACAATATGCTAATATTTTGAGAAGGACCTGTATGGGAAGGAAAAGTAAATGTTAACTGTTACTATAACTGAGCCGGTTTAGGCTAAACCTGACTCCCCCTTACTCCAACCAACCGGGAGGGAGGAAGGCTCCCTCCCTGATAAACTAAGCCACTCTAACTATAAGCTTTATCAAAAAGGAAGGTTTTCAGCCTAGCCTTAAAAGTAGACAGGGTGTCTGCCTCACGGACCAAAACCGGGAGCTGGTTCCACAGGAGAGGAGCCTGATAACTAAAGAATCTGCCTCCCATTCTACTTCTAGAGACTCTAGGAACCACCAGTAAACCTGCAGTATGAGAACGAAGTGCTCTGTTAGGAACGTATGGAACAATCAGATCTCTGATGTATGATGGAGCTAGATCATTAAGGGCTTTATATGTGAGGAGGAGAATTTTAAATTATATTCTGGATTTAACAGGGAGCCAATGAAGGGAAGCTAAAATAGGATAAATATGATGTCTCTTTTTAATTTTCATCAGAACTCTTGCTGCAGCATTCTGAATCAGCTGCAGGCTTTTAAGTAAGATGATCATAAAGACCTTTGCTCAGACAAATAATCCACCAATCTACATTTTTCCAGGATATGCTCCTACTTTGGCATCAGTCGGTGTAAATATCCTCAAAGAGGGAGCATCGAGCCCTTAAATCTGGGAGGAAACAGTTTTGTGAGTATAAAATGTAGGGCAGAAACTTCCTTCTCTTAGTTCAAAGCATGGGCATGCCAATGATTATACAGTGTGTCATTGAATACAAGGTATTAAGTGAACACAGCAGGAACACAATTACACACACAGACAGAAAGGAGTACAAGCTGGGCTTGAGGCCAATGTCCAGGCTGTGACTGATAATCACAAGACCAGACGGCATTGAGGCGTGCTTGCATGTAGCTAAGCGTACAAAACAAGCACATCCAAAGACATTCCCACTACAAGCCAGACAGCTAATTTCTTCCCTGCAGCTCCATGTTTATCCATTTGGATGTACATGTGAGCAGACCCGTCTCCTGCTATGACAAGGTTACATAACTTCGGATGGCGGAATGTGTGTGTGTCTGAGTGTGTGTCTGGTTTGTGTCCTCCCAATGGTTAGCTGGCATCACACACACAAACACATGTTGGGTTAGTGGTTAGAAGTTGTAAAACCACCAGTGGTCAGTCATCATTATGATTCACAGCAGATGGTAAGAAATCAGAGAAGGCAGAAAGTAAAACCTTTGATAATCTTAGAGAAGAATACTTGCTGATGATATTTTGATTTCTCCCAACAACAGATATACAATGTCATTTCATTTGTACATGATAAAGGTTTCAAAATATCAACATAGGCCAAAACACTTTAAATATGGTCACATTTGTATTGGTTATGGCCAATATCTGGACTATATCTGGGACAGCAGATAATATCTCATTTCCATGACAAACAAAAATGGTTGACAATATAGAATATAAGTAAAAAATAATAAGGTCACTCCTCCAAATAAAATAAAAACAGGTGTTCCATTCACTTCCATGGCCAAAGGTGTATAACCTCCACCACCTAGGCATGCAGAGTGGTTTTACAGACATTTAGGAAAGACCAGGTCACTCTCAGGAATTCCAGCATGGCGATAGCATGGCTCTTGTACAGTAAGTCCAGTCCAGACATTTCCTCGCTACTTAATATACCCCAGTCAACTGTTAGTGATCTTATAACAAGTTTATGCAGAGTTAATAACTTTTCCCAGGCTCGCCAAACACATTGTGGCCTTCAGATTGGATTAAGAATATGGGTTAGGGAGCTTTATGGTATAGGTTTCCATATCCACCCAGCTGCACACAATTTTTACATCACTAAGTGCAATCAAAAGTGTTGGATGGAGTGGTTTAACGCATGTTTCCATTTTACTCTGAAGCAGTGGAGACATGTTCTCTAGAGTGACAAATCATTCTTCTCTGTCTGGCAAAACAGTAGCTAAATCTGGGTTTGGCAGTTGCCGGGAAAACTCCACCTGCCTGAATGCATTGTGTCAAGTGTAAAGTTTGGTGCAGAGGGGGTTATGGTGTGGGCCTGTTTTACGTGAGTTGGGCTCAGTCCCTTAGTTCCAGTGGAAGGAACTTTTAATGCTTCAGGATAACATTTTGGACAATGTCATGCTCCAAAACGTGTCCAGTTCAGAGATTGCCTTTTCCTAGTCTAACATGACTTTGCACCAGTGCACAAAGGTCCATAAAGACATAGATTCGCAAATTTAATGTGGAAGAACTTGACTGGCCTGCAAAAACGTCTGACCTCAACCTGATAGAACACCTTGGAGATGAATCAGAGCAGAAACCGTGAGCCAGGCCATTTTTGTCAAACAGTGTTTGACCTCACAAATGAACTTCTGGAAGAATGACTGAGAATTCCCATAAATACCCTACTAAACCTTGTGAAAAATCTTCACAAATGATTTGAAAATGCTATAGAATTGATATTAAGGAGCTTTTTATAAGAAGAAATTAATTAGATCTGCTATGATACATGATTTGGAGATGGTGGCACTCTATAAAACATAGGAGGACACGAGGCAAAGATGACATTTTCATTGAGAGTGACCAGGATGGACATAATTAGAAATGAGCAGATCAGAGGTTGGGCAGTTTGGAGACAAAGTTAGAGAGGCAAAGTTGAGATGGTTTGAACATATTCTAAGAAGAGATAATGGATCCATTTAAAAGAGGATGTTGGAGATGGAGCTGCCAGGCAGGAGGAAAAGAGGATGACCCCAGTGAAGCTTTATGGACATAGTGAAGTAGGACATGGAGATGGCTGGTAACAGTTCAAGAGGCAAAGAGAAGTAGAATTGTCTTAGTTCAACATATTTTTATCTCTACATTTATTGCATAAGTCATCCAGATTGTCAGGTATTCTGAAAATGGTCTTTTAATGGTCGATTATTTTTCTAATAAGGCCATCACCTGTGGAACGACCTGTTTTTGTTTGTTTTATACCATTTATTTGAAGTTAATGGAGATTTTTGTTTCATAAAATTTTCAGTAATTAATTAATTAATTTATGTATGTAGCATGGTGGTTATTTGTTATTTGTCTGCATGTAGTGTCTCCTCACCTCTGTTAGCATGATTACATTTCCTCAATTCTCAATTAATGCCCGCTAACAACATTTCTGAAGATTCAGTTTTTTTGTTTGTTTTTCTCCCCCATGGTTAGCTTAGTTCAGCTCATTCTTTGTTAATTTGTCGATTTGTTATTTGTTTTCATTGCCTCCTGTTTTATTCTTGTAACAAAGCACTATGTGTTGCTTTTGTGTATAAAAACAGACAGTTTATTTAACAAATGTAAATCCTGTAGTATCAGAAATAGTATAAATAAGCGTTTTTTGTTTTGTTTTGTTTTGTTTCTGTGTTGGGTCATCCCAAAATGAAATAACCTGTAGTTTTCTAATTATTGTTATTATAGAAGAAGATTTAGGCTGAGCTGCTGATTTATGGAATAAAATAAATAAATCCTAAAATGAACAACATTCAGTTTTTGATTAAGATAGGACCCAATTGGATGTGCTCATTGTAGTTTTGACAAAATGGGTCAGAGATGATCCCAGTCAATTTCTTTTATCATCATGTGTGTTTAAGGTGAAGAGATTTATAACACAGAGAGATAAAATGGATGCACTTCCATAGTGTCACCAACATGCTGTAACTCCCAGATGACCCTGCCTTTATGAACATCTGCCATCAATATTATTAATTCATTTGCGGGCACTTAAGAGCCATGCGGAGCCCCAACGCTGACACATGTGAGGTCAGGAGTTTAATTCTCTCTGGGACCATCCAGGTCAGCACTCCTGATACTGTAGGAACTTGAAAATAATCTGCCTTCCAAATGCTTTCCCCCACATGTGAGCTATAAAAGGATTACTAATTTCATTTCATTAAACACTTTGTGTCAAATGTTTTTATACGTACTGCCTGCCAGCTTCACATTGATATTTAATAATAAAACATGCTGCAAACGACAATATTTACTAATTATTCTACATATATTGCCAATATTTGGAGGCTTAAACATATTAGTTACTGAGACATTGTAAAACGGTCACCTTCTGGTCACAAAAAGAAGGATAAATCTTTTAGAATTTTAAAAACACGTTTAGCTTTAACCAAAGCATGTATTCATGCAATTTGCTCTTCATGTCACATTTATTTCTGGTCTGAGTTATATGATTTCATAGCCAAAAAATATAACCAGTGATGACAGATTATAACCATTGCAAGTAGTTTAGTGCAAATATGCTTGCTAGAAAACAGAGAATTAAATTCACAAAGCTATTTGCACATGCTTATGTGTCCGTCTAAATCTCAAACCGTACGTAAAGACAAATCTGCTCTTAAAATAGAGCTGCCAAGAAAATCATGTCTCTCTGCTCTTCATAACATTAAGATTGAAATGACATATTATTCTTACATACAGGTGACACTCTGCCTAGGTCTAGCTACACAACCCATCAAAAGTTTGGACATACCTTTGTCAACCAATGGCTTTTACTTGTTATTACTTTCTACATTGTGAGTATATAATGAAGACATCAAAACTATGAAGCAAGATATATAGAATTATGTAGCAAACAAAAAATTGTGAATTAACTCCAGACATCTTTTATATTTTAGATTCTTCAAAATATCCCCCCTTTGCTTTGATTACTGCTTTGCTCTCTTGGCATTCTCTCAATGAGCTTCATGTAGTAGTCACCTGAAATGGTTTTCCAACAGTCTTCAAGGAGTTCCCGGAAAGACATTTCTTCTGTTCAGTGTCTGGTGAAAACCAAATATCTAGAGAAAAAGTTTTTACAAAATGTCCCTTTAGGAGGAAAGTGTAGCAGAGGATATTGAACCCATCTAAAATCAGCCTCAAAAGCCTATCATCATCATCATCATAAAAAACCTTTTGCTTCCTCACAGAGCATCCTGATCTGGTTGTCATAGGAAACCAAACCCTCTAAAAAGCTAAAGCCATGTGATTCATTATAAGCTATTTAGCTGAATTATATTCATCAGTTCAGTCTTCATTAATTAAAATCAAAGAACGATACAGTTAGCAATCGACTGTGGCAAATCGACTGCAGTCATCAACGTAATGGGAGGCTTTAATTGTGACAGGCTCCATAACACCAAGTTTTAATTGCATGAATGTGAACCTCTTGAACCTAAAGACATCAAACAGAAGCCATCTGAGAAAATCCTGACCTGAACCCGACAGAACTCCTCAGAGGAATCAGAAAAAGAGAAAGAGAACATTTTTACTTTCTATGAGTTTTCTATGGTTCCACCTCTCAGTTCATGATTAGTGGCACAGCTGTAGCTTCTATTTAACGACTATGCAAAAAAAAAAAAAACTGCCTACAGTGTGAAACAAAGGGAGGTAAAATAAATCACTTAGGATTTGGTAACAATTCCTGCTTCTTATTAGATTAATCCCACAAAGCTGTGGAATGTAAAGGAGTTAAGCTGCCTGTGCTGATATAGAGGCAGTCTTTTCTGGCTCAATGTCCCACTGAGAGAGCCGTTGTTTGGCACGCATAATGTCTGCTTAATCCCCAGGCACCATTCCTCCTGGGCCTTCCAGGGAGGTCAACGTACAATCTACAGGAGGCTTAAGTCAAGGGTGATGAGAGAAGCTCAGTGTGACACCAGGTTCTTTGGGAAAAAAAATAAAAAAATACACAGAGCAGATGATCTGCAACAGATGGAAATTGATATAGGCAATATCCCTAGCCTACATTATAGTGGTTCCAAAAAGTAAAGGTAAAGTTAAGTATGATGTGTGACAACCATAATTAGTGAATAAATCCAGAACATGGTCTTAAATTGATATGACACTACAAAAGTAGCATTTATTCTTAAAAAGAAAAAAAGAAAAGAGAGAGAGATTCGTGGCACAAAGAACTGCAGGAACAGAAATAATTAGGTCTTCAAGAGTACAACAAGGATAATATCTAAACTTTTGTCATTTCTGATTATAAGTAAAGAAACAAGTTTCGCTTCAAGAGAAGTTTATAAGTTTAGATCTTTCATCAGCTTAACAAACCTTGAAAAAAGACCAGAGGTAATTATGACAGCAATCTATTTTGAAACTTGCCCACACTAACACAAATATTCTGCAGCATTTTCTATTTCTCCCATAATCATGCAAAGAAAGTTTATGATGAGGAAAAAAACATATTTTCAAGACTAAGTTATAGTTTTCAAAAAGTCTGTCAGAAGAGCCTGTGTCCTCTCATGCCCATGCAACAGTGCTAACTAAGCTGATTTAATTAATAAAAACACAACTAAACAAAAAAGGCATTGGATTCCCTAAAATTAAGGAAGTGCAAAAAAAAAGCCAATTTGGAAATAAAAGCATACTTATTTTCTGTAAGTCACTGATCTCTGGGCTGCATAGTTACAGCTAAAATGTTGAGCATTTTTAAGATTATGTTTTAAATTTAATTCATAAAACAAATTAAACCACAGAGAAAAGTATTAGTTTAGAAAAATTTCCAACTCATTTCAGCCTTACCACTAAACAAAAACAAAACCTGAATGGACTTTTTATGTTTACTTAAAATAATTTGTCATTTTTTTAAAATCAAAACTTGTTGTGATGAAAACTAAAGCTTTATTTAGTCCAAAAAGTGCATGAAAGAAAAGAGCACCAAACCTCTGTAATCCACTCTGGCTTTGAATCACGTTTGGCTTGTTGTTCTGAGAAAAGGTTTAAGCTTTTCATGATAATGTACCTGTGAATCCATACTGCACCGCCCATGCACCTGCTGCCGTCTGCTGCTTAGGGCTCTGAAAAAGGCAAAGCAGGAGAATCCCACTTTGTGGACACAAGGGGGCCTTGGAAACGGACCATAAAAGGATGCGTTTGTTTGTTTCTGATAAATTGGAAATTGACAAAACCATAAATCTGTTTGCTTCATTCTGTGCTGCTGTCCTAAGTAATTAACAAAGCCGTGTGCCAGCTGGCATGGACTCACCACACTCTCTTCCTCTAATAGATTAAGCCGGGCAAAGACCAGGCAGCAATGTAATGCCCTTTGTTACTGCTTAAATGGCTTTCTGTGGAGTGTGGTACCATTTGCATTACACAACAGCGCAGTGATCAAGGGAGGTTTTGTGTTTTTTTAAAAACATGGTATCATCAAAAAAAGGAGGACTTTTAGGGTTAAACTGCATTGTTTTATTATTCCAAAAAGATTAATTCATATGAAGCATCCAAATTTTTAGCATATTCAGAGGCTAAACAACACACCACAAAATCATAAGCAGACAGTTGCAAACACACAGACATCTGCTTCTGCTTATTGGAATCTCCTATGAAAACTTTTAATTAATATATTTGCAGCTTTTAATTTAAATCAGCATCTCACTCAAAACCTATATGCTCAGCCAGTTGGAGCGTCATCATCTGGTCCCCAAAACAATAAAAAAAAGAGGACTTACCAATCTGTTGTCGAACAGAAGTCTCTCATTAGTCAGTGTACCACAAAAGGTTGGCTGCAGGAAGGAAAAAGAAATGAGACTGGGTGAAACAAAAAGAAAACATCTCAATTCCATGCCATGCCTCAGAAGTTTAAACATGAGGCCTTTTTATACCTTGTAATTTTAATAAATTATGGTCTCCAAAGCACCAGCTTCAACAAGCTTTCTTTGTCCCCTAAAGTGGTTCTAAACAATGTACACACTCCTGTTATACCGGGGTTTGTGATTAGACCATAACAGTCATTTCTAAATGGTTTTCCAATTTGTTATTTATCTTGTACAGTTCAACTGAAAAAAATATATATTAGAGAGATGCCATAAAATATTTGCAGTAAAAAAGTTCTTTACTATGAGTCTGCCAACATGACACATCTTGACACTCCACCTTTGAAAAGTTCTCAACTTCTATCAAATTGCGAGATATCAAGATATAAGAAAGCTAAGCAGCTGCTTAGGGCCCCATACCATCATAATCAACCCCCTCAAGAATGCTATGAGCATATTTAAATGGAAGTGGGCACACTGATGAAACTATTCCATGTTCAGCCCTGAACAAGGCCCTATGCAAAGTTTTGCTCCCTTATTTGAGACACGTGGAGAACGCAGCCAGTAGCCAACATGTTTAAACTACCAGCAGCTCCTTCAGTGGCCTCTTAGCAGCTCCACTGACCAGTTTCTGCCTTGTCTTTTAAACACTTTTGGAGAAATGTCCAGCTTTCGTTCACACAACCATGTCAGAGGGGGGCGGGGCAACCGTCAAATTAGGGTCAAGGATACTTTTTTCAAAATAGGCCTGTTTGTGAAGAAATATTTTACCCAGTTTAATTATTTCATTGATTAATGAGTCCTTTGTAAACTATAGTTTTAGATACAAAATGCAGTTGTGGAAAAGTCAGGGAAACCAACTAAGACAGCTGAACTTTATTTCAGTTTGACTTGATTCAACATAATTGATGGCAGGTGAGGACTCAAGAGGACTGAATGCTGACAAGCCCGAAAGCACTGTGTTGATCATGTTGTTTGATTTCTCCAGTGTTTTCATACCTCTCAGTCTGGATGTCTGAGGGATAATCTGGAGCTGTCCCACCTGTCCCAGTGGATACTGGACTGCTACACTGGCCGCCAGCAGTATGTGAGGACACAGGGTTGTGTGTCTGACAGGCCAGTCTGCAATGCGGGGGCCAAGCAGGGAACTGGGCTGCCACTGTTCCTGGTCGCCCTCTACACTGCAGCCTTCGCCATCAACTCCTCGGACAGCAGTCTACAAAAGTTCTCAGATTTGACCTCATCACAGGTGAGGACGACTTAGAGTACTGACAGTGGACACAGGACTTTGTGGACTGGTGTCACGGGAACCACCTCCTGATCAATGCAGGGTAAACCAAGGAGTTGGTGGTGGATTTGCGCAGGTGCAGACCCATCACACTGACGTTGGTGAACATCCAGGGAACTGATATTGAGATAGTGTACTCTTACCTGGGTGTTCACCTGAACAACAAACTGGACTGGAGTCACAACACTGATGCTCTTTACAGGAAGGGTCAGGGCAGACTCTACCCACTGAGGAGACTGAGGTGTTTTGGAATGCAGGGGGCACTCCTGAAGACCTTTTTAGACTCTGTGGTGGCATCAGCCATCTCCTATAGTGTAGTATTTTGGAGCAGTAGATTATCTACAACTGAGAAGAAGTGGTTAGATAAGCCACCAGGGAGCCCAGCTGTGTCAGAGGATGCCCCCTGGACACAGTGCAGTAGTGGGAGACAGAAGGACTCTAGCCAAAATAACGTGCAATAAGCTGCTGCAAAACTGGAGTGCTGCTTTAATAATGGACTGCTGCATCCTAGTTGCACAAAGAGCATTACCACAGGACATTCCTCTTAGCAGCTGTTAGACTTTATAACCATCTCAACAAACTTAAATACAAACGGTGGTTGCACCGCTACTGTTATTTGCACTTTTCATTTTGTGTGAATTATCTGTTGTTTATGCATAGATATACCTGCACATGTTGTACATTTTTTTTAAGTATCCTACTCAATTGCACATTTCTTTGAATTTGAGCATGTTTTTAAATAACTTTCATATGCTTTAAATTTAAATCTGTACAGTCTCTTGTTTTTTACCTTTGAGTGAATCTGCATGCCTCCATATGCCTTTCACCTTGCTGCTGCTACACCTGAATTTTCCCACTGAGGGAGAATAAAGGATATTTCTATTCTAGCCTAAATGGACCAGGAGTTGCTTCAGCAAAGTTTTACATTAGGGGTACACACTTGTGCAACCAAGTTATTGCATCACCCCCCCCCCCCCCCCCCCCCCCCCCCCCCCCCAACAGATTTGTTTTTTAGTTTAATTGTATGGAATTAAGGTAACATTATATGTGGAAATGGTCTATTTCCATTTCCAGATGATGGATTCAACATTACTGTGTGAAATGTGGAAAGCTTGGTATACTTTTTTTATCAACTCAGCTCAGCTGAATGGGAATACATTACAAATTCTAGCTAACATTGTAGCCACATCATAAAGCCACTAAACAAGCTTTCCCTGCAGCTTCAGCCATGTTTGGCAGGCACAAGTGGAATCTGAGGAAAAACAAATTCCTGGAGCGACACAGCAGCCCTGCAGCAACCTGCTGAGCTGTAGGTAGCTGCACCGCACTGACTGTGCAGGGGGAGAGTAATGATGCTAATAAAAATCTAAATTTATTAAAGTGGGACAGGTGTCCTTGCAGAGAGTAATGGCAGCCATCTGTATTTAATGCAGACTTGCATGTGAGCGCCACATACAGGCTAATTAAGGCTTATGGTTTCAATACAAAAAGAGCCAACAGAGCAGAATAAAGAGCTTTCCTTTGCAAGTCCGATGACGACCTGACACTGGGAAAGGAGTCAGATCAGATGCAGGCGTGTCATCTTCAAACAAAGAAAATATTTCCCTGCTTTGCTCTGAGCAATTGAGAAGTGAAAACACAAGACTATTTATTCAGCCTGTCAGGTTTGGATGCAAACCGCTGCTGAAAAAGCTGCTGCTAGAAATAAAAATAAACATTATTTGTGCTTACCACTTAAAACAAAATATTCAGATTTAACTAAATCAAAATCTTCTTTCTTTATTCCAATGATTACCTGTCCCATGTGCTGCTGTCTGGGTGAGATTTCACTCCACTTTTTTCACCACAAATTGAACCCTGCTGGGGATTTATAAGCACAATCCTGCAGTTACATGCTGCTGCATAACATAGGCCTATTACCCAGCTGGAATCAGTGTCACACAGGAACAGGAAATCAATGGAAAAATAATTATCTGTGTGTTTCACAGCACATAAGTCTGCCTCTTCCATGCGTTTCTGCAGAAAAACAAACTTGGTCAAGTGAAGCCCTCCTCTCGGGAAAATGAATTGTCCAGAAGCATTATAATGTATAGAGAAAATCCTCTTGGAGTATATTAGTGAGAAAAAGGATTAAATCCTGGAAGCTGTGAGCTGTTTGTATTATAAAATGCAAAGGGTCAAAGGATCAAGAAATAAAATTATATTTAACAAATTCTGCATAGTGCATTCTTTCACCTTTTATGGCGCTAAGCATTCCTAATATAAATGTTTCCTAAAATGAAAAGGTAAATATTTCCCTGACAGTATGTAGATTTTGTTTTTTCATTTTCTCAGACCACCTCCTGCTTTTTAAACTTGGTGTTTTGTCTCAGCATGACCAGTAAAAATAAAAATGTCTTAACCTGAGTTGTGTCAGTGCGCTAATTGTTCCCTGAAATCATTAATCCGTATTGGTTATTAAAACCGTCTCAGACTGAGTTCTATGAATCATTTATGAGCTGGAGCAGAGACTAATTGAAAAGAAAGAACAGATTGTGGTAAAAGGTCTTTACCTCAGTGTGCTTTTCAAAATTTGTGAGGCAGAAAGATGCAAGAGGTCTCGCCGCGGGGTAATTTGTTTTTCTTTTTACACCAGCGGTACAGCCAGAAATTATTAGAATATTTAAAATGTAACTGATTCAGCTGATTCAAAATGCTGCAGCAAGAGTTCTGATGAAAATTAAAAAGAGAGATCATATTTCTCCTATTTTAGCTTCCCTTCATTGGCTCCCTGTTAAATCCAAAATAGAATTTAAAATTCTCCTCCTCACATATAAAGCCCTTAATGATCTAGCTCCATCATACATCAGAGATCTGATTGTTCCATATGTTCCTAACAGAGCACTTCGTTCTCATACTGCAGGTTTACTGGTGGTTCTTAGAGTCTCTAGAAGTAGAATGGGAGGCAGATCCTTTAGTTATCAGGCTCCTCTCCTGTGGAACCAGCTCCCAGTTTTAGTCTGTGAGGCAGACACCCTGTCTACTTTTAAGGCTAGGCTTAAAACTTTCCTTTTTGATAAAGCTTATAGTTAGAGTGGCTTATGTTATCCTGAGCTATCTCTGTAGTTATGCTGCTATAGGCTTAGACTGCTGCAGGATATAATGACCACTTTCACTCTCTTCGCTACATTCTCATACTACTCTTCAATTTTGCATTATTTGCTGTTATTTCAGCTTTTAACTTTATGTTCTCTCTCTTCTCTTCCTAGAAGCTACACCTGGCCTGACTCTGTGTCTACCTGTGACATCTTCATGGAGAGGGGCATCGTCCAAGCTTTTGCTGGCAAAAACTTAATGCCCACCCTCTACTGATGATACACTTGGCCCTGTCTTTCAGTGTTTAACCCTGTCTCTCTCCTACTGACTGAGCTTTTACTGTGACTAACTCTATGTGCTCCCTTTCATACACTAACCTTGAAAACTGGCTCAGAGTTTATCTGTTCTTTCTTCCTAGATGAAACGACTAAAGGAGCTACATCCATTAACATGTACTTTTCCTTCCCATAGAAAGGACTCCTGGATCAGTGCTTCTTTGTTCTCTTTGTGTTTCTGCTCTGTTCTCTCAAACCCCCAGTCGGTTGTGGCAGATGGCCGCTCACACTGAGCCTGGTTCTGCTGGAGGTTTCTTCCTGTTAAAAGGGAGTTTTTCCTCTCCACTGTCGCTACATGCATGCTCAGTATGAGGGATTGCTGCAAAGTCAACGCCAGTGACTGTCCACTGTCTCTACATGCTCATCCGGGAGGGGTGAATGCTGCAAGTCACTGACTGGATGCAATCTGCTGGGTTTCCTTAGACAGAAACACTTTTTATCCAATTTGAATAAATAACTGAATCTGACTGTACTGTTCAATGGTTAGTTATTAATTGGAATGCATGTGCCTAACTTGAAAGCTATATGATTCAATTGAATTGACTTAGCCCATTTTATAGTTACCCACCTTTCACACAATGCAACAGGAAACAACACTATCCAATTATTTTTACATCTGCCTTCCTCGCTCCCTGTTGGATGGAGTAAGGGGGAGTCAGGTTTTAGTCTAAACCGGCTCAGTTATGGTTGAGGTGCAAACACAGCCTCCATTTCTGCTACCTGTATGACCCCTTCTCTTTTCCAATGGTTATAATCAGTCTGACAGAGAGAGGTATCCCAATCCTTGTGGTTTTTAGTATAACAATGGCCACCAGTGGGCTCTAGATTGACAAACGTTATCAGTTTATTATTTTACTTAGTACCCCTACACATAAGCCATTCTAAAATGGCCAAACTCTAACACTCAGTAGTTTAATCTAACTTCCCCAACAACCCTGAAGTGCCTTGACACGACATGTGTTGTGAATTGGCGCTATATAAATAAAACTGAATTGAATTGTCTGAGTAACCGTCTCAAGTACAATGTGGTGATTTTTACCACCAAATTCTGCAAATGTCTCCAAAGAGCAAACATTTGCAGTAGTTTTCCACTGAGGAAATGCAAGAGTTTAAAAGTAAAAAATATGACAATATCAGGTAAATTAGAATATTCCTACTACAGTCTAACTAAATGATTTTATGTCTTTAATTCAAACAGAGAGGTTATGTTACAGAACTTGGTCAAGGTTTATGTAACTTCTGGACAGCTGCCCAGTTTACCATGACCTCTCTGAACATCATTCTCAAAATCCGGGTCATGAATGGATCAGGCCACAGCGCAGCCCAGTGATTGTAGATTTGTAATCTGTTGGTATTTTGATCAGCTCTTGTATGTTTCAGCTGCCACGTGGGCCGGTTCTTTAAACCCTGAAAAGGCTACACAGCTGTGAAAAAGTATTGGCTCCCTTACAGATTTCTTTACCTTGCTTTTTTGTCACACTTAAATGTTTCAAATTACTAAACCGTTATTAGATAAAAAACCATCAGAATAAATGCAAAAATCAGTTTTATATGAGGATTTTATTTATTAAGGGGGATAAAGTTATTCAAATCAACCTGGTCCTGTGTGAAAAAGTAATTGCCCCTGTTGGGATTATGATTATTGATTAATTAATATTTATCAATAATTATAATTGAAAATCATAATTTGACAACATTCATTTCTTAATCAAAAATCCTTATTTATGAATCGAAACCAAAGATATAATCTGGGGTTGTAATTGTGGCTCAAAGCCCTTGATAATTACAATTATTAAATTCTCGGTAGTAGTTGATAACTATTACTAGATGTCACTGTTTAATCAACCATTTCTGCCGAAACGTGGGGAACTTTGACCTTATTTTGACTGACAAATCACTCTTGCACAAAATAAACACAAACGCCTTCTCTTTATCTATGGGAATATTTATTAAATCAACAGCTCTGATAGAATTCGCTCTTCCGATTCAATAATCTTCACCTAATCAAACATGCAAAGTTCTACACAAAAAGGGTAAAATATCTAACTAAACAAAATAAAACAGCATTGAGTGTGTATGAAATCAAACCAGCAGTTATGGCAGTTATGGCAAAAATACAAGAGGATTATGGTGTTGAACGAGCGCCACCCCAAAGTGTAGCTCAGTGGGACACAGGCAGTCATAAAACTTCCCCCAAGCAAGCAAAGGATAATAAAACTTTTGGCGGCAACCAGTAAAACACGAAGTTGAAGACAAAGAGAATGGTGAGTTTCACCGTAAGGTTATTATAGCAGCTCAGTTTTACGGCGCACCTGCGCTCAGGTGTTCGCACAGTAAAAACACAACTTGCGAGACTCGGCGGCCTCAGAAATCAACAGCAATCAAGTTTCAATAAACAATGGCATGCACATACAATTTAGAACACATTAGACTATAAGTGGCGATTCTAAATCGCGCTAAAATTCTACTCTATCCTGCCCAAGCTATTTCTAATAAAGAAAATAAAAACGAACAGTCTTTACTTGATGTAGTTTTCCTTGGACAGAGAGGTAAAGAAGGGGGGGAGAGTTTCCACACGTCCGTGGGTAACTCAGGATAGCGGTCCATCCTCGTCCTTTTGGCCTCCTTGGCAGAAAGGTGAAGAATATGACGGACCGTCACTAGTCGACTGGAACAAAAAAAAACAAAGAGGAACTTTTCTTCTCTTTGAAACCTCCTGGTTTTTTGGTTACGTGTTAAATCCACGTCTTCGATCGGTAAAGTTGAAACTTACAAGCCTTTTTATTCTTGTAAGCTTAATTCGCTTAGTTTTCTGGCCAATGGGAGAATGAATGAAAGTCCACGTGGGATTTCTTCTCCAGAATGATGCGCTTCAGATGCCAGTAACCGCGTCTCGGTTCCAAGCTCATTAAAGGGCTCACTTTACTATATAGCCCACTGTGACGTCAGAACTGGGACGCCCCGTCCTATCAGCCGCGGTACCTGCTGGGATTTTTAGTAGAGGCTGACATTTTTTCGGGAATCCCGAAAAATAAAACAGCATTGAGTGTGTATGAAATCAAACCAGCAGTTATGGCAGTTATGGCAAAAATACAAGAGGATTATGGTGTTGAACGAGCGCCACCCCAAAGTGTAGCTCAGTGGGACACAGGCAGTCATAAAACTTCCCCCAAGCAAGCAAAGGATAATAAAACTTTTGGCGGCAACCAGTAAAACACGAAGTTGAAGACAAAGAGAATGGTGAGTTTCACCGTAAGGTTATTATAGCAGCTCAGTTTTACGGCGCACCTGCGCTCAGGTGTTCGCACAGTAAAAACCCAACTTGCGAGACTCGGCGGCCTCAGAAATCAACAGCAATCAAGTTTCAATAAACAATGGCATGCACATACAATTTAGAACACATTAGACTATAAGTGGCGATTCTAAATCGCGCTAAAATTCTACTCTATCCTGCCCAAGCTATTTCTAATAAAGAAAATAAAAACGAACGGTCTTTACTTGATGTAGTTTTCCTTGGACAGAGAGGTAAAGAAGGGGGGGAGAGTTTCCACACGTCCGTGGGTAACTCAGGATAGCGGTCCATCCTCGTCCTTTTGGCCTCCTTGGCAGAAAGGTGAAGAATATGACGGACCGTCACTAGTCGACTGGAACAAAAAAAAACAAAGAGGAACTTTTCTTCTCTTTGAAACCTCCTGGTTTTTTGGTTACGTGTTAAATCCACGTCTTCGATCCTTAAAGTTGAAACTTACAAGCCTTTTTATTCTTGTAAGCTTAATTCGCTTAGTTTTCTGGCCAATGGGAGAATGAATGAAAGTCCACGTGGGATTTCTTCTCCAGAATGATGCGCTTCAGATGCCAGTAACCGCGTCTCGGTTCCAAGCTCATTAAAGGGCTCACTTTACTATATAGCCCACTGTGACATCAGAACTGGGACGCCCCGTCCTATCAGCCGCGGTACCTGCTGGGATTTTTAGTAGAGGCTGACATTTTTTCGGGAATCCCACGGGTCACGGGATTCCCATGGGAATCCCGCAGGATGGGAGACAGGATCAGTAAAGATCACGTGATTGGGACGGTACAGAATAAAAAATGAACGGGAGCAGACGGGAGCAGGAGCTAACTAATAGGAGGGAAAATAAACTAGGATCAATTGTCTTTGGAAATGTAAAACTGAGACTTTGTTATAAACTTTAAGAAAAAAAAACTCGCCGTTGTGTAGTTTTTTTTCCAAGAAGCATATAGTATAATGCGAGTCAAACGAACTACACAACCCACAAGCCAACAGTGCTTCTGATCGACGTTTTCCACCTGCGTTTGCTCCCTCCATTCTGAACGCAGGTGGAGAACTGGACGTGGTAAAATTGGATTTGCAACGTAAAGTCAGAAGTAAGGACTTATCTATTAAACTCATAGAGCTGACAGGAAAGTCACAAATATTACCAAACTTCAGGAGAGTTGAATGCAGCGGTGTTAACACGCAGTCTGCTGCTTGTAAAATGTACATAGTCGTAATCAAGTTCACCAGTGATTAAGGACACTTGTAAGACAAATTCTGGATTGAATCAGTCTCGCATCTCTTCATTCATCAAACGAAAAGTACCATCACGTGTCAAGTCTCATCTGACCAACAAAACTGCTCCATGTGCACTAAAGATTTAAGAGCCTTTTCCACAGTAGAAAGGAAAGGTCCCGCAAGGGGACATGGGGGAATATTTTTTTTTTTTGCGTCCCCACGCATTACTTTTGCGTTCGCACACAAAAGTTGTTAATCGCCTTGAGAAAGCTGTGTATTTTGGAAGAGCAGCACATTTGACAAACTGCTCACAAAACAAACAACACTGATATGGCATTGATATGGCTTATTTGTCATATATAGTTAACATGCAGTCAACGATGCGATTAAATGCTTAGGATAAGAAGAACCGTTCAACTCACGATAAAAACAAAAACACTAATGGCGTGCAAAAAAAAGTACACATCATGCATCAGCAATAAGCAAATAAAGTGTCACAGATGTGATTTCATGCAGTATTATTGTCCAGAGTTCAGTAGTTTGACAGCTTGTGGATAATAACTGTCTGATTGAAGATCATTTTATTTAAGGCCGTTTTCAAAATAAAACTCAATAAATCTCAAAAACGGGTCTCCCACAAAGTATTGCGAGATAACGCAAAGACTATTGCGTGAGAACGCAAAAAGTATTGCGTGGGAACGCAAATGTTTTGCGAGCGAACGCAAAAGAAAAAAAATTCCCCCTTTTCCCCTCGCGTGCTCCGTATAGAAAGGCTTCATCAAGGGAAGATATTAAATAAATACGTTGTGAAATAGAAAAAAATTTAAAGTACTATTAAATATGCAATTTATTTTAATACATCATTAAATATTAAGTGTACCACTAATTACGTCATCTCATCTTTAAAATTATACTTAATTATTCAGTGGCACATTTAATTGCATAATAGTCCATTTCATAATATAATGGTACATTTATTGTTTCTAATGATGTATTAAATAAATAAATAAATGGTACCTTTAATTTAATGGCACATTTAATGTTACATTTCTTTCATGTTACATTTACTTCACTTATGGGACATTCACAACATTTATTTATTTAATATTGATTTTATTGTACTAATTTTGTCCAGTTTGACCCTCCATTCTTGAGGCCTGTATCATGTCAGAATTTGAATCAGGTGTTCTGGAGCAGACACACATCTAAAACTTGCAGGGAAGGGGTCCCTGAGGACCAGTGCTGTGAACCATTGAGACCAGGAACGTGCACAGGTAGACACGAAGTGGTGCTAGAGCATCTGCCCTTTTATCCTATGGACAAAAAAGTGCCGTCTTGAAATCTTTTTTTTTTTTTTTAACAGTGTACAATGTGGGGCCCGAGGTAACATTCTGAATTTAAAGGCCTATACCAGTGCCCCACGTTTTGAAATTTTGAGCGACAACTACCACCCCGCCTCACCAACACACATACGTGTCCCGCCTCGTGTGTCTCTCAACGGAGACGGGCTGCGTGCAGAGCGAAGAGTTGGACCTGCGCTGGTCCAGCTTACCTCTTCTCTCCTCCCCTCCGCCTTCAGATAGAGCCCTGTCCTGCCGACAGGCCGGCTATCCATCCAGGAAACAAACAAAACGAATATACTTGCTTCCCAAACTTCAGATGAAAAAGTTAAAACTTCACCTGCCACCATTTTATCGAAACAGAACAGGCCAATGAATGGCATACCTTTACCCGCTATGTCTTGTATGGCCGCCACCATGCGCCAATAGAATGTCTACGACTTAACTCTTAAATTAGAAGAAATAAATAAATTCAAATCTATCTCATAGATGTGCGTATTACATTTGCTATAATGGTCCCTGATGACTTCTGTTTGACTCATGTTTTTTTAATTGCAAATACGGCCAAATGAGCTGGTTACCATTACTATTCATACACTAGGCTACTAAAAACACCTGTAATAAAGTTCAGTAAATGTGGGGCATGTAGGCTAAGTTGTATTTTCTACTTCTGTGTGTGTAAAAACTATGATGTAATCAGAGTATTTTATTTTCTAAATAGCAGACATCTTATCAGTTCTCAGGATTTGTAATCTCATTAATTTTTATTCTCTAAGAATAATTTCTGTCATATAACACTGGCTACATGCAGAAGTATAGATGATTCTTCTTATGATCATTCTCAGTCTTCATTTTGACTATAAAGATTTTATAACCCATTTTCTGGGTATAGTTGATTTCTGAAGATAACTCATTTAGTGTGACCTACCTGGTTAATTTGGCAGTGTAACCTGCTTTGCTACAACATAAGGTTATTTGGTGCAGAAGACATTTTGTGATAAAAGTACAGAATGATATAGTCATAGTCAAGACAAACACGTTGTGCTCAGTGTGTAAAAAGAAAGAAATTTGACTCAGGAAGTTCAGGTTAAAGGCTGGTTGTGAGTCAGTAATCTAACTTTTAATCAATCTAATGTTGCCTTAGTAATCTTAAGAATTTTGTCAAATGCATTCTTGTTTTGAGTTTTTTTTCCTGCGTGGTCACTTCCTGAGATCCCACAGGACAGTTTGTTTTGGGGGTGCTTAGTAATACATATAAATTATGTTCATGCTGTGCCTGTAATAAATCTCACACTACAAAGGCAGCCGACAGCTCCATGTGCCGCACAAGGTGCCCTTTTTTTCCACTCAAGCACCTGAGTACGCCACTGATTGAGATGCAGTTTCTAAATTGTGACGCTAATGCCTTTTTGTCCTTTTGTTCAACAAGTACAGTTCTCTTACTAGGTGCATTTCTCTTTCGTTCCAGCAACTTGAAACATAAAAGTAATATCATTGTTCAAAGGAAACAATTACTTAATAAATGAGTAAAATACAACTATGTACATTTTGTTTATTCAGCTAAGATAGGCATGGTCTGTTTCCTTGTTTGATATTTTATTATTTCTTCATTATTATTCTTTTTACTTTAACTGGCCTTTACTAGAGCTAAAAACAGCGGGATGGGAGTGGGAGTCAATTTACCAGGAGTGGGACGGGACAGGATTTCTTTTGTTATGCTGGCCTGGGATTGGGATGGGACAAGACATTTTTCTGTGGGAGCGGGATGGGACAGGAGAGAAAATCCACTCCCGTGTCACCCTCTAATTTGTAGTAGCGGACTCTCCTGGGGTACAAAATGGCCGATAACGCCGGAAGGCATAGTGGCATCCAGCAACTTACAAATGGTCCAATATCAAGCAACACATGGTCCAACACCCCCTAGACTCATGGGGCAATTACAAGTGTTTGTGATAACTGGCGACGAGTGTTTTATGTCGCTGTGGAGAAACTTTGGCCCACTCTTCTTTGAAGAGTTATTTCAATTTAGCCACACTGGAAGGTTTTCTAGCATGAATGGCCTGTTTAAGGTCACGCCACAGCATCTCAATTGGATTTAAGTCCGGAGTTTGACCAGACCACTGAAAAGGCAGGGGGTTTTGTCCTCTGGACTCTCCCTTGGAGGCCATTTTTGCCATCTTGGTGAGTTATCTATGAGCTCTTGGTGTCATGTTTGGAGGTTGTTGACGAGGACCCAAAAGCAAATATCGGCAGGTGCATGATGGAGTGCAGAATGATGGATTTTTTGTTTGAAAACATAGAAACTTGCAGAAAAAGACACGAAGAAAATCAAAACGGGAACCAGGATGAGAACAAAAGTATAATCCAGCATTGAGACAAATAAACCAAGGAGCTTAAGTACTGAGAAGAAGCGATGAATGACATGAAAACCAAGTAAATACAATCAACAGGCAATGAGGAATAACAGGGACAAGAGAAATTGAATGGAAACACAGATCATCCAACTAACCAAAAGCTAAGAACTAATACCAACCTAAGTGTCCAAACTAAAATACACAGAGAAAGACACATGAAATAACTAAGAAGCTCAACACAAAGGAATGAACAAATATGGAGACACCTGGATGACAATAACACAAAAATGATCTAAATACAAACACAAGTGAGAACCAAAACACAAACAGATGAGGATCATGATACTTTGAGTAATTTTGGTCTCTCCTGGGAGGTTCCCCAGTGATTCATGTTCTTCACATTATTATTTGAATTTAAGGTTGACAAAAAAAAAAAAACAGAAACATCGTTCAGGAGCCAAGATTTATTTATTTATTTTTAAGAAAAGGCACAGCACTTCACATTTCCTCACAGTTAAACACAAACTCACCCAGGTTTAGTTAAAATTCACTAAACCGACGATGGGTTCGGACACAGTGAAGGTGTGTGATTAGCTTAGAAGGAAAACTAACTAGAATTAGGCTGAATTATCATGTATAGACTGCACAGATGATTTGTTTGGGTAATATTCCAGTCTGAGTGAAAGAGATCCAATGGAGATGCAGTGAAAAAGCTAATGAAAGTTTTCAGTGATTGGACACATGACGAAACAAAGAGACAAAGACACTGAAACAGAAAAGAGAAGAAGACAGAGAAATGGGGGTAGAACAGATCAAATCAGGTTCCTCTTAGTGTTTGGTCCTGAATGAACCTGTTTGATTCTGTAAGTCTGTGCTGTACCATCTTCAAAGACCTTGAGCTGCTTCCCATTGTGTTCATTAACCTCTGAGAGCACAAACACACAATCTGATTCACATGATAGAGGGGAACCTTTTCAGCCAGGGCTTTCTGCTTTGAATAAAAGCTATTGGTCAAAAAATGCCATTTGAAGCCACTTTTAACAAATGCCTTAAAAAGTACTTGGAACAAAGACTTGGAACAAAACTGCATGTTTTGGTTTGCTCAGACAGAGACTAATGTTGCATCACGAGTTTCAGTGTCTGCTGTGGTTTTCACTCCTTTATTTAATCGAACTTTGTGCTACACAAAATTTCTCTGGATTAAAAATCTACAGTTGTTTCCTTATCATTTTTAGACAAGTCATTAGGAGCCATTATGGGAGGTCCAAAGAGCAACTTGAGGCTCTGGAGCCTCAGGCTACAGACCTCTGGTCCAGAATGATATATTAACTGTACTGACACGTTCTGTGGGAAGACTTATTAACTCTGCTGGACTGTGAACATGAAGGACACCTGTTGGTTTACTCGTCTGCAGGTAGCACCTCAGTCAGGGTAACCTTTTTTCCTGAAAATAATCCATGTCCAAATGAAGGATCTTGACCAAGTTTACTGAGTCAACACTTGTTTTCTGCTGCAGCAAAGCGGCATTTAGATTCAGCTCCGTGGCTTCATGTGACTAACAGCAGCAGCCAACTGGAAACTCAACAGAAGCCAGAAAATGTGATGGTCAGTCTGACATTTGAAGTGTAATAGATTATTATTTCACATGTGGAAACAGAACATTATCTGTACATAAACCATGTGATGTTTTTGGTTGAATTGTAAACTGAAGCTGTTTTGTGTGGCCTCTGTGCCGTGTTTGGTACAGTCAACTATGTGTGGATGTCGTGTTCTTTAAAGCGTGAAGAACACAGGGGAACAAAAACAGAAATGTTTAGTTATATAAGGTTTCAAGAGTTTACTGACCTGCTATCTGGAGGAAAGGCCGAGTCCAAGAGGCCGCAGACTGCGACACTGCAGGGAGGAGAAAGAAGAATCATGAAGAAAACCAAGGAGAAGTTGAAGTTAAAATGCACTGTGTTTATGTTTAACAGTGAAATGTGCAGTTTGCACATATCTAGTTTAAAAGTTGGAGGAGAATAAAAACTAAACTTTTTCTTGTGTTCCTACAAGATAAAGAACCTTTTTTGAATTTAAAGCATTGCACTTAGATGCTTTTTAAAATGGAAAAGACAGGAGAACATGCCTTTCAAGTATTAAAGTATTAAAAACATGTTTATAATGTTTTATAATGTTTATAATATTTACCCCTATAGAAACAGTCTACAATCTGTAGGACTGCGCTCTACAGATGCCAGGCTTGCAGCTTCGCTTAGGTTGGAATCTTCTACACTGCCGTTATTTAGTCTGCCCTGTGTTTATCCATCACAGTGTCCAAACTACAGCAAACAATCTGGTCTGCAGAGAGGATCAACAGGGCCAACCTTCCACCGATCCAGGACTTGTACAGGTCTAGGGTCAGGAAAAGGGCAGCTAACATCTGCAGACCCCACACATCCTGGACATGCACTTTGCAATTCTTTTTTTATAAATATATTGATGACTTCATTGAGAGTAAAGTGGAACCAAAGTCAAATGTGTTTATTTACATAAACCTGTCGAACAAAGCTGATTCTTATTCTGATTCTGAGCCTCATCAGAGGGCATATTTTAATTTATTGAATTGTATATTGTTTTGTAAAATGAAAAAAAGAAATTTAAGCTAAAACTTTTGCAAACAACAATATTCGGTTGATTTCCATATATTCTCTATGAGAAACTGGCATTTTGGTGAATCTAGAAGCAAATCTGGAAACGATGACAAAAGACAAAAAAGGGCCCATACATGATGGAGACAGAGACTTTCCTTTTAAACAACATCATTTAAGCTGCTGGATTCCCCACTGGTTAAAAGCTACATGCAGCAAATGCAAATTACAAATAAACTGCAGGCAGTCTGACATTTGAAGTAAACGTGTGAGGCGTTTTATTAAAAGGTAATGTCAGAGCACCAAATCCTGGGTGTTTAAATGAGTGTTTGAAAGGCAGAAGACGCTCCCAAAAGAGTATTTTATCAAGAAAAACCAAATCAGTGAGCTAATGAACTGCAGCATGGACACACACTCTGAACACAAACAATAACATCATTTTATCTGCAGAATAATATATTTATGTGCCACACAACCATAAATTGACAGTGACACACACACACACACTCTGCCGAGCGGCAATGATGTTTACAAAAAGTAATTTACTCTAGGCTGTTAGCTGCAACAAACCTCTAAGTCTACAAAGATATGATTTCATCTCAGAGCAGACAGAAAATTAGATCTCCACAAAGAACCTGGTTTTGATTTCACAAGCTGCATCATCTGGATGTTTTTGAAGACGTTAAGAGAGAAAAGGTGTGAGTTCAAGGTAAATGATAAAACAGTTAAGCACATCAGAGCTCCACAGTAATGGAACAGGTTTCAGCTGAACGTAGGTGGTTTATGCATTCCACATAATTCAGCAGTACATTTTCTTTTTTAAATTTTCATGCATAGTGGTTACTAAAGTGGGCAGCTATTCAAAAGAGATTTTCTTTAGAGTGCCACTCCCTACAATTCCCTGTAATTCCAACATGGCCCTCATTCAACCAGAATTGTCAAACACATCTAGAATATATATCAAAATGAAGTTCTGAATGATGGGAGGATGAGAGATTAGCATCTACGGTGCTTTGAAAAAGTAATTCCCCCTTAATGATTTCCTTTGTTATGCTTTTTTGTCATATTTTTTTGTTTAACAGAATTTCAAGTCATCAAACACATTCTAATATCAGACAACGATAACCAGAGTAAATACAAAATGCAGTTGCTTAAATGATGATTTCATTCATTAAGGGAAAAGCAATCCAAAACAAACCTGACCTTATGCAAGTAATGTAAGTGTAAGTGATTGCAGCATCAAGTGCTTGTGATAACTGGCAATGAGTTACTATGCTTTGCAGAACAGATTTAATTTAACTGCACTGGAGGGTTTTCAAGCATGAATGGCTGTTAGAAGTCACACCACAGCATCTCAATTTGGTTTAATTCTGGACTTCGAATAAGATTTTCTGTGAAGGAGCAGACATTTTGGTTCCATCAATTATGGCAGGTAATGGTCCTGAAGCACAAAGCAGCTCCTGACCATCACACTACCACCACCGTATTTTATTGTTGGTGTAATGTTCTTTTCTGAAATGCTGCTTAGATTTGCAGGGTGCACATCTTCCAGAAAGTTCCTCTTTTGTGTTCATTTTAGTAACCAGTGGTTTTGGTCATGGCATTTTTGCCTAGTCTCCCCTTGTTGTTGCATCATGAACTGTTCCATGCTTTCTCCATGTGTGGATATCTTCCCACTGAGGTTCACTGGAGACCCAAAGCCTTAGAAATGGCTTTGTAACCCTTTCCAGACTGATAGATGCCAATCATTTTGTGTCTAATCGGTTCATGAATTTATTTGGATCAGGACATGGTGTGTTGCTTTTTGAGATCTTTTAGCCTACTTCATGTTGTCAGACAAGTTGTATTTAAGTGTTCTCTTGATTCTACAGGCAGCAATCTGACACATGTCTAGTGAATGAAACTGAAAAAATCAGGATTCAACAAGTTGTGCATTTATATTATGACATGTAGCAGAGTTGGTTTGGGTAGCGATTCCCTAATAGATGAAATCATTTGTCAGGTTATCTTTAATTGACATTTGAATTTGGAATCTGTATGGGAGCAAATACTTTTTCACAGCACTGTAGATTTTTGAGGCTAAAGAGTTGGAGGCCAGGCTATTTTTTTCATTATACTGAACAATATCAGAAAAAAGTCAAAACTGTGCCCATATCAGTTTGACAAAGGGTTAAATCCACACATTAAATTCACACATCCTGGCTCAAACACTGAACACTTATCAAACTGCAGCTCAGTCACAGATGTTAGGTTTCCTTCAAATGAAGTCAGAAAATGTTTAAAAGAAGCAGTGAGGAAGGTTGCTGGAGTAAATCTATATTTTCCTGATTGTTAGGAAAGACCCACAGATGGGTCTGAAATTATGTGTTGGAGGAAACAATCAACTTACAACAGACATAAAATGAGTTTCTTGTTTTCTTGTCTATTTTCTATTTTGAGTACTTCTCACCTTTGTGGATCAAAACCTATATTTCAAATCTTTATTTTTACTTGCAATACGTTATGCCAACAAGAGAAGAAGTCTGGAATTTTGTAGAGAGGAGATGCAATGAAACAGAAGCAGGTAACATTTCCATGACAGATGGAAAGTGAAAAAATGTTCCAAGCATTCGCTTTTTGTTTGTTTTCTTTATTCCTGCAGACGATGGATTTGACCTTTGGATGAAGATTACACTGCATGGGAGCACATCTTCACAGTACTTGAGATTGAATGTATTCTTGATAGTAGGTGAGGAGACATTTCAGAAAATGAGAGGAGGAGGAGAAGAAAGGAGACAGCTGCCTTGTGTTGTTTCCATCAGATAGAAAACACAGCAGGGAATTCAGGATTTTCATATTATTATTATATTTCATATTCAACCTAGGGCTGCACCATATTAGAAAATCTTGCGATGGCGATAATGGTAAATATTGCCATGACTATATCAGTTGCATATATGGCTATTTTCTTCTTTCCTCTCCTTCTCATCTGTGTTTCCATCACTCTGACCTTTAGCATTTCCACCAAAGTCATTAGTGTCCGGTGTGAGCATCTGCTGCCGTGAGACTGTCCAACTGGATAAATATTACATTAGCATATAAAATGCAGGTTCATAACACTTGGAATATATTAACCAACAACTATTCCCCTATAAGCAGCACACACTCATACTGTGCAGTCCTACTTCAAACATTGGATGTTCATGGACATCCAGATGGATTTATATAGTATCCATCTTTTATTTTTATTTACCTGAAGGACTAGGGATGGAATATAGCCAAGGGTTAAATCTGGTGCATGGCCAAAAGTATTGGGTCCCAACACCAAATCAATGAATTCTGATGTTCCAATCACTCCCATGGCTGCAGGTGTATGAAGTTTGGTGTGGAGAAACTTGACTGGCTTGCACAGAGTCCTGACCTCAACCTTCTTGAACACCTTTGGGATGAATTAGAGCAGATGCTACAATTCTGTTTTTTTCATCTAACTATGAACACACTCCTAAACAGTGTGGAATATGTTTACAGAATAGCTAAGGTTGCTGTTGCTGGCAACGATGGGTCCATCAACACATTTGACCTTATAGATTAAGAATATGATGTCTTTAAAGTTAATGTACATGTAAAAGTAGACAGACAAATAGTTTTGGCAATATAGTGTATCAATCTAGGTCAGTTTATTAATATTGCTCCGATTCATAACAACTGTCATTTTGAGGTTCATATCCAATTATAAAGTAAATCTTTCCAATGCTACCCATTCATACAGACAGGGTTACCTACAGTCCAATTCAATCCGAGTTACAGCAGAGTTTAGTCAAAACACAGCTTTCAATGCCACTAGATAAAAATTACCTACTTGACTTGTGGGAAACAGCAAACAGGACTTCTTACAGCTTTCTTTCAATGTTCTTCTGGCCATTCTCCCATAAATGCCAGATTTGTTGGGATCATTAAGAAGCCATGGATCTCTACAGCTCCTCCAGAGTTACTATGGGCTGTTTCTCTGATTAATGCTCTCTTTAACTGGCTTTTCAGTTTAGGTGATTTGCAGTTGGTTCATCTTCGTTCCGTGTTAAGATGCTAGACTGAACAGAGCTGTGTGAGATGTTCAAAGCTTGGGATATTGTTTTACAGGTCCTTCTCAAAATATTAGCATATTGTGATAAAGTGCATTATTTTCCATAATGTCATGATACAAATTTAACATTCATATATTTTAGATTCATTGCACACTAACTGAAATATTTCAGGTCTTTTATTGTCTTAATACGGATGATTTTGGCATACAGCTCATGAAAACCCAAAATTCCTATCTCACAAAATTAGCATATCATTAAAAGGGTCTCTAAACGAGCTATGAACCTAATCATCTGAATCAACGAGTTAACTCTAAACACCTGCAAAAGATTTCTGAGGCCTTTAAAACTCCCAGCCTGGTTCATCACTCAAAACCCCAATCATGGGTAAGACTGCCGACCTGACTGCTGTCCAGAAGGCCACTATTGACACCCTCAAGCAAGAGGGTAAGACACAGAAAGAAATTTCTGAATGAATAGGCTGTTCCCAGAGTGCTGTATCAAGGCACCTCAGTGGGAAGTCTGTGGGAAGGAAAAAGTGTGGCAGAAAACGCTGCACAACGAGAAGAGGTGACCGGACCCTGAGGAAGATTGTGGAGAAGGGCTAATTCCAGACCTTGGGGGACCTGCAGAAGCAGTGGACTGAGTCTGGACATCCAGAGCCACCATGCACAGGCGTGTGCAGGAAATGAGCTACAGGTGCCGCATTCCCCAGGTCAAGCCACTTTTGAACCAGAAACAGCGGCAGAAGCGCCTGACCTGGGCTACAGAGAAGCAGCACTGGACTGTTGCTCAGTGGTCCAAAGTACTTTTTTCAGATGAAAGCAAATTCTGCATGTCATTCGGAAATCAAGGTGCCAGAGTCTGGAGGAAGACTGGGGAGAAGGAAATGTCAAAATGCCAGAAGTCCAGTGTCAAGTACCCACAGTCAGTGATGGTCTGGGGTGCCGTGTCAGCTGCTGGTGTTGGTCCACTGTGTTTTATCAAGGGCAGGGTCAATGCAGCTAGCTATCAGGAGATTTTGGAGCACTTCATGCTTCCATCTGCTGAAAATCTTTATGGAGATGAAGATTTCATTTTTCAGCACGACCTGGCACCTGCTCACAGTGCCAAAACCACTGGTAAATGGTTTACTGACCATGGTATCACTGTGCTCAATTGGCCTGCCAACTCTCCTGACCTGAACCCCATAGAGAATCTGTGGGATATTGTGAAGAGAACGTTGAGAGACTCAAGACCCAACACTCTGGATGAGCTAAAGGCCGCTATCGAAGCATCCTGGGCCTCCATAAGACCTCAGCAGTGCCACAGGCTGATTGCCTCCATGCCACGCCGCATTGAAGCAGTCATTTCTGCCAAAGGATTCCAGACCAAGTATTGAGTGCATAACTGTACATGATTATTTGAAGGTTGACGTTTTTTGTATTAAAAACACTTTTCTTTTAATGGTCGGATGAAATATGCTAATTTTGTGAGATAGGAATTTTGGGTTTTCATGAGCTGTATGCCAAAATCATCCGTATTAAGACAATAAAAGACCTGAAATATTTCAGTTAGTGTGCAATGAATCTAAAATATATGAATGTTAAATTTTCATCATGACATTATGGAAAATAATGAACTTTATCACAATATGCTAATATTTTGAGAAGGACCTGTATAACCTCACACTGCTTCAAACGTCTCCACAACCTTCTCTCTGACCTGTCTGCTGTGGTCCCTGGTCTCTTAAAATGAACTTCTCCGGTTCCTGGGAAATGTTTCTGCTGTCAAATTGCACCTTACGTACCTTTTACTACAGTTGTAGCTGTTTAAAGCTGTTCAAAGCTACTGTTGATAAGCCTGCTGTGCTTGGAGAACCAACCTCATTAGGTCAAATAAACTCAAAATCATCGTGTTGCTTCAGCTCCTGCAATAATAAAATACTCTTCAGCATGTTATACCACAGGCTTCTCAACCTCTAAAGTAATTTTGAGCAATATTCCCTAAGACACATTTAACCCTGTTATAACTGTTGTTATTTTGCACATGTTCACACAACCAACCCACGGTTATATTTAGCTTATATGTGCATATGTTAGTTGCTTTGGTAAATGATTAAATATTTGTGTGTAAGGTGGGGGTTGCCAATAAAGCCTATAATGGAGACAGCGCTGAGCGCATGTGAACAGCGGGGGGAACACTCCTGGATCCGGAATATCTCATTGCTATTCATGTGAATGAGCCTCCTGGAATCAAACAGCAGCCAAGCTGGTAAAAGCATATTTACAGAGTTAAAACGCATGCAACAGAATCTACCAGTTCTCTCCATAAAGTAAGGTGCATCACTCCATCATGATGTCCAATGTTTCCAGTGCATTTACTAAAAATGGAGACAGCCCCTCTGCATCTTTACATAGCGATTTTAGCTTGTAATGCTTGATTTCATCATCCTCAAAATTTACTTTTGTCTTTTAAAGTTCAGCTGCAGAACTGTTGAAGAATAATAGATTTTAACCACGTAACTCCTACTTGTTTGTTTCTGCAGGTTTATGTGTTGACTCTGCTGTTGCAGCTTGCATCTACATATGTGAGTCAGACTGGATACATTTTGAATGATTTTCCAATAAAATAAGTGATTGAAGGATTGTTTGAACGTTATTTTAAACAGCTGCAGCATATAGGGTGATAATCCAAAGAATGCAGGTTGTTTATCAGCTTTACTCCAACAAAGCAAAGAGTGCAAATGGGAGAAAACGTATCATATTATTCATGATACATTCTTAGAAGGATACAATATTTGAGTTTTTCAGTTTTGGCAGTGGTTTGGTGTCAAAAGTAAGGTTTTTTGTTGTTTATTTCTGTTTTGTTCGAAGCACACAACTTTGTGTCCCCTTCTTCTCTCCTATTACATTCTAACTGATAATAGGTGCTGTTGCCAGCATTTAAAAAATATATTTTTTATTCCAAATTTTATATTAACAAATTTAAAAACATCTTCACTGAGAGCAAATGTATCAGAGTCAAATTCCTTGTTTGTGTGTACAAACCTGGCAATAAAGCATATTCTGATTCTGATACGTTCTACACCCATCAATGATCGTTTGAACTCAAATCAGTTCATTGCTTTAATTTCATAAAAAGATAAAGCCTTAAACTGGATCTAATTTAACAACTTCTTCCTAAATATTTTAAATTTTAATAAATGCAAAATGTTGTCTCAAGGCACTTCACAACAGTCAGGTACATACATTCCAATTAATCCTAACCATTGAACAGTGTAGTCAGATTCAGTTATTTATTCAAACTGGATAAAAAGGTTTTCTATCTAAATGAAACCAAGCAGATTGCATCGAGTCAGATTTATTGCCAAATGCTTTTAAAATAGAACCCTAACAAGCAGTGTTCAATTCCTTGCCTCTGATGCATGTTTTACCCAAATCTACTTCAAAATCACTTATACTAAGATCTGCTGCTTTCCTCTTTATTCCAAAGACTAATCAAGACTTTTTGCCATGTTAGTGCTTTTAGCATTGGAGAAATCCCAGCTCATCACTTTCTCTGTCCCTTTGGACCACAGGACCCCTGTCACTCAGTCTTTGTATAATGTTATATATCACCCCCTAGAGGGCACATCATTCAATTGTAATTAACAGAAAATAAAGTTGACGTTAAATTTATTGTACTCGTACTCGTCGTCTTCCGCTTTATCCGGGACCGGGTCGCGGGGGCAGCAGACTCAGCAGAGACGCCCAGACGTCCCTCTCCCCAGACACCTCTTCCAGCTCCTCCAGGGGGAGCCCAAGGCGTTCCCAGGCCAGCCGAGAGACATAGTCCTCCAGTGTGTCCTGGGCCATCCCCTGGGCCTCCTGCCGCTGAGCTCCTCACCCTATCTCTAAGGGAGTGCCCGGCCACCCTAAGGAGGAAGCTCATTTCAGCCGCTTGTATCCGGGATCTCGTTCTTTCGGTCATGACCCAAAGTTCATGGCCATAGGTGAGGGTAGAAACGTAGACCGACCGGTAAATCGAGAGCTTTGCTTTTCGGCTCAGCTCTCTCTTCACCACAACGGACCGGCACAGCGCCCCCATTACTGTGGCAGCCGCACCGATCCGTCTGTCAATCTCCCTCTCCATTCTTCCCTCACTCGTGAACAAGACCCCGAGATACTTAAACTCCTCCATTTGAGGCAGTAACTCCCCTCCAACCTGAAGAGGACAAGCCACTCTCTTCCAGTTGAGAACCATGGCCTCGGACTTGGAGGAGCAGATCTTCATCCCAGCTGCTTCACACTCGGCTGTGAACCGCCCCAGTGCATGCTGTAGGTCTTGGCTAGATGAGGCCAGCAGGACCACGTCATCTGCAAAAAGAAGAGATGAAATCCTCTGGTCCCCAAACCAGACCCCCTCCGGCCCTTGGCTGCACTTAGAAATCCTGTCCATAAAAGTGATGAACAGGACCGGTGACAAAGGGCAACCCTGCCGGAGTCCAACATGCACCGGGAACAGGTCCGACTTAGTGCCGGCAATGTGAACCAAACTCCTGCTCCGCTTGTACAGAGACCGGATGGCGCCTAGTAAAGAGCCACCAATTCCATACTCCTGGAGCACCCCCCACAGAACATCACGAGGGACACAGTCGAATGCTTTCTCCAGGTCCACAAAACACATGTGGACCGGTTGGGCAAACTCCCATGAACCCTCGAGTACCCTGTAGAGGGTATAAAGCTGGTCCAGTGTCCTACGGCTGGGACAAAAACCACACTGCTCCTCCTGAAGCCAAGGTTCGACTATCGGCCGGACTCTCCTCTCCAATACCCTGGCGTAGGCCTTACCAGGGAGGCTGAGGAGTGTGATCCCCCTGTAGTTGGAACACACCCTCCAGTCACCCTTCTTATGTAGGGGGACCACCACCCCAGTCTGCCAATCCAAAGGCACTGTCCCCGACCGCCACGACAAGCCATGACAAGCCCAGAACATCCAAAGACTTGAGGTACTCAGGGCGGATCTCATCCAACCCCGAAGCCTTGCCACTGCGGAGCTTTTTAACCACCTCGGTGACTTCAGCCTGGGTGATGAAAGAGTCCAACCCCGAGTCCCCAGCCTCTATTTCCACCAGGGAATGCGTGATGGCAGGATTGAGGAGATCCTCGAAGTACTCCTTCCACCGGCTGATAATGTCCCCAGTCGAGGTCAGCAGCTCCCCACCCCCACTGTAAACAGTGTTGGCGAAGCACTGCTTCCCCCTCCTGAGGCGCCGGACGGTTTGCCAGAATCGCTTTGGGGCCAACCGGTAGTCCTTCTCCATGGCCTCACCGAACTCCTCCCAGGTCCGTGTTTTTGCCTCTGACACCGCCCGGGCCGCGGCTCGCTTGGCCCCACGGTACCCATCAGCCGCCTCAGGAGTCCCACAAGCCAACCACAGCCGATAGGACTCCTTCTTCAGCTTGACAGCATCCCTTACTGCCGGTGTCCACCACCGGGTTCGGGGATTGCCACCGCGACAGGCACCGCAGACCTTACAGCCGCAGCTACGGGCAGCAGCATCGACAATAGATGTGGAGAACATGGTCCATTCGGACTCTATGTCTCCAACATCCCTCGGAATCTGGTCAAAGCTCTCCCGGAGGTGAGAGTTGAATACATCCCTGGCCAAGGGGTCCGCCAGACGCTCCCAGCAGACCCTCACTATGCGTTTGGGCCTGCCAAGTCTGTCCGGCTTTCTCCTCCTCCAGCGGATCCAACTCACCACCAGGTGGTGATCAGTGGACAGCTCAGCCCCTCTCTTCACCCGAGTGTCCAAAACATGCGGCCGAAGGTCTGATGATACAACAACAAAGTCGATCATTGACCTCCTGCCTAGGGTATCCTGGTGCCAAGTGCACTGATGGACACCCTTATGTTTGAACATGGTGTTCATTATGGACAATCTGTGACTAGCACAGAAGTCCAATAACAAAACACCGCTTGGATTCAGATCGGGGAAGCCATTCCTCCCAATCACGCCTCTCCAGGTGTCACTGTCGTTTCCCACGTGGGCGTTGAAGTCCCCCAGCAGAATAATGGAGTCCCCAGGAGGGGCACTATCCAGCACCCCTGACAGGGACGCCAAGAAGGCCGGGTACTCCGCACTACCACTCGGCCCGTAGGCCGAAATGATAGTCAGAGACCTCTACCCAACCTGAAGGCGCAGGGATGCGCCCCTCTCATCCACTGGGGTAAACCCCAACACGAGACGGCTGAGCTGGGGGGCAACAAGCAAACCCACCCCAGCCCGCCGCCTCTCCCCGCGGGCCACTCCAGAGTAGAAGAGATTCCAGCCCCTCTCGAGGAGATGGGTTCCAGAGCCTACGCTGTGCGTGGAGGCGAGCCTGACTATTTCTAGTCGATATCTCTCGACCTCCCACACCAGCTCAGGCTCCTTCCCCCCCAGCGAGGTGACATTCCACGTCCCTAGAGCCAGCCTAAGCATACGGGGATCGGGCCGCCCAATCCTCTTTGCAGCGGTCCCTCACGGTTCCCCCTGCAGGTGGTGGGCCCACTGGGGGATGGTCTCGCGTCTCTCGTTCGGGCTTGGCCCAGCCGGGTCCCGCGAGGAGCAACCCGGCCACCAGGCGCTCTCCGACGAGTCCTGACCCCAGGCCTGGCTCCAGGGTGGGACCCCGGCTCCGCCGTACTGGGCGACGTCACGTGCCTCGATTCTGTAGTCGTTATGAGGGATTCTCGACGTCTTGACGTTACATTTAATTTAGCAAATTCACTACCATCAAGACCCCCCTTTCATAGATGCATTTCTCAAACATTTATCTATTTATATAAAAGCCCAGAGTCCATTTCAAGATCAACAAGTATTTGCTTCTTCACTCTGTGTATCAATTTCACAACTACTGGTTTGAGAAATTACAGTTTATTATGGAATCCTACCATAAAAGATAAGAGGGAAAATAGCACCCTAGTGCTGCCAGTTAATGCACTTCATTAACTGATCAATACATAAAAGCAGGAGTTCTGGTGGCTTGCTGGTCTGTAGCATACAGGTGTGTGTTAGCACAAGGTGGAAAGGCATCTGCATTGACCTACGGTGAGCAGCTGTTGCTGCTCATCAATCTGGGAAGTAGAGTAAGGTCATTTAAAATTATTTAAACTACATTTTACTACAGTGAAGGAGTGAAAAACATTTGTTTCAGCAGTCAGTCTTCTCAGGAGGGGGAGTACCAGCAAATTCACCCCAAAATCATTGTGCAAAACGACTGGAAACTGCCAAGAGGTCTAAGTCAGAATGTACAGGCCTCAGTTAGCATGTTATATGTTCACGTGTTCATGACAGGACAAATGATGTATGACTGAATTTTTCTTTTGTTTAGAGACGAAATGGAAATGTGTTCTCGCTCTTAAAAGAAGATGGCAGTTCCATTTGGGTTTGCAAAGTTGCACCTGAATGAAGCATCTTACCTCTGGAATGTCTCTTGGACAGATGAAACCAAAGTATAGATACCTATCCATAATGCACCGCATCATGTTTGGAGAAAACCCAACACAGCATATCAGTGCAAAAAACAGCAGTTCTACACACTGTTGGATCATAGGCTGTTTATTATACAAGGCTTTCTATTTTATTTCAATCTTTATCTAATAATGGCAGAATGTAAAATGTTGTGATTTTGTACATTTTATGTAAGATTTAATTAAAAGCCATCATTTATTATTTGGCCTTGATAATTAAAACATGACATTTTCTGTTTAGACTTTTTCAAAATGACCAGTGCTTTAAAATCTTCAGATTTTATGTCCCATTTTACATTCTATATTTCTGTGTGGCAGAAATGTGTTTTATTCCTGTCAGGAGCAGATGTGGAAGATTGTGATCTTTAATGAGATGTGTAAAGACAGAGATAGCTGTACATAGCTGTATAAAGCTGTATTTTACCCTTAATGGTGCAATGATTTTCTAAATTGCAATCAAAACCCAATAAAAGGCGTTAAATTAGGTCCTAGCTTTGTTCCGAAAGAATATTCACTTGTACTTTCCTAACCAAGGTCTAAGTGACTTCTTCAGAGTTTCTATGAGCTGGTAACTTGGAGCCATTATTGGAGCTGGAGATTCAGAGGCTTCCAGATGGGCTTCATCATGGTGGTCGGCACTTGATCAAAAATAGATGTGAATGACGTGAAAGCTGGTCACTGTGGTGTTTGGCACATTTGGATGAGGCACAGCTGCTGATCATGAGGGGAAATGAGGGTTCTTGTAATCATCTTCACTGAATATAATTATCCTTCTGCCAATGAGGAAAAAAACGTGGATTTGCTTTCAGGTTTGATTGACATCATGCTCCCTTAAAGGGACCTTCCACCTGGCCGTTTTCCTCCAGCATGCCTAATGGAAGCTTTTTAAACCTAATTAATCTGATTTAGCAATAAGTACAAGTTCATTGTGAACAGATTTTTGTTTGTTTCTTGGTTCTATGTCTCCATCTTGAGCCGTCGGTTTAAATGGGTAGCTCTGTGTTTTTGTTTTAGATGGGCCCTGACATGAGTAGCTATTGACTCAACCCCTAGATTCCTACCTGTTCGGGAAACTGATTAGAGTCAACCAGATCTGAAGTTATGAAATTCAAATATCAGTAATATTTCATAATGAGTTTTTCTCTAAATTTACAGCATATTGACTGGCTAAAATCTGGCAGCTATCCATTTTCTCTGCATCAGCTCTAAGAAGTGATCTTCAAGTCAAAACCCAAAAACATTCATGTTTTTTCCCCATGTTTATTTGATGCATCAAAAATTCAAACTCTAACGTTTTATGGTCTATAAATCTGTCATACAACAACATATTATTTGATGCATGTTTTGATTTGAGTTTAGTTAAAAATCATGTACAGGTTAGGCGCGTGTGTGTTGATGCATGTATAATATGTAGGTAATCTTGCATTGTCTTCATTCTTTCTTTTGCATTTCAAACTGCCACTTCAGTCAACTTGCAGCACTTTTTTCTTAATAGTTGAATTCGAAAAAAGGTAATTCAAACATTTTAGTATGTGTTATAGACCTAAGAAAAAATGGAATTGGCCAAAATAAAAATCTGCTTGTCAGAGACCCAACAGAGTTTTTTCCACCAAACTGGTCCCAGTGCTAAAGCATGGCAGGAGCTGTCTCCTATCTGGTTTTATAAAAGAACATCTTGTTCTGGTTTCACACAGAGCTTGTTTAGTGCCATATCTCCGTTTAAATGGATACCTTTTACAGTAAATGTTCAATCCACCCTCTGTTATTTCCTTAGACAATTACATTGCAGGGGGGTTTATTCTTACTAATTTCATAATTTTTCTCACTTTCTTTGCAAACAGATGTACTGATATCACAAGCCTAATTTATGTATGTTATTTTAAATAGTGATTTAAAATTGTGTTTGTGAACTGCTGCAGACCTGATCAGCAGCTCTCTGGTCCAGCATTTACCAGCAGCAGAAAACAAGAATTGCAATCAGCCTTTTGAGTAGGATTTCTTAAAAACAAGCCTGCAATAGTAAAATTACAAACACTGTTTTTATAAACCTATTTGGAAACAATATTTTCAGAGGGAAAGGTGGCTTTAAGCGCAGTTCCAGGTCTCCAGCTCTTGATCAAAGTGGTTTTTTGCTTCCTCTTACCCAACTTATACCTGGTGCTGAGCACCGGTTTTTCAGTGCTGGAGTCATGCTGAAAGTGGAAAGCATCAGTTCAGCACAGAAACCAGTTAGGCAGGAAAACCCTCTGATAGGGAAATCAATAATGACCAATGAAACCAATGCACCTTTTTATTATATATGTGTATGTTAGGTATTGTTTAATCAACTCAGAGGCAAGGAGCGATACAGAGTCAGCTTTACTTGCAGCAAGGGTAGCTCACACTCTGCAGTGCAGACTACAAAATGTTGGCACCCGTCTCTATTTATACATGCTGGTTCACACACAGTTCAACAAACATTCAGGGTGTGTGTGTGTGTGTGTGTGTGTATGTATTTAATCACGAATAAGTCATGATTAAATACATGTAAAAGAAAACACTCGGTGTGAGCACAAACCCACGGACGGAAAGCAGATTATATTGTGGGAAACACTCACACGGCCCCTCCGCCCCTAGGCGACCACCAATCATGGCAGAGTAAAACAATATAATAAATCAAAGAAAATAAAATGCAATAAAAGTAAAAGAATTAAAACAAGCCTTGTCCATGTCATCAATGCATGTTTTCTCATTTCACTTAAACAGCAACTTCTTTCGATTTTCTGCTATAAGGTCATTTTATGAAGTACAATTATGAATACACTCAGGCATTGAAGATATATTCATTTACAACATGTCATCATAGTCATCTGTTTTTGGGTCCAGTGTTGTGTCGACTTGAATCAATGCTGCATATGCGACTGTGACTGATTGAGTTACTATCCTTTTAACCAAGCATTTGCAACCTGGGATAATACATATTGGCAAGGTGCACAGGATGATCAGGAATGCTGCTATGGCAAATAAGAAAACCTTAACCCAATTCATCCACCCCCCTTGGAGCATCCAGTCTAGCCAAGAGGAGCTGGGAGTCGGGTGGTCATGTGTCATGACATTTTGCAGGTTACGCAGGTTATTCAGTGCTCCTGTTATATTTGAGGAATGTATATTATCGGGATATATGTGCAACAGGTGTTGTTCAACAAAACGCAAACGGGGGGCGTTGATGCTGTTAGAATATCCAAAGCCATGCAGTTCTGAATTATCATGGCTCGCATAGCACTCATTTCTGTGTTTTGGCCCTCTTCTACTATTATGGAGTTATTCAAAAACAGCCCTAATCGGTAGCTTAAAGTTTCCACACGCAGCATTAGTTTCCCCACACCTAGCCAAGGAAGGAGAGATAGTGTCACTTTCTCATCTTTTGGCCAAAGCTTAAATTCATCCGGGACATTAGTTCCCCAGATAGGGTCATGTGGTTTAATTTCTATATATCTCTTTTGCCTTTTGGGGAAGGTGGGTATCATCGTTACCTTACTGAGTATTATAGTGTGATCAGATGTGAAAACTGGAGCACACACCCCATACCAATTCGGGAGTAATATGAAATAAGCATTATTCCCGCATAACCAAGCTACCCCCTCGACCCAGTATGTTCCATTTTGATTATTTCCTTTGGAGACCCATGTGCCTCCACACTGCGTGGTGTTACCCACATAGATAGAAGAATCATTTTCCTTTTCTCTACTCAAACAATCGTGGTGTATTGTGTTTCCGTTGGCATGTGCTTCGAATGGTGTGGCCCTTCCCTTATTACTGATGTGCAGAGGCTGCCATTTCTTGGGGTCACATGTACAGTTACGTGGGTCACATGCATACGCAAGATAATTGTTGTAATATGTGTATGTTTTGTTGTCCTTACCAACTATTTGGATGCCTTCTCCTCTCATCAGGTTCTGACCAGGAACATTAAAATGTATACCCCCAGAGTTCTATTGAAAAGGCACATGCTGCTTCTGTGAAACTCATTTTTCTCACCTACACTGTAGGGCCCTGGGAATGAACTGGCATGATAGAACATACATAACAGTCTGTTTTGTTTTGTGCTTTAGCTGTTTCATACACGTAACGATACCAATAATTTTGCAGAAAAAGATGTCCTCCTCCTTCCTTTAGGGGTCTGAGATGAGAGCCGTCCGGTGTCCATCTCTTCTCGTGTGATGTTGCATCCTGTGGATCCTGCCTTAAACAGAGAAAGAGCCCTGCTGCCAGAATTAGGCTCAGGCTTATCAGTCCTGTCCACATGTTACAAAAAGCCATGCTAAGTTGGGCACAGGTCAGTTGTTTTCTTCACCGGTTTGAGATGCTGGGCCCTATGGGACACCAGCCCCTTTGTACCCGGATCTTCCCCTGTAACCCCGTCGGTTGGTTTGGCTCCTGTAACGGTGATATTAGCTTACAGTGGCTCTTGTGGATCCAGGATGGTCTTTCTGCGATTTTCAGAGCTGTCGGTGTAGTCAGGAGAACGCGGTATGGCCCTTTCCAGCAAGGGGTGCTCCAATCCTTTCTGTGGAATGTCTTAATCAGGACTAGGTCTCCAGGCCTCACGTTGTTCTGTGAAATTGGAGGAGAATTTACTGGCAGACTACTGGACAACTGTACTTCTTTTGTTTGTAACATTTTATTCATCCATTCAGCTAATGATGTTTCCTGCTGTGCTTTTCCTATGTCATCCATTTCTGATGGCAATGGAAAAGGTCTGCCATGTACTATTTCAAATGGAGTGAGACCAGTTTGATTTGGAGTCATTCTCATCCATAATTTAACCAGGGATAGGCATTCGGGCCATGGCCTCCCTGTTTCTTCCATTGTTTTCCTTAATCTATTTTTTATTGTTCCATTTGTTTGTTCAACCAGCCCAGCAGATTGCGGGTGGTAAGAACAATGGTTTTTTAACTGAAACCCTAATGCTTTAGAGCACAGTTCTATTACATTATTTACAAAATGAATCCCATTATCTGATCTTATGATTTGTGGGATACCATGTGTAGGGAAGAAATGTGTCACTAAACTCTTTGCCACTGTGAGTGCATCACAGTGCTTTGAAGGGTATATTTCAACCCACTTTGAAAATGCATCTATGACCACTAAACAATATTTCTTTCCCCCTGACCATGATAACTATGAAATCCGTGTGTATCATGTGAAAGGGATGAATTGCTGCTGGGAACTGGCCTCTTTTGGGTCTCATGTTTCCTTGTGGATTATGTTTGCAGCAGGTAATACATGATCTACAAAAGTTTTTTGCATAGTCAGAAAACTTTATGGTGTGGAAATGTAGATTTACTAAGTGTACCATCCCCCCGCTCGACACATGGGAAATTCCGTGTGTCGCATGGACCGCCGTCTTGTATAAATTTTTTGGTAATATTGGCTTATTTCCCAAATGATAAATGTCATCTTTCTTTATGGCCCTTCTATTCAGCCAAGATTTAACTTCTGCAGCTGGTGCAGATTGTTGTGAATCTTTCAGCACAACTGTATCTATAAATAGGAGATCTGACATTTTCAAAGTGAGGGGAAGTCTCGAAGCTATTTTAGCAGAAATGTCAGCAAAGGTGTTCCCCTTTGTTTCTATGGTTTCATCAGATTGATGCGCTTTACATTTACAAAGCGCTATCTTTGCAGGTAGCTGGATAGCTAACAGCAGTCGTTTTAACAGATTAAAATGTGTCAATTCTGTTCCAGATGATGTTTTGAACCCTCTATTTTCCCATATTTTGGCAAAATGGTGAAAGGAACCGAATACATATTGGCTGTTTGTATAGATGGTTAGGATTTTTCATATAATTCACAAGCTCTGATAACAGAATACTGCTCTGCAGTCTGTGCAGAGCATGTATGGGGCAGGGCCTGTGATTCTATAATTTTAGTTTCAGTGGTTACTGCATAACCAACTCTGTTTTTTCCATATTCATCTTTTGATGCTGATCCATCTACAAAGATTACAAAGATTTTTTGTGAGTTTTTCAGAAGGGTCTGAGAGATATCTTGCCTAGGTTTTGTGTCTTCCTCAACCTTTGTTTTGCAAGAATGTGGTTTTCCATCTTCTGCTGTTGGAATTAGCGTGCTAGGGTTCAGTGGACCACATCTTTGCAGAGTTATATTTGCTTGTGAGAGTAGCAACGAGGTCAACGTAATATGCCTTGCATGTGTCAAGAAAGGAAGTGAGGTTTGTAGCAATACAAGTGACACTGAATGAGGAACTTTCAGTGTGAGCGGGTGGCACAGCACAGTTTCAGCTGTCTGCTTCACAGCTTCTGCCGCAGCTGTGCAGCTCTGTAATCAGATTGGAAATCCAGATGCCACAGAGTCCAGTTTTTTAGAATAAAATGCCAAAGGTCTGTTTTTGGAGCCAAACGGCTGGGTTAATACAGCTTTCATACAACCCTTACATGCATCTACACAAAGTGTGAAAGGCTGGCTATAATCTGGCAGAGCTAAGGTGACTGTTGTTTGAAGCAGATTTTTTAGCTCTGTGAATGCTGCTTCTCCCTCCTGAGTCCATGTGATTTTGTCTTTTAATGTCATGTCTTTGCCATAGATCATAGATTGCAAGGGTTGTACAATGGCTGCATAGTCTGGTAGCCATTCTCTGCAAAAGTTACACAGTCCCAGAAAGGACATCATTTGTTGTTTAGTTCGTGGTTTTGGGGCTTCCCGAATGGCTGTTTTTCTACTGCTTAGGAGGGAACGGCCATGTTGTGATAACATATGTCCCAAATAAATCACTTTCTCCTTGCAAAACTGCAGTCTATCCCTAGAGGCTTTGTGTCCTGTCTGGTAGAGATGTTTCAGAACTGTTATGGTAGCTTCCTCACAGTGTTGTTGAGTGTCTGAAGCTATAAAAATATCATCTACATACAACAGGACTTGACTATGTTCAGGCACCTCACAGGTGCTCATAGAGTATCTTAAGGCTTGTGTATATACATGTGGGCTTTCACTGAAGCCTTGTGGTAGTCTGGTGTAAGTGTATTTTTTCCCTTTAAACTGAAAGCCAAATAAATGCTGTGACTCTTCATGCAGTGGTACTGTAAAGAAAGCATTGCTAAGATCTACCACTGAGAAATATTTTTTATCTGTAGTTAATGAATGTAGTAATGTATGTGGATTCGGGACGTCTGGAACCACATGTCTCACTATTTTATTTATCGGTCTAAGATCCTGGACCATCCTCCACTTTCCTGTGCTGGCTTTCTGCACTGGAAAGATAGGTGTGTTGCATGTAGCATCAGGTGCTTCCCTTAATATTCCTGACTTCAACATATCCTGTATTACTGGCTTAATACCCTCTTCAGCTTCTGGCTTCAAGGAGTACTGGTGAACTACTGGCCGTTCTTCAGATATTAATTTAACCTTATATGGTGGAAACCCCTTTATAAATCCTACATCAGTCAATGATTGGGACCAGAGTTCAGGTGGGACAGAAGCTAAGGCAGGGTGCCTGTTGCTCTCTTTGCTTTCAGCTAGGCCCTGTATCTGTCACTTTGCCTCATCCAAATGTGTATTTGGATGGACTTTGACTGTCCACCCTAGAGTGAGTTTCCAGATTCCCGTGTTAGGATCTACTTTCTAGTCAGAGCTTGTTAATGCCTCATATCTCCCTCTTTCAGCACGCTGTATAAAGTTTTCTAATTCTTTCCACTGACCCCCCACAGGTTTAGTTAATGACAGATGAGGTGTACTGCCTTTAAACTGTTGGAGCTGTTTTCCTGACAGTATGATTGAGGTGGAGGATTTCCCTGTTTTGGGGTCAACATACAGGTGCTGTATGGTAACAGCATGATTATTTTCTCTGTGAAAAACAGTATCATACTGATAATCTGGCCCTGAAGTATTTTTATATCTCATGGTTACATGGAGCTCAGTATCTGGTATGTACTGTGCCCCCTGGGAGGTTTGTTTTTCTCTGGTTCTCCTCAGCAGTTCTCGAGCTGTTGGTGTGGGGCCTAGATCGAGGGACCAGTAATAATGCGGCTGTGAGAATTCATTTAGGACTAGGGCCCCTTCTTCCACTACAGCCTTCATACCTGTTTCTGTTGATACTATATTTATATGCAATTTTTGCATAAGATCTCTTCCCAACAGGTTTACTGGGCATTTTTGACTTATCAGAACGGGGGCCTGACAAGTAAGTTTTGTCTCAGGTTCTGTTATTGTTACTGGTTCACTTAGGTAATGTACCTCTGATGTGCCAGCTGCTGATCTAACATGCACTGCGGTGTTAGAATATTTTACTCTGGGTAGAGGTTTAGTTAGCACAGATCTACATGCCCCTGTATCACACAAACAGCTATATGCTTTGCCATTTATTATTATGTTTTTATATGGCAAATCTTGCGTCCTACTTAGTGCTATAAGTTCCAGTGCTGCTTGTATGTCAACTTCCTCCATTTCACTACTGTTTTTCTCTGCTAGTGGGGGAGGAGGTGGGGGCTGTGGCTGTAATTTTCAATTCTGGGTAAAGTTGGGGTTATACACCCGCTTTTCATTACATTCTCGTGCAAAATGTCCTGGCTCATTGCAGATCCAGCAGTTGTCATTTCTTGCGCCAAGGTTTTGTAAAATCGTTCTACATTGTCTAGCATAATGCCCTATTTTTCCACACCTCAGACACGCATTGCTCTGTGTGTGGCTGTGTCATGGCCCTCCTCCTCCTCTTCCTCCGTGACCTCTGAATCCTCCCCCCTTTTGCCTGTTTGTCCCTGAGCGATGCAATGCCATTAAACTGTCTTGCATTCCAAACGTATCTGTCTTCCTATCTTGCTGTGTTTTATGGGCATGCTGCGCATACTCTAAGGCTTTGGTAACAGTTCCTGTATTTTGATGAACCCAATGTTTGTCTATATACCGTCTGAGTTAAATTTTAAGGCCTTGCAAAAAGACTCTCTTCAACTGTTGCTGATAGGCTCCTGCCTCTGCTTCATCATATGGTATAGCAGAGTTTGCTTTAAAAACACGTCTCATCCTATCCAAGAAATCTTGTGGGTCTTCTTCGTCCTTCTGTTTACATTGTGAGATTTTGCCATAATCTGCTGTCTGTATATAAACTGTTCGAATTATTTCAAAGAGTAAGCCTAAAGCGTCCCTTAAATCTGGTAAATTATGTGCTAATGTGTCACCATTGTCATCGCATACAGTGAAACCTCCTGCTACTCTGCACCAATGGCCAAACAGCTGGGTAAAACACTGGAGCATCTCTCTGCCATTAAGATGAAAGCTTCCTCTGAGTTCTGTAATAGCTGCTAAAAACTCCTCTACTCCTTCCTGTATCGGTGGGATACCTTTTAAAGCAGCAGTTCTGTCTTCCTGTGTCCATGGTCTATATACTAGAATAGTTGGCAGCTGTCGGTGATTAGCGTCACCTACATTTGGATTTGTTACTTCAACTAGAGGAAATGTGTCTTCCTCTACATTTTTTCCAGATGGATGAAATTTCTGTTCGTGAGCCATTAAGGCTTCGCCTGGGTACATGCTGGGAGTAGTTTTCTTATATTTACTCCTAGTTCGCACTCCTGTGCACCCCCAGAAATTAGGAGATCAGGACTCACTAGAAGAGCTCTGTTCTTTTGTTTTAAAAGAATTGCTTAATTTTTCTTGCTTAAGTTTTAGGAACTGCTACAGCTCCTTCTATCTCTCCTCCAATTTGCTGTGCTGCAGCCGCCTGTCCTGCAGCTGTCTGCACGGCAGGGGGCTGCGCTCCTCGCTGTCTGGATGCGACTACCGTTTCCTCATGTGGGCGCACCAAGACCGCAGCTGTCAGCTTCTCCATTCGCTTCTCCTTCTTATCTTGCCTCTGCATGTCTCTTAACTTACTTTGTTCCAGCCATTTGTCCGAGAATTTATACTCGACCTTTCTCTGTTCCTTTTTAGTTGGTTTCTTGGTTTTCATTATTTCTAATTTTAAATCTCCTTGTAATTTTAAGATATCCTTAATAATAATAATAATAATAATCATCTTTATTGGTCATTGCACATGTACAGGTCCTTCTCAAAATATTAGCATATTGTGATAAAGTTCATTATTTTCCATAATGTCATGATGAAAATTTAACATTCATATATTTTAGATTCATTGCACACTAACTGAAATATTTCAGGTCTTTTATTGTCTTAATACGGATGATTGTGGCATACAGCTCATGAAAACCCAAAATTCCTATCTCACAAAATTAGCATATTTCATCCGACCAATAAAAGAAAAGTGTTTTTAATACAAAAAACGTCAACCTTCAAATAATCATGTACAGTTATGCACTCAATACTTGGTCGAGAATCCTTTTGCAGAAATGACTGCTTCAATGCGGCGTGGCATGGAGGCAATCAGCCTGTGGCACTGCTGAGGTCTTATGGAGGCCCAGGATGCTTCGATAGCGGCCTTTAGCTCATCCAGAGTGTTGGGTCTTGAGTCTCTCAACGTTCTCTTCACAATATCCCACAGATTCTCTATGGGGTTCAGGTCAGGAGAGTTGGCAGGCCAATTGAGCACAGTGATACCATGGTCAGTAAACCATTTACCAGTGGTTTTGGCACTGTGAGCAGGTGCCAGGTCGTGCTGAAAAATGAAATCTTCATCTCCATAAAGCTTTTCAGCAGATGGAAGCATGAAGTGCTCTAAAATCTCCTGATAGCTAGCTGCATTGACCCTGCCCTTGATAAAACACAGTGGACCAACACCAGCAGCTGACACGGCACCCCAGACCATCACTGACTGTGGGTACTTGACACTGGACTTCTGGCATTTTGGCATTTCCTTCTCCTCAGTCTTCCTCCAGACTCTGGCACCTTGATTTCCGAATGACATGCAGAATTTGCTTTCATCTGAAAAAAGTACTTTGGACCACTGAGCAACAGTCCAGTGCTGCTTCTCTGTAGCCCAGGTCAGGCGCTTCTGCCGCTGTTTCTGGTTCAAAAGCGGCACCTGTAGCCCATTTCCTGCACATGCCTGTGCACGGTGGCTCTGGATGTTTCTACTCCAGACTCAGTCCACTGCTTCCGCAGGTCCCCCAAGGTCTGGAATCGGCCCTTCTCCACAATCTTCCTCAGGGTCCGGTCACCTCTTCTCGTTGTGCAGCGTTTTCTGCCACACTTTTTCCTTCCCACAGACTTCCCACTGAGGTGCCTTGATACAGCACTCTGGGAACAGCCTATTCGTTCAGAAATTTCTTTCTGTGTCTTACCCTCTTGCTTGAGGGTGTCAATAGTGGCCTTCTGGACAGCAGTCAGGTCGACAGTCTTACCCATGATTGGGGTTTTGAGTGATGAACCAGGCTGGGAGTTTTAAAGGCCTCAGGAATCTTTTGCAGGTGTTTAGAGTTAACTCGTTGATTCAGATGATTAGGTTCATACCTCGTTTAGAGACCCTTTTAATGATATGCTAATTTTGTGAGATAGGAATTTTGGGTTTTCATGAGCTGTATGCCAAAATCATCCGTATTAAGACAATAAAAGACCTGAAATATTTCAGTTAGTGTGCAATGAATCTAAAATATATGAATGTTAAATTACATCATGACATTATGGAAAATAATGAACTTTATCACAATATGCAAATATTTTGAGAAGGACCTGTACATTACAACAAAATTTGTCCTCTGCATTTAACCCATCCCTTATAGGGAGCAGTGGGCTGCCATTGTGCGGCGCCCGGGGAGCATTCTGGGGCTAAGGGTCTTGCTCAGGGACCCTGAGTGGCAATCTGTGAGATACAAACCTGGCCCCTCTGGAACGCAAACCTCCTCTTCTAACCACTAGGCCACCACTCCCCCTAAAATATTTAGTTTACCCAAGAAACCATGTTTTTTATTCCATCTTTGACAGATCATACCTGCTCCTTCTACATAGTTCTCCATAAACTTTACATCCCCTTCTAAGTTAATATTTTACTTTGTTTCTTCCCCATGATGTTTAATTTTAGTTCACAATACTATAAATGTCCCAGATAGAAGTTCCCTGGCATAAAATTCAAGGAGAGGACATTAACACGCCCTTCTACTGCGACTAATCCGCAGCGGTGTTAATTTTCTGGGATTAAACCCGACCTTTATCTCCAAAAATCACCAATACGTCTTTCTATTCTGGGCAAAAGAAAACACAAGACCAGCAGAATCTTGCTATGATTCTTCCAAAATGCTTAGTCTTCCAAACACACACAACAGCACTCACACAGTTAGTATTTTAACATATTTATGTCCCTTCAGCAATATGTATGGTCGACCTAGCTTAGTTTATGAACTCCCTTATTATTCAACATTTAATTTCATTTCCTTTCCGGCTAAATGCTACCAACCAAATTATCCAGTTCCCTTACGGCGGAATTACCTAGTCGTTTCTGATCTCCTTGCGGCGAGATCCTACCTAAATTTATCGCTATTTCCTTCCGGCGAAATAAAACCTACCCAATTGCTGTCTCCTTACAGCGAGACACTACCAACGACTTATTATAACCTTTCTTTAATGTTAAACAAAACGTCTCACCTCTGAGCTGACTTCTAGGTGACTCTGTCGGACCCCCCAGAGTCACCCAGCGTCGAGCAAGACGATAACCCACCGGCCAGATGCGAATGTCACACACCGGGACTTTCAGCCACCAGGCCTAGGTGCGGCTGTGTGGCAGCGCTTAACTCGAGGGAGAGGGAGAATGGGACTTGGTTGAGCAGCCCTTAGATGCTGCTGATAAAAGCATAACTCACTCCTGTCCCCATCTCTCTTCCTGTGGTATGTAGGAGGGAAAGGCACTTAGAGCAGACATGAGTGATAAACAATACAAAAGTTTTCAAACCCTAACAGTGTTTATTGTACATTGTAAATATGTATATTCTGTAATGCAAAAACAAAACAAAAGAGCAAATGTACCAGAGTCAAATTCCTTGTTTGTATGTACGAACTTGGCAATAAAGCTGATTTCCAAAGTCTGAGCTGCGCTCATCTATTCCTGATTATGGTGGAAAAGATAATAAATAGCGTAGAATGAAATGTGTTTATTTACTTTTGAATTACTAGATAATACTAGAGATAAAATCAGATGCCTGACTTTACTGGTTTAAGTTGGAATTAGATATACTGCCTTATATAACTGTTGCTGAAACAAAAATTTGTTTGCATAAACTGTAAACTTACACAGTTGTGTAGTGGAGGTTGTCAGTTAATATCACAGAAATTCCTGCTGCTTTTTCAAATTTTGATGTTTTTGGACACATTTCTGAGATGATTTTTAATATTTTGGTTTATGCAATGCGTGCAGCGCAGATTGAGATGAAGCCTGATGGACTGGCAATCCCTTGGCAGTTGAGGATTATAACGGTCTGTCTGTGTGTGTGTGTGTGTGTGTGTGTGTGTGTGTGTGTGTGTGTGTGTGTGTGTGTGTGTTTGTGTGTGTGTTCTTGTTGCTGAGTGAGAACCATTGTTTGTATTTTTATTGCAAAGTGAGGACATTTTGACAAAGTGAGGACATTTTGACAAAGTGAGGACATTTTCCTGGTCCTCACTTTTTCAAATTCCATTCTTGGGACAGGAGTTAAGTTTAGGACTATGGTATGAATTGAGTTATTGTTAGGGTGAGGTATTAACTGGTTAGGTTTAGGGTTAGTGTTAGGGTCAGGGTTAGGCACTAAAAATCAAGGAAAATGAATGGAAGTCAATGGAAGTAACCGAAAAGTCCTCATAAAGATAGTAAAACACGGATGTGTGTGTGTGTGTGTGTGTGTGTGTGTGTGTGTGTGTGTGTGTGTGTGTGTGTGTGTGATGAGGATAAATCTGAATGTGTCTATCATCTGGTGTTACACAATCGTGGGTTTTGCAAGTTTTTATACTTCCTTAAATGTGATGTTACATTACAACTGGTTACAAACCTTAAGACTTGGTTCATACGTTTGAAGAGGAAGGAGGGATGCATGGTTTTCAACATGTTGCAAAAAAAAACTTGTTAAAAAATACACTGAAAAGTGTACCATGCACTTATATGTCACCCCATTTTTGCTGCCATCACTAAATAAAATCCAGCGCAACCAATTTCCTACAGAAGTCATTTAACTCTTAATAGAGTCCATCTGTGTTCAACTTAATCTCAGTATAAATCCATCAGTTCTGTGAAGGTGTCAGGTTTGTTTGAGAACATTAGTGAACAAACAGCATCATGAAGATCAGGGAACACAGCAGACAGGCCGGGGAGAATGTTGTGGAGAACTTTAAAGCCGAGTTTGGTCACAAAACAATATTCCAAGCTTTAAACATCTTTAAACATCTCACAGAGCTCTGCTCTGAACATGGAAGAAAGATGGCAAACTGCAAACCTACCAAGAGATGGGCATCCACCTAAAATGAGACCAGGCAAGGAGAGCAATAATCACAGAAGCAGACAAGAGGCCCATGGTAATTCCTGAGTAGCTAAATACAGGACAATGCTGGAATCACACAATATACACAATATAATGAGCGCATGTGAAACACATGATTTTCAAATTGTAACATGTGAGAAACCATGTGTTCCACCTGTGTTTGACATGTTACAATACAGTGTAATTTCCACATGTCAAAATCCATGCAGCCCAAAAAAGGATGTCCAGAAGCCATAGAGGCATGATCCTTGTGGGGATCATGTTGTGTCAATGTTATCCAGCGGGGTTCATGAGTATGACATTTGTAGCAGCTGTGGCTTGATGGGAAAAGTAGTCAATTCCAGCTTCCCCCATCATGTAAGGAACTGCCAATGGCACTAAACCTCAAGTAGCCAACGCACTGATCATCATATCAGTGCATAAAAGTGTCATTTGTTATGTAAAATGGATTTGAGGCTACAGTATGTTTAGAAAAGTGATATAAGAGTTCCGTTCATTTACCACTTTACATGTAGTCCTGCGGTTTTCACATGGGCATCGCATATAAACGCATGGGAATCACCTTAAGATACAGTTCATATAGTCACCACAAGTAATTCATAGATTTCACATGGGAATTTACATGTGATGGACAAACTAAAGTTTTCTAAAAACAGGTAACATGCGTTTCACATATTTCACATCTGAATTATTATGTGAATTTGCAGCTTCACGGGTTGAATTTGCACATTTGAACTCTCAGGAGGTGACTTTGGCACGTCTGAGTAAGACAAACTCAGAAAATAAACCTGATAAAAGCAATAAAAAAGAACGGTTTTCTGTGAACAGATTTTGTCAGAGAAACAGTACCACATTTCGGCAACAGGAGTGCAGGAGCAGCATGTCTGGGGCGCAGTTTGTGGCACATTGACCCAAATACCAGAAGCATTTGACTCTTAGCCATTTCTTGCTTGATACCACTTTCTGGCAACGCAAGTAACACATCGGTCATCAGAGCGGCTTTAAGCTATTAGCTCACAGAAATTGTGTAATAAAATAAAGAAAATCATAGAAATTCTGAGCTCATCTAACAGACGGGCTTTTTCACTACATGTATAAAAAGTATTATAACAGTAGATGCAAACAATACACATTTAATCCATCTGTCTGCAGCACAATGCGACATGAAAGTGAACTGGTATGCAGCGTAACAAATAAACCCTAAACCTCCTGTTAATGACAAACAAACAGGGAATCATATGGGGAGGGGTTGAAGCTGTCAACTCACACCTGACAACACTGGATTAATTATGCAAGCAGGCTGCGGGATTTTTTTTAAATCGGCTACATCCTTACCTCAAACAGCGGAGAGGTACCCTTGGCAGGAAGTGTGCATCCCAGCAATTACCAGAAACTTCGCCATATAGAAGTGAGAAGTAAAGCGTCCCTAAAGTAAAGAAGCCTTGTCAAATAAAAACTCTTATTTTCCTTCACGCATCACCTTCCTGTCTTCAACCAGTAGCTTCCTGAGTAAAAGATGCCCCGCTGGATCGGAGGAGCGAAATTCCCCCTTAAACACCCGGAGGACGGCCTGTGGATGTGAGGTGTTTACAATGTTAGGTTATTGTCACCGCCACAACCATCGGTGGTTGTGGTTTAGCGTCAAACGCGCTCAGAGAGAAGGCGGCGACAGGTGGGGGCCGGGCAGAGGGGTGTGTGCGCGGGACAACAAGCAGCAGGTGATTTTCAGCGACAGGTGTTTCTGTATGGAAGCAAATCGTTACCATATTTAAAATGAAAAAGCATTTTCAGAAATGATTTTTCATTTTAAGAATGTGGCTGCATTATTTGACCCATAAATAAAATTAGTAATCAATCATCCTATTTGCATTTGCATTTTCTTCTTCATGACTGCACATTTCATGCCATCATCAAGAAGAAAACAAAGCAGACATTGCTTTTTCGTTTTCGTGGTCTGCCCGCAAGGTACTGCCGATAGAGCATTCCGAGCTGCGGGCGCAGCAGAGTGATGTCAGCAGCCGCTCTTCCTCAGCTCCCTGCTGACCGAGCTACCCATCTTGTTCGGTAGGGGGCGCTGTGCACGTCTGCATTGCATTACATTGCAAACGTGCCGAGAAATTGATTGAATTGCAGCAGAGCCGAGCTCAATTTGTGGCAGTGGCAGGTAGAACTGGTAGTTCCAATAGGATGATTGATTACTAATTTTATTTATGGATCAAATAATGCAGCCACATTCTTAAAATGAAAAAGCATTTCCAGAAATGCTTTTTCATTTTCAAATTTTACATTTCAAATTGAATTTTGGTATCTATTTGCTGGGGTACATTTTGAAAAATAAATCTCAAATGTCTTTTTCTTTTTCATTTTAATTAAGTGAAAGAATGAGCAGTCTTGAAGAAGACAATTAAAATGCAAATAGGATGATTGATTACTAATTTCATTTATGAGTCAAACAATGCAGCCACATTCTTAAAATGAAAAAGCATTTCTGAAAATGCTTTTTCATTTGAAATATGGTAACGATTGGCTTCCATATTTCTGAGGGGGGGGCACGCTCTTTGGGCGATATGAGACAGATTTTAACCCCTTGGTGTGATGTGCTGTTTACTGATGGAAGACTTATATTATTGTAAAAAGCTTATAAGGAAAAGGTTCAGTACCCAGCCATTCTGTTCTAGAAAGACATCTCGGGTTTTCCTGGATTTTCTAAAGCTGCTGAGTCATTGACTCTCCACAACCTTTCCATTTGCTTTTTGAGCTCTTGGTATTTCTTGAACCTGGGATTGCAATGTCTATCACTAATGGTCTCTTTTCTGCTTTGTCAACTACTACTGTGACATTTAAACGTATTTGCTCACCAACAACTAAAACATGCAATATTTTATTGAAACAAAGAAGAAAAGAGTTAATTATGTTAGGTTCAAAAGAGTCTCATATGTTTGCTAACGTTTTGGGTCGAATGTTTTCTATTTTGTTGGACTAGATAAATTTTCGTCTATTCACAGAAACACAAACGAGAAATGTCATTGGACTGTTGGAGGAAGCCGGAGTACCCGGAGAGAACCCACGCATGCACGAGAAGAATCCGCAAACTCCGTGCAACATGATGCTGGGATTCGAGCCCAGGACTTTCTTGCTGCAAGGCAACATTGCTGCTGACATCGCCACCATGAAGCCATGTTAAAATCAGTGTTAAACTGCTGATTGAAAGAAGAGGAAGTGCTTTCATTTTTATATTTTCAGCTGTAAGTGTCCTTGTAATTTCACAGCAAGGTTAGTAGTGAGAGAAAGTCTTAGATAGCTTACATTTAATTTGTTTCCTAAATGATCCAAAGTCATTTAACACAGCGTACAGTTGGTAGAGATATTCATAGGACTACCAAATTATTAAAACAGGCAGCAATGGCTTATGCATAGTACTGCTACCTGCAAACTCAAGGCAGAAAGGGCCAATGCTGGGATTCCAGGACACACCTAACTGACTGTTTGTTCTTTTCTCTCTGAATATTTGTCACAAGACTTATAAAATATGGTTAGTTTTAGGCCAGAGCAAAGGGATAAGACATTAATTGGAACAAAGAGTAGAAAGGTGAAATGTACACAGGCTGCACGCCTTACCGCTTCGCCAGACCCTGCTGTTCCATCCTTCATGGTGGCTGTGATGCCCAATAGTCCTCGACCTTCCTCCTCCCACTTGGCACACTGTCTCAGGGTGCTGGACTTTGATCGCTTTGATCATTGTGAGATGTTTTCTTCATATTAATGGCATTTATATCCTTGTTTGTCCAGGCTATTATACCAGCGGTGTGTCTAATGTCTGGCAAGGCCAATGTGTTGATGGCCTGGACTTTATTCTTACCAGTCAGCTGTTTTTTCATGGCCTGTCTTTCTTGGTTTTAGCTGACTTGCTTGTGGGCTCACCAAGGTTTGGAGCTGTCTTGAACGTCTACCACAACCACAAGCAAAAATAAGAGTAATGCAGCAGGAGGAGTCTGTGTTAAATATGCAAAAACTTCAGCTGTGTCCTTATTCTGTCACACATCTTTCTGTTTTCCTCCTCAAACCCTCATCGTAGTATCATTTCTGTCTGCAAAAATGGAGACTAATATTTATTCATAGGCTGTTTTTTGTAAAGTTAAAATAGTCAGAGGTTAAACTAATTGTTGTGAGATCAATGCAATATGCTATCGCATTCTAGAGCTTTGCATTAGAATATTGTGATTTTGCTTTACATAGTTGTTGGTTTGTTATTCTATTTATTTTTTTAATTTCCTCATTTTGAGAACTTTTACAAGTGTTTCAAGTGAGGTTATTTCCATCTCTGTATGATCACTTTGTTTGGTTTGCCTGTGAATTACGTTTAATTTGCAAAATGTTGGCCTTGTAGCAAAAGCTTTTGAGAGGTACACATTTTGCAGTCTTTTTTTGTGAAAACAGTTTATATTAGTGTTGTTTAATTTCTGAGCAGATGGATCAGATGTAGATTAATTTATTTAGCGCTCATGCCTCACTAGCATCACTGTCAATCTATTCTGCCAACTGTTTGCTAAAAAAAAGGGGCAGAGGTGCTTAAAGTCATTGCCTTCTTGTGGAAATACATGAAGTCATCGTCGCTATGGTTCAAAATGTAGGAAACTGTAGCTAAAAACATCGCAGCTGAAAGAACAGTCATCAAGAACTTTAAGTTGAGAATTTCACCTGCAGTAAAGTTAGACTCCAGGAAGACCAAGATGCCCAGCAAGAGGTATGATGCTCCTTTACCACATAAGAATGTTGCCACCAGTGCAGAGCTTGCTCAACACTGGGAGCAGAAGGGTGTGGATGCATGTACAGGGGTTGGACAATGAAACTGAAACACTTGGTTTTAGACCACAATAATTTATTAGTATGGCGTAGGGCCTCCTTTTGCGGCCAATACAGCGTCAATTCGTCTTGGGAATGACATATACAAGTCCTGCACAGTGGTCAGAGGGATTTTAAGCCATTCTTCTTGCAGGATAGTGGCCAGGTCACTACGTGATACTGGTGGAGGAAAACGTTTCCTGACTCGCTCCTCCAAAACACCCCAAAGTAGCTCAATAATATTTAGATCTGGTGACTGTGCAGGCCATGGGAGATGTTCAACTTCACTTTCATGTTCATCAAACCAATCTTTCACCAGTCTTGCTGTGTGTGTTGGTGCATTGTCATCCTGATACACGGCACCACCTTCAGGATACAATGTTTGAACCATTGGATGCACATGGTCCTCAAGAATGGTTCGGTAGTCCTTGGCAGTGACGCGCCCATCTAGCACAAGTATTGGCCCAAGGGAATGAAATGATATGGCAGCCCAAACCATCACTGATCCACCCCCATGCTTCACTCTGGGCATGTAACAGTCTGGGTGGTACGCTTCTTTGGGGCTTCTCCACACCGTAACTCTCCCGGATGTGGGGAAAACAGTAAAGGTGGACTCATCAGAGAACAATACATGTTTCACATTGTCCACAGCCCAAGATTTGCGCTCCTTGCACCATTAAAACTGACGTTTGGCATTGGCATGAGTGACCAAAGGTTTGGCTATAGCAGCCCGGCCGTGTATATTGACCCTGTGGAGCTCCTGACGGACAGTTCTGGTGGAAACAGGAGAGTTGAGGTGCACATTTAATTCTGCCATGATTTGGGCAGCCGTGGTTTTATGTTTTTTGGATACAATCCGGGTTAGCATCCGAACATCCCTTTCAGACAGCTTCCTCTTGCATCCACAGTTAATCCTGTTGGATGTGGTTCGTCCTTCTTGGTGGTATGCTGACATTACCCTGGATACCGTGGCTCTTGATACATCACAAAGACTTGCTGTCTTGGTCACAGATGCGCCAGCAAGACGTGCACCAACAATTTGTCCTCTTTTGAACTCTGGTATGTCACCCATAATGTTGTGTGCATTTCAATATTTTGAGCAAAACTGTGCTCTTACCCTGCTAATTGAACCTTCACACTCTGCTCTTACTGGTGCAATGTGCAATCAATGAAGACTGGTTACCAGGCTGGTTCAATTTAGCCATGAAACCTCCCACACTAAAATGACAGGTGTTTCAGTTTCATTGTCAACCCCTGTATATACACAGCGAGGAGGAGTCTTTTGGAGAATAGCCTTGTGACAACAAGCCTGGCAAAAAGGAGACCTTAGTCCCGTGCCGTGCCAACATTCTGATCCAATCCATGCGTGGGGTTGCTTTCCAATTCTACCCAAAAAAAAACTCCCATGAGTAAAGGTTTGGGAACAAAAACATTTTCTGAGAGCAACCTCTAGGTTTAGTAATAATTTAGCAAATTGGAGCAGAATCTCACAAGGTCAAAGTAATGAAGTGGCTCAAAGATCAGACCTGTGGTCAAGAAACCAGATTTTAACCCCCTGCTAAGAACCTGTGGTCAGTTCTGTAAAAGAAAAAGCCAGCAAACTGTGCTCAAAATCAAGCACTAAGCCAACAAGAACAAGTCCCCATCAGACAAGATTTTGTCCAAATGTTGCTATGCAGCACGCCAGAGAGAATTAGAGAAGGTTTTCTAAAGAAGAAGGATCATAAATTGGATGTATTTGGCAATAAAAGTATTCCGAATTTTATGGGCTTTTAAAGCAGACTTTAACAGCTCATACAAATTTAAAAAGCACTGAACACACTAAACTCTAGATTTGATTAGTTGTCAAAACTTTTAGTCTTAAGTGCACAGAAAACATTTTCTACCAATAGGTTTTGACTGAATGTTTCAGAAAACTGCATTTGAGTTCCCAAATTGTATTCCCTTCTTTAGGAATTAGGTTTTGAGAATCTGATTTTTGAAAAATAGAATTAAGGCATTTAATATAGACAGAAGGAAGGAGGGAACGCTAAGCTGTTTGGCCTTGAAAGAGCTGTTGTGTAAAATGTAAATATATAATGTTATTATAAAACAAAAAGCTTTATCTGCAGATCTGATAACAGGAGCTAATTTAGGTTAAACACATATCTACGCATCCACACACGCTGACACGGCTTTTGCTCTCCTACATAAAGCTCCCTGTGCCCACTGCAGCAGATGTCTAATGTTGCATCAAAGCCCCGGCAGTTCACAGCCATGTCACTGATGGAGAGCCTTTTTCTTTTTTATTACACTTCATGGCTCTGATGGAACTTCACTGCGAGCTGAGCCGCCACCCCAAACTGTTTCACGGCTCCTGAGAGTTGGACAGAGAAAGAGAGTGGGGAAATAAGCTAGATTAAATAAAGAAGAGATAGCTCCACAGTGACCGGCTGCACTCTCTCTGCACTGCAGCACAGCAGTGCGGGTGATTTATCCATCAGCTCGCTCTGGGGGAGGCTGGGTTTCACCATTAGTAAATGAGTCGTAACTCACCCAGACAGCAGAAAACATATTTCCTGCAACCTCGTGGAGCTTAAGTCAAGTGTCACTGCTACTTTCTGTGAAGCTGACTTCACAGAGGACGATCAGACTTTCCTCCAGAGATAAGAAACAGACTCCTTTGTACCACGAATGCATCAGCACAGGATTTACATTTGAAAGGCAAATCCTCCTGTGGCCTCTCCTGACAGTCAGGAAAAAAGGAAAACTGATGATGGTATCAAAGAAGGAATTTCAAGCCCAGAATTATCAGTCTTAGAGCCATCACCCTGCAGTCACAGGTTGATTCTTTTATCATCCCAAATTTGCTTTCTCATAAGAAAAAAATATTACTGTTGGGCAGGATCCATAACATAACACAGACTTACACTAGTCAGAGTTTTATTGTTGTCATTTACTTTGCCTGAGGACTTGATACCCAGAGCACCAAGGTGTCCCTCATTGTTGTCATCCAGTCTCCGTTGCACTGATTATCTGCTTATACAGGTGCGTCTCAATACATTAGAATAGCTTTGAAAAGCTAATGTTATATTACATGGCTCTTAGTGTTTTATATCAATTTGGTTTTGTGTTTGGATTTGCTAAAGAAGACAACACCTGAATGGTAAAGAGGAGATGGAAAAGAAACACAATAGAAAAGAAAAAGGGGGAACTTTGATAATATTTGGCTGGAGTTCAAGGGGGCTTTCCAAGTAAGTAGGACAACCTCAAACTCCCTTTGATATGACTGAAAAAAAAACTGAAATATTTGGAGGTGAAAAGGGAGGAGTGGTAAAAGCTGTGGAATGACAAGCATTTGTTCTGAGGCGTGAGGTTAGAGTGGGAGTAGTTAAGGCATGGTCTTTTCACCAAAGATGTTTATTTCTTTTATTATTTAGTTTGTCACTTGGTCACATGGTTTTTCTACTCACCATTTATTCCTTTGGATTGAGAATCTGTTCACTGTGAGTTGGTTTAGCTTCTGATTTTAGTGTTTGTGTCAGATCCTATAGTGTCAGGTTAGATCCCTCTAGTTCCTCACCTAGATATTCTGCATTCCCCTAATTAGTCGTACCTGGTCCTCATGTCACTCAATAGCCTCCGCAGCAGGTAGAAACCTGTCTGTGTTATGATTTGGGGTTGTTTGGTTTTTGGTTTCGGGTTTTTTCCTTATGTTTTTCACTGCTCAAGTTTTGAATCATGCTTCTGTTTATTATTTTTCTGGTCATGTTTTAGTCTTGTTCATGTTTTGTCAAGTTTGGTTTTGTTTGTATATTAGAGTCTCTGTTTTTGCCGCAGCCACGTTTTGTTCTGTCTGTCAATTAAGTTTATTCGGTTCACCTGCTCAAAGTTAATCTGTCTCCTTGCTCCACCTGGTTTTCACTCCATATATACACACCTGTTCAGTTAGTCATGGCAGAAACATTTCTCAGATCATGTTTGTTTGTTGATCATGCCATGCCTGTCTCGCCTGCCCGTTTGTTGTTTTGTTCCTGCCTCCTGCTGTGAGTAAGTTTCTGTTATTAAACCTTTTGCACTTACCATCACGCTGCCTGCTCGTCTGCATTCTGGGGTCCTATATCTCGCAAATCCTAACAGTCTGTCAAATTACCTCGTCACACCTTCAAGCCATTCACCCACATTCCACTCCCATACAAAAGGACTACCTGCACACACCACCACCAACTCTACATCCCATTTCCCCTCTGACCCCCTGCCTGCACTAAAGATCAATGAGGAAGATGTAAATAGGCTCTTTCAGTGTCAGAAGACCAGTAAAGCTGGTTGATAGACAGTTGATAGACTTCCAGCTGTTGACTGCAAAAAACTGGGCTGGAACATCATGGTGGTCAGGCAGTAGATGCTCGAGGCTTAATAGACAAAACCGATCTTACATTTATTGGACTTTTGGTTACTTTCAAGAAAGGTCTGGGTCAGTCCACGTTTTTGTCAGACATGCTACAGTCTCCACTTCTGCAGAAGCAGAAGTTTTTGTCCTGATTTGCACTGCAGATAAAACAACTATAAGCCAAGTTTAATTTTCAGCCTGTTTGTGTGTGTCAGGTGAACAGTCAGGCATGTCAGGGGGAGTACAGTGCATGTAGACCAGTGATGGGTATGTAAATGATTCAATTTGCAAAGAGCTGGCATGTCTTGGACACCAGGTGGCATAAGTGACAATTAATAGTCAGCTGGAGATTCTTTACTTAGATGATATTTTGGTGTGCATTCGCAGTCATCCAGGACATGGCAATACTAAATGCTTAAATGTCCAGTTGGCTTCTGCACTTAGAAATGCATTTTTTTCTCTTGACATCAAATTAAAACAGAAACTTTTTAAATGGGAAATATTTCTTTAAATGCTAACCATATAATTGTACTGAATGATTATTATTAGATGCTATTTTAGCAAGCATGTCATCTTTTCTTATATGTATCCTTTGATTGAATATTAAAAACACACAAGTAATGTGGTATTCAACAACTACAACATGTTAAGGAAATGATCCAAATGCTTCTGTCTGCCCTGACACAGTTTGCCCACATAATATCAATGAGCCATTATGCAGTGAATTAGAGGGAAATCCTGCCCATATTTATGAATAATTATCTCAATTACAGCCTGAACAAAGAAAGTGATTTAGTTGCACTTAAAGAATTATCGCTTTAGTCATTAAACAAAAGATATCAACAAAAATGTGTTTTCTAGCTGGGGAAAAAGTTAGGACAACCTATTACCCAATAGCTACTGTTACCCTCTTTGGTAACAAGAAAATTACTTTAGTCAGAAGACATCTACCGAGTCTCTAACATTGGTCTGAGATCAAGATGTGGGCTTTGAGATTCACAAACTGCTCAGTCTTCTATCTTATCGCCCGAGACAGCTTTTTAAATTTCATCTTGGTATTCACTCTCTCTTCAATAGTCAGGAGCACACCTAAATGTCTGAAATTAGTTGCTTAATAACAATGTTCCAATCATGTATCCCTAAAGTACAACGTCTGTGTGTATTCTTTAAGCAATTTTAAGTCTGAATTTTGACATTTTATTGAAAGTTTTAAGTCTTTCATTCAGTTTTAACATTTTTTTTTTATATTTCTTGAATATTTCCATTATTAATAATGATTACTATCCAAATGTCCAAATGTGTTAGAAAAAAACACAAATTTTCACAAGTTCTACTTTTTCACTTTGGGCAAAAGTCTTGTGTAGTTTAGATTGGATTAATATCGTGAAGATGGTTCTAAAAACAATACTGGAGAAGATGTCTGTTTATTAAGAAAAAAAAACTCAATATTCTAAATATCACATATTGTGCAGACCGTGAGGTTACCATGACAACAACAGACGTAACTGGCTGTTTTCAAAAACTTGCGTGCTTTCAGTGATTGTTCAACCAAAGAATCCTCGGGTAATTTTCTGGTAAGTGTAAAGATAATTAAAACAATAGTTTGATTTGAAAAACCATCTGCTAACCAAGCTAATGCTATTTTATAAGCTGTTTATTTTAAAGACAAATGGGTAACTTATGTTGGAATTATGATTATCAATTAATTCATATTTATCAAGAATTATAATTAACAATCATAATTTGACAAAATTAATTTCTTAACCAAAATCCTCATTTATGAATCGAGACCAGGGATGTCTTCTGGTGTTGTAATTGTGGCTCAACGCCTTTGATAATTACAACCGTTAAATACTCAGTAATAATTGTTAACTATTACCAGAGATGTCACTGTTTAATCGACTGTTTCTGCCGAAATGTGTGGAACTTTAACCTTATTTTGACTGACAAATCACAGTTGCACAAAATAAACACAAAACGCCTTCTCTTTATCTATGTGAATATTTATTAAATCACAGCCTGATACAATCCGCTCTTCCGATTTAATAATCTTCACCTAATCAAACATGCAAAGTTCTACTCAAAAGGGCAAAATATCTAACTAAACAAAATAAAACAAAACAGCAGTGGGTGTGTATGAGATCAAACTAGTTATGGCCAGAGTTATGATATGACAAGGGAATATGGTGTTGAACGAAGCTTTGGGAGTGCAGCTCACCAGAAAGTGTAGCTCAGTGAGATGCACAGTCATAAACCTTCCCCCTCAGTAAGGTTGTAAACCCCGAGGACAAAGGGTAATAAAACCTTTGGCAGCAAGCCAGTAAGGATGTAAAGTTGAAGACAAAGAAAATGGTTGATTTTCACCATAAGGTTATTATAGCAATCCAGTTTCACAGCGCACCTGCACGCAGGTGTTTGCACGGTAAAGACACACTTGCGAGACACGGCGGCCTCCGAAAGTACCAGCAAGTTTCAAAACAATGGCATGCACATACAATTCAGAACACATTAGACTCTAAATGGCGACTCTAATCGCACTAAAATTTCCTACTCTATTCCTGCCCTGACTATTTCTAAGAAAGAAATAAAAAGAAAAATAACAGGATGAGTTTCCTTTGTTGAAGTCTTCCTTCTGAGCAGAGGGAGAGAGGAGGAGGGGGGAAGTTGGAAGTTAACGTGCGTCCACAGTTAACTTCGGGAAGAGCGGTCAATCTTCGTCCTTCGGCCTCCTTGGCAAAAAGGAAAACTATGATCTGACTCCAAAGTTGCGACTCCAAGAAACTCTGTGGTTTTGGTTACGTGTTAAACTCACGTCTTCGATCGGCAAAGTGAAATTACTGGCCTTCTTATTCCAGAAAGCTCTTTCATGAATTTTTTGTTGGCCAACGAAGGAGAATAAATGAACACTCCACGTGGGACCTCTTCTTCTCCAGAGAGAGATGCTTCAGTTGCGTGGTAACCGTATCAAGGTCTCCAGCTGAAGGCAGCTTCTTTCAAATGTTCGCCTTCCTATATTGCCTCCTGTGACGTCAGACCTGGGACGGCCCTGTCATTTCAGCCGCAGTGGCTGCTGGGTTTTGTAGGACAGACTATCCTGCGGTACAAAATGGCCGATGATGTTGGAAAGGCATAGTGGCGTCCAGCAACATGCAAATGGTCCAATATTCAGCAAACAAGTGGTCCAACACTTGGTTTATGCAAGTTAAGTCAATATTTCACGAAAATAAATCCCATGCTGGAGTCAAAGTAGGGAGGCTTGATTTGTTTAACTAGTAATAATTATAATAAGAATGATATGGAATGCTCTAAATATCACATATACAAACAGGTTACCATGGAAACCATAGTTAAGATTTTCTGTTTTTCTGTTTGTTTTACAAAACAAAACTTGAGGTTAATTTGCAGCGGGGAAGGTTTCTAATAGTTTGGTTATATGTTTAAACTTTCTATGGTTTAGCTACAAATTCACTGGAGGAATATTTTCATCACATCAACACCCTTAAAGTGAACTGAAAAGTCCTCAGACTACAGTCCGTGTTTCACTGCAACCGAAGTGGATGAAGATCAAAACCATCATTTAACATCAACCTTTATTTGATAGATATAAAAAAAAGGATATTAGGTAAAGCAATAAATGGTAATATCATGTAGCATCCATATTTAGGTGACTGTGGGTGTCCTGCCACTTTAAACAGGCACAAGGAAAACTTAACTACATGTTCTTTATGGGATTTTTAAGGGACGGACGTGCATTGTTAATCTATAAAATAGTAGTTATGGTCAAAGGGTCACTGAGCAAGCCAATAGATAATGGCATGACATGTAACTATTACTGGGATCACACCATGGCTAGCTGATGATGCTGTAGTTGGCATGTGATTTATAAATTCCAATTTGCTGCAAAACTTAGAAATGTGGACTACATTTCTAGTTCAAGATCTTAAATACTTACACTGGTTTAAACCTAAGCGGTATTTTTAGACACTGATTTCACCATTTCTATAGCGCAGTTTTGATTTGTAAAACCTTAATCTATCTGTGGAAACCCATAATGGGAATGTGGTGCAGAAGGCTGCCATATATGCAAGAAATTCCACTGATGTAGATACAGATTTATCTTTATTTAAATGGATTTGGATGTTTATGCATTAGGTTATATGAAGATTTTCAATATAGATGCTTACAATTGTATAAGCTCTTTAAGACTTTATTTCAGAATCATCAGTGTCAGTAGCAGTGAAGTGGCAATGTGAATAATAATAAACAGTTGTATCTTGTTGTGTCTCCTAGATGTTTTAAAACAACCTCACTCTTCAGTTCTCTTTAACCTTCCTCCAGATTTAGCCTATTTTCAGGCGATCTTAGACGCTCTTCTGTCACTGAAGAAGAGGGTAGTCAGATCCACAGCATCTCCATTCCAGCAGCTGTACATCATCATGACTAGGACCAATGGTGAAAGGTTGGAGCGTCCTAGTGGCAACACGGCAGGACCGTGAGAGCACCAGCCCTACCGGACCCTGGCTCCTGTGGTTTGCTTCGGTTTGAAGCCAACCTCACCTTTCCGTCAGCACTGCCTTAAGTTGGCCGTTAGCCCATATCCTTTGGTAATAACTTTAGTTGACATTTGATTTAACCAAGAACCATTTTACTTCAAAACTGTCTAACACTACTCTCAGTTTTTTAGACTACTCAGTTCACAAAAGTTCATTCAGTGTTTGAGCCTCAGCCTCAGCTGTAATTAAATGATCTCAGAGGTGTTTGTCCTTAACATCTTACACTGGGTATAACTGTGTCTCCATCCTGATCAGCTGTGTTGTTGAAGGTGTTTTCCAGCCCTGCAAAGAGGACCACCTGATGCAAGGGGTCAGAGTGAGATCTGAGCTCCCTGAGCCACATGTAACCATGAACTTTAGTCACTGTCTGTTTAGTAAAGCATGGATTTCCCTTGTTTCCCACCAGATTGTGGTACACTTGGTCTTTGCCTACTTCTTGGTGGAGATGGTTATCAAGGTAGTGGCCCTGGGCGTCACAGACTACCTGAAACACAGCTGGCACAAATTTAAATTCTTCATTCTCTCTGGAGAATTAGTAACCCTCTAATGCTCACACTTTCTGTGTTGCAGTCACAAACTTGGCTTAAACAAATGTTATTGATGAAACACCAAAACCCTTCATACTTTGTATTTTTGTGTTTGCCTCTTTTTCCTCAGGATCCTGGATTTCCTTGTTGAACCTTTTGGGGTCCATATGGGAATCTCCTTCACCGTGTCCCCAATGCGACTGTTCAGCAGAATTGACGGTAATCTGACGCTTTTCACAGTCTGTACACTGTACTACTTGGATGTAAAACATTTATTCATCCATTCATCCATCCATCCATCCATTAGATTTCATATTTAAAGCCTTACAACTGCGGAAATATATTCTATATAACTTGTGTATTCTGAAAATGTGAGTCTGGAATAACATAGAATTTTGACATGTCTTCCAATTATTATTGTTGTTATTAGTAGGATGGCAATCAATATACACTCACCGGCTACTTTATTACGTACACCTTGCTAGTACCGGGTTTGACCCCCTTTTGCCTTCAGAACTGCCTTAATCCTTCGTGGCATAGATTCAACAAGGTACTGGAAACAGAGAGAGTTTGGTCCATATTGACATGATAGCATCACACAAATGCTGCAGATTTGTTAGCTGAACATCCATGATGCGAATCTCCTGTTCCACCACGTCCCAAAGGTGCTCTTGATTGAGATCTGGTGACTGTGGAGGCCATTTGAGTCCAGTGAACTCATTGTCATGTTCAAGAAACCAGTCTGAGATGATTTGTGCTTTATGACATGGTGCGTTATCCTGCTGGAAGTAACCATCAGAAGATGGGTACACTGTGGTCATAAAGGGATGGACATGGTCAGCAACAATACCCAGGTAGGCTGTGGCGTTGACACGATGCTCAGTTGGTACTAAGGGGCCCAAAGTATGCCAAGAAAATATCCCCCACACCATTACACCACCAACCAGAACCGTTGATACAAGGCAGGATGGATCCATGCTTTCATGTTGTTGACGCCAAATTCTGATCCTACCATCCGAATGTTGCAGCAGAAATTGAGATTCATCAGACCAGGCAACGTTTTTCTAATCTTCTATTGTCCAATTTTGGTGAGCCTGTGCAAATTGTAGCCTCAGTTTCCTGTTCTTAGCTGACAGTAGTGTGGTCTTCTGCTGCTGTAGCCCATCCGCCTCAAGGTTCGACATGTTGTGTGTTCAGAGATGCTCTTCTGCATGCCTTGGTTGTAAAGAGCGGTTATTTGAGTTACTGTTGCCTTTCTATCAGCTCGAACCAGTCTGGCCATTCTCCTCTGACCTCTGGCATCAACAAGGCATTTGTGCCCACAGAACTGCTGCTCACTGGATATTTTCTCTTTTTCGGACCATTCTCTATAAACCCTAGAGATGGTGGTGCGTGAAAATCCCAGTAGATCAGCAGTTTCTGAAATATTCAGACCAGCCCGTCTGGCACCAACAATAACCACATTCAAAGTCACTTAAATCACCTTTCTTTGCCATTCTGATGCTTGGTTTGAACTGCAGTAAATCATCCTGACCATATCTACATGCCTAAATGCATTGAGTTGCTGCCATGTGATTGACTGATTAGACATTTGCGTTAACGAGCAGTTGGACAGGTGTATCTCTTAAAGTGGCTGGTGAGTGTATAAATCAACATTAAAGTGAGATTAAATCCCAGAAATATACAGGATGCCAGTCTTCAAGCTGAACATAGATCCATAGAATGTCTCCCTATCAAGGTGAAAAACCTGAAGCTCATCTACTTGTCTTCACCTCTTCAGAGATGTGAAGGTTGGTGTCCATGTTCCTAAGCATCCTACCCATGGTGGGAAATGTCCTCACACTCTATGCACTTGTCATCTACATCTTCGCCATCGTGGGAGTCCAGCTATGGGTGGGGGACCTGCGCCACCGCTGCTTTCTGGGAGAGGACATCCCTGTGTAAGAAATCTCCCTCTTTCTATGGGCTCTATTAACTAATAATATCTTGTTTGTTAATCTGTCAATTTCAGACCAGTCATCTATAACTATTGCAGTGATAGTCGCTCCCACTGACAAATATTATGTAATCAAAGGACAGAAGTGCCATATAAATAAATCATGAAATTATCTTAAACATATTTATTATTGTAAATAATATAAATACATAAATTAAATACATGAATCAGTGCATGTATAATTAATTCAATTATTTATTAAATTAATGATTTAATAATTATATTTGAGTATTATTAATAAAAAATCATAAGGTAAAATGCTACAAAATTATTTCATTTTTTATTTCATTGTTTCAATTAAATAAATTGTCAGACCCTCCAAATTTTGAAGATACAGAAGGGCCAGAATTTGTCAAAAAAAAAGTCATAAAATAATCATTAATAATAGTTATAAATAACAAATACTTTAAATAAATTGATGATTGATGATGATTGATTGATGATTGACATATATATATATTTACAGTTTGGACACACCTTCTCATTCAAAGAGGTTTCTCTATTTTCATGACTATGAATATTGTAGCTTCACACTGAAGGCATCAAAACTATGAATTAACACATGTGGAATTATATACTGAACAAAAAAGTGTGAAACAACTGAAAATATGTCTTATATTCTAGGTTCTTCAAAGTAGCCACCTTTTGCTTTGATTACTGCTCCACACACTCTTGGCATTCTGTTGATGAGCTTCAAGAGGTCGTCACCTGAAATGGTTTTCCAACAGTCTTGAAGGAGTTCCCAGAAATGCTTAGCACTTGTTGGCCCTTTTACCTTCACTCTGCGGTCCAGCTCACCCCAAACCATCTCAATTGGGTTCAGATCCGGTGACTGTGGAGGCCAGGTCATCTGGTGCAGCACCCCATCACTCTCCTTCTTGGTCAAATAGCCCTTACACAGCCTGGAGGTGTGTTTGGAGTCATTATCCTGTTGAAAAATAAATGATGCTCCAACTAAACACAAACCGGATGGAATAGCATGCCGCTGCAAGATGCTGTGGTAGACATGCTGGTTCAGTATGCCTTCAATTTTGAATAAATCCCCAACAGTGTCACCAGCAAAGCATCCCCACACCATCACACCTCCTCCTCCATGCTTCACGGTGGGAACCAGGCATGTAGAGTCCATCCGTTCACCTCTTCTGCGCCGCACAAAGACACGGTGGTTGAAACCAAAGATCTCAAACTTGGACTCATCAGACCAAAGCACAGATTTCCACTGGTCTAATGTCCATTCCTTGTGTTCTTTAGCCCAAACAAGTCTCTTCTGCTTGTTGCCTGTCCTCAGCAGTGGTTTCCTAGCAGCTATTTTACCATGAAGGCCTGATTCACACAGTCTCCTCTTAACCATTGTTCTAGCGATGTGTCTGCTGCTAGAACTCTGTGTGGCATTGACCTGTTCTCTAATCTGAGCTGCTGTTAACCTGCGATTTCTGAGACTGGTGACTCAGATGAACTTATCGTCCGCAGCAGAGGTGACTCTTGGTCTTCCTTTCCTGGGGCGGTCCTCATGTGAGCCAGTTTCTTTGTAGCGCTTGATGGTTTTTGCGACTGCACTTGGGGACACTTTCAAAGTTTTCCCAATTGTTTGGACTGACTGACCTTCATTTCTTATAGTAAAGATGGCCACTCGTTTTTCTTTACTTAGCTGCTTTTTTCTTGCCATAATACAAATTCTAACAGTCTATTCAGTAGGACTATCAGCTGTGTACTGTATCCACCTCCTGCACAACACAACTGATGGTCCTAACCCCATTTATAAGGCTTGAAATCCCACGTATTAAACCTGACAAGGCACACTTGTGAAGTGAAAACCATTTCAGGTGACGACCTCTTGAAGCTCATCAACAGAATGCCAAGAGTGTGTGGAGCAGTAATCAAAGCAAAAGGTGGCTACTTTGAAGAACCTAGAATATAAGACATATTTTCAGTTGTTTCACACTTTTTTGTTCAGTATATAATTCCACATGTGTTAATTCATAGTATTGATGCCTTCAGTGTGAAGCCACAATATTCATAGTCATAAAAATAAAGAAAACTCTTTGAATGAGAAGATGTGTCCAAACGTTTGGTCTGTACTGTGTGTGTGTGTGTGTGTGTGTGTGTGTGTGTGTGTGTGTGTGTGTGTGTGTGTGTGTGTGTGAGTTCCATTCATCTGTCCCTCAAAAAGACTGGCATACGGCACTGCTCAGACATACTTCCTCTCCGTGAAGGAGGGAACACCTGTTTGTTGGCTGCTCCCCAGCAGGAGCCATTGTCAGATCCCCCTGTTGGGCTGGTCGCCATGACAAATCTTAGTGGCTGCGTTAACTGGAACGCCTACTACAACGTGTGTCGTCCCGGGAAACATAACCCAAACCTGGGCTCTATCAATTTCGATAATATTGGCTATGCCTGGATTGCCATTTTTCAGGTAAACCATCTGTGTTACAGCAGAGTTACCAACTCTGACACTTCTGGAATGAGACTCCAGCTTTTCTTCTATTTCTCACTCTCTCACTCTGCCCATATACACTATATTACCAAAAGTATTCACTTGTCTGCCTTCACACACATATGAACTTAAGTGACAACACATTTATAACCCATAGGGTTTAGTGTGCTGTCAGCCCTCCTTTTGCAGCATTAACAGCTTCAGCACTTCAGACAAGGCATTTCACAAGGTTTAGGAATGTGTTTATTGGAACATTTGACCATTCTTCCAGATGCGCACTCGTGAGGTCAGACACTAATGTTGGAAGAGAAGCGTTGGCTCACAGTCTCTAATTCATCAGAATGGTTTTCAGTTGGGCTAAGGTCAGGACTCAGGCCAGTCAAACTCTTTCACACCAAATGCATTAATTTACATGGTTTTGACCTTGCTATGTGCACAGGTTCTGTTGGAACTGAAGGGATCATCCCCAGACTTTTCCACAGAGTTGGAACCATCAAATTGTCCAAAATATCTTGTTATGCTAAAGCATTAAGAGTTTCTTTATATCTGTAACCAAGAGGCCAAGCCCAAGTCCTAAAAAGGAGCCCTACACCATAAAACCCTCTGCATCTAATTTTACACTTGACTCAATCAGGTCAGTTTCATTCCCCTGGGAACTGCCAAACCCATACTTGTTTACTGGATTGCCAGAGGTAGAAGGATAATTAATCACTCAACATGTCTCCACTGTTCTAGAGTTCAGTTACAGTGTGCTTTACACCACTACATCCAATGCTTTGCATTGCATGTGGTGATTTAAGGCTTGGATGTAGCTGCTGAACCATGAAAACCCATTCTATGAGGTTCCCTACGCATTGTTCTTGAGTTGGTCTAGAGGCCACATGAAGTTTAAAAGTCTGGAGTTACTGACTCTGCAGAAAGTTGGCACCCTCTGCAGGCGCCCTTCATTGTTGAGTTGCTGTTGGTCTCAATGGTTTCAACTTTGGTATGATACCACCATCAATTAATTCAATTCAGTCAGTCATTTTCTACCACTTATTCCATAGTGGGTCACGGGGGAGCTGGTGCCTATCTCCAGCAGTCTATGGGCAAGAGGCGGGGTACACCCTGGACAGGTCGCCAGTCCATTGCAGGGCAACACACAAACAACCATGCACACAGTCATTCATACACCTAAGGGCAATTTAGAGTTACCAATTAATCTAACAGGCATGTCTTTGGACTGTGGGAGGAAGCCGGAGTACCCGGTGAAAACCCACGCATGCACGGGGAGAACATGCAAACTCCATGCAGAAAGATCCCAGGCCGGGAATCGAACCCAGGACCTTCTTGCTGCAAGGCAACAGTGCTACCAACTGCACCACCGTGCAGTCTTAATTCAATTCAATTCAGTTTATTAATAACTAACCATTGAACAGTACAGTCAGATTCAGTTATTTATTCAAATTGGATAAAAAGTTTTTCTATCTAAGGAAACCCAGCAGATTGCATCCAGTCAGTGACTTGCAGCATTCACTCCTCCTAGATGAGCATGTAGAGACAGTGGACAGTCACTGGCATTGACTTTGCAGCAATCCCTCATACTGAGCATGCATGTAGCGACAGTGGAGAGGAAAAACTCCCTTTTAACAGGAAGAAACCTCCAGCCGAACCAGGCTCAGTGTGAGCGGCCATCTGCCACGACCGACTGGGGGTTAGAGAGAACAGAGCAGAGAAGGAAAAAGAACACAGAAGCACAACACAGAAGCACTGATCCAGGAGTCCTTTCTATGGGAAGGAAAAGTAAATGTTAATGGATGTAGCTCCTTTAGTCGATTCATCTAGGAAGAAAGAACAGATAAACTCTGAGCCAGTTTTCAAGGTTAGAGTCTGAAAGAGAGCACATATAATTAGTCACAATAAAAAATCAGTCAGTAGGAGAGAGACAGGGTTAAACACGGAAAGACAGGGCCAAGTGTATCGTCAGTAGAAGATGAGCATTAAGTTATTGCCAGCAGAAGCTTGGATGATGCCCTCCTCCATGAAGTTGTCACAGGTAGAAACAGAGTCAGGCCAGGTGTAGCTTCTAGGAAGAGAAAAGAGAAAGAACATACAGTAAAAAGCTGAAATAACAACAAATAATGCAAAATTAGAGAGTAGTATGAGAATGTAGCGAAGAGAGTGAAAGTGGTCATTATGTCCTCCAGCAGCCTAAGCCTATAGCAGCATAACTACAGAGATAGCTCAGGATAACCTAAGCCACTCTAACTATAAGCTTTATCAAAAAGGAAAGTTTTAAGCCTAGCCTTAAAAGTAGACAAGGTGTCTGCCTCACGGACTAAAACTGGGGGCTGGTTCCACAGGAGAGGAGCCTGATAACTAAAGGATCTGCCTCCCATTCTACTTCTAGAGACTCTAGGAACCACCAGTAAACCTGCAGTCTGAGAACAAAGTGCTCTGTTAGGAACATATGGAACAATCAGATCTCTGATGTATGATGGAGCTAGATCATTAAGGGCTTTATATGTGAGGAGGAGAATTTTAAATTCTATTCTGGATTTAACAGGGAGCCAATGAAGGGAAATTAAAATAGGAGAAATATTATATCTCTTTTTAATTTTAATCAGAACTTGCTGCAGAGTTTTGGATTAGCTGTGGGATTTAAAACTGTTTTTGGACTTCTTGAAAGTAAAGACTTGTGATAGTCGAGCCTTTGAATAACAAATGCAAATATTTTACTGCATCTGACTACGACAGAGTATTTCTAATTTTGGCAATATTGAGGAGGTGAAAGAAGTAATACATATAAAACCGTTTAAAATGTGATTTTAATGACATGATCTGGTCAAAGTGACACCAAGGTTCTTTACATTTTTACTGGATGCCAATTTAATACCAAGCAGTTTGTTTGTCTCTGGTTCACAAATGACAGCTTCTGTTTTAACTGGATTTAAAAGCAGGAAATTTAAAGTCATCCAGGTTTCAATGAATTGAAGACATGCCTGTAGTCTACCTCATTGATTAGATTCATCAGGATTTATGGATAATACGATTTAAACCAGCCTAGTGCTGTTTCCCTGATCCCTACAGCATCTCCCAGTCTTTCTTAGAGAATATTGAGATGAACTGTATCAAATGCAGCACTGAGATCTAAGAGGCCATAAGAATATCATTAGTGACTTTTACCAGTGCTGTTTCAGAGCTCTGAGAACCTCACTGAAACTGTCATTACTGGGGAAATGCTCACACACTTGATTCCAACTATTTTTCAAAACATTTAGATAAAAAAGGAAGATTTTATATAGTTCTGTAATTTATTAAGTCATCATAATCAAGAGGTTTGTGGTACATATCCATTAACAAAGGATGGTTGAGTCATATCTAGAATACAGCCCTACAGCCAAAACAGAGCCTCACTTTGCCAGTATTATTGTGGTAATCTTGTTATCAATTAAATTAATACTGATGTGTCCACTTTTCAGAATTTCACATCCTTTGAAACTTAACAAACTTGCTTTGTTTGCCTCTGTGTTGATCAGAATGCTCTCCGGACTTCCCGTGCCTCGGCCTGCACCGCCACACTAACTTTGAGAACTTCTTGGTGGCCTTGCTGACTCTGCACAAAGTCAGCACCGGACACAACTGGAGCGGCATCCTGAAAGTATGAATACACTGTGACCCATTATTAAAAATAACATATGAAAATACTTTATTAGAATTATGTTGTATTAATTTATTACAATTTATCCATTATGTAATATTAAAACTCAAATATCTTAGGGCTGCAGCTAATGATTATTTTAGTTATTGAGTATTCTATCGGTTATTCTGATGATTATTTAGTTATCAAATAAAAAATTGGCACACTGCAAATTTTTCATTTACCTACTAAATTTTATTTTATAAGTGATACAAATACATGAAAGAGAAAATGCAAGTAAACAAATAATTAGATTCCTATCTTAAAGACAACAATCACCATTGTATTGCTTAAAATGCAACAACAGCATGTCCTTAGTGCACACTTGAACATTTGTGGCAAAGGATTCATCTGCAACTAAAACAAAAAGTTCAAACATCCACGTGTCAAAAGCTCGGCCCTTTCTGGTTGACCAATACAGAGCTAGCTGTGTCTGGAGGGAAAATGGTCACAAACAAAAAAGTGCATAAAGTGTATTGCATTTTTGATTTTCTTTTAAAAGCATAATGTGTTTCAGATAAAATGGAACTCCTTGTAGTGTATTTAAGTGCTGAATTACATTCGCATTGCTTATAGTCTAAAAACAGAGAAAAAATTTGAAAAAAAGGTGTTTAATAGGAGATTTTTTACACAATTAATGCAATTATTTGTTTCAGCCCTAATACATATTTTATCATATCTTGCATAATGATCATTATTTCATTATTTGATGTTCCTGTGCTGTAGTTTGCCATAAAATAAACTGTCACTGTGACTCATTACAGACTGTAAAATCTGGTTGGTTAAACTGTCAATTTCAGACCAATTATCTTCAACTATACTAGCAGCAGTGACAGACCAATGCTATACTTCAATAAATTAATTAAATAATAAGGTATAAATAAATAATTTTAAATAAATAATAAACCTCATATTATATATTATATTATATTTATATAGTACGAACTAAATAATATACATTATCTTAATATTTTTAATTTAAAATAAATAAGAAATTAATTTAGCATAAAATAAATTGACATTTCAATCAAGATATTTTTAGATAACAAGTTAAATTATTTCACACAATGCAGCACAAAAGATATGCGATGATTAAAATAAATACTCAAATCAATAAGATATCTTTAACATGATGTGAAGAATTCAAATTTTAATTGTAGGATGTCCATATTTAAAGACATAATTATTTATTTAGTTGACATATTAATGTATGCATTCAAATGTAATGTATTTATTTACAATTTTTTTAAATTATGAGATACATGATAATAATTCATGTATTGATTCTATATTCATTAGACCCCATGAAATGAAGGAAATCTCCCTCTGTGTCTTGCAGGACACGATGAGGGGGTGCCAGTTAGGCAACAGTGCCTGTACCAGCTACCTGACTTGGGCTTCTCCCATCTTCTTCACCACCTTTGTCATCATTGTCCAGTTTGTGCTTGTCAACCAGGTGGTGGCAGCAATCACGCAGGCGCTGGAGGACAGCTCCATGGTAAAGCTGCAATTTCTGTACCAACGTAAGCTGGAAAGAGTTCCAGTTTGCATGCATATTCCTAGTATTTTGTAACATTTCTTTTGAAGTTTTTGTCTTGGGTCAAACAGTTTAGTTATCCTTTCACAAGCTTCTCACAATAGTTTGCTGTAACTTTGGCCAATCCCTCCTATCAGAAATGTTGTAACTGAATGAAGTTTCCAGGCTGCCTTACTCACACGCACCTTTTCAGCTCTGTCCATAAGTTGCCAATAGAGTTAAGACCAGAGCTTTACAATAGCCAGTCCAGCAGATTAACTTTGTAACTAATCTGGCGGTATGCTCGGGCTCATTGCCCACCTAGTAGACTCATTTGTCCCCAAACCCTTTCATGCATGCCTTATGATAGGTAGCTTCACTCACCTCATCACTAAGGTTTAATTTGATGTCGGCCCACTCTCTGCAGCTTTAACTCTTCTAAGAAGGATTTCAAAATGTTTAGGAGTGTGTTTATGGGAATCTTTTACCATTTTCAAAGGTAAGAGAAGTTTTGGAACAACAGCTAAAAAATATATTTTCAGACCAAAAAAATGTTTGAATTTACTATTTACTGAACAAACGAGGCCGAAATGGACAATCCTGTCTGATCCCTTTCACACTGTGTTATCTTCTGAGCTCAGGACAGCTAATTACCATAGAAACCAAATGTTTTAAAACACTTTGTGTCAAATTAAGGATGTAAAAATGATGAAGCATGGACAAAATGGAGGTCAGTGACGACGTGGTGGCGACAGACTGGACAGACCTGGAGATGGATCCCCCCAATATAACATTGGACTCATTTTACATTGGACCGGCTCTATTGGTCCTTTTACTTTGTTTCGCTTGTCAAATTAACATTGTTATTCAGTCTTTGGCCATTTTGTTTTAACTGTTGGATGGCACTTAGTAACTTTCATATTTTTTTGTCTTAAACAACCAAAACATAAATAAAAAATAAAACACAACATACACAGTAAAAGAATTACATAGATGTGCAAATTCACGCCACACTTTGTATTAGTTACAGTATTTTTGAAGATTTTTTTAAAACCTTTTATAATTTTCCTTCCACTTCCAAACTATGCAACACTTTGTGTTGGTCTATCACATAAAATCCCAATAAAATGCAATGAAGTGTGTGGTAGTAGCATGACAATACCCGAAAACGTTTAAAGGGAAATACACATCAACTGTAGAAACCAGAAATATTAAAAACTTAGGAAAACATTTGTAACAAATCTTATTTTTACAATCCACATGCACGAGCTCTAAAAGTGGTAAAGAAATAGTCTGATATTTGAGGGAATTGCTTTATTGGTTTATTAACTACGAGAATTTTCTAAATTTGCAGCTAACATTACATCTCACATTTGCTCCTTTAACAATATATTCATAACTTATCTCTCTAAATGATGCCCCGGTGTCAGCTCAGTTTTTCTTCACTTTTATCTCTCTGATGCCCATTCTGTCAATTTTCACTTTGAGCTCAGCCAGGCAATTAACTCTAAAACAGTTAATAAAAGATGGAGCTCACTTTCACTGCAGGAGTCCATAGTAGTCCTGTTGATAATAAATTAAATGGCATCTTAGCTAATGAACTCTGGAAGTTTTTGTTGTGACATTAAATGTGTGAGCCTATGGTATGGGCCCCATATTTTGAGGGTTGGTCCTGTTTTGGCTGCTTCAAACGAGGATCATCATCCTTGGATATGTTTTATGCTTTAAGAGAATGGGAAGACACGCTGTCTTATGTATTGCTCAAGCATTGCCTTCCTAAGCATTTCACACTGCAGTGTACATAACCGAACCCCTACCGTAGCAGTTTGCCACTTTATTGGAAATGTTAAAAGCATCACAATTCTGAGATGCCATTATTGCTGCACAAATACACCACTGCTACACAGCTGATACAAGTGCTGCTCAAATGTGCCAACGAAGACCAAGAACAACTTACTTAATTTAATGCTACACTATGCAGACGCTCTGTCTGCACAGATGAACATTAACTTAACTGATGAATGCTTGGAGCTGTTTAAAACCCATGCAGTCTGACCTACTTTCTGATTACTTTTCACCATCATCATGAAAGGAGTCACATCAGGCATGGAAGAAAGAAGTCAACCTGCACCTGTTACAGTAACTTAACTGCCAAGCGAGGTAATAATGACTGAATTATGTAAGAGTTAACTGGCTTCATGGCTTGAGGGTTTCATGTTGTGATGTCATGTGGTCTGTGTGACCAGCTGGCTGGCAAATTTAGGACAAAAACCCAATTGGACCACAGTGGTGCATCATGCATATAGTTTGTTGGTAAATTGCGCACAATAGATGGGTTGCAGTGACGTTTGCAGAGACAGAACAGACCACTTTGGTTCCGAGATGCCAGTTTTATTTTTGAAAGCTCACATTTGAGGACCATGGCTTTATTACAGTTTTATAAACAGCCAAAGGCAGTGGCTCACAGAGGAGCTCATCTTTGTGGCTCCATGACAGAAGTGTTTTGTGAAAGTCGAAATTTGTATTACAGTCAGAACCATAAGGCTTTTGGGCCTGGTACATCCACTTAAACTGAATGATTTAGCATAGAATTCATTAACAGAAGCAGCAGAAATTAAGGTAAAAAGTCATGAGCAGAGAGCCTGATATAAATGCTGTTTGCTGCAGCACTGGTATACAGAAGGCCAGAAATAAAAGTTACAGCTGAAACTGAATCTCTAACAACTAGCATTAGTGGTCTCAGTGTGTTCAGTAATTTGTAATATTGTTTCCCTGATCTCCATATGTGGGTTTTTTTTTCCATGCAAACTAGTGTTTGTACAGAAGCATGTGGTAAATAAAGATCATAGGGAGTGAGTTCAGTGGTTTCAGGTTTGGTGCTATTGAGGATGTTGATGATTAGTAACCACCACAGTAAATGTTTCTTCAGTAATGAATCATAAGCTACCAGTGTTTCTGTGAGTCACCAGAGTGACTTGTGACTCTGCCCTTTAGGGAAACCAGATGACCCAATTTTTAAAAGGGCCAAGTTTTAAAGGTTTTGGAGAATTTCTTCCTCAAGAACTGCCCATGACTGTCTTAACCTAGATATCTGATTCAGTTGTTTTTTGCTCTGGCATTTTGACACTCAAAATCCTGCCGTGATGCTCTCTACTGATAACATCCTCAGTGCTTATCCTGTCTTATCCCACTGTCGATGTCCTTCCCACGGCCTGTTCACCAGCTAGCCCTTGACATCCAGCTGATCACATCTTATCCATCAGATGGGAGTGCAAAGCCCGGATATTGGAAGGCTGTGATTTACCTTCCATTAATGAGGCCTGCTTCAGATGGCTTTGAGCTGCATGTGCAGCACATACACATCATCCAACGAGCTGCTCGAGTAGAGTTAAGATTAAAGAGCAATTACACATTACTCCACAAATCATAGATTGGAAGGAGAGTCAACATGAACTTGTCCTACTTCAGTTCGAGGGAGGGTTTTATTCATGTCCCTGACCTAAAGGTATTTTAATTTTATGTAAAAACTAAAGGAAGGAAAGTATTTTAAGTAAGATTTGTGATGAGTACTTATGAGCAGTTATTTTCTTACAGACAATTGTGTTTTTAATGATTACAGTTTCTAGAATTGAGGAGAAAGAGAGGGAATGTTTTACCTTCTCAACTCTGCATGAGATGGTTAGTAAACATTCACCATAAGAGCTGCTGCCGGTGTTTTTAGAATCCTTAGTCCTCACACAGAAGGTTCATGCAAAAATGGGAAAAAAAAAACTGTGAACAGCAACTGTTGTTCCTGTTTGCAAGTAAATCCCTAAGTCAGTCACAAACTTCCTTCAAACGTTGCTAGTTTCTGAAAATGTTGTGGCAGAGAAGAATCTGAGAGGTCACCTGTCTGTATTTTACTTCTCCAGAGTTCTTGCTTTAATTTTCACCCAGTGATCTCTGGGTGAAACTGCTGTCTCACTTAGAGTTTCTCAGGAACCAGCTGGTAGCAGTTTTTTTATGGACTTCGTGTATGAAAATAGTTTAAGTTCAAATAAATAATATTGTAAAACTGAATCACATTTTTAAGACTTTGCAGTTTGTTCTAATTTCCCCTTGGGGATCAATAAAGTAAATTTGAATTGAATTGAATTTACTTTACATAGAAGAAAAATCTTTTGATTTGGAATAATTCTGTCTCGTTAAAAAAAAGGAAAAAATACACAATAACCTTTGAACTCGGTCTTGCTTGGTGGGACTCTATGAGCATCTCACACCTCATTGTGGATTCACTGAGAAATAAAATAACTCTCTGGGGCCAAGACTGCCCGCTATTAATATCCAACTCTTCATAGCATGATGCTACCACCACCATGATATGGTGTTCTTTTGGTGATGCAGTGTTGTGTCCACAAAGTTTTGAGAGATTTGTCTTTAGTAGATACTTTGTTTTCAGGGGCATCTCATACATCTACATTTTCTGCCTTGTTTATTATTTACTCATACGACAAGATTATAAACTGGTGTGGACAATCTTAAACGAGATACAAAATGTGAAACAACAAAGAGATGTTCAGAGGGATTTTTCACAGGATGTGAGGCAGCATGAATGTTGTGCCCAATGTTGCTAAAATAAACCTGAATTAATCTGCTGTCTGGGGTTCAGACTTAAGCCTTCAAATCTACAATCTGGTGCATCAATGTTATGCAATGGTCTGCTCACTGATGCAGCTGTGTTCTGGTTCTCTCTTTTGGGTAATCTATCAGATTGAGTTTTCTGTGCCTTGCAACACAATAATTTCGAAATGTCAATTTCTTAAAGGAGCAAATAGAGAGGGATGGAGAGAGAGAGAATATCAGATTAAATGTGAAAACAGTTCAGTGCAGAGCCATTCTGCTGAGGAGTCATCTCATCACTTGTTTTGGTTCCATGTCTGCATCCTCCTGACCCCTGCCTTCCTCAGAGATTGCTTTTCACCCCATCATAGTGTCACTCCTGGTTCTGTGATTTTGTTGTCCTCAGACAACCTACCCTCTGTCCTACAGAAACGAGACCTGCTGCCTTAATCAGATGTGACAGGAGAAGTGACGGCCATCACAGCCTTCCTGGCCGGATTTGCAACTCATCACTACAGGGTAATAACTCCTGTCAGATGTTACAGGCCTGCTCACTGAAGGCCCTTACTTCATTTACCTGAATAAAGGAATTCATTGCTTAGCTCATGAAAAGTTCCTTCGGCCATGTTGGCCTTGATGTCCATTAATCTGAACCAGCTTTCAGTAAAATTAAAATAAAATTCTGATACATGATCAATAAATCCATCTGGGTGCAGTATGTGCAGGAAGATAGTAAAAATACCTGCGTCTACCACACATAACTGTGTAACAGATGATGGTCCTACTGCAGGGGTGTCCAAAGTGCATTTGCAGCCATTGGTGGATTTTGTGCGGCCCCTGACTGCAAATTAAGGTGGTTGATGCAGACTTTTTGTTTTTAATTAGGGCTAAATTATTACTAACAAAGTAATATCCTCTTACACTGTAAAATGTCAAATACTAAATATAAAAAAGTACTCATCTTTTAATAACCACACTTTTTTGCATTCTCTTTAATTTGATAGTAAGAGACAGGACCACCTCTATCCAGTGACTCAAAAGTAGACTTTGATGCACCCAAATCAGCTATTAATTCATTTTTTTAAATTTGGCTAATATTTCCCCAATTGGCAAGGAAATTAAAGAAAGAGTTACACAAATCCAGTTTTTTATTGGTGAGAAAGACTAATTAAAAAAATGAAAATAAAATTTTTTTTTCATCATAAAAGAATTTGCGAACTGGATGCCTTTCTGTTAACAATGCAAATGTCCACCTGTTTTGAATTTACAATGATTCATAACACTAGAAAGTGATGTGATTATTTAATTAAAATATTAAATGCTTAGTTTATCGTTTAGCAGGTAAAAAAAAAAAAGATATTTTTTGTTATCTTAGTTTTTAAAAAATAATATTATGCTACCAAGCAAGTACTTTTTATTTGTCGATTTCTTAGTATTCAGTTTGTGTTTTCAGTTAACACACATACAGATGTTTAGGTAGAGTTTGGAGTTTTGATCAAAGTTGAATAAATATTCACACTCTTTTTTCCCTCAGTTTTTTTCCTCTGTCGGTTATCATTGCAGGTTAGCTGAGCTATCTAGGGTCAGTGTTTTGCCAGCTGTTAGCATTAACTGTACGCAAGTGACACATGTACCACAAACATAATTTTGCACCCCATGTCTTTTTCTCAGAATTGGAGCATTATTTCATCATGGATATGAATGACAAGTAGTTTTTTTTTTTCTTTAAATGATTTAATGAATCCTTTTCCAGGGTGGAATTATTATACGACATGCATCATAACCAGTTTTAAACACAAGACTTTTACTGCACAAGTTAAGGTATATTCTATATTTTCTCTAATCTGAACAGAATCAAAATTACAGTTCCTTCTCAAAATATTAGCATATTGTGATAAAGTTCATTATTTTCCATAATGTAATCATGAAAATTTAACATTCATATATTTTAGATTCATTGCACACTAACTGAAATATTTCAGGTATTTTGTTGTCTTAATACGGATGATTTTGGCATACAGCTCATGAAAACCCAAAATTCCTATCTCACAAAATTAGCATATCATTAAAAGGGTCTCTAAACGAGCTATGAACCTAATCATCTGAATCAACGAGTTAACTCTAAACACCTGCAAAAGATTCCTGAGGCCTTTAAAACTCCCAGCCTGGTTCATCACTCAAAACCCCAATCATGGGTAAGACTGCCAACCTGACTGCTGTCCAGAAGGCCACTATTGACACCCTCAAGCAAGAGGGTAAGACACAGAAAGAAATTTCTGAACGAATAGGCTGTTCCCAGAGTGCTGTATCAAGGCACCTCAGTGGGAAGTCTGTGGGAAGGAAAAAGTGTGGCAGAAAACGCTGCACAACGAGAAGAGGTGACCGGACCCTGAGGAAGATTGTGGAGAAGGGCCGATTCCAGACCTTGGGGGACCTGTGGAAGCAGTGGACTGAGTCTGGAGTAGAAACATCCAGAGCCACCGTGCACAGGCGTGTGCAGGAAATGGGCTACAGGTGCCGCATTCCCCAGGTCAAGCCACTTTTGAACCAGAAACAGCGGCAGAAGCGCCTGACCTGGGCTACAGAGAAGCAGCACTGGACTGTTGCTCAGTGGTCCAAAGTACTTTTTTCGGATGAAAGCAAATTCTGCATGTCATTCGGAAATCAAGGTGCCAGAGTCTGGAGGAATACTGGGCAGAAGGAAATGCCAAAATGCCAGAAGTCCAGTGTCAAGTACCCACAGTCAGTGATGGTCTGGGGTGCCGTGTCAGCTGCTGGTGTTGGTCCACTGTGTTTTATCAAGGGCAGGGTCAATGCAGCTAGCTATCAGGAGATTTTGGAGCACTTCATGCTTCCATCTGCTGAAAAGCTTTATGGAGATGAAGATTTCATTTTTCAGCACGACCTGGCACCTGCTCACAGTGCCAAAACCACTGGTAAATGGTTTACTGACCATGGTATCACTGTCCTCAATTGGCCTGCCAACTCTCCTGACCTGAACCCCATAGAGAATCTGTGGGATATTGTGAAGAGAACGTTGAGAGACTCAAGACCCAACACTCTGGATGAGCTAAAGGCCGCTATCGAAGCATCCTGGGCCTCCATAAGATCTCAGCAGTGCCACAGGCTGATTGCCTCCATGCCACGCCGCATTGAAGCAGTCATTTCTGCAAAAGGATTCCCGACCAAGTATTGAGTGCATAACTGTACATGATTATTTGAAGGTTGACGTTTTTTGTATTAAAAACAATTTTCTTTTATTGGTCGGATGAAATATGCTAATTTTGTGAGATAGGAATTTTGGGTTTTCATGAGCTGTATGCCAAAATCATCCATATTAAGACAATAAAAGACCTGAAATATTTCAGTTAGTGTGCAATGAATCTAAAATATATGACTGTTAAATTTTCATCATGACATTATGGAAAATAATGAACTTTATCACAATATGCTAATATTTTGAGAAGGACCTGTACAGGATATAGCCTCATAAATATTTGGTTACATGTTCCTTAGCATTTTGCAGAGGAACCATTCACTTTTTAAAGCCATCAACAAGCTTCTGACATTCTGGCTGGATGTCACTCTTCTTGCAGGAATTGATAGAGTTCATTCAGATTTAGTTGGTTTTCTGACACAGACTCAGCTTTAAGGCATGATTCATAAACTTTAAATATAGCTTTGGTCAGGACTGATTCATAGGATTAATGTTTTAGTCATTCTGAAGCCACTTTTAATGAGTTTGGGGTTATTGTCCTGTTGAAACACCAAGCTGTGCTCATGTTTCAATCACCTATGTGTTGACCTGAGTTGAATATGAAAAATCTGGAGGCAGGTCTCCTTTATTATTCCATCCACTTTGTGCAATGCACCAGGAATATTAACTGTGGAACAGGTCCTCATCATGATGCTTGAAAGCTGCTCCAGAGTTACAAATCCTCCCCTTGACTGCTCCATACATACTTCGTCTCTTTGTAGTCAAACAGCTCACACTTTGTCCCATCTGACCACAACATTTTTCTACAGAAGTCAGTTGGTTTGTCCATATTATAGATACACATCTTAGCTGAGCTTGAAGGCACCCACTCAGTCCATGTTAATGTAAACTTGGCCTCACAGAGATGCTCGGGTTCTTGCAGTTCCCAGTTCACTACAGGCTTAAGCAATTGTGGTTCCTGATCACTTTAATCAACTTTATTTCTTCTGACAGTGTGGCAACATGATAGTTCGAGTCAGGAGGTTGAAGCTTGGACAACTGGGTGTCCCAAAAATGATTCCTGGTTTCCAAAAGCTCCCTCTTCACTATCTATTCATTCAAAAAACGTTCAAAAGCCCCAACTTCAACCCATTTGACTGTTTGTGAACTATGCCTAAAAGTCGGGTCCATGCCAGGAAATCATGAGCTCTAGACATTCTGCCAAGTATAGAGGTCAAATATCCAGCTAAAATGATCCCAGATGATTGTTGATGACTTCATAAAGTGTTTGGTTGAGGTGTAACTTCCTAAGAGGCATTACACTAAATATACATATCTATTTCTGTATAGAGACGGACCGACCCGACGATAGATAGATAGATAGATAGATAGATAGATAGATAGATAGATAGATAGATAGATAGATAGATAGATAGATAGATAGATAGATAGATAGATAGATAGATAGATAGATAGATAGATAGATAGATAGATAGATAGATAGATAGATAGATAGATAGATAGATAGATAGAGATAGGTTTGTGTAGCAGTTCACCCTGGGAGAAAATGGTTCAAATGAAGAATTAAAAGTTAATATTAGACTCTTGTGCATGATGGGTGGATGTTCCAGGGCTGTTTCAACACATGTATGCCGACCACGTCAGGAGGATGAGTTCAGTTTGAAACCGGTTTGAAGACTAAAATAAGTCATAGTAATAAATAGCAGGTGCATTTATTCACATAATCCTTATTTATGTTCATAAAGTAAAAAGATTGCATTAATGCTCTGTGCTGCCTAGTAAATGCAGAATAAATTACTCAATTATCCAAACATCACTAATAATAATACACAATTTTTTTTCTTAATGAAATGGTTGAATAACATTGGTTTTAATTGCAGCTCCATGCTTCTTTCCAGCCGTTAATCTCATCATTTGTGTTCAGGCCATGTGTTGGCATCCAGGCGTGCTCTGCCTGGGTGGAAACTTTTATTTTTTCTCATGTTGTCTTTCTGATATAAAGACAGCAGAGTTGTCAAGGTGTGTTGACAAATTCCTGTCAACAATCATAAGCTCAAGGTGGAAGCTCCAGTTAAAGACAAAATAATTACTTGTTTTAAAATTTGGTTTCTCCTAAAGGCAACCATGAGTGCTGCCACTAGTCTCACTGATTTAAATTAAAATAGTTCTATGAGACCAATAGGAAGCATAAAGCCAGTTACAAAGATTTTCCTGCCTTATAATTAATTAATAGTAAAACATTGATACTTTAAATTAAAAAAGCACCTCATTTTACCCAAAAATGTAACAATCAGGAAAGAATGAGTAAAATAATGGTAACTGCAGCTCATATATTACAATCTGGTATCTGTCAGAGACACAAGTATTTCCAGTTTTTCTGCCCAACAGAGAAGAAGACACAGGTGGAGGCTCCGCCCCACCTTTGGTTTCAGTCTGCTGAGTTTACAGTTTGTGCTTCACCAGCCCAGCGGAGGCAGATGTTATTGATGTGTCTATCTGCGATCTGGCAGTGTTGGCGACAGAGGTCAATCCCATTACACCTGCCGTGTTCTGTGTCAACATGTCTCGGTCTGAGCTGAGGGTGGGGGAGGATAAGCATGATTGCTTAGGGCTGAGATGAGAAAGGCTTGCTCTCTTTTGATCAGAGACTCGCTCAGAGACTGAGTTTATTACTTTGACCTGCATCCAGCCCCGCCTCAGATGTTAGCTTGTACCTCAGAGACATTCACCTTCTTTTCTTAGAGTCACATGGTCGCATACGATCAGTCTTCTGTCTGGCTAAACCTCAGATATTGAATTTTATGCAGACTTGTTTCCAGGATCTGATGCCATCTACATTCAGTGGTATGGTTCAGTCAAATTGAGCAGCATGTAGACAGATTCAGGATTATCTGTCCTAGCTTTGAGAGAGGGATCAGCAATCTTTGCAACACTAAGAGCCATTTCTGCTTTCGTTCAAGCCTAAAAAAATGTGTTTAGAGACACAAAAGCAATATAGCTCTTTTTATAAGACCTACAATAGGAAATTTGTTTAGAGTTTTAAATTAAAGAACAACAATTTTATTTCAGTTTTTATAGGAAATGACATCAAAAAGCATGCAGTTTGCAAAGTATTGACAAAACAATTTACTTTATTAAAAAGAAAACTCCATACACTATAAGTGTGCATATATTGCCTTAAAAATGCTAAGGAAAAACTGCTGAAGCAATTTTTTTTTAAATTACCTTTACATGGTAAATATATATCATTATTCAACATTTTTATTTATCTCAGCTTTTCCATGCATTAACCCTGCTTTTTCCCTTTCCAGTCCCTCCAAGATTCCATCTGCAAACCAGGGAGAAAACAATCATTATTTTGGGCAATTTACAATAAACATTTCAAACTTACCAACGGTGTCTGTGAATCATCTGCACTAGAGTCAAATGTTCAAAGCTCAGACATTCCAACTAGCAGGTGGAAAATCTTTAAGTTGGATGAGACGTCCCAAATCCAAGTTCTGATATCTGAGGTAAGTAGAACACAAAAAAATATTATAAATATTATTTTATTGCATTAGAAAACAAACAAATGACAACAACAATATCAGTAAATACAACGGATCTTAAACGCATATAAATGTATATCTCAAATAGTTAGAATGTCATGAAAAAGTTCAATATTTGTGGTCAACCATTGCAAAAAGTAAAATATATATTAAATAGATTGAGTGAAATATTTCAAGCTTTTGTTTCTTATCATTTTTATGATTATGGTTTGAAGATAATAAAGACCTAAAATTCAGTGTCTCAGCAAATTAGATTACACAAGATCAATAACAAATTATATTTTAAACAAAAATGTCAGACGTCTGAAAAGTTAGTTCATTTCTGTTCATTCAATGCTTGATCTGGGCTCCTTTTGCATGAATTACTGTATCAATGCAGCGTGGCATGGAAGAGATCAATCTGTGGTTCTGCTGATGTGTTCAGAAAGCCCAGGTTGCTTTGATAGCAGCCTTCAGGTCATTCGTTGTTGGGTCTGGTGACTCTCATCTTCCTCTTGACAATATTCCATAGATTCTTAATGTGGTTCAGGTCCGGCCAGTTTGCACAGTAACACCTTTGGACCAGCTTTTGGAACCTTTGGCAGTGTTGCTGGAAAATTAAAGCAGGATCTCCATGAAGCTTGTCAGCAGAATGAAGCATGAAGTGCTCTAATGTTGTGGAGGGTCTTCTGGACATCTGTCCAGCCAGCTGTCTTCTCCATGATTGTGTCTCCTACTGACCCAGACTGAGGGACCATTTAGAGGCTCAGGAATCCTTTGCAGGTGTTTTGAGTTAATTAGCTGATTAGGGTGTGATACCATAAACTTCCAATGTTTAACTTTTTCACAATATTCAAATTTTCTGACACACTGAGTTTTGGGTTTACATTCTCTGTAAACCATAAAGCCAGAATATTGAATTTATATTTTTTTACAATTTTCTAATATTATGAGTTGTACCTGCATGCAAAAACAATGACGCGGTTAATTTGATCTCAGTAGAGGCTTAAACTGAATGATCTGATGAGCATGAAGTTAAAACTGGAAACTTGCAGGGTGCCACTATATAACTGGGCAACAGGACTACAGATAAAAACTAGCCTTTGGCTAATACTGGCATGTTACCAGGTGTACTGTTGTAGTACTGTCCTGGTAATTAAATAAAACTGGGCTTTACAAGTGAAGTTGCAATTTCTAAGCACGTCAGATCTTGGAAATTAACCACAAGATCCACTGTTCTGTTTTTCAGTCATAATCAAATAGCTTAACTAATGAGTTATACCATCAAACCTTATTACCCAGGGGTCCTTGCTGTGATACATCCCACGCACTGGCTGCTGTGCTAATCAGTCAAATGGAAAAGGATATTTGACATATTTCTTGTTCTGGTTTCATTATATCTGTTAAAAACAGCTTCTGTTTTTAATTAGAATAAATTGTCTGTTTCATGGATAGACCTTTTTAATTGTGATTGTGATGTAGGATTATTTTTTATTTGGTAGTGACTGGAACACAGAGGATTAGAGACTGCATGGCAGTTTATGCTGTTTGTACCGTGGTTACCAAATTATCCCGCCACAGGAAGTTGTTCTTCTTCTAATTATCATTTCTTCCTGTGTATAACCTGAATCAGGCAGACATCCTTTTATATCTTGTTGTCTTTGCATCTCTGTAGATGTCTACAGCTGATGAATGGTTGGATGCATTCACAGCCTCAGTGAACCCAGTTTTATATCTTCATTAATGTTTGTATGTGATGAGAAAATATGACAAAAATATGATTCATGATGAAGAGGAGAGCCAGACAATGATCATCTTTTGAACATTGACCAAAATTCTGCATTTAGCAAGAATGGCCAAAACTTAAAGATGCAGCAAATAATAACTATAGTTTATAAATAATTAAAAAGTTTAATTTTAAGAAGCTGACTTTATCTAAAGTTATTTTAAGAAAATGACTTTAGATAATGGTAAGGTTGCTGCTCTTTGAACTTTTAAGAGGCATCGAATGAGATTTCCTTAATTTGTGTAAAATAAAAACAAGACTTTTGAAATAACTTTCTTTTGTCTGAAGATCTTCTAAAAAATCAATCATAGAGTTTGTTATTATATTCTTGAAAAAGTACCAACAATCTGTGGTTTTAGTTAACACAACAGAAAAATGACAGAAGAAGGAATAAACTTTTATTGGAGTTCATGTTGGGAATGTGCTACAATGATTATGGGATGGTGATGTTGGGTACGAGGATGCTATGCATTTTCTAAATGTTGAACATGTCAAAATTTTATACTTTAGACTCATTTAGGTTCACTTATTAAAGATGAATATGAAACTAATGTCTATCTGGTAAACCCTAAGAGATGTTTGAATGTGCAAACATCTGTGGATTTCCAGTCGGCAATTTGATAAACACAAACTTTGCTTAAAATCATAATCTTAAAAAAAATAGATTATATGGAAGTTATGTGTATCTTTTACACAAAAACAGCATAGAGGCACCTTGATAGAAACAACCTACTTTACAGATAGAGGAACAAATCTGGAAATAATTTCCTCACAGTTTTCTTCTGCCGTACTTATCCAGAACACATATGTCAAATTACATAATGTCTTTGGCTGTATATGAAACCTATGCTGTGATTTTACTTATTTTTTGACTAATCAGTGAATCCTGTTGTGTAAGAAACTGGCACAAATGTGCACAATCAAGTTCCTTGGAGGAGACTGAAAGCTCAAGGAATTGCTTGATGCTTTGGCAGTAAAGACCCAATGTCAGCTTGAGCAAAAGTTTATAAAAACTATTATAGTTGGATTCCAACTGAGGACCCATGCCTTGCCTAGGAGCTTTACTTCTGTATCTGTCGGCATAAAGTGCATTGGAGTGTAAAACAGGATTTGAGGAAGCAAGAAAGCAAATCCACGAGAGCAACTTTTTAGTTGCTAAATGGACTGAACTTATATAGCGCCTTTCCAGTCATACTGACCACTCAAAGCGCTTTATACTAGAACCACATTAACCCAGACACGCTCACTAACACGCACACATTCATACACCGATGCGCAGCAATTTGAGGTTAAGTGCCTTGTCCAGGGCCACATCAACATGTTGTAGGAGGAAGCTGGAATCGAAACCGGAATCGAGCTGGAATTGCAAGACAACCACTCTTCTCACTGAGCCACAGTCGCCTTTTATCATTGTTATTATTGGTTTAACTACTAACAAACACACCCTCCATTTCTGCTACCTTCTCTTTTCCAATCAGTCTAGAGAGATGTTCCCCCAATCCTTGTGATTTTTAGTATAACAATGGCCACCAGTGGGCTCTAGATGGACAAACTTTATCGTTATTTTACTAAGTACCCCTATACATAGCCCATTCTAAAATGTCCAAACTCTAACACTCAGTAGTTTATTCTAACCTCCCCAACAACCCTACACCATTCCAAACCCTTTGTGAAGTACCTTGAGACATGTGTTGTGAACTGGCGCTATATAAATAAAACTGAATTGGAATTAATTATTAGTAGTAGTAATAGTACTAGTAGTGGGGGAAGTGGTAATATTGTATTTTTATCTTTTTTTTTTGGTATTTTTATGTGCCAAATTGCTGATGGTATAGTATGATGTCGCCCCCTTGTGGTGGCAAAGTCTCATCCACTTAATAATAATAATAGTCAAAATAGTAGTAGTAATAACAATAATAATAATATTAAAATAATAATAAATCTGACTTTATATTCTCCTCCCTTTGTAAAACATTTTTATTAGGAGGACATAAGTATTTATAAAGTCTAACATGTAGTCTAAAAAGGTTACTTTCTCTGTGCTTTACGTTAAGAAGTTTCACTACATAGTCCCATGATTTAAAGATGAAAGACTAAAATATTGTATTAAATTTGATTTATTTCAATTTGATTCAACCGGTGAAAACAGCAGAGTGGTCCTCTTGTTGAATAGACGATCTCCGCAGGGAACCGGAAACATCCGCTCCTCTGCTTCCGTTTTCCCCGCCCACAGTCAGCCGTTTCTCGGCTGTTTGCAAACAGTACCATCCTGCGTGGTTCCGCGGCTCCGTCCAGGATGGGGGAGAACGACGACAGCGACATCATAGAGCACCACGTTGAGGAGGAGATGGAGAAGAAAACAGCGAGGATCCACGCCGTGTCCTCCCCGCTGCTGGAGAGTCTTAGTCCGTCCGAGAGAGAGGGCCACAGCAGCACCCAGTCCTCCCACAGACTGCTGGCCTACAGTGATGCCCTCATCTCCATCATTGCCACAGTCATGGTGAGACACGCAATCCCACGGCAGATACATATTCATAGAACCACTGGTGCTCCATTTATTGTCACTTTTAGCGGTCAATTAAAAAAATAACTTGTGCTTGACTTATAATAATCAGAGCTTCTATGAACTTCTAATCAGTATCCCATGGCGTGTGACATAGATGTCCCATTTCTATAGGCACCATTCAGGTGGCAGGTGTGCAGCCTGCAATCACAAACATCAGAACCCCACCTGCTTCTACGGTCCAAGCTGATGAACTATAGGGTTTGCCCTTGTCTAGCAGAACTCAACGTCGTATGTCTACCACGATAACTCAGGATATCTCACATCCACTAAACCATCATCGTGAACTCCTACTTTCCGGGAGAAGATGCACACCCCTGAGATGCAGAAGAGGGAAAAGCCTCAATCCGTCTCCCATAGCAGCACCGAGGAAGATTTTTCTATATCTTTTATTAAAAATGTGTCTTAAGTACTGGTATGAAAATTAATTTTCATTGTGGGACGGGGTAAAGCTTGAAGACAACTGCAGCAAAAAGTGTTATCATGGGGTCACCAGGTCTTTAAAACAACCAATTCTATCAACATAGGAACCAGTTGTTTAGGTGGCACATTATAAAGAAGCATTCTCTGTCCTACCATCACAAACGTAAAAGTTCAGAGTTTATTAAACTACTGGGACTAACTGGAACCAGGTGCTTTAGTCAAATCAGACTAGAATCTGGCTTTTTGGCAACAAATACTTTAGATGGGTTTGGTGTGACACAAAGGGTGAAAAAAAACACCTCATGCTCAGTTAAGATCCGTGATGCCGTGGGCCTCTTTCTCTTTTAAACGCCTTTGGAAGAGTCGCTCTTGTGCTTTGAGTAGACGGTATGACACGAAAAGCACTTTACAAATTCTGTTCATTTAGCATTTAGGCTTCATTACAGTCACAAATTCTCGGAAAAACCAGGACATTCGAAATAAAACTTTGGTGGACTGTACCAGAAAATTGTCAATGGGTCTTTCAGAAGGATGATGATGATCCTGAACATGTGACCAAGGCAACACAAAATCAGTCTTCTTCCTTTGCCACTTCAGTCCCTGCACCTTGAGAAAAAGTCTGTACAGTGAGCTGAAAAGAAGTGGACCCAGGATTCCGGATTATCTAAATCAGGGGTGCCCAAGTCCAGTCCTGGAGAGCTACTATCGTGAATTAAAGCGAGGACTCCTTACCAGGCTTCTGAGGGAATCCAGACATTTGATTCAGGTGTGTTAGAGCAGGGATGCATCCAGAAGATGCAGGACAGTAGCTCTAGAGGACTGGAGTTCGGTAACCTGATCTGGAGAAGTTGTGCATGGAGGCCTCATCCTGGATCACCAGGCTTGTTAAAATGTTATCAGAGAAAACCAAGTGCTGTCCTGTGGGTAGAAGGGGGTTGTACGAAGTATTACCAGTAGGAGTGCCAATAGCTGTGGAAAAGCAACAATTATTTGTATTTAGTTATTATTGCATGATGTCACATTTAAACCAGTACAGACTTAAGAATATATCTTCTAATCCTGACCCTTTCTCACAGATATTACCTGTTGCCCACACCAAAGTGGAAGATAATGAGGTAAAGTTTATTATTATTACCTTGATGGATGTTTATGAGACAATTAAAGATAACTTGCCATTACTCTGTAATTGGCTGATTTCTTTCATTTGTAATTCCTAATTGTTTTATTACCAATAACTGATGTTTTCAGTTTACTTGAACATTTCTGCGTCTGTCTCTTTGTTTTTAACCTCTGTAAAGAACCTGTCTGTATGACAGGTTCTCTGTGAATAAAGATGGACTGATTTGTGCAGGAGCTGAGGGAGAGTGTTCAGCTTCTGCTAACAACAAAGATCGGTGTGTATCTGATGACCTTCCTGATCGTGACTGTTGCCTGGGCTGCTCATATCAGGTCATTACTTTCACTCTTAGGATTTCTTCCTATCACTGCAGCTTTGTCCAAGTTTCCTTATTTATTCCTTTACTTTCCACAGGTTATTCCAGGTCATAGTGCACATTGATGATTGCCTTGCTCTGCTCAACCTTGTGAGTTTGTCACTGTCTTTGTTTTTCTGCTTTACTTTTGCAAACTATGTGAACAGATTTTCTCTTGAGATTCACATTTCCTTTTTTTGTAATGTGAATTTCTGCTTTCGGTCCTAATCCAGGCCTGCATGATGCTGATAACCTTTCTGCCGTACACAGTGAGTACCAGTCGGAATCTGGTCCTATCTGCATCCCAACATGCATAAATCCAGTTAATTTGCCTGTGCTTTGCAGTTTTCCTTAATGGCGACCTTCCCTGAGAACATCCTCGGGATTTTACTCTTTTGTGGTTGTGTGATGGTGATCGGAGTGATTCAGGTGAGGAAGTTGAAGTGTTTCCTTCCCCTTTCTGTCAGATATTTGCACTGCTCATTCACATCTACTACCCCTCGACAGGCTGACCTAATATCCGTGTTTAATGCTTTTCCAGTCGGTGATCGTCTTGTACGCCTTCAGCCGGCCCTTCCTGCTGAACGATCAGATCCAGATCTCAGAGAACCAGACCTTCTATAAACACCACATCCTCAAAGTCATCATGAGGGTTCCCATCATGTGCTTCTTCGCCAGCATCTTCTCCTTCATCTTCTTCCAGCTGGTCAGGGGCAATATAATAATTTTTTACATAATAATAAGGAATAATCAGTTCTGACACAAACATTTGAAAAGAAAAATTTGTACCTTGGGAATAAAATTAAATTCAAGTTGTGCTATTTTTAAGGCATTTGCAGACTTGACCTGAATAAGTGAAGGTGTAGGACCTCAGTCCTGCAGGTCCAGTCTTTCCTGAACATAAATAATCCAACATTCATCTCATCTGAAGGTTCTGCACCTGGTTCCCCTAAATTCTGGTAGATAAAAAGAGACTCAGCCATGCTCGACGGGATCTGACGTCTCCGTCTGACATTTTTCTTCTAAAAACATTTAGTTTCTTAAAGTCTGCAGCTTCCACATTTTGTCACATTTTTTAAGCAATAGACCAGCACGAAGTAATGCATGATTGTGAAGCTGAAGGATGAACCATGGTTTTCGATCATATCTGAACCTCTGAGTCAATACTGTGTAGCACCACCTTTCACTGCAATCATGCCACGACTCTACCAGCTTTGAACTTCTAGAGACTGATGTCTGTGCCCTTTTGTGGAAAATACCTCCAGCTCAGTCGCATTGAATGGAGAGCATATGTGAGCATCAGTTTCTAAGTAGTTCCACAGATTTCCAATTGTATTTTAGTCTGGACTTTGACTGGGCCATTGCAACACATGGATATGCTTTGATCTCAATATTTCCATGGTCTCTCTGGCTGCATGTTTAGGGTCTTTGACCTGCTGGAAGGTGAGCCTTCACCCCAGGCGGAGGTCTTTTGCAGCCTCTAACAGGTTTTCTTCCAGGACTGTCCTGGATTTATCTCCATCCATCTTCCAGTTGACTCTGACCAGCTTCCCTGTCCCTGCTGAAAAACTGCATCCCCACAGCATGACGCTGCAAACACCGTGTTTAACCGTGGGGATTGATTTGTTCAGAGTAAAGTGCAGTGTTTTCTGACATACAGAGTGTTTTAACACATAAACTGAATTGCTTACTTTTAGTCTAATCAGATGTACAAAGCTCAGAATGTTGTTTTATAACCTAGCTCTGCTTTACATCTCTCCAGAACTTTCTCCCGGACCTGTGTGCTGTGGTCCTTGGTCTTTGTGATGCTGTTTGTTCACTAATGTTCTCTAGCAAACCTCTGAGGCCAGAAACAGAACATTTTCATTTATACTGAGAATAATCTACCCACAGCTGGAATCTGTTTGCTTATTAGGGGATGCGCTAGATTTTACCTACAGGTGTCAGAGTAAAGGAGGCTGAATACAAAAGCACACCACACTTTTCAGATTTTTTTTATTAGTAAAAATTGTTCAAAGGCATGAATGAGTTTTCCTTTCGCTTTAAGAATTTGTGCTTTGTTTTAGCAATGTTTTAAAATGGAAATATTATTTAAAAATGCTAGCTTTAGCAGTTTTCATGTAATATATGCATAACATTTCCACAAAGAATGACACTAATAGCGTAGGAGGAATATTCTTTCTTTATGAAGTAATTTCTTTCCAATAAAGTTTTCACATTTTCCATTTAAAAATAAGTTAAATATTCCATTAGAGAAAATGTATTAAACCAAAAACGTGATCTTTAACAGAAAAATCCAAACAAATTTCCTATAGTAGGTGTGCAATAATCTGTCCAAAGGAGCCGTTTTAGATGTTTTAATGTGGAAACAACAGTCTCCAACTTAAAGGAGATTCTGTTAAACAGACAAAAGATTTCAGGTCCAACTGGACCTGATTTATTAGACATAGTTTAGGTTGAACCTAAATGTGATCTTCAGTTTTAGCTTCACCCACAGAGTAGTGTGAGGTCACAGGTTATGCTTTTATTTTTATGCACACAACCTGCTGTGCAGTAACGTTTTGCGGATCTGAAGCACAAATTTGAGTTACTTGGTAATAAACAGTTTTTAATCAAAATCCTCATATTTATTGCAAGTTAAAATGTACCTGTTAGAATTCGTCCTCCAATGTTTGCAATTAATTGTTGAGGTCATTATGACTTAAATTTAATACCGCTGTCCTAATTTTTTCCAGTCTTACGCTCTCCTAGCCATCATCATCTTCCTGCCCTACATCTCCCAGAGCCTGAAGTGGTGTCGCAGCAAAGCGATCGGTAGGTGTAAGGTCTCGCCAACGTTCTGACTCCCTCTGATGATGCTTACCTTCTCCCACTCTTCAATCTCATCTCGTCTGTTTCAGGTCAGGTGGAGGAGACGCCAGACTCCATGTTGTTTTACACCTACCTTCCTAATGAGCCGCTCAGCAAGGAACGAGTGGAGTCTTTCAGCGATGGCGTCTATGCCATTGTAGCAACACTTCTCATCTTGGACATATGGTATGTCTCAGTAAATGATTTATGACTTTAATGATGTTCTGTTTAGTAGTGGGGAAAAAAGTAACATGTATTTTGGTTTCCATGCGATTAGCGAGGACAACGTTCCCGACCCGTCAGTCGTGGAGAAGCAGTTTGGCGGCAGCCTGGTAGCGGCCCTGCAGGTCTACGGCCCGGAGTATCTCGCCTACTTTGGTTCCTTTGCCACAGTCGGACTCCTCTGGTTCGTCCACCATTCTCTCTTCCTCCATGTCACCAAAGCGACGCGCTTCATGAGCTTGCTGAACACCTTCTCTCTGGCGTTTGTTGGAGGGTTACCTTTAGCCTATCAGCTCACGCACGAGTTCCCGCGCAACTCGCAGAACGAACTTGAAGCCATTCAGATTAGCTGCGTGATCATTTTCTTCGCTGGTATGTTTCAGCTCTCCATCTGGGTGGTGGCGCTTTACAACGAGCAGGAAACACTGCACCCTTATGTTTGGTACGGTGGACGTGAGCATGTGTTTATGCTTGCTAAGCTAGCTCTGTACCCCTGTGTTGCTTTGGGGACGTTTTTCCTGACCTGCATCTTGAGTAAATTTAGCGCCTCCATCTTCCACCTGATGGAGATCACGGTGCCTTTTGCCTTTCTTGTGCTGAGGCTCTTGGTGCGTATCGGGCTGGCACTGTTTCGCTTCATTTTCTGTCCCAACAGGTCCGATCTGACGACCGTCGTGGACGACGAAACAAGAGTGCCGTTTAATGCTGTAGTTACCTAGAAGCTTCGTGATCAGGTCTGAGGGGCCTTACTGCTGAGAGGTGGGTTTTATATCCAGAACCAAGTGGACAGAAGTTTACTCCCTTTCTAACAGCCATTTGTTCACAAGTCGGATTAGATGCTTTCCCACGCTGAAGGCGAGATACAGATCCTGTAGAGATAAAGGAAGTGACTTGATAGATATGGCACTGATGCAGACAGCCAAGATGCGTTCCTTTCATTTCCTGTTCAGTTACTACTGCTGGTGTGATCAGCACATGGCACTCCGTCCAGCTGCTTAATGTTGTACTGCTGTCCACGCATCCAAATGGGATGTCATTTTATTAGCATGTTTAGATTTTTTGTGTTTTATCACAATGAGGACCTGAAGGTTGAGCGACTAAAGAGTTTCATTTGTGTTATCGAAGCTAAACTGTCTGTTACCAGAAAGCCAGTACTTAAAGGCATAGTTCAGGAAATTTGGGATGAGAGTTCATGAGCAGAAAGTACTTGAAGTAACTAGGGTTGAAACCTACATACATACCTTTCCGTTGTATTTGGCAGAATTGCCTTTTCCACAAACTACTCACAATATTTCCACCCTCCTCCCGACAGAACCAGTGAAACTGAGTCAGGTTTGTGTCCTTAAGTCACTTTGTACCCAATTTGGTACCATGTTTTGGGTGATTGTCCATTTGCAAAACCTATTGAAGATGTTGCTTCTTGTTCTTTCCTCATGATGCCATCTACTTTGTGAAGCCCTCCCACCTGCAACAAGAACACCCCCACAACATGATGGTCCCACCCCCATACACCAGAGTTAGGATCATATTTTGAGACTTGCAAGCCTGCCTCTCTTTCCTCCAAATGTGACAACGGTCATTACAGCCAAACACCTCAGTTTTATTTTCATCAGACAACAAGGCAAGAATGTATAAAAATCTAAACTTCATTTTAAGCCTTAATTAACTGAGGGGCAAAGAACTCACACCAAGGAATATTTTTACATGGTTTCAGTGGTTGTTCAGAAGACTCTTTGCTGCAAGTTCTCCAACAGTGAGTTTTGCAGATTTTTAATCTCTTACTATCCTACTCACTGTGGGTATATATAAGATAATCCTGGTCTTGGTCCAGCCAAGTGTTGAGTGATGTCATTGTCACGCCATATTTATACCCCGGGAAAACAGGAAGGTATGGAGTTCCCAGAAACTCTGGTAAACTGATAGAAAAAAGTTTAAGAGATTGTTTGGAGTACAAAATAATCATTTCCTAATATGGGATTGAATGAATGTACTTAAATTAACATTTAGGTAATTATGCTGCTGATATGAAAGATTTGCCTTTTTTAAGGTTTTTTACATATTTTTAGCAGGGGCTACAATAGGGGCTATGATTGTTTACGCTGAAGACAACGTTGGTCCTTGGTTTGTACCAATGAACATGTTTGATTCAAGTATGAAATATTTTAGGTATGATCAGCAGGAGTAACTACTGTAAATTAATGTGTGGACATGTCAAGAGTTATCTACTTCAGGTAAGGAAGATACTAACTGCTCATAACCTCTCCACGGAACCAAACCTGAACTATCCCTTCAAGGTGTGGAAGCTTAGGCACTTTAAAACCTGTCCTGAGCAGGAAGAGCCATAAAGTTCATCATTGCCTTATTTTATTAATTACATAAATAGCTGACGCCCCTGACATGTAAGTAAAAACCAAAGCAATGACTTAGAAATCAGTTCAAATAAATATTTAATCGAGAACTAAAAGAACAAACATCAAACGTTGAAATGGATGTTTCTGAAACAATGAAACATGAGGAGGTTTTTGACTGTGTTGCATCAACACCGACCCTCTGGGAGCTGGAAACAGATTCCCATTTTTGCTTGCAGTTCAGTTTGTGTTTTTCCTTCTGTCGTTCTTTGTTTTAGAATAAACAAATATTATTTTTCAATAAATGATGGCTGCGGATTTGGTATCAGTATCTTTGTCCAGTAGGGGTCACTGTTCTTTTAAGTAGTGATGACACTAGTGGATTGAAATCTAATGTGCACTTTATTTAAAATCCACAAAAATCATGTAAGAAAAAGGGTTTTGGTCTGGTTTCTATGTTTTCTGTATTTCTTTGTTTGCAGCCTGCACTGTTTTCCATTTTGATCCTGATTATGTTTTATTTGAATGAGGATTAAAATGTTTCCCGTCCTGTCATTAAAAAAAAATCCTTGTTTCACAAGTCATGGTTGCAAAGCAGTGGCATTCTAGCCATAAATGCTGTGTTTGTGGCACTAAACATTTTTAATGTGTTGCATTGTGCAGTTGTTTTATTTGTACATCAATAAAAATGAACTGTTAAGCTTCGTTTATTTTGAATTGTCATTTTTGACGTCATAAAACACAACAAGCAGAAGACATTTTAAAGAAAAAATGTATTCACCTCCTTACAAAAAAACTACGTCACATCCTCCTTAACACAATATCGGTATTTACTTTACATTATTTTGTATTGCTCTATTTGTTCCAGCATTATCCTTCAGAATAATTTAATGTTTCAATCCTAAAGCATCTCTGCAACCAAACGAACATAATAAACACACTAGCATAAACCGAGCCGTTGATCATTACCTGCATGTTTGGGTCACCGCAGCTTTTTGCTTTCTAGTCTACATGTAGTTCTGCTTGACCGTCACTGTCATGTAGGCCTAAAAATACTGACAATCTGCCAGAATAGAAAGACTGTAATTTGTCTAAGCGCTTAAGTCCTACGATTTCCACCTTGGGGAAAACGACAACGGTATTTTAGATTTTGCCAAATAAAATGGAATCCACTGTTATATTCAGGGCATTGTAGGGGGTGTGATCTAACAAATCAAGGTGTGCACCAACAACCCTTTAAACTGTGACAGACATTGTCTGCTGCAGCTGTCCGTCTGTCTGATTGGACCTGGGATGGTGTAAAAAACCGACAGATTTTTAAGAGCTTCACAAAAACATAAATGGATCTGATTAGATGTGGCTTTTTTCTCTATTGGACATTTATACAGTAGCCATATGATTTCATACTTTAGGTGAAAGAATGTGTTTACTTTGTTAACAAGGAATTCAGAAAAAAATTTGATGTTCAAAACAGGGAAATTAAAAAATAAAAACAGATTTCTTTGTGCCCTACATAAGGTTAAATCTGTCAACTGCTGGTCTACATTCTTCTGCACACATCAGTTTTATTTGCCTTTGATTTTGCAGCTTTTTGGGTTCCGATCAGTTGCCCATTCACAAATTTGTACCTTTGCAGTTTTGGTTAATTGTACCAGTACCAAACTGAGCTGTCTCCCACAAGACATTTCATATCAACTATGCATCAGTATTTAAGATTTTTTTATTTATCATTATAGTCAGTCTACTGTAAGGAAAATATAAGGAAATGTGGTTATATGGAGGTGAGTTAAGGTTAGAGGTACTTTGGTTTTATCAGGGATCAGAATCTGTCAAAATAAAGTTTTTGGATAATAATATACAGTTAAGTTGAACATGAGATTGAAGTCTTTTTAACAATTTATCTCCATAATTTATTAAAATACTTAAGGGGAAAAAAAAAAAACTGACACGCCTATGGTTTAGGTTTGTTTAGGGGAAACAAACAGCAGCGTGTTGGTTTAACAGGACTGCATATTGACTTAAGGCTGTGAATTTTTGCCTCTTTGGTCCCATTTACCTTTTAAGGTAAAATATGTACTTCTAGTCCTAAATTTCAGTTGTACTTGACACAAACTGAAAACAAGTTGATAAAAATATGTTTTTCTTTAAGGTGGAATGGTGATTTAATTGTGGTTTTACTGAAGGAAAAAAAAAGATTCACCCACCGTAGCTTCTCACCAAACATCAGTACCAAAATCCTGAACTATCCCTTTAAATATCCCAGAAGCACACTCCAGGCTCCGTGTAGATGACTCGAACATTGTTTGGATGTTAGTGTCGTAGATTTTCAGTCAGGTTGCTTCAGTGTTTGGGTGCAGCAGCTACAGCAGCAGAATGCTTGTTTTACTGATGCATGCAGAAGATCACAGCTTGTCCCTACAATCTAACCAACTTCTCCCACACAATTAAAACGAAGGACATGCTGTAAAATGTAGCGCCAAGAGGAAAACTCAATCAGAACCGCATGAACAAATTAAATAAACCTTTCCGGTCTGAGAATGTCAGCAGCGCGGTAACATGCTCTGTAACGCATCGTTTGGCTCGTTCCAAACGGTAAACATGGAAACAATATTCCTAATAAAACCTCCCAGAGTTCTTAAACACTAACAGATAAATGTTAATACGGCGATGCGTTTACTGTACAGAAACAACAAACCGTTCCTAAGCTCTACGAGTAGTTCACTCCTATGGTATCATTTCACATTCATAATGTACTCTTAAAACTTTGATTTGATGTGCAAGAACCCACCACACCACCACCATAATTCACCTCCACCCTACAGTGCAACCAAACCTGAAAACAAAAGAAGCGCTATGCTTTCATTAAAGGAATAATTACATCAGTCCAGCATGACGTTACTCCTGTAAAGCTCACACATAAAGGTGTTTTGGTATTTTACAATAACAAATGTTTCTGTTCCTTTTTTCCTGCAGCCCATAAAAAATAAGAATCACCACATTTTGAACAGAGGAATAAAACAGCAGAGTAGACCAGAAAAATGATAAAGTCAAACTTTGCTGTTCTTAGGTCTTCTGTCATTTCAGTAGAAGTTACATTTCAAATGAGATATTTCGTTTAATTTATTTGAAATGTTTGTGTTTGGGGAAAAATAAATCACTTGCGACACTTGGGACACCATGAAAATTGCATCGTAGGGTTAAAATGAAGAAATAAAGCCTAAAATCTCTTAAAATGTAAACCCTAAACCTTAGAAATCTAAAAGAGAGATATGACTGCCAGACTGTCGAAGTAATTACGACACAGACACGACAGCAGCCGCTCCCAACATGTTTTCCACTAGACGAGGAAATCATCACTTTATCAAGAGAAAAAAATAAGCTATCTCATGATAAATGGTTTTTTTGTGATTTTGGGAGAATTAAGATGGATCTCTCTTGGTAATGGGATTCTTTTTTTGAAGCTTATAAAGTGATATTGGTTTACAAATCTGTGATTTTAGTCTTCTGTTTCACTGTAGCCCTTTAGGACTGAAATGTTTCAGACGTATTATCCCTTGATTGAGCTTCTACAGCATACATGTGCCGAGATGGTGCATTCAAGTACCACTCAGAAACTACACAATGCATGCAGAATTCCCTAGAAATTAATCTTTTACTCTTATGAGAAAACTTCACTGTAGTTTTAGCCCCTAAAGAACAGTTACTAACCAGAGATAAAATGTTCTGTAATTTCCATTTAAATATGTCCCAGCACCAGCAATGAGAGGCTAAAAAAATTAATTTTTACAGAAAACCACAGATTACTATTTAGAGCAGGCATGGTCGCTGTCAGCTCCCACAGTTTCCAGCCTGTCGTCTTGAAAAAAATGAAAAATGGTTCATTTCTCAAAGACTTGAGAGAATTTAGCTCAGAAATCATTAAATAATAAAAGTAAATTTGAAATAATTTTATATGAGTTTTGCTTACGGAACACAATTATTACATGTTCCATTTATTTATATATATATGATTTAAATTTAAATGCTCTGCAGAAAGTGAATAAAAAACGAAGCAACAAATGTTTTGAAGTGGTTTCTCAGTTAATTTGGGAGAGAACGTAAACCACGTCGCTGTGTGAGCGTTACAGGTGTTGCTAAGAAGACTAAGACTTTAACAGGACTCTGTTCATCTATTCTGTGCCTCTTGTTTTGTCTCTGCTCAGATAAGCTAAACTACTCACCTCTAGATTAAAGCTCTCTGCTAAGAAACAGACATAAGAGCAGCGCTGATCTCCTTATCCCACTGCAGGACCGAAAAAAAACGTTCATCTTTTTAATCCTTTCTTTTTTTAAAGTAAAGCGTTACTCACAACATCTTCTCTAAAGTACCTCTGCTTAAATCTACATGGCTGCCTGTTAAAGATAAATTTGTTCATGCTAAAGGAACTTATGTCTTTAGTTGCATATCATTTCTCACAGCTTAAAATCTTTTTGTTTTACTATTGCCACAGCAAATCTCTAAGTAAATATATATATATTAGGTATTTGTTCAGCTAAATATTTTGGTATATTTCTGTACAATACATTACTTCAAGTGTCGAGTGTGCAGATGATGTTCTAGGTTCTGCGTCTGCATGCCTGCGGTCAACCTGTTTCGACCAATATTGTGCAACTCAGTTTGGTCAGAAACCTAAAAGCTCTCACGCTAAGGAAATGGTGACTGAACTGTTTGATTCAGCAGGAGCCTAAGGCAGGACTTGCATGCATGTTACATGTGTCAAAATGCTGTGTAAAACCGTCAGGTGGAGCACAGTCCGTAAACCAGTCTGAACAAGATGTTCGCCAGTCCTGCTGCATCAGAGACACGTCTCAGCAGTCTGTGTCCTCCAGACTTTCTGCTGGTGGAAGCTTCTCACAACAGTTTACATAATAAAAGTCAGTGCAAAGTTAGTCGTCCACAATCTGCCGGTGTCAGAAAAGCAATGTGCTTCGAAGTTCACCTCGCTCAGTGAGACATTTTGCATGTAGTAGCTGAAGACGGCCCGAATCAAACCAATGATGACGCCTTCTTTGTTTTTGTTCTGGTATTTGTTTGCTTGTTTTTTTCCATAAAGTCACCTCAGGTGCAACACTAGAAGACTGATGATGAATGCAAGAATAATACACAGTACAGTCCAATGTGCATGTGTGTGTGCGCGCGCTCGTGCTCATTACTAACTATCAGAACCGTCTCACACACTCATCCGGTCATCATCCTGAACGGCTGAGGGGTTTTCACTCAGCCTGGACAGCAGCTGGGGGCAGCAGGCCCCTCTCCTTCAGGTGGGAGCGCAGAGTGTGGAACATGCTGAGCTGCTGCTCAGGCTGAAGCATCAACAGCTGCTGAAGCACCTTGCTGGGGTTTGGACCTCTGCAAGACAAACGTTTCAGAGGTCAGCAGAATGATAGTAATCTAGTTTACATCGATATCCCTGGTAAAGATGTGTAAAAAGTCTTTAAATAATTGTATCTTTTACTGCGGATGTATACATTCACTGAAAAATAAAACTTAAACCTTAGATTTGAGTATATTTACTCAGTTGGGATAAAAATTGCACATTAAGAAATAGTTGTGTTTAATAAGATCACCAATGCTGCACTTATTGGCACCTGGCTAGCCATACTTTGTCCAACCCCCTTTGGTAGATAGGACAGCAACTCTTAGCAAACTGCTCATTCAAATAAGTAAAGCATAAACTAAAGAAAAACTCAGTTCCTTTTATTTTAAGGGACCGTCGGGGTTGCCAATAATTGTGCCAACAACGATTTTATTGAAGCAATTATTTGCTGACATGGGAACCCCCCTCAAGGGACGGTGTCCTGCATAAAAAAAGTAAGTCTATCCCATTATTTGTTTTATGCAGGACACCGTCCCTTGAGGGGTGTTCCCATGTCAGCAAATAATTCCCACACTCTTATCATTGCCCATACTTTTCCAGACCAGGGAAGCAGAACTAGGCGTCTTCTAGACCAAGAACATACCTAGCTTAAATGACAAGCTTTTGCAGGCTCCTCTACAACCATCTAACGAGGCTGAGGAGATAATTCAAGGTATTACATCAGGTGTAAAACCTGAAAGAACCAAAGTTGTCCCCCTCTAAGCAACGCTAATGAAAATCTATAAATATTTTAATATTTTAAACATCTTTACCAGGAGAGCTAACAAACGTATCCATCTTTGTAATCCCACCACACTACTAAATCAATCAAGTGAGTAAAGTAAGTATATCTTGCATTTTCTCTTCTTATTGAAGATACTCAAGTTTTAAGCTAACTTAGAAACGAGCCGAGGTTGTAACTGCACTGATGAACGCTCCTTTCTTTTCCTACCTGACGAAGCTGGCGATATAGACGTGAGTGAATGTGGCCATCAGGTACTGACAGTCAAAGCGGTCCATGATGCCTCCGTGGCCCGGGATGGTGTCGGCGAAGTCCTGAGGGAGTGAAGAAACCAGCACGTGTGAGCAACCAGTTGAACTTTGAACTTACACAGCTGAGAACAAATATTTGTCTCCTCGCAGATTTCTTCTGTTTTTGCTTTTTGTCACGCTTACATGTTTAAGATCATCAAACAAATTCTAGTATCGAGGATACCTGCCCAAATGTGAAAAGGTAATTGTGTCCATAACCTAATGACTGGTTGTGCGACCCTTGGGTCAGGCATTTGTGATAACCAGCGATTGGTCTTTTATATCACAGGAGGAATTCTGACCCACTCTTCTTTACAGAATTGCTTTAATCCAGGAAAACTGGAGGGTTTTCAAGCATGAATGGCTTGTTCAAGGTTAGCCTTTGACTAGGCCACTCCAAAACCTTCATACTGGGTTTTGCAAGCCATTAAGAGGTGTACTTGCTGGTGTGCTTCAGCTTAAGGCAGAATTGCGTGATTCTATCAATTACAGCACGGTCGTCCAGGTCCTGCAGGAGCAAAGCAGCCTCAGACCATCACGCTGCCACCACCATGTTTGACTGTTGGTACAATGTTCTTTTCCTGAAATGGGTCAGACATCGTCTTTTCTCTCGTCAGTTCCAGAGTTTTGGGAATGATTTTTTAGGAAGTGCGAATCGAGTCTTTGTGTTCTCTTTAGTCAGCAGTGGTTGAGCTCTTGGAACCCCTGTAGAGCTTTAGATGTTCTGGGTTCTTCTGAACTACTGGATGAGTTGTTGATGAACTCTTGGGAGTAATTTTGCTATTAAATCAAATAAAATTATTAAATTTGAGATTTAAATATGAGAAACAGTTTGGCTACACATTGATTTGTTTCCTGATAAATCCGAAAAATGGATGGAACCAAATAAAGCTTTATGAGACATTCTTTACTTTGATTTTGAAGGCTCGCTTAAAGCCACTGGCAAAGAAGCCACCGAAGGGCCCGATGAGGGACGCGAAAGATGACAGGAAGACGCTGTGGATCTGGAAGGGGTAAAGGTTCACCGTTTTCTGAAATGGAAACAAAGAGCAGAACATCAGGTTCTGATTTATTGACACTGAAGTTAACAAAGCATGATTTCATTCATGACATTTTACAGAAGTCATGTTCCAGCATACTTGACGTAAAACGCCAGACTGTCTTGATGCAAACTGTGTGCAAATGAATGAGATCATAGACGAGGACCGAGTCTCACCCATCTCAAAGTGTTCTGCAGCGCAGCAGGAAGGGTGTACTCCTGCATGACAAACAAATCGGACGGCTCACACTCAACTGTGAACCTGTTGGTCTCGCTGTTGAACTCCACGGGACACACAAAGTACTGGAACTGCGACAGGAGGTAGGCGAGCTGAGGGGGAACAAGAAGAAAGAAAATGTCAGTCTTTTCAGGAAAACAACTGATACGAGGACACGGAACTGCTGCACAAATTATTTTTGTTGGTTTGGAATAGGTGGAGTCTGTACCACACGTGAATGTATGAAAAATGTCCCAGCAGTTGCAACAAGAATGTGAATTTGTCAACAGATGTTTTTCCTCAGCAACAGCGGTTTCTTATTTATAAAGAGGCAGCAGCCGGCGTAAAAAAACAGAATGCTTTGGTTCTCTGAACAGGGTTCTTACACCGTATGGAAGAGGGTTTCATTCTTTAATTTGACTGAAATGTAAGTATGTTGACTTTATTTCCTTTTCCCACAATTCTCAAACTGTTAACACTGGTGGTACTCGGCTTTAGTCGTACACAGAAGAAATTCTGGTACTAATGGTTCTCATTGTGAATGGGAACACGTTAGCTATGAGGTAATAACAGCTAATTTCTAATTTGGCTAATCACCAGCAGCCAAAGTGACGCGCAAGGACATTATTAGCTTCATCTGAATCTCTTTAAAAGTGGGTGACAACATTTTGAGAGCTCCAAATATGAACTTCAACAGAGGACAGTGAAGCAGAAACAAGTGCAGGTGGCTACATCTGTTGCATTTCATCCACCTCTGAACAATCAAACCCAACTTAACCGAGTTCCAGTCCAGTTCAGTCCTAAGCGATCAGCTCAGGGACGAGTTGAACTGATTGATTAGGACTGAACAGCTCAGCTCAGAGACGAGGCTAACTAATATTAGCAATGTAAGCCAATAAGTATGTTTTTCTCTGCATTTTGTAGAAACATGTTTATTAAAGAAGGTTGAAAGATTTGATAAGAACCAAATAGTCAGAAGTGGTTTTTACTGCACTTAGTTTTACATACAGGGCAGCCATATTGGATTTTCTACTTTGAGGTTAGTGATAAACGTCCATCTTTCCCAAACATCTGACAGCTAGGGACTTTCTATTCATGTTCCCCAACTTCAAACCAGGGGCATATAACTACACTGTATCCTTCAACCAATCATGTGTTGCCATTTAAGGAGAGTGTTTCTCTTTTATATCACTGTGGAGGAATTCTGACCCACTCTTCTTTACAGAATTGCTTTAATCCAGGAAAACTGGAGGGTTTTCAAGCATGAATGGCTTGTTCAAGGTTAGCCTTTGACTAGGCCACTCCAAAACCTTCATACTGGGTTTTGCAAGCCATTAAGAGGTGTACTTGCTGGTGTGCTTCATTTCCTTCAAGTTCTTGGTGTCCCTCAGGGTACACCTCCTGGGCCATGCCCAGAAAGACGTCCAGGAGGCATCCGGACTTATTTTGATATGTAGGATCAGTGGCTGCATCCAAGTTCGACCGTAATGACAGACCTTCTCACCTTACAGGTCCTTCTCAAAATATTAGCACATTGTGATAAAGTTAATTATTTTCCATAATGTCATGATGAAAATTTAACATTCCTATATTTTAGATTCATTGCACACTAACTGAAATATTTCAGGTCTTTTATTGTCTTAATACGGATGATTTTGGCATACAGCTCATGAAAACCCAAAATTCCTATCTCACAAAATTAGCATATCATTAAAAGGGTCTCTAAACGAGCTATGAACCTAATCATCTGAATCAACGAGTTAACTCTAAACACCTGCAAAAAATTCCTGAGGCCTTTAAAACTCCCAGCCTGGTTCATCACTCAAATACCCAATCATGGGTAAGACTGCCGACCTGACTGCTGTCCAGAAGGCCACTATTGACACCCTCAAGCAAGAGGGTAAGACACAGAAAGACATTTCTGAACGAATAGGCTGTTCCCAGAGTGCTGTATCAAGGCACCTCAGTGGGAAGTCTGTGGGAAGGAAAAAGTGTGGCAGAAAACGCTGTACAACGAGAAGAGGTGACCGGACCCTGAGGAAGATTGTGGAGAAGGGCCGATTCCAGACCTTGGGGGACCTGCGGAAGCAGTGGACTGAGTCTGGAGTAGAAACATCCAGAGCCACCGTGCACAGGTGTGTGGTCCACTGTGTTTTATCAAGGGCAGGGTCAATGCAGCTAGCTATCAGGAGATTTTGGAGCACTTCATGCTTCCATCTGCTGAAAAGCTTTATGGAGATGAAGATTTCATTTTTCAGCACGACCTGGCGCCTGCTCACAATGCCAAAACCACTGGTAAATGGTTTACTGACCATGGTATCACTGTGCTCAATTGGCCTGCCAACTCTCCTGACCTGAACCCCATAGAGAATCTGTGGGATATTGTGAAGAGAACGTTGAGAGACTCAAGACCCAACACTCTGGATGAGCTAAAGGCCGCTATCGAAGCATCCTGGGCCTCCATAAGACCTCAGCAGTGCCACAGGCTGATTGCCTCCATGCCACGCCGCATTGAAGCAGTCATTTCTGCAAAAGGATTCCCGACCAAGTATTGAGTGCATAACTGTACATGATTATTTGAAGGTTGACGTTTTTTGTATTAAAAACACTTTTCTTTTATTGGTCGGATGAAATATGCTAATTTTGTGAGATAGGAATTTTGGGTTTTCATGAGCTGTATGCCAAAATCATCCATATTAAGACAATAAAAGACCTGAAATATTTCAGTTAGTGTGCAATGAATCTAAAATATATGACTGTTAAATTTTCATCATGACATTATGGAAAATAATGAACTTTATCACAATATGCTAATATTTTGAGAAGGACCTGTATATCTGAGGCAGGGCACGTCTCTACCTTATGAGAGATGCTAATTCCAGCTGATAGTATCTGTGATCTCATTGTTTTGGTCTTCATATCTCAGAACCACAGGTGAGGGTTGGAGCATCAAAGGAACACAGAAGGAACTCTGAATCGAGAGCTTTGCCTTTTGGCTGGGCTGTTTCTTCACAACACACTGAAGGCAACACATCTATCCTTGGTTGTTGCAGCTTCCATATTTAAAAACTTTGATCACTGTACAAATGTCTGGCAAAAATGTTTTAGTTTTTACTTCTTAATCAGACTTAAAAATGATTCAATACTGCAGAGATTTCAGTGTGTAAGAACAGGAGTTCTTCTTATGCAAGAACTGGCAAAACTAGTAATCAATAAAATGTGCGCGTTTACTAATGATGAATCATCTTTTCAGGATCGTACTGCATCTGTCCACCAAGCAAAGACTGCTTAAATGGTTCTTCATGAACGGCAGAACTCATAGGCTAAGCCAGAAAACAGTCCAGATCTCAATACAACTCAAAATGCATGGACCGGATCTGCAAACCGGATCTGTCAGCGGCTGACCTGGAAGATCTGTGAAGAACATTACCTTTCTTTACTAAACTCCTCAAACAAATTAAGCTTTCAGACAAGCCGAAAAAGCTGCAGGAAAGAGTTCCTTGGGAGAATATCCTGGTTTGAAAGTCAATCATTTTTTTGCGGCACAAAATTGTAAGAAACAAAGAATGCGGCGGGAATTGCAACAATGCCGTTATTTTTTTGAAGGCCAAATACCGACTTCCTCCACGAGTTCTGATTCCATATTAATCGCCTGAAACAAGCAGTGAATTGAGGATTTATTTTCTCTACCCTTCTCTGGGTACTTTGAAACTGTTTAGGAGGAAATGCTGAACATGTGATGAAGCTGTGACAATTCAATTACTCACAATGAAGCCAAAGACCACCGTGGAGAAGAAACCCCCAATGAAGCCCTCCCACGTCTTCTTCGGTGAGAGCTGTAGGACGGGATGAGAGAAGAAGTTCATGTTATTTTCTGCAAGTTTTTACTCAGCTAGTGCCATGAACTACTTGGGATTTGAGAGAAATCCGTTTTTATGCTGTACTTTGGTCTGACTGAGTGTCAACCAGCAGATAAAAATCCCACCAACACACTTCAACCTCGCCTCAGTGCTGTCAGCCGCAGCACTCCAACCCCACCGACACCTCCACGCCATACTGCATATGTTCAGTCCACCTAGCTACAGCACCACCCCAGTTCCAGCATCCCCATACCCCCTTGGCCCCTGATGCTGAGGCAGAAAAGCCCATACCTCCTACGCCACTAAGTGATGGATTTAATGATTGTAGACCAGACAAATTCATCCTATTCGGTTGGTTTTTCATAAAAGCAGACATTCTCTCCATAGGAATACAAAATTTTTTAAATAAAATATATTTAAACTTTGTTTATTCTTCCAGTTCTTAAGTATTTTTTTTTTTTGTTTGGTTTACCTTGATAAGAGGAGTTCTCCCAAAGAAGAATCCAAACAGATACGCCATGATGTCATTGCAGATCACAATGGAAATAGGAACAATGAACCTAGAAAGCAAAAATTCCAACTATGGTGAGAGGTAGGTCAGAGTACGAACAACACAAAGACAAGAGCTCAGATGTACAGAGGCAAAATCCTTCTTTTAAAATATTAGGTTAGCTTAAATAATGTTTATTTAGCTTATCGCTCCTACAGTACATATCTGCTGCATCAACATTAAAGAGCACCACAACAGTTAGGAAACACTCATGACGGCACATATACAACCACATTCAGATCGATCCATCTGTGTCCTGCTTACCAGATCATTCCTTCAAACAGGTTCTGAATGACAAGGTGGGACTGAGTTACCACAATCAACAGGGTCACATGGGTCCAAGCAAACTGGAATGGCAAACACAAACACCACAGTTTCACTGCACTGGAATGTAGCTGTGCCTGTTCAGAAGTGAGCTCATGTCAAAAATAACTGGAATCCACCCAGACTGACGGAGGAGGTGAATGACACTGACCAAGCCGTGCCACAGAGGGAGATGATTGAAACGTGTCAGAAACACCAAAATGGAGTGAGACACACAGGCATCAGACGGACAGTATGCAGGCATAGGAAAGAACAAGTCAAACTAATACTGCAGCATAATGAAAACAGTGCCATACAGGAGCCAAAATTAGTTATGTTTTGAAAATAATCATATACAGTTGCAGCCACACACAATTATCATGAATGAGTTCCTTTTGGGCTTTTAATGATTTCTTCTTTTTAGTCGAACAATTATAAACAGATTGGGTGGTTGCGCAATCTCAAACTTATGGTGGATTTTCTCTAATCCACACCGGTTGAAAATAATTATAACAATGTTAATAATGTTAATAATAATAATACAGGCCTAAATATATTCACACACTCCCACTAATATATGGATAGATAGTGTGCCTCAACCACTAAGGTTGAGGTGCTCCATTTAACCTAAAATATAGCATAATTCTGGATGGACATTAGACCACTCTTCTTGACAGAATTGGTAGAGTTTTAATCAGTTGGTTTCATGGCACAGACCAGGCTTTGAGAAATAGTTCGGACAATTTCCGCTGGGTTAAGTTCAAAGATTTGGGGAGGATGTTCAGGAAACTTAATGTTAGCCTCCTTTATCTGTCCCAAAATTGGGTTTTAAGTGTGTTTAAGATCACTGTCCTGCTGGAACACCCTTGGTGTCCAGGTTTCAATCATCTGACCAGTCACCCACCAATGGTAGGAAATAATTTTAAAAGCCCAGAACCAACTCAAAAACCACTAAGGCTCAAGATTCTGGATCACCAGTGTCACGGTCTACATTGAAGCCAATTTTTTACATTGACATAGGCTGAGCGGGTCACGACCTGGAAAGCACACCATGTTTTAAAATCGCCACCTTCAACCTTGACTTAAATTTGCCCACATTAACAAGACGAACACCTTCTGGAGACAGGTTTTAATGCCAGACAAGACCAGGATTGAGCTGTTTGGCCACAGTGACAAAAATATTGTTTGAAGGAGTCAAGGTGGGGCTTTCAAACCTAAGAAAATTTTACAAACTCTAAAAGCTACGGTGGTGGCAGTATCATGATGTGGGGCTGTTTGGCTGCTAGTGGTACTGGTCTGTTTCACAAAGTGGATGAAATAATGAAGTATTAAGTCAAACTTCTTCACTTTCACGTCAAATCAGGAGCTAGATGGTTGAAACTCAGACAATGATGCCAAACACATCAAAGCTGATTCTGGAATGGATAAAGCAGGGTAACATTAAGCTTCAGGAAAATACTTTTCAGAGCCGGGACCTCAATCCTGTGGAAAATTTGTGGACTGTGTTTGAAAGCTGGGTGGTGCCAGGAAACCAACTAGTTTGAATGAAAACCAATTCAGCTAAGAACAGCAGGAGAAGACCCCAAAGTCTTATGCAGTTCAGTTGTTGATTGCATAAATTATGTTTTAGGTGCATTTATATATTTGAGCCCATAAATTCTGCTTGTACACTTCTAACATGAATAATAGTGTATTGTGTATTTTCAGTGCCTTAGGGGGCAGCACAATAACTTCAATTAAAAGTACATTGCCTTTAGAGGGTCAGTGAAATGTGTTTAGGCCTTTAATTGTGGTGTAAACAAGTTGTCAACATGTGGGACAAAAAACAAAATGCATATGAATAATGAGAAGTTAAAGTAATTCATATCTATGCAGGCTTTATTTCTGCACTGAAATGTCAGGAGCCAGAATTAGGTCAGTAAAATCTTCTCAGTTTGACATGAAAAACGGCAAGCGGAGAAAGAGGATGGACAGCAGGATTAATGCAGAGAAGCAGAGAAGATGGTTACTTTGCTGATACACACCATGTAAAATTGCAGGCGGTAATGTTTCTTCACTAAACTCAGCACAAACATGCAGAAACCTGTGAAAGAGTAAACAACATGCCATCAGTTTTACACAGCAGTGTACAGTAGATTAAACACAATAGTCTGCAGTGTACTGTAGGGGGGGTTGGTGAAACATGCATTTTATTAAACAATTCACAACTTTATACGATCACTGACTAAATAAGTTACAATGATAGCTGCTCTGCCCATGGGCCGGGCTGTCGTATCGTGGTACTGCCCGGGCCATGGGCAGAGCAGCTATCATTGTAACTCATTTAAACCCACAGCGCACCTATCTAGAAACTGCAACAAGAGCTGGTAATGCTGTTGTATGAATCTTTGTGTCTGCTGACATTTTCATCAATGTTTAGACCGACTGTGAGGTGCTTTGCCAAAACAAATTCCTTGTATGTCCAAAAACGTACTTGGCAATAAAGCTTTTCTGATTCTGATTCTGATCTGATTCTTTGGTAACTGCCTGATAGCCCTATTGCTCCACTGATGATGCCTCCTAATGCATGGGTTTGTTTACCAGCTCCTTGGCTCCTTAGAAAGCTAACATCTAACATCTATCATGGACATGAACTGACCTTTAGTACAATTTAAACCTCAACCGTCCCAATCACTTTTGATAAATTCTCTTGATTTGCAAATTGATCTTGTGCTATACGAACGTTAAGTCTTAACTGACTTATTTTAGTTGGTTAGTTTCTTATGATGGCATTTTTATGTTCAAATTTGCTTTGTTCAGCATCTCGAGTTTCCCTTGTGTTTAAAAAGTGCTCTATAAATAAAGTTGGGTGGATCGAAGAGAAAACAACATTGGAATCATAACCCAGGGTAACAGAAAGTGTTGGATTTCTAAATAAAATATATATGTTAAAAAAGGATATATTAAAGGTTAGATTATTCTAATATTTTTTAGTGTGCTATAGGTTTAGCCTGATGGAGGACATAATTACCACTTTCCCTCACTCTGCAACATTCTCCTACTACTCTCCAATTTTGCATTATTTGCTGTTATTTTAACTTATAACTATGTTCTTTGTCTTTTCTCTTCCTAGAAACTACACCTGGCCTAGCTCTGTGTTTAGCTGTGATACCTGCCTGTAATGTTCTGCTAACAACTTACAGATGACACACTTTGCCCTGTTTTTCAGTGTTTCACCATGTGTCTCTCCTACACATAGCTACTGGCTGAGCTTTTACTGCAACTAACTGTATGTGCTCTTTTTTATCCTCTAGGCCTGAAAACTGGCTGTAGTTAATCTGCTTAGCTGTGTTTCTCTCTTAGATGAAGTGTGGAGATTGCTGTATGTGAACTTGTATAAGATCAATAAACTACTCAACCAGCAAATGAACGTTAAAAGGAAAAGCATGGAGAGGATATGAATAAGTTCATGTGATTGTGTCTGTTTAGAGTTTACACTACATGTTTCCCTAAAGGCATCTTTCTGTTCCCTGTTTAATGCTCAGCTCTACCAAACCAACACGGTTTGTCGTTGAAATCTGATTGGCCTGTCTGTAATAAAAACACAAGTGAGTGGACGCAGAGGGGCCAAACAGCTTGTTTTGTTTCTCCAAGACACTGAATCATATCGTCCTTGAGGACAGACTCACCTGCGAGATACAAAGTGAAGGAAATGAAGCGGTGATAACGAGCCAGGAACTGCAGAGGTTCCTCCCTCCGCACCAAAGCTCCAAAGGAATCTGCAACTGTTTCACCATAGAAGAAGTAGTTGACACAAATCAGGAAGTACCTAAGGCAAAAAAGAAAGGTCTGATCAGTTTATAGTATCCTTATGTAATTTTCTGGCATTTTTAGCAGCAGTGTTAAACTGTTGTCTGTTTCTGTGTGGGTCAATGGTTTTCTATGTCTACTTGTGCTTCTTACACCACTGCACATTGATCTGCTGAGTGTGTTTGTGTGTGTGAGGGGCTTTTATGGGGGTGGCCTTGGTGGGAAAGTTCATTTACTTCCAGCATGGCAGTGATCTTTGCTCCGATCTGCATTGTGTGGGTGTGTATGCAAAGTGTTAACAAAAGCAGCAGGACACCAGACTCAGAGCGTATGGATGCAGCACACAGACCACAAAATATGCAAATCTCACAAACTATAATTAATACTTTATTATTACAAATAATAGATGAGCAATCATGAGCAATCAAGTATGTTTGTGTGATTTATTAAGGAAATTAAAACACATGCAGAACTTCCTGTTTCAAATCTTTGACACAGGTGTGCCAGTAGTGTGTTTGTGTTGGAGATTTTTTTCAAATAATTCAAGCCTCTTGAGTTCTGATCGGGAAAGAGTTTGGTTGAAAATGATGAACTGATTTTGTCACTCCACTCCTTACAGTTCCAGTCAGTTTCATTAAGACAGGCTCATCCAGGGTGGAGTGTTTACACAACATACAAATTCAGCTTTCAACCATCTAGCTGTTGAAGAATTAGGAGGTATTCTTCATTCTTATGTATTTTATCCATTTTGTGTTGTGTCACTGTCCACAATGAATTCAGTATAACATCTATGTAGAGTCCGAAGGTACCATCCAAAAAAGTAGCACTTACTCCAGAACCAGCATCTTTGAGCACAACTGTAATTTGCAGCTGCCTGCATGGACAAGACCAACTACTTCTGGAGAAAGGTTTTACGGTCAGACAAGAAACAAAGAGCAGTGAGCCCACAATAACAAGAAGTATGTTAGGAGGAGTCAGTGTGTGTCTTTCAAACCCGGGAGCAGTGTACCAGCTGCCAAGTCCAGTGGCAGCAGCATGATGCTACCAGTAGTACTGGTGCCTTGCACAAGGCTGATGAAATGATGAAAGTGGGGGACAAACTTCATATTCTTCAACGTCAACTTAAACCAACAGCAAGGTGGTTTGAACCTGGACACAATGGGTCCAACAGAACCAATGATCCCAAACCCAGACCTACACTGGTGTTGCATTGGATAAAGCAGGCTAACATTAAGCTTCTGGAGTGACCCCAACAGCGTTGAGGTTAGAGCCAATCTAGGAGTTTAATGTTGGCCCGGTTTGCTGAAAATCTGTTGGCTATGCTTTAAAGCTGGGTCTGTGCCAGAACACTGATCCATTTAAATAAGCTCCAATAATTCTGCCCTGAACATTGGCCAAATATCCAGGCAGAATCTTAAAATTATGTTTACTTTCTCAGCACTGCGCTATGGGACATTTAACCAGACATTAGTGATGAGCGGATGTAAACCTTCAACCAGTACTTTATAGAGTATCAATGGTAAAAAACCTGGACATGAGTTAAAGGAAGTGTGGCTCATTTTAAAAAGAAATCAAGCCTATTCCAAGGTTACCATGAGTATACATACAACAGCAGCCTAAAATGTTTCATTTTTTTGCTAAATTGTTGCAAGATTAAAGAGGTACAACAAACTCTTTGAGAAAAGTTTACTTTAACACTATTTAAGAACGAAGTTTCATGAGACGCTTTCAAACTGCAGGATAGATTTATGCTCAAATGTATCTACTGCTTACCATAAAAATCTATTTTTCTTACCAGCTTAGGGTCCGGAACCAAGGCAGCTCATAGGAATGATAAACTCTGTAGCCAATGGTGATAATTTCATGGAAACACTTTATTTGCACACACATGACCTACGGGAGAAATACCAGAAGAGAGCTGAGCAGAGAAGTCTGACTGACAGAAAAGTCAGCAAAGTTTTGGTAAGGTTAAGCTGCTTTATCTGTTAGCTATCAAAAATGAGGATGGGCTGCAGCCCCAGAAACGCACCCACTTTCCACAGGTTTTACTAACTTCAAACTCAGAAATTTCAGCTTTCGAGTACAACTTCAGTTTTAGTTAAGTTTTATGCTGTACGCATGATTAACTGTAACTTACCACAAAGATAAGAGTGATAGGTCCCATATAGATGATGAGGAAGAAGCCCGAAATCATGCAAATGGACAAAAGTCCTCGTATCCAGTAGTTCTTCCATCTGTGAAGAACGGAGAGCTTAGAGAACAAACGTATGGCTGTATTTATATCAGTCACAAGGTCTGTTTACAACACAATACAACTAATGAACAATTCATTCAACAGAAGAGGCATCAAATTTGAATTACAACCCAAGTTCATGATTGGCAGAATCCAACCGCCGATTTGACCTAAGAGCTGAACAAGCCAAGCTCTATCGCCTATTTAATTAAAGTGCTGATTTGCAAAGATGCTACTAAGAGAAGACCTGATGATTTCTAGACGGTTTTAGATCTTCTGTGCTTAAATAAAAATAAAAAATATAGCTTTCCCATTGTTTTCACCTACCTACAGTGGCATAAAATATTATTTGCCTCGCAAACCAACCTGGCCCTACACGAAAAAGTACCAAATAAGTGATAGAATTTCCTCGCTAATTATTTCAATTCAGTCTCTTTGGAGGATTTTCCAGCATTAAACACCAGTTTATGTTCACACCACAGCATCACAAACTAATTTAAGTCCAGACTTTGACTAGGCCAGTCCAGAACCTTATTTTATTTCCCATTTGGACATAGACTCGGTGGTTTGCTTTGAATCAATGTCCTGCCGCATAACCCGAGTGCATTTGAGCCGAAGATCAGAAACTGACGGCCGGATATTCTCCTTGAGGATTTTACAGCAAGTGGTCCAAGTCTGGACCACTTGCTTTAAGAAGAACTGGACCACTTGCTGAAGAAGCAAAGCCTCCCCCAGCCATTAGTTCACATAAAAGAGGGTGGCTTTCTCCAGCAGTCATTGGGTGGGAGACTGGGTAAACCCTGGACATGTCGCCAGTCCACCACAGGGCAACACAGAGACACACAAGACAAACAACCACGCACACACATTCAAACCAAAGAGCAATTTAAATTAACCAGTTAACATAACTGTCATGTGTCTTGGCTGTGGGAGGAAGTCGGACTAGGCAGAGAGAATGCATCTACGGGGAGAACATGCCAACTCCTTGCCCAAAGACGCAGAGCTGGGATTCAAACCCAGGACCTTCTAGTTGCAAGGCAGCAGTGCTACCAACTGGCCCACCATCCAGCCAAGTGTCAACATGAATCAAACAAAATGTGGGTAATCACAGGTAACTGTTAATCAACTAAGGTGCAGGTGGGGCAGCTTAATAAAACCATTATTTGAAAACCGCTTTTTTGTATTTACTCTGGTTTTCTTTGTCTACCAGTGAATATTTTTTATCCGAAACAGTGAAGTTGGACAAAAAACAGTAAAAGTAAAAAATTTGTAAGGGTGCAAATACTTTTTCACAGCCCTGTGTGATGTAACAAATATATTGCTAACTTGTTCTTGCTGGAAAAGGCTTCATATTTGTAGCTTTGAGGCACACCTTTCACAGCAAATCAGAACCAACCTAACAGGAGCCAAGCGGGCCAGAAGTTGCTGTCTGCTGTATAAATGGAAAAGATCTGCATCAGGAGAAAAGCTCTCAATGCTGACTGCTTGGTATCCCTCCACCCTCTCTCTTCACCGTCAAATCCATTCATCTGATCTCTGCGGTCATTCATGCAGCTCCATTCATCTATGATCATTTCTACTACTGTTTGGGTTTGTTGCTTCTCATTCCACCAACCTCCCAATGATCATGTTCTGCAACTTAATACGAGGTTGTGTGGTCTGGAATCTATTCTAGCTCCTTAACTCCACGTTCTTCCTGGTTTCCTTCTCCCTTTGCGGCCGGTTTATCCACACGTCTCTGCAGAACTTCAGCTGCAGAGGCGCCCTTTGACTCAATGAACCACAGTGAACTAACTGCAAGTCATTAAGTGGCCACACCCTCCACTCCTTCACTGAACACAAAACAGCCCATTGTCAGTTTGCACTCATGTTGCTGAGGACCTATCCACTTTATAGTGTTTATATCTCTACTCCTGTATCCGTTTATCGCTTCAGGGTCTTATCTTTCCTGTTTTTATCACTGTCAGAGAGCAGCATATCAAAACAAACTCCTCGTCCGGGTAAACTAATAATTCTTGGCAGGCTTTTACAAATCGACCATTATTCAGATCATCTGAACAATCACACTAGGGATATTTGCCCCAATAATCTTTGTCTCCTTATGTAGGAACAGTTTGGTGAGCCTAAAATGTGGGAATTTTCACATTGTTTTCTAACATCTAAAAAAAGAATAGTTTTCCATTTTACTAGGTTGCAACCACAAACTTCAGGGCGTTTTATTTGAATGTTATGTGATAGACCCACACAAAGTTCGGGAAAAAATTGTGTGAAAAAACTCAGGTGGCCCTAAATAATATCAGAAGTCACCCACCTAGCAAACTGAGCCCAACTGTGTGTAATTTAATCTCAGTACAAATCAATGTGGAGGCTTTAGAGGTTTGTTAGAGAACCTTAGGGAACCAGGAGCATCATGAAGACCAAGGAAACCAGCAGGCAGGTCAGGGAGAACGTTATGGAGATGTTTAAAGCAGGGTTAGGTTCTAAAACCGTATCCCAAGCTTTGAACATCTCACAGAGCTCTGTTCAATCCATCATCTGGATGGATCATCATGGAGAGAGGATGGAGACATGAGACAAAAGTTAGGAACTACATCTCCCACTACACAAGCTTTAAGAAGTTTTATTTATTTCAGTTTCCAGATGAGCAAAGCTGGTAGAAACACATCTTAAAAGAGTTGGGGCCGTCGGTGTTGTCATAGTTCATTCTACAAACTAAAAGGTGATGGGGCTGATTACAAACGCACACCTCAGTTTTCAGATTCTTATTGTTAAAAACTTTTGTCCCCTTCGGAAATATGTTTTGTTGGTCTATCCCATAGAACCAACAAAGTACACTGAAGTGGGGCAGTGCCTCTAATCACAGGTAATTGTTAATCAATCGACACTGAAGCGGGTCGGTACGTAGCAGTAGAGTGGACACCCCTAAATAGGAGGCTATCAGTCTTTGCCGCAGCCATCTGTGGTTTGATTCCCGGCCTTGAGACCTTTACTGCATAATTCCTCCCTTCTCTCTCTGCCCATATCCCATCTGGGTAGTTGGCCACTAGTTAGTAGTTGAAACGTGACCAAAAAAAGCAGGACTTTTGGGGTTTTTTTCAGCACTAGTTGTCCTTTATTGTTTTTTATTTCTTTTAAAGTAAGCAGCCAGGAAGTGGGGTGGAGAGATGGGAAAGACATGCAACATGGGTCTCTGGGTCGAGACTCGAACCCAGGACAGCTGCGTCGAAGACTGCGGCCTCTGTATATGTGTCGTGTTTGTGTTCCTGTATGTGATCACTGTACCGTTACACCTTTTCTCAACTAAAAATATCTCAGCTTTAATTTAAGCTCAAATTAATCTGCAGTTGTTCTTAAATGGGAGGAACCTGGTATTTTACTGCATTATTAAGGTAAAACAATAATTCAAACAACATCCGGAGTGTAGAAACACCAGTGAGTTACAGTAACACTCTTGTTTTTCTGAGCATTTCCGTGAAAATGACATGATGCAACTGTGACTTTTAGGAGTTAGCATTTTGGCCAGCTTGCAAACTAAGAGCTCTTGATGTTTGTTCTGCTTACAGTGAGAAACAGTGTTGTCTCTTAAGATAGCATGTACATGCAAATATAATTTAATCTACAGTCAGGACGTCCATGCCTGTATTATCAGAGCTCCCTCTGATAAATGCTGCCATCACTTTTCATGTGAAATACCAACTGCAGCAATTTAAGCAGGTTCCTGTAAAGACAAAACATATGTACTGAAGAAGAAAAATGCAAACAATCACCAGCTTGTAAAAAAATGCCACACAACAGTTGCACAACTTGGTGGAAAATCTCAGAGTTTGTGTCGTTTCAGCTGATCTTGTGTCCTGCTATCAGCCTGACTCCCCAATGAGAACTATCCCCTTAGGTAAGACACTGATTGCTTAGATCTAATACATGCAACCCCAAAATAACAAAATTATTCTTACAGTGGTCTACAGCAATCTGTGGCAAATTCCCCCAATGTCAAATGAGATGTTTTTTCACTCTCGGGGTTTAACTGATAAGGTTTGTCACACCTAAAGCTTGATCTGGCCATGTTTGTGTGTACTTTAGCAGAACGGTGACCACAGGAACCTGCTCAGGATCAAATACAAGAAAACATTTGGTGTTGGCGCTCAACGCATATCTGTGTGAGGAATAAGCACCTGGGCGGAAGCCCCTCCAGAGCTTTGTTCAGGTATTCTAGAGTGTTGTCCGAGTCTGCTGTGGAGACAGGAGCATCTGGAGTGTCTGTTTTGGAGTCAACGTCACATTCTCCCTCAGCGTCGCCTGGCAGGCCCAGCCTGTCGTCGCTTTCGGCTTCCTGCCAGAAAAAAAAAAACAAGAGCACAGATATTTAAACACCGACTCATTATAGGGAGTCCTCACCTCACACATATATATGTCAGATGTCAAATGTAGAAAAAGTGTTTTTGCAAAACGAGGAAGATAGATGTCAACAGCTTTGTCCATCCAAGAAAGTGATTGAAGCAGGAGAGACAAAAACATGTAAATGTTAAAAAAGTAGCAGCGTTTAACCTGGGAGGACCAAGGTCCTTCTATAAAATGTTGCAAACATATTTGCACTCCAGTTTCCCTCAGAATTGTCAACTACTTTCATCTCAGTACAATCACATCACCATTAGCTTGTAATCATTGTCTCCGTGGTTACCAGTGGTTACCTCCACTACATTACATTAAAGCTACCAACCCCCTACCTTCAGATCCTCCACCTGCACTAAAGATCTCCGAGGAAGATGTAAACAGGCTCTTTCAGCGCATGAAAACAAAGAAAGCTGATGGACCTGATAACGTCTCCCCATCATGTCTGAAAGCCTGTGCAAATCAACTCGCTCCGATCTTCACCCGGATCTTCAACAAATCACTGGAGAAATGTGAGGTCCCCTCCTGCCTCAAACGATCCACCATCATCCCGGTTCCCAGGAAACCCACCATCGTAGGATTAAATGACTACAGGCCTGTAGCCCTGACGTCTGTGATCATGACATCCTTTGAGCGGCTGGTGTTGAAGCACCTGAAAGACATCACAGGCCCCCTGCTGGACCCCCTGCAATTTGCTTACTGAGCAAACAGGTCAGCAGTTGATGCTGTTAACTTAGGTCTACACTTCATCCTGCAACACCTCGACCACCCAGGGACGTACGCCAGGATCCTGTTTGTAGACTTCAGCTCGGCCTTCAACACCATCATACCAGACATCCTCCACCAGAAGCTCACACACCTCAACGTCCCAGCCTCCACCTGTCAGTGGATCAACAGCTTCCTGACGGACCGACAGCAGCAGGTGAGACTGGGGAGCATCTTCTCCCGAACCAGATCAATAAGTACTGGTGCCCCCCAGGGGTGAGTTCTATCCCCACTCCTCTTCTCTCTGTACACAAATGACTGCACCTCATTGGACTCGTCCGTGAAACTCCTTAAGTTTGCAGACGACACCGCTGTCATTGGACTGATCCAGGACGGTGATGAGTCTGCATACAGACAGCAGGTGGATCGGCTGGTACACTGGTGCGGTCAGAACTACCTTGAACTGAACCCACTCAAGACTGTGGAAATGGTGGTGGACTTTTGGAGAACACCACCCCCATACACCCCCCTCACCATCCTCAACAACACTGTATCGGCTGTGGACCACTTCAGGTTCTTAGGAACCACCATCTCTGAGGACCTGAGATGGTCTTCTCACATAGACACTGTTCAAAAGAAGGCCCAGCAGAGACTGTACTTCCTGAGGCAACTCAAGAAGTTCAACCTTCCACAGGAGCTGCTGGTCATCTTCTACACTGCCATCATTCAGTCTGTCCTGTCTTCATCCATCTCAGTGTGGTTTGGTTCATCCACAAAACAGGACAGATCCAGACTGCAACGAATAATCAGGACTGCAGAGAGAATAATCAGAGCTGACCTTCCCTCCATCCAGGACTTATACAGGTCTAGGGTCAAAAGAGCTGCCAAAATCTCTGCAGACCCCACACACCCTGCACATAAACTGTTCAGAGCTTTACCTTCAGGTGGCGCTACAGAGCACTGTTTACTAAAACCAGCCGCCACAGAGATAGTTTCTTCCCCCAGGCTGTTTCTCTGATGAACATTTAATAGAGTACAGAACAACAGCATACAGATGTTGCAAATGCACCTTTTATTTATATATGTGTATATTTGTATAATGTAAATATGTATATTCTGTAATACAAAAACCAGAGAGCAAAGTGTACCGGAGTCAAATTTCTTGTTTGTATGTTTGTATGTACAAACTTGCCAATAAAGCTGATTCTGATTATATTAAAATGGCCTCTAATGCAGAAAACCTCAAAGTGAGAAGTTCAATTACAATGATAAAGGGTTTAGGCCACCCATGGGAGACTACAGAATCCTGTTGCCACCAGTGCAGAGCTTGCTCAACATTGGCAGGAACAGTGCCGGAAATAAAGAGTGGGATCAAAACCTCCTGCAAGAGCAACGTCTTCCAAACACTCAGATACAATCTGGTGTAATCTGCAGATTGATTATGTACAGGATGGAGCACCATGCCCCAAGGCAAGTCGTGAAAAGTGGCCAAATGATCACAACAGTGGAATTTTGGACCTGTGATATGTAATCGTTCCAGATCCTAACCTGACTAAGAACCTGTGGCCAGTTCTCTAAAATCCCATTAAACTGAACGGTAGGAGGGCTGAAACAGTTCAAAGCCTTTAAATAATAAGAAATATTTAATCTGAGTTAAAACATAAAAAAGTACAGAGTTACATGTTTTATTTCCAGTAAAAAAAAAGTTTCAGATTCCAGCAGCAACTGTTCTGATTTGTTGGCGCTTTAGGATCACATCAGTGTCCTCCAATCATATATATTAAAATATAAATAAAATATATATTTATTACAAATATTTATGCAAATTGAAACCTAATAAATTCTCTCAAACTTTTGTTCTTGAGGTAACAATGTTTGTGTGATCATAATGAGGTGAGCTGGAGATGAGTTTTCCCCTCCTAAAGGAACCTGCTGTACTTCCATTTCAGCATGACGTTTCCATTTTTAACTGGAGACTCTCTGTTGCTCTTCGACATCTTCTTTTACCTTTCATGGGCTCTTTTACTGAAACGCTGCCGAGTGTGGTTAAATGGGGTCATCAGGGTTAAATTAGAGCTTAAAGTCCACAGATGTTCTTAGCTCACAAAATGGGAAAGAAGTGGGGTGGGTTACATTAGTTGGTGAGTGGATAAAGAAAAAGGTGTAATGTGGATTTCTACTCGCTTTCCACTCGGGACCAGTCATGCCTCTTTGTATTATTGTGAATGATGAATTTCTTGAAATGTTTTTGCATTAATAACATTAAACTGGTCCCGGCATCCTTCAGTACACAACAACAACATTAGCATGGACGTCACACACAAAAAACCCACATTAAGCTTCCGTTTATATCGCTTTATCGAGTCTATCAAATGCTTTTTAATCACCAAGACAGCCAAACTCCAAAAGAAACCTCAAATGTGAGTCAGAGCACAGGATCAGACTAATCCCAGGTGTCTGAGTACCTGGAAAAACCAACCGCAGGCAAGGCAAGTTTCTTTATATAGCACCATTCTTACACAAAATCAAAGGAGAAACATAAGAATAACAAAGCTTTTACGCTTTGAAAGGCCTTGAAAATTTACCTTAAATGGCTTCAGTCACTCACTGTTTTGTGGCCAGTTTTCAAAAACGGCTTGTTTTCATGTGCACGGCTTGCGAAACCGTAAAATAAATTGTTCAATAGACATTATTTGAAGCACTTAGCAAATAAAAACGTGATTTTTAATTGCCCAACGTGGTGTCAAAATGCCGAACACCAGCAGGTAGGCGTGTTAGAAAGAAAATCTAGACTTTAATTAAAGCAAGAATAATAGTCTCTATTGGTTGATTTAACAGCAAGTTAAATTAGTATTTTCCCTCTTGCATGAGAGACCTTTTAGAATAGCAGCAAGTTCAACTAGAGCAAATGTACATTAATCAGATGCTAGAACATACTTATTACATGTTTTTAAAAATCTATATGTTCATAAAAGGAGTTGTATAGTTTGTTTTATATGTACAATTTTCTTGTAATCTGTCATGACTACAATCTCCGTTAAAAAGCAAATAAAGTTGGGAGAATAAATTTTAAATCTATACGTTCATGTTGTACAGCTAGTTACTGAAACACTGAATAATGCCACAAACGCGGCCCAAAGTGCACCTTTTTAACTCATTTTCCGTGGGCGACTTGACTTCTGGGTGGGGTTAGGAGTTAAACTTTTACATTTGCAGACCCAACATTTTTATTTTTCAGCCAACACTCTAGTAACAAGTAACACCGTTTAAAAGTAAGACGCGGAGGCAGTCAGATCTGCAAATTTATTGATACAAAAAGGAACAAAATCCCTGACTGTTAGATGGCCCAGGAGAAATGTTTTTCTCTTGGTCCACTTCCTTCGTCATCCTCCTCCTCTTCCTCCTTTATGTCATGCGTTCCCAGCATGACACAGATGTACAGTGATTGGAGGATCCAGAACCAGAGATAATGTTTTGTTTAACATTGGTTCAAAGTAAAATAACTTCTTGACAAATGGCTAGTTAGACAATTATTTGTCCTTTTCAGACCAGATACTGTTATGGTTGGAGATGAACTAACCAATCAGCCAATGATCGAAGTCAGAAAATGTTCCTTTATTGGTTTCAGACTATTGACAGGCAGGTCAGATCTTCAAAGATCTGTTTTTCATTAGTTCATTAGTCTCATAAGAACTGATTACTTCTACTTTTCGGTCAGTACGTGTGTCATCAAACACCATGGCGTTTTATTTTTCTAAACTCAGAACAGATCCTTAAAACAAACTGGGAGCATATGCTTTGAGGCATAAAAGGGGGAGATCTTCTAATTTCTTCAAATACTCAAAATGTTGCCTCTGTCAAAGAAACTGTAGCACATTTTTCCGTTTATGGTCCATGTTTGTTAACGTTCAACGGTTGAATTAAAGTTTGCATGCGTTATCATCCTTCCAAAGAAAATCTGAATCAGCTTCACGCTTTTCATTTGTAAAGGCGATTCAGGAGTTGTGTAAATGAAGAATGAAGAAGCAGCAAATAACTGTGGTTAAACATCTGTGGGTTTCAAGATGCCTCCAGTGGTTGGGTTTTAAAGGACCAATCTGATTAAACTACAGTCTACCCAAGTTTCCAGATCCTGGAGAGAAGACGGATGATCAGCAGTAAACAGTGACCTAAAGGATGACCTGCTCAGAGCAACATCTCCCTTTTCAACAGATCTGCTTTTTTTTTGACAAACTGCTGCATGAAGCAATAAGACGCTTTCAGCAGGAAACACAGCCAGGAGGGAGAGAAATCAATACTGCTGGATCAATAAGAAAACAGGAACATTGTGGGCTCCCATTCAAGCTCCAATTGTTTCTTTAATTCGTGGCTTTAACCTGTCAGTTAAACTTTAGGCTGAACTTTCCTTTAAAGCCGAGTTAAGGAGCCTCAGAACATGTGCGTGGATCCTCTTTCAAGCTTGATTTCAAGTATTTATTCATGTAAACATGTAAATCAGGTCAAAAATCCTGGTTTTTTACAATAAATACTCAGGTGTTCACATACGCTCTCATTCATTATTTGGGTTAAATGTCCCTTAGCAGGTTGAAGGGAAGACTCAAAGTTTCTATTTGTCCCCAGAGCCCTGACCTCCACCTAACTGGAAATGTGTAAACTATGTCTAAAGGCTGGGTCTGTGCCAGGAGACAGACAACTGTCAAGCATGGCGGTGGCAGCATGATGCTCTGGGGCTCTTTCAGGACTATCTTCACATTCTTTAACTTCATCTCAAATCAACAGCTTGATGGTTAAAACTTGGGACACAAGTTGATATTGCAAAAGGACAATGAGCCAAAAAACAGTTTCTGAACCTCTATAATTAATTTTAATTCCTCATCATTTTATTACCAATAATTATTTGTTTCATCAGTCTGTTTACTTGAATTGATCAAAGTGATGCTGTCATTGTGTGCCTCTAGTGGCTACACCTGACAGAGAGAGCCCCGATCTCAGTTTTAATAAAAATGTATCCTGACGTCAAGGTTTAGTGAAGCAGGACCTGTGAATTCTGCACAAATATTTGGAAATGTTTAAACTGAAGGCCTGAGGAGACTGAAACTAAGACCAGTGGAGCATTTAAGAGCCTGTTTCCAGCGCCGTTGTCGCTGCTGTAGGCACCACGACAGACCAGCTGGCCTGCAGAAACCCCACCAAGGTCAACTGTCGTGTAAAGTCTGAAGCAGATGCTGCAGACCCGGCAGCACAGCATGGTGGAGAAGTGGCAGACACAGACGTGCAGTGGAAACACAATTGTGGTCAACTGACCCGTAAAAATAAAAGCCACCGGTATGAGAGGACCGTGCGGGCCGTTTTTCACGCCGTAAACATGCAGCTCATGTGAAAAAGCTCCGTTTAGGATTTGGCTGCAGGGCGTGAACCAAGGCAAAGCAATCGTTTAACGGCCAAAAAAAAGCCGCGCAACGAGCTGAGTCATACCAGTGAGAAGCACCGACAACCTTCCTTTAAGAGAGATTAAAAGCACCAGGTTCATTTTCTCCTAATTGCACAGTTTCTTTCTTCTAGTCTGCAGCTCTTTCACAAGAAAAAGGTGGAGATTAGGACTAAAGTAATAACTGAAACACCTTGAGGTAGACCTAACACGGTTTACTCTACATGCAACTCATCTGAACTGTCAAACACTGTAGACGTTGAAATACAAGTTCGACCACATTCACAAGCAACTACAAGAGGAGAACTGGAGAAGGCAGTTATAAGACCCAGAAAATCGGCAGCAGACAGGTTTTGCTAACATGCAAAATACTGCAAAGGTTTTATTCCACATCTAATTTCTTTAAAATTTGCTTTCAGTGACAAAGAGTAATTTAAAGAGGCTTTGAATGGTTCTCCAGTCATCCAAAAGGTCCTCAGAAATCCCAGAGACGGACAGAAGGCGACTAGGCTACCTTCAAACTGCAGGTCGTAAAGTTCAATTCAGATTTTGTTTTGCCTGGTCATTCGAACTACTAGTCAGTCTGAACGGTTAACGACCCCAAAGCAACCCGAATGCGCAGAAGGAGAACCTAGACGTCCCACAGCAGCTCACTGTTCACAGAATAATGGATATTGGTGCCTCTGTGTCATTAAGTTGTTGAGCAACGGGAGTCGACAATATTATGACCAAAATCATAACAAGACGAAGAAAGGGAGCTGAACTGCTAAAAATGGCGGTTAGTGGAGCAGGTTGCATTTTCCTGCCGTGTGAACGAAACTGACTTAACGTTCTTCTGTTTTAAAGGGAAGACACTGGCAGAATAAACTACTGCAGGTAAATTATTATCCGTTTATAACTTTTCCTGTTTCAGGCAAATAACAATTAACATGATTTCGATGTGCTAACTGCTGGAATAATGAGGGGGAAAGTTTTGTTACTTTCTTCAAGGTCAAACTTTTACATACTCCAAGAGTATTGAGATGATGATGTCATGGCTTTGTAAGCTTCTGATTGGTTAAATCACAAGACCTGAGTTAATTGGAGTCCTACTTGAATCAATTTTAAAACAACAGCTTAACCACACTGCTTCCTTGTGTGACATCACTGAAACAAAATCAGCCATGATATCAGGAAGAGACACATCTGGTTCGTACCTGGCTGAAGATGTCATGTTTGCTGTTCAAACCGTTATTTACGAGTATGAACACCATGAGAATATCCAGTCATTATACAGGTCGCTCAGAAACAAGATGGGTTTCATCTTCCAGAGATAAACGTTTTTTGGTGTAAAATGACCGCATCAACCCCAGAACAAAAGCTAAAGATGTGCTGAAGATGGCTGCTGAAGCTGGGGAAAGAGTCTCATTATCCACAGTGAAACAAATCCAGTACCAACATGGGCTGAAAGACCCCTCAGTGTGGAAGAAGCCATTAGTCCAAAATCATCATAAAAAGACAGTTTGCAAACTCATTGACACGTAGTTTAATTCTCGGACAAATGCCCTGTGGACTGATTTAACTAAAACTCCAGTGTTTTAGCTTAATGACCACGGTTATATTTAAAGGAGAAGCTTTGCAAGCCTGAGAACAACATCCCAACTGTGAAGTACGGGGGTGGAAGCAGCATGTTGTGGGGTGTTTTGCTGCTTCATACAACTTAGATGGTATCATAACGGACCAACATTTCATGGAAATATTGAAGCAACTTCTGATGACATTAGCAATGAAATTAAGGTTTGGACTCAAATGGGTCTTCCAAATGGACAATGACCCTAAGCATACCTTCAAATTAGGTACGAAGTGGCTTAAGAACGGCAAAGGCAATGTTTGGAGTGTCCATCACCTTAGTCCCAAAGAAAATCTGTGAGCAAGATGGCGGCAACTGACTCAGCTACAGACGTTTGGACAGGAGGAATGAGCCAAAACTCCAGCAAACTATTCTAAGAAGCTTGTATGAGGACACCTAAAAGGTTTGACCCAAGTTCAAGTTTTTATTTCATACAGAGCGCGTAAATATGTGCTCCCCACTGTGGATCCACTACTATTCCTTTGGAAAAGAGAATGAGACTAAAACCTTTAAGTACAATCATTTCAGTTGAGAGATATTTAGGGATTCTTATCAATCAGACCCTTTAACTAGGCCATTATTTTTCATTCATTCATTCAAGCCAGGAGGATAGTGTTTAATCCAGAAATAAACTTTAAGATGATACATTTATCATGAGTCAAAGGGAGCCTGACATTGATGGGTCCACCTCATGAGGGAGGTGAACGTCCCACCAGAAGCCCAACTGCTCTCACTCTGCGCCGCCTCCGTGGCTCCGCTGCGGCCGACGCTGGATTAACCGGACTGCTAACCGGCCCGGCTAACCCAAAACAACAAGCCGGGGACTGGTTTCCACGACGAGGATTCACGGCGATACTGGTGTCTCCTTACATCCAAAGGTGCACCTTACCTTGTCGCTGATGTTCTCGGCGGTGTCAGGGTCTCCTCCGCCCCCGCCTCGCTTCCTCAGCTCCGTCATGTTTCGCTCGTCTCGCCGCGGGGACGTTAAAGTGTCACATAAGCCGACTCAAAGGGCAGGGAGGTGGGGAGGGCGAGGGAGGGGACGAGCCTTGGGCTTTTAAAAGCCGGAGTCGGAGATTTTAGATCTGGTTCGAACCCAGAGGTGGTCCGTGAAGAAGGTCAAGTTTTCTGAAAGTCAAGCGGTGCCGAGAGCACAGATCCGCGGGACGGGAAGGCTGCTCTACCTGTTTGTTTACCACCGCAGCCCCCAGCTTTACCTGCTACTGCTGCGAAGCACAGGAATATATGGACACACCGGTTCCGGTACGTGCTTTCAAAATAAAAGCTTCCTCCAGACGTCTGATTTTCCTGGATTCCCTAAAATTTAAAGGGATATGTCGGATTTTTGAAGTGACTTTCTTTAATGTTAATAAATTAAAGCATCACTAAAGAGTTCATTTGCATCAGCAATATGATTAAAAACATATGTACATTTATCCCACAGAGTGATATATTTCAATTATTTCTTTCATTTTGATGAACATTGTCCACAGCTAATGGTAACCCAAAATTCAATGTAGAATAATATATTAGACCAATAAAAATGGCTTTTTAATACAGAAATACTATGTGTTGGTCATGTTGGCACCCTCAATGAAGATGGAAAGCCAGATTAGGTCACTGTTCAATAAGCTGGCTGTTCACACAGTTCTGCATTGAACCATATGAATGGAAAGTTGTGTGGAAGGTAAAACTGTGGCAGAAAAAATGTTTATAAGCAACATGGATGAGCTCTAAGAGGATTGTGAAGCAGAGCCTATTCAGGAGTTTGGTGGAGATTCAAGGTGTGCACTGCAGCTGGAATCTGTGCTTCAAGAGCCACCACACACAGACATGTCCAGGGGAAACACTCAAACTGTTGCATTATTTCATTTAGACCAGCACTTCACTCTTCCCTCTTCTGGTAAGTTTGATAAGGATGCTGAATTCAGGTGCCAAGTCCTACTGGACCACACTTTCAAAAAATGACCATGGTATTACTGTGCTAAAAGACCTAAACCTCACCGAGGATCTATGGAGCACTGACCAGATGATGAAAGACAACAGAGCCAACACTGCATGCAAGCTAAATTTCACAATTAAAGCAACCTGGGCTTCCTTAACATCTCTGCCACTCAAGTACTGAATCCATATTCTGTACAGTACATGACGTATCTGCATTCAGAATAATTGTTTTCCTAATAATTTTGTGTTTTCATTCGCTGTAAACCACAATAATCCAATACAGGGAATCTATATACGAGTTTTTCACTTTTTGAACTGAATTACTGAAATAAATAACTGTTCAATGATATTCAAATTTATCAAGGTGCAACTATATCTCCATCATAAACCCACAATAATGATTACAATAACAGAATAGCAATAACAAAATTACTGAAATAAATAAGTGCTTCTCTAAGACATGCTGTCAGGATCTGTCGCCTTCTGGACTCTGTGGTGGCTTTGTGTTATTTTGAGTGTTTGGTTGTTTCTTCCCCCCATAGCTCCTTTAGTTACTGTTGTTTTTCTTATGACTTAGTATGGTTTTCTCTTTGTTGCCATTATTATGATTGTTCTCTGTTTTCCTTGGGTTCTTTAATTAGTTCTCCATCTGGTTTCTCTGTGTTTTATTTGTGGTTATGTATTTGTTTCTTCCCCCTTGCACTCTTCTGCTTATTTGTTTCTTTTTCTGTTACTTTTCAGTTATACTGTATTCGGTCTTTGTTTCCTAGTCCTCCCAGTCTGGTTCTCTTTATCTTAATTCTCCAGTCCCTCTTTATAGGTTAGCTTTTATTCTTGTCCTGCTTCCTCTGCCTCATTCACAGTTTGTTCTTTCAGTATTGGTTTTTAGTTTCTTTTAGGGTCAGCTCACCATCTTGTCTTTAGTTCTATTAGGTTCACCTGCTCCCTCTGCCTTCCTGCCTCCTTGTCTCACCTGTTCTTAGTTCCTTTGATTACCTGCCTTTGTTCTCCCTCAGCATATTAGTTGTTTTTGTTTCTTTGTCCTTTGCTGGTTCCTCCGATCACATTACCTGATTTGCTCAGTGTTTGCTACGTTCCTACAGTACAACGCAGAAGTTTCGATTGTACTCATGCCTTGCACCTGCGGTGAGTTCTGCTATGTTTGCTTGTTCATGACTTGTGAAATAAACTTAAGATCATGAGGAAGATGCTGCTGCCAAGCTCTTGCCTGCGCTTCAGTCCACCCCAAAACCACAACGTGACATGCATATTTTTCCTGGAAACCAATCATTCCCAAGAAATCAAACCCATTAGTTTATCCAGAGTATATTTCTGAAAAAATGCAGCTCTGCCATCGCAGAGCTTTAACTTACCCCACATGTTTAACTGTGAATGACACAAACGTCTGTGGCTCCTTTCTCCTGTACATCTGGTAAAAAAAATGGGTGAGTTTGCACCTCAGACATAATTTTCTAGTGAATTGTTAAAAAAAAGAGAGTCATGTTTGCTGGTAATTGAACAAGGAGGGTCTGTGCACCTTAATAACACGCATTCATAAAATGCTACATTTGATAACCATGTTTATATTTTTCACCATAAACTGATTTTTCTTGTGTTAAAGATGCATACTTATGGAATTTCTTATCCCAAATTGCAAGCCATGTTTAAATTATGATTTACATTCAAATAAGAAAAGCATTTTTATGGCAAAGATAGCTTAAAATGCTGAACATAACTTTTTCCTCTGACAAAAAAATTCAAAGTATTTTCATTATTGCAAAAAATGTTTTAATTATACTTTTGCCCATTTAATTATTTGTTTTCCAATCAGTTTTACCTTGAATTGAGTGTTTTACGTTGTACACCTTCCCCCTGATTAAACTCATCCTGTTTTATGAAATCTGGCAGAAATGCACACCATTAGCAACCTTTAAAATAATGGTCTGGCAGTTAGTTTTAATTTGAAGTGCGGGGAACCTGTAGTCTGGATTTATTTGTTTAACTTCATTCTGCTGCTGCGTGTCACCCTCCATTCAGTTCATACTGGGTTAACCTGCTCTGCTTCTCTGCAGTAAGAACCTGTGAGGACTGACTCCAACATACAAACACAGGTCCTGCATCCATTATAAAGAGAAAACTCAGACACAAAATCCAACCTGATCTGTGGAGGACTGCCCTCTTTAAACGCAATAGTTCAATTGAGATTCATTCAGCTCCAAATGTCTTCAGGGCTATATGAATAAACTTAGTCTTCAAGGTCCAATCCCACATTCAGAAAAATTGTATCAAATAAATCCATATTCAGTCATAAAAACAGATTCAAATACAATTCATTACAGTCCAATTCGTTTCATCTCTCAATTTACCGGTCGGTCTACGTTCCTACCCTCACCTATGGGCATGAACTTTGGGTCATGACCAAAAGAACGAGATCCCGGATACAGGGTGGCTGGGCACTCCCTTAGAGATAGGGTGAGCTCGGAGTAAAGCCAGTTGAGGTGGTTCGGGCATCTATACCGGATGCCTCCTGGACACCTTCCTTGGGACGTTCCGAGGGAATGTCCCCGGGGCCTCTCTTAGAGATAGGTTGAGGAGCCCACGTCAATACAAAGTGGAGGTAGAATCATGCTTTGGGCTAATATTGCTTCATTTAGACCAGGGCATCTTCTCATTTTTCCAATAATTGCTAAAGGGTAATCACACATATGTGTCTGCAGAGTTTTCAGGTGGAAGAAACGACAAGTTAAAGGAAAATTCAAACCAGAAAGAGCGAGTTAGAGCTTAGGCATATCTCCTTCGTGCTCTGGAGTGATCTGATGGAAAACCGTACGTCTTGTCGCAGTGGGACGCACCCTGGATGTAAGAAGATAAAAATGCCTGCGCCTCGTCGAAATCATACATGTGGAGAAGGGCAGCATAGTAGTTCACATCAAAATGTTTTGCAGAATAAAAACCTAAAGCATGTGACATCGGTTGAATATTAATTGGTAAAATCTCAAAAATCATAGAACCTAAACTGTGATTGTTTAAACACTGGAACATGTATCAGTTATAGGAAGTCCAGCTTGCAGTGCTTTTTCTCACACCAAAATGTTTCAGACAGAATGCAGTTTTTAAATAATGATTTCATTTAAGGTAAAAAAGACACTATCCCAAACAACCAGGCCTTGACTGAAAAAGTAACACGAGTATAATTATATTAACTGTGATTAACCATGTTTTGTGGTTCACCTTCTCTAGCCACATCCAGGCCTGATAACTGCAGCAGAATGAAGAAATCACGTGACTAGATCCTGTCCGGCAGCATGAAGTAGGATAAAAGATTTTAAAAAGCGATCTAGAGTAATTCAAGAACGAATGAGAAACAAACTCGTTGACGTCTATCGGTCTGGAAAGGGTTACAAATCCATTTTTTTTTAAAGATTTGTTTTGCAGCACTAGTGGCCTTTGTCTTGTTTATTTAAAAGTAGGCAGACAGGAAATGGGGTGAAGAGAGGGGGGAGACATGCATCACAGGTCACCGTGGCTGGGACTCGAACCAGGCGACAGCTGCGTCGAGGGCCAAAGCCTCTCTATACATGGGCCGTGTCCTTCAAAGCCATTTCTAAGGCTTTGAGACTAAAGGTGGGCACAGTAAGAAGCACGATCGACAAATGGCGAAAACATGTGAAGAACTGTCCCAGGAGTGGCAAGACTGTCAAAATACTCCCAGACTGCATCCATGACTCATCCAGGTCACCAAGACCCACATCATCATCTAAAGCGCTGCAAGCCTCACTTGCATAAAATCAAAGTTCATGATTCAACAAGAAAAGTAACTGCATGCTCATGAGATTTTCAAGGCCAGAACGACTGCTGAGCAAAAGAACTCAAAGACCCGTCTCACATGTCCCAAAAAGCAACTTAATGTTCCCCCAAGACTTCTGGAAAAATATTCTGTGGACTGACGACACAAAAGTGGACCTTTTTGGAACCATGACAGTAAAACATGGCAGTGGTAGTGTGATGCTCTGGGGATGCTTCGCTGCTTCAGGACCTGGACGACTTGTAAATATTGGAACCATAATTTCTGCTCTCAGCAGGATAACGATCCTGTTGCAGAAGCAGCAAACAGAAGACTGTGATGAAATCAGAAGAATAAAAAGAAACGTATTTAAAGGTAATTAATGAACAATCCTGTAAATTTTCCTAAATCAGAGACGAAAGCCTTTGGTGGTAAACAGCAATTATTTATTGAACTGAAATGAAAATAAGTACCAGCTCTATTGCATTATTGAACCATGTTGCTCCTGTAACAGGGACGTGGGTGTTACTCTACTTTTTTTTTTTTAGTTTTCTCTCGTAGGATGTAGTGAACACAAAGATACAAGGAACATTCAGCTATCACAGATTGCACACCAGATACTGTAGTAACGCAGTCTAATACCAGACCACCAAAATAATCCAGGATTTTCCTCTTTTTTTTTCCTTCTTCGTTCCTTCATTAGTTCATAGTTTCTTTCCGTGAAGAGTACAAAAGTCCACCCGAAGCCGCGAACGGGGTCTGCGTCAGTCGGACGCTCATCAGTCAACGCCTCGGAGATAAAAACAAAAGCATAAATCCAGCAAAAAAAAATCTAACATGTACAATACACTGACACAGAAAGTCAGCTGTGTTAATAAAACATGCAACAAGTAACAAAACTTGCTGAAATCATAAAAAAAAAAAATCTAAAACCAGTTATAATTGCATAAATACTCTGTACAGTTAATCTATCTGCAGAAAAATGCACCTCTCTGTTGAAATGACAACGTAAACCTGCGTCAGTAAAAACTCATCATTCCTCTCTGCTTTTTGTTTTCTACAAAGTGTAAAGAAACACGGCCTTTTCAGCGAGATGATGATGATGATTGCACTGAGTTACAGTATGGAAAAGAGTGTGTGTGTTTTTATGGCAAACGGCTGGGATCTAGTGGGAATCGAACGGATCAAAGTTCTCTAAATAATGTAGGACTTGAATGTGAAGCTGAAGGAAAAGAAGGGTGAAGAGATGAAAGGAGGCAGTTAAATAAAAAGGATCAAGTTACTTCAAATGAGACATTTAGGTTCAATTCACACACTGCAATTAAACAGCTCATCTAAACTAAAATAACCGCTGGTTAAATTAAAGGCAGGCTACATTAATCGTCTATTTAGATCAGGGGTCCGCCGTCTTTATGGTCCAAAGAACCACATCAATCCTCTATATGAAATTTGCTCAGAACCACCAAAGCTACATGGCCCTTTGAAAAAAAATTAAATATTTAGAAATGCCTACATAGAGACTTTGTTTGCATTTTAAATGAAAGAATTGTTTCTATTTTTATGTTTTATATAATGTGTGCATATTTATGGGAAATGAAAAAGGAAAAAACAGCAGATAGTTGATACTAACTGATTAGTGTCATTCTGGAAATCCAATGCAGATATTGCATGAAAACATACAGGGAAAAAAACATTATGAAGCTAGTATTTTTATTAGCTTAACACTGCTCAGTTATTTATTATTTATGGCCAGAGTTATTAGGAGCCACGGAGGAGAGCATGAAGAGCCTCATGTGGCTCCAGAGCCCTGATCTAGATAAACGTCTGGGTCAAATATTCCTTATCCTTCTTTACAATTTCTGCTTATTCAATATTAGTGTTGTGGGGATAACAGGTGCAGAAGATCAACACTTTTCAGCTCATTCCCAAGAGGTTTGATCTCCAGAAATGACATATATTCTGTGTTTTTCCCTAAAGAGATTCGTCCTAATTAGATCCCTGAACCACCTGAACCGACTATGCAGAGGAGCAGAGGATCTACTTCGACCTCCCTATTAGATGAAGAAACTCTTAACGGGATTTCGTTCTGTCTTGGTCATCGTTAATATTTCATATTTACAGGCGAGGGTCGGACTGCCAACCGACTAGTAATCAAAAGGTTTCTGGCTCAGTTCTTTCTAAGACACGACAAACTTTATGAAACACAACTTTGTCATCAGCATACAACTGCAGTTGTACGAACCAATCAAATTTTACCACAACATAAAATGTTAAAAGTAGTAAAACTTTAGTTCATTAAATTATGTCCTTTAAGGACATGAAAACGGGACAATCAGAAGAATAAATGTTGCTGCAACCCTCCATGTTTTTGGAAACGTTTGAGCTGATCGAAGTGTCAGTAAATAAAAGCTTGGGCCATATAAAATACACTAGCTGCATTTATTGTCCCTTTTAAACGCCCCATCACCATCTCTGCTGGGCTAGGAGGACAATATTTGACCACAAAAATAAAAGTGGACTCAATGCTAAACCCAAAATATGATAATCTATGCCTTCTCTCTTCAGTTAGGCTGCAGCTAGAATTGAACATAGATTGTGCTGAATGCTGTAAAAATATAAAATGTCCCTTTTCTGTGTGCTTTTAAAAAGCTGCTTGGACTGCAATGTGGAAAAAAACCTCAGCGTGTCGGTAAATAAATTCACATTTTAAACGAATCTCAGCCTTTTGTTGGATTTCGTAAAAACAGACTAAATAAACAGAGTGATATGTTTAAAAATCGGAACTGATGACATCCAGTTTTCAAAGTGCAGCAGCAACTATAATGAAAAACCTCCAAATGGAAAACAGAAGCAGATGATAAGTTTAAAAACAAACTATTTGGCAAAAAAACTGAATTTCATGATCAATCTCTCTCACATTTTGTAAACAACAAGGTGATCAGAAAATTATTTATATATAAAAGCTATTTTTGCATAACTTGACCCACAGACATGAGATTTTGACATTCATAACCCTCCGTATGTCCTCTGGACTCGCTGTGGCTTTTGACGCAGGTTACACACAATCTTTAGTTGGTTTTCTTTAAAGCAAGGAGTGGTTAGTCACAACGCTAAGTTACAAGCAAGCTGTTCTAAATCACCTTAATTTTTGTTTGCAGAGTTAAAAAGGCCGTGGTTAAGTATTTACACTTTAAACAAGTCTTTTTTTTTTTTTTTATGGTTTCCGTGACACAAGGAAAAGGATATCTGCTCCTGGATGCTAAGTGAAAATGGCGAGTGATTGATTCAGACGAGCTGCTTCACTTTTTTTCCCTTTCAGATGATGAGTGCATGTGGTTAAAGTGATGGCTGAGTTTCTTTCCCACATTTTCCTTTTCGATCCGGCCCCCATCTCCGTGCAAATCAAACATTCTGACATTTGAGAGGATTAGAAAGGTGGGATTCTGGGAAGTTTCAGGTTATATGGAGGGCAGATGGAGGAATGAAGCACTCTTCGGGTGGTTGCTCCCCTGTCAGGTGGACCTCAGTTTTTGCAGCCGTCATCGACGCTTCGCTCATGCTGAAGGTTGTAGTAGCAGTTCTGACAGACTCGCACAGGAGATGAAATCTTCAGCCTTTTGATTTCAGACTGGAAGCGACTGCACCTGCAACACAAGGCAACATGATGTAGATGTTTATAAATGAGATTCTAACTAGGTTCCAGATCCATCACTGTTCTGTAAAAGAGTTTCTACTGTTTTTGCAAATGGTTCTAGTAATTTCTACCAACCTGCCTGACCAAAGATGATTTATAATCCATTTAAACAAAGCCTAATTTATCCCCTTCGTGAACACGTGAAGACAAAATAACAAAGGACTAAGTACAGAGCCCTACGGTGCACCAGAGGTAGAAAAATAGGCACAAAGACCAAAGCCATTTGTGGCCCTCAGAAGGATTTGCGCAGTCCAACACGGCATTTCTACAATGGTATAAAATCTGGCCCGCCAACACAGATGGTTGATGCAGAAAGACATTTTAGTGTGCTTAAAAGCTCAGAAAAGATGCCAACAAATTAAATTCCACTTAAAATGAAAATTGTAGAAACAAAGTTTTTTTGTCTTTAGTTAACCCTGTTTTTACTTTCATTGAAATTATATAGTAAGTAGGACCACATAGGACCACTTGCTGAATTGTACTGGAAAACAGACTTGAGTGCACCTGTTCAGTAATCTTAGTGTTTTTTGATGAAAGGGTGAAGCATTTACATTCTCTCATCGCTGAGAATAGACAAATAAGAATAACAACATTTAGGACCATGTGTGTCTTTCTTTTTAAAAAATCAAACATCTGAGACCCTTCAAATGTTTCAGGTCTACAGATCCCCTTTCTACAAAAATCTGACAAATTTCATCCTTTTATTTTGTTCATTTCAGATTAAATATTGTGGGTCATTTATTATTCAGCAGATTGAAAAAATATACAATAAAATCATTTATCATTTTTAGTTTGAACAAATTTGGTTTTTTGTGGCCTGTTAGATGTTAGCCCTCGTCTCAAATAGTTTTGACATCTTTGAGCTAAGTGGTTAAAAGTTGGACAAAGATCACAGAAACACATGAAAACTGATTTAGGGATAAATAAAGTAGGCTAACATTAAGCTTCTGGAATGGTCTTAATGATCTGCAAGGACCGATCGATAGAAAGAGCAGAGGCTGTGTGACCGGTTACAGGTAATCTTCCTACCTCTGACAGAAGAGCTGCCCGCAGTTCCTGCAGTGGTGGCGTCGCTCTGTTAGGGAGAAGCGGACCGTGCAGCCGGAGCAGCTGTCCACCACCTCGTCTTTCACCCAGTGGTCAGCCGCCGAGCGGCCAGGCTGGTCGCTCACCGACCAGCTAAAAACTCTGCCGCGCCCGTCGCCAACCAGGATCTTACTGTGGTCTCTGCAGAAAGGAGGAGGCACAGCAAGGATTAATAGAGGACGTATCAAATCAAGGCTTTTTCTGTGTGTAATATTTACAGAAATAAATCTTGGCTCTCTTACTTGGAGATGGAGAGAGAGGTGATCTCAGCTGGGTGAGCATTGTCCTTGCGATCGAATGCTGTGTGCATGGTGAGTTTGCTCCGGAAGACCAGCTGGCGCTCCCACCTGTATCCTGCAGGCACACAAATATAAACACACACTCATAAAATCACCCTTATTCTAAGGAAGGGTTGAAAATTTAGATAAAGGAAGTAAAAATCCAAGGTGCACCCACCTGCTTTAAGCTGGTTGTACGTCCGTGGCTCGACGGCTGGCGGGTGGAGAGGCTGAGGGAGGGATCCTTGGCCTGGATGAGCCGGCTGAGGGTGGGGGGCTTTAGTTTGGCCCTCAGAGTAGTTGACAAACACAAAGCCGTCCTTCTCGTCGATGCTGAGTGTGTCGGACCAGCGGCGAGAGTCGTCAGAGCCGCTGTCCATTGACCACGATGCTCCAGCTCGAGATGACGGACCTTAACAGAGAATAAAAACAGAGGCGTATGTCCAAATTACAGAGCAAAATATTGTGAAAATGCTTCTTTGCTGTTCCTTAAAAGAGCTGATGGCCATGTACCTCTGGGTCTGTGGACGGCGCTGCCCGGCTGGCTACCGCTGCCTCCACCAGTTGACGGGTTGTGTGGCGCCGCCGGTTCTTCTCCTTCTGACTCACTACTGTCATCATCACCGTTGTGACTCTCACCGCCCTCTGAGAGCACGAGAATATTTAAGTTCATCCACTGATTCCTTGCAGTGTGGCACAAAATGTCTAAATTATTAAACAAAAATCTAGCTGTGTATGTACTGAGCCTCCATGAGTCATCTAGAAGCACCTTTTGCTGCAGTTACAGCTGCAAGTCTGGGTTCTGTCTCTACCAGCTGAAATTGTTATCCAGTTATACTTTGCAAACCAGCTCAAGCTCAGCCAGGTCAGACAGGGAGTATCTTGTTACAGATACTCAAATGGATTAAGGCCTAGACTTTGACTAGGCCATTCTAACACATGAATATGCTTTGATCTAAACAGTTCCACTGAGCTCTGGCTGCATGTTCAGGATTGTTGTCCTGCTGGAAGGTAAACCTCCGCCCCCCGTCTCACATTTTTTGTAGCATTTAACAGGATTTCTCCAAGGACTGTCCTGTGTTTAGCTCTATCAATCTCCCCTATCAACTCTCACAAACCTACCTGTCCCTCCAGAGCAACCATGGGCCTCTTGGTTGCATGATTACATTTTGAGATGATGGAGCTCTGTGAGATGTTCAAAGCTTGGGATATTGTTTTAGAACCTAACTCTGCTTTAAACGTCTCCACAACCTTCTCCCTGACCTGCTGTGTTCCTGGTCTTCATGATGTGTTTGTTCTCCAACAAATCTCTTAAACCCTTCACAGAACAGCTGGACTCTTGTTTCCCATTTAGGTGACTTCTGAAGGAAACTGGCTGCTCTGTATTTTATCATGTAAATGCCAGTAAAATACATTGAAGTTTGTTGCTGTAATCTGACAAAATGTGACAAAGTTCAATGGGTGTAAATACTTTTGTCAGGCACTGTGGTTTCAAACACTGCAACACATTTTCCGTGGATTCTTGGTGCCTGCTTTGTGACTTTGTGAAAACTCACCAATCTTCTCGTCTGCACAGCAATCGGGCACATCAGGTTCCGTCGGCTTTGGTGCAGGGGTTTCTGGGACTTGAAGGAACTCCATTCTCCAAAACTACAAAACATTTTTAACACAAGTCTAAAAGTTATAGGCAAAGCTACTTAAACTAAAACAAACCTTGGTTCAGAAACATCCAGTGTGTTTACCCTGACGACTCCATCCGAGTGGCCGGTGACGACGACGTTCTGCGTGTCCCACTCGTTCATCTCCGAAACGCAGCAGCAGAGGATCTGCTGACTGCGGCCAGTGAAGGTGTTGGCGCTGGAGATGGGGCTGCCGTTGATGCTCCACATGTGAATGTATGTGCCTGCACAGGACACGATATCCCCCTGTGGAAAACAGGCACGTTTTATGTGGTCTTTATGACAGCAGGAGGACAGCGCGTGAAGACACCCAGTAATACTGTGAGGTAGTAACTCACTGTCAGCTCATTGATACACAGAGCGGAGACGGGAGCGCGGTGTCCCCGCAGCTGCGTGACAAAGGAAAGCTTGTTGAGGTCCCAGATGATGCAGGTTCGATCCCGGGAGCCGCTCACAACGATGCGGTAGGATGACGAAGCTGTCAGACACGTTACAGCATCCGTGTGGCCAAGTAATGCCTAAAATATGAAAAACAAAAATTTTATTTCGGATCCTTCTTTTGACCGTCAAGTAACTGATGATTCAGACATAATACAGCCTGCTCACCTGTTTGAGCGTCAGGGACTTGGCCTTCTCCTTGGAGCTTCCCGTCTCCCACACACAGATGGCGGTGCTCGTGCCCCCGGTGATGACGAGCTTTGGGTTGGGACATATGGCACAGAGAATCTGACCCCACTCTGACAGACACTCGTAAACCACCAACGCCTGAAACAAGACAGAAGATCTCAGGTGAGCTGATGGTACGGGCTGCAGAGCTGAGCACAGAACATTCAGAGCTGTGGTCCAGATTTATCTTCATCAATGCAGCAACTGGCTGCACGACAACTGTTTTTAACATTGTATCAACTTGAAGAAACAATTAAGATTTCTGTGTGATGATGGGTTAATGTAGCTCCTCCTCTTCCTCAACCTAAATAAGCAACGTTTAGCAAATTGCATTTGTAACTAATTCAGATTATCATACTTGGGTATGAATTAGATCTGTGTTTCAAGTGGCTCCAAATCACAGCAATACATTAGTTAGGTTTTATTATCAGGATAATAAGCAAATGATAAAATAACATTTGTAAAATAACATTGTTTTTGCTGAGTCAGACTTCCCAAACAGTGACCGGGTTATCGTACAGCAGGGGGCGCCCATGCATCCCTTCACGCATGTCTCGTTACTGGGCCTCTGTGTTTGATTCAAAAAGCCAATTTTTAAAAGACAACAAAATGTATTCTGGATTGTTTTATCCTGTTAGATTATTTAGTCCCGACATATTTAACCTCCTGAGGTTCAATGTTATGAATGCTGACTAGAATAAATAACGAGCTGGAACGGCTGGAGCTGAAACCTTCATAAAAACAATTTCATGTTTTATTTTTATGTCAGGTTTAAATAAGTTGTCGTTATTCTACTGCCTGAGGAGGAGGCACACTTGAAATATCTAAAACAACATTTATTATTAATACAAAAGTCACAACTTTTCTTTAATAATAGCAGCTTGTGTAATTATCGATGACAAATGGCAACTCTGAATTTGTTGTTGGGAAAACCCGTTTGGAAAATGCTAATCTCATCCCGTGCTAGTGGCAGGAAACACCAGATCACATGTGCATCACATCAGATGCATTTTAAAATGAATATACTGTTTGTTTATTTTGTTTTTACACATTATTGGCCTAATGACAAGCAGGGGGGAAACGTTGCATTTATGATTCACTCTTCAACGAAGTCTGTTTGACTTGGTGTTACTAAGTCAGTCTACATTTTTTAGCTTTTTTTTTTAAATATAAAAACAAGCTCGGCAGTAACATCGTTTCATGGCAAATAACAAAACGGTGAAGAAGGGAGGTCTCAGAAGAAGCGGGGGTATAAGGACCTTGTCGGACTCATAGTTGGCCAAGCGGCAGCTGAGGTCGGCGTAGCCCCAGGCAAACGTTTTGCTCCAGGTGGGTGGAACCAGAACTTTATTTTGCTCCACGGCCAGGATGCCTTTATCGGTGCACACGATCTGTCCCACGGGCTCCTTCAGCTCTGTAAAAGACACACAAGTGACTGTTTATTTACGCCATTCAAATGGTGATGTTAATATAAAGAGATGTAAACAAACATCAGTTTGACCAAATTTGCTTCTTGCGAACACCAACAAAGTTAAGACAATAGTTAGACGTAATTACAGAAACATTTACACACTTTTACCTCCCGTAAGTGACAGAAATAGAACAAGACCTAAAAACATGGTATCACTGTACTGGTGTGTATAGGATTATTACATACACACATCTATATGCTGAAATATCCTGTCTGTTTCTCTTTATTCTGATGTGTTCAGTATGTTTCTATTATGCTCAGTTTAAAGGGGAAATATTACATGTTGGAGCCAGAAAACCTAAAATCTTAAAAGTATGAAACAAATAAATTACAGTTGGCCTTTCTGTTGTCTTTCTAATTTTGTAACACATTTGTAATATAAAAAGAGGCTTGGCCCCCTTTATAATGGTTATCACATATTCACTCACAGGAAGTACACATTGCTTCCCTGATAAAACTAGTCTTTCTAACGTTCATATGTCAACTAGATGTATGGTAGCTAAAGTGTCCGACCGGATAGCCAGCCCTCCACTCTGACTTTCAGACTGCAGGTGGAGCTCCGTTGTTCTCATCCTATGTAGGATTATGCTCACCTTTGACAGGAGCAAGAGAAGGTCTAAGATTGTCTAGATGATGGAAAAAGATCTTGTCATTGTTGGAGTTCGGAGGAACGGCTGCTATGTCGCCGTTGACTTTACTACGAACACGTTTAGGAGGATGAGGCTTCTTAAACAGCTGAAAGAAAAAAGAAATCAGTTGTAATGAGATTCCTGCATCTATTAAAGCCAAAGCAGAGTAAGATTACCAGGTAACCTGCTTCTGTTCAGACAGCCAGATGGGAAGTGGAAGCCAGTTTCTAACCTGTTTGGGGATTTGCCCAAAGTTGTTGATGAAGCCGATGGTGGCCGTCTCTTTCAGTGGGTCATTGATGTTGTAGATGTCCACCTGACCCTCGTAGAACAAGTGGTGGAAGACATTAACGGCCTCCACAGCTGGGGGTCCCTGTTGCTTGTAGCCGAAAATCAAGTCGATCCACTCATGGAGGTGGGCGGAGACGTAGTCACACTCCAGTGCCTGAAAACGAGGGGGAAAAAAAATCTCAAACATCAACGTCAAGTATTAATAATTGAAACGGTCTCTGTCATGAGTGTGTGGGTGGGGACTCCTACCTCTCTGTGGACTCTGATGAACTCCCGGGGGTCACCTTTGGCCCAGGGTGGGAGGATGACGTCACCCAGCTTGGTGCCATTCTGCTTGGCACCTGGAGGACCAAGCAACAAACAACAGAAGGTATCAAATCAGACATTTCAGCTGATCCTAAAGCAACTGACAGGAAGCAAGCTCTCTGGTCACCCACCCAGATCAAAGTTGTTAGAATTCAGCAGGAATTCAGGCAGGTAGAAGAACTCTGGAATCAGCTCCTTGACGTCGGCCATGTTGTGTTTGGAGGCAGAGAGCCACGCTTCCCGGACGCTGTGGAACATCCTGTCCGCCAGGTCAAAGTGACCTCCCTGATAATCACAGACACACAGAGAAGGGGTTAAATCCTTGTTTCCAGACCAATGAAAGGTCTTATTATTGGTATCCGATAAATAATTTAACAAGCTATTATTACCTCGTATGAAAACACATTTGTATTCTCTTGGTCTGGAGCGCCAAATTCAATCAGAACAAAGTTTTACTGCTTATTTATTTCTTTAAAATAAATTTGATCAGACATCAAACAATATTAGGTTTAAAAGAAAGCGTCGTCCTGTGTATAGGCCCTCCAGCCAATATCTAATTCCCTGGTGAGGCTTTCAGAAGATTACCTTTGTTGGGACCCAGCCATGGATTTCAACATTAAACTCCGGTACGAACTCTTCTGGAACTTTTCAAAATAAAGTGCATTAACCTTCTTCCGGCACAGCCAGGAAACGGGATAACTGCGGACTTTCTGTGACGCCACTACCCAAATAAAAGCACAGCTGTTGCTACATCCGCTCTCTTTACACACCGGTGTTCATCGGGATAGGAGGGGGACAAAGCGCGCTGATATCTTTTGCTGGCAAAAAGACAAACTCTTCAAACTGGATCCAAGAGTGTCATAAGATCACGCGATCATATGCACAAGTTAAGTATGAGTGAAGCACTGTTTGTGTACCTGATGATTTCATTCACAAAGAGGGGAAATTAAGGTATAAGCATCGCTGATTTTCTCTCCGAGCCCTGCAGAAGCAAACAGTGTTGGAGAGAAGCCACAAGACGCGGACTCCCAGTCTGGAAGGAAGACCGCAGAGATTGCATCATCATGTGGTCAGCGGACAGGACGGACCGCCCAGCTACAGCTCCGGAGCTAACCTTTTTGTTCACAGAGCGAACGCACCTTCAACCCCCCGCAAAGCTACCGAGTTAACCGCCTGTTGACTGTGGACTTTTCTTCAAACTTCACCCCTTGGACCACATTACCTCACCATGGTCAGAGGTTAGGGTTTGGGCAGATTAACAGTTAGGATGAAATGATCTGAACGTTTTCATTTATGAAGTTTGGTTTTGTTTGTGTGAAACTCAGCTATCTTAGTGCTAGCAAGCTATCTGCAGCACATGTGCTCTGTTTGTGTTCTGTGTTTGTGTTTTAAAGTTAAGTCAAACTTTACTTGATGGGTGATTTTAAACACAGATGATTGATCATAACGCGCCGTCCGCGCTTATGCATTTTAACCCTTTTATTAACGGTATTTTTAAAGGTGTGTGTTTGATTCTGGTGCTAAATAATATTTACCCAGAAAGGTTTAGTCTTCAATCCAGTGAATAATAGTCCCTAAACATCATTTACTAGATTTGATAACTAAGTAAACAACATTAAGCCCATTTCTCCAGAAAGATTTGGCTCGTTTACAAAATATTCCCTTAATAATATTTCTTCAAATATTATTTCAATAAATAAAGGCAGCTAATTAGACACCGTTGAGAATTAGTCATCCAGAAGGTTGGTTTTATTCAGCAGATCATTATTTAAAACATTATTTTATTAAAATAATATTTTATCTGATCTTGCATTGTGAATGGTTGTCTAAAGATTTGCTGATTATTGTCTAAGTTGGTTCCAAGACTAACTTCACGTCACTTCCAGATTCTTCAAGATTATCCTTGGTTCTCAAACATAAACATTTAATGGTAATGTTGCATCACTCTTTTGGTCATGGTTCTCAATCATCTTTAATCAACTTGTTTATATTGTACATAGCCCATTAGTCTTCATTATTCTTTAATTCTGCTTGGTAGTTTAGTTGGATTGTTTTAGCATAGTAAAGAGTTTGTTGATTGAAATATGTTTGACTTTGAGTTGACTTATTTTTGTTAATAAATTCTTATATTTTAAGAAATTGTGTGAATTCATTCCATGTATGTGCAAAGTTTATGCTGTTCAATAATGTTAGAGCTCGTCTCAAACCTTTCTATTTTGTCCTAATACCATCACCTTACTGGGCTGGTATTCACAGGACAACCCTTAACAGACCGTAATATTATTTGATAAAATATTAAAATATTATTAAAATATATTCTCCAATTAATAATCACAACACCTTTAAAACTAATAATACAAAGAAACCCATTTAAAAATAACAGTAAAATAAGATTACAATAAAAATGAAAATTAATAATTTTCTCTGCCCTCCTCTCTATTAAAGTTTTTTTTTTCCAAATTAAAATAATTTACATTGTTAGCACTTCTATAGTTTATGAAAAAATCATATGTAATTAATGACATAGAGCACTTTTAAATGTGCTTTCTTTATGAATAAAAGTCACACTACTTTTCAGTGCTATTCAATTATTCCCCTTGGCATAGAGGCCTTTATATTGATCACCACTGTCTTGTAAACAGCTATAATGGCTTTAAAGCTGCCAAAAGCAATATGTTAGCAATGTTGCTGATCAGAGCAGAAGTCAGGTTCCGGAAGGGAGGATCAAACCTGAAGTCTGAGGAAAATCTGCGTGAAGGGCTCCATCCGGACCAAATACGAGGCTACAATCATGGCAGATGAGTAGTGGGTCCCATAGTGGTAGGCTGGGGTTTCACCTGGTCAGACAGACATTATATATTAGCTAAGATGACATGTCAGTGAAAACAACTTCTGAATAACACCGGATAATAAGGGCTGCAAGTTAGAAACAAGGAAGTAGGTATTATTACATGTTTAGCCACCATACTTCAATCAGTACGATGCAGATTTGTAGCTTTGCCAGTTTTAAGTATCAATAAAACAGCAAAACTAATATTTTACACCCACATTCTGTACAGGAACAAGGTATGAATGTTTGAATTTTTTTTTTTTTGCCTTCTCTTTTCAGTTTTTTTTTAGCTTATCTACACATATGAGTTGTTAATTGTCTTTATTTTCCTCTTTTTCATGTTAATTCCAGTCTGATGACATCTCTTACCATTGGGATCTTCCCAGTCCTTGTATCTCTTCTTGTACTGTGTGAGCCGGTCATCGGTCTGAGCGCCCATTGGTTTGGCCAGGTTCCGGAACGTCTTGGGGTTGTTCAGGTCCAGTTCCTGAATTAAAACAAAAGAACATCTAAATCATGACACAAACCTAGTTTCAAACGGTTTGCCCCATCGCCTCTAGGGGGTGCTTTAGCTGTTTTGAGTGAGACATTAAATAATAGAGGATAAAATCTTTGCGCACCTCTGCGTCGTAGTCAGCCAGGATCCAGGGGAAGACAGGATACTGCATCAGATCGTTGTATGAGCGACCTGCCAGCGTGTTCAGATGCATCAGGTACTGGAAGTTACTGATCTCTCCCCGCTGGAACACAGATCACACACTCACTCAGGAGGGTTCAACCCAGGTTTTAATGCTACAGATCCAAAAATGAGACCAGCTTCTTACCTCCCATCTTTGAGTGACTGACTTCTCACCAACCAGCGTGCTGAGAAGTCCGGACCTGACAGACATGAGGAGAGAGAAGATGATTGGTTCAAAAAGCTCAGTGGCTCCATAATAAAGGTCTGCTATGGCATTTGCTATCTGGGCCAATTGTTATCCTGGGTCATTACCTTAGCTTAATACAATAGCTGATAATAACCAGTAATGATTTATTATTAACCAATAAATTATATTCAATAAATGTGTTTAGAATAATAACAATAATAGCAATTGATTTTATTGTTCATACAATATATATATTATTTACGCAGGCTGTGCTTTTGCCTTTTTTATGTTAAGGCTAGCCTTAATAACACAAATAAATACACAATGATTATGAGATAATTACCCTTGTTCAACACTGGTGTTAGGCCTCTGACCTGAAACCGACTCCGAGCTGTCAGCCAGCGACGGCACCACCGCCAAGAACCTGCAGAGAACCCAACATTGTTCAGCATCCTTACACCGCACATGAAAAGGACCAAAAGGGTATTATAGTAAGGGCTATTCATTCCTTTATTTATCTGTTCATACACTCACCCATTCATCCATCCATTGGTGTGGTGTCCATCAATCCATCTTTTTATTCACTCATCCATCCTTATTCCATTCATTTAGCTATCCTCATTCTATTTATCCATCACATGTATCTTCTTACTCCACAAATCAATCCATCCATCCATCCATCCATCCATCATCACCTCCCTGAGGGGGACACCTGGAAAACCTTCAACGAGAGTTATCAAGGAGGTGACTGAACCACCTCAATTGAGACCCACTTTGCAGGGGAGCAGTGGCCACACTATGATAAGATGACTTCTAACTAATTCGGAGGCTTGTTTCTGGGACCATGTTGTTTTGGTCATGATCCATATGTCACAGTCAATTAGTAGGGTGTTGGAACTTAGATGGACCAGAAAATCCAGAACTTTGCTTTATGGGAAACACTTTATTCAACTGAACAGACAGAAGTACCCTTATTCCTGCAGACTAAGCCCTGATCTATCAATCCATCTCCTGCTGTATCCCACCGTCACTTCTTAACTCCTCTCTTTGCAGCTCATCCCTGAACCCTAGGGAGCATTTCTAGGGCCAATGACCCACACTCAGCTGTTGACCACTTCAAAGCATGTTGAAGGTTATGTCTCAAAAACCAACAACTGAGCCGAAAACAGGACACTTTCCTCTCCAGGTCTTGGAATTTTGTCAACAAACACCACATTGTGGTGTCCGACCCGCTCTGAGAACAAGCTGATCTGTGTGCTGTGAACACAGACGCAACATCCCCTTGTAAGGGTCATATTGCTTCATTTATGGCATGAAAATAAGTGTAAATAAGGCCTTTACATTTGAATCCTGTACCTTTGGTAAACTTTGTTACGGACACCCTTCTGGAAGGCCAACAGGTAGTTCCTTCCATCTGCTGAGAAGACTTCCACCGCCATTGGCTGAAGGGAAGGAAACACAAACAGGGTTTTACACTAAAACCACTGTGGGGGAACCTTGAAACTTTGGATTATATTTAACATAAACACGTATAAACCATTTGTGAAGTAGATGGTAAAACAATGACATATTAGGATTTTGCTCTTTTGGCTTTTTGTGAAAGTAAAACATCAGTAAGGATAAATTATAACTTTTTCTAGTTCAAACTCTTCTACAGATCTACATGATGACCGTCTTCGGGCCTGTGAACAACTAAAACAAAGAATAGAAAAAATACAGTGTTCTTTATTCTAGCCCCGTTCATTATCCAATTACAGCAGAGTCTTTATTTAGGTAGGTGCTTCATAAAAATGCAGAAGCTGTATCAATGTAAAATAAACAAAACAAACTTTTTTTAAATATTCAAACATGTCAGCCTATTGAAATGACTCTAAAATTAAAAGAATGAGCTAATATTGCTGCCTGTTGTAGGGATCAGGAGAACAGCACTAGGCTGTTTTAAATCTTATTTGTCTGACAGATTCCAGTTTGTGCGTATAAATGATAAATCACCTTTAACCTCCAGGGTTAATTGTGGAGTACCACAGGGTTCAGTACTTGGGCCAGTTCTCTTTACTATATATACGATTCCAATAGGTAAAATTATTAGGCAACATGGGATACATTTTCATTGTTATGCTGATGATACTCAGTTTTATTTATCTATAAATCCTGATGAGCCCAACCAGTTAGATCTAAATTCAGACAAGACAGAAGTTGTCGTCTTTGGACCAGAGTCCTTGAAAAAGCAACTGCTTAGTCAATCAATTAATGTGGACGGCATTAAATTGACCTCTGGTAATAAAGTAAGGAACCTTGGTGTTATTTTTAACCAGGGAATGTCATTTAAATCCCATACTAAACAGGTTTCTAGGACTTCCTTCTTTCACCTCCGCAATATTGCCAGAATTAGATACATCCTATCCAGGAGTGACCCTGAAAAACTAGTCCATGCATTTGTTACTTCAAGGCTGGACTATTGTAATTCTTTACTATCAGGATGTCCACAAAATGCAGTTAAAAGCCTACAGCTGATTCAAAATTCTGCAGCAAGAATTCTGATGAAAATGTTTTTCTCTTTCTAGAAGCTACATCTGACCCAGCTGTGTTTAGCTGTGGCACCTTCCTTAAGGGGGGCACTGGCCAAGCTGCTGCTGTCAACAACTTAATGCTCACTTTATACAGATGATACACTTTGCCCTGTCTTTCAGTGTTCATCCGCTTAGTTGTCTTTCTCTCCAAGATGAAGCCACCAAAGGAGCTATAATCATTAATGTTTCACTTTTCTTTCCCATAGAAAGTACTCCTGGATCAGTGTTTCTGTGTTCTTCTGTGTCTCTGCTCTGTTCTCTCAAACCACCAGTCGGTCGTGCCAGATGGCCGCTCACACTGAGCCTGGTTCTGGTTCTGCTGGAGGTTTCTTCCTGTTAAAAGGGAGTTTTTCCTCTCCACTGTCGCTACATGCATGCTCAGTATGAGGGATTGCTGCAAAGTCAACGCCAGTGACTGTCCACTGTCCCTACATGCTCATCCGGGAGGAGTAAATGCTGCAAGTCTCTGAATGGATGCAATCTGCTGGGTTTCTTTAGAGAGAAAAACTTTTTAACCAATTTGAATAAATAACTGAATCTGACTGCACTGTTCAATGGTTAGGATTAATTGGGATGTCAGGTACAGTCCAGACCAAAAGTTTGGACACACCTTCTCATTCAAAGAGTTTTCTTTATTTTCATAACTATGAATATTGTGGCTTCACACTGAAGGCATCAAAACTAGGAATTAACACATGTGGAATTATATATTGAACAAAAAAGTGTGAAACAACTGAAAATATGTCTTATATTCTAGGTTCTTCAAAGTAGCCACCTTTTGCTTTGATTACTGCTCCTCACACTCTTGGCATTCTGTTGATGAGTTTCAAGAGGTAGTCACCTGAAATGGTTTTCACTTCACAGGTGTGCCTGGTCAGGTTTAATAAGTGGGATTTTAAGCCTTATAAATGAGGTTGGGACCATCTGTTGTGTTGCGCAGGAGGTGGATACAGTACACAGCTGATAGTCCTACTGAATAGACTGTTAGAATTTATATTATGGCAAGAAAAAAGCAGCTAAGTAAAGAAAAATGAGTGGCCATCATTACTGTAAGAAATGAAGGTCAGTCAGTCTGAACAATTGGGAAAACTTTGAAAGTGTCCCCAAGTACAGTCGCAAAAACCATCAAGCGCTACAAAGAAACTGGCTCACATGAGGACCGCCCCAGGAAAGGAAGACCAAGAGTCACCTCTGCTGCGGACGATAAGTTAATCCGAGTCACCAGCCTCAGAAATCGCAGGTTAACAGCAGCTCAGATTAGAGAACAGGTCAATGCCACACAGAGTTCAAGCAGCAGACACATCTCTAGAACAACTGTTAAGAGGAGACTGTGTGAATCAGGCCTTCATGGTAAAATAGCTGCTAGGAAACCACTGCTGAGGACAGGCAACAAGCAGAAGAGACTTGTTTGGACTAAAGAACACAAGGAATGGACATTAGACCAGTGGAAATCTGTGCTTTGGTCTGATGAGTCCAAGTTTGAGATCTTTGGTTCCAACCACCATGACTTTGTGCGGCGCAGAAGAGGTGAACAGATGGACTCTACATGCCTGGTTCCCACCGTGAAGCATGGAGGAGGAGGTGTGATGGTGTGGGGGTGCTTTGCTGGTGACACTGTTGGGGATTTATTCAAAATTGAAGGCATACTGAACCAGCATGGCTACCGCAGCATCTTGCAGCGGCATGCTATTCCATCCGGTTTGCGTTTAGTTGGACCATCGTTTATTTTTCAACAGGACAATGACCCCAAACACACCTCCAGGTTGTGTAAGGGCTATTTGACCAAGAAGGAGAGTGATGGGGTGCTGCGCCAGATGACCTGGCCTCCACAGTCACCGGAACTGAACCCAATCGAGATGGTTTGGGATGAGCTGGACCGCAGAGTGAAGGCAAAAGGGCCAACAAGTGCTAAGCATCTCTGGGAACTCCTTCAAGACTGTTGGAAAACCATTTCAGGTGAAGCTCTTGAAGCTCATCAACAGAATGCCAAGAGTGTGTGGAGCAGTAATCAAAGCAAAAGGTGGCTACTTTGAAGAACCAAGAATATAAGACATATTTTCAGTTGTTTCACACTTTTTTGTTCAGTATATTATTCCACATGTGTTAATTCATAGTTATGATGCCTTCAGTGTGAAGCTACAATATTCATAGTCATGAAAATAGAGAAACCTCTTTGAATGAGAAGGTGTGTCCAAACCTTTGGTCTGTACTGTACCTGACTTGGATGATTCAATTGAATTGACTTTGTAAAGTGCCTTGGGACGGCATGTGTTGTGAATTGGCGCTATATAAATAAAACTGAATTGAAGATTTCTGGTTCTTGTTGTAAACATGCATGCTGACCTGTAGCAGGTAGCGCCTCTTGTGAACCTCCTTAATGTCCTCGTAGGCGAAGATGCTGCAGGTTCTCTTCAGTTGGCTCTGGCCTTGTCGTGCCCCTCTGGGGATAATGGCCTCGTGCAAACTGGACAGAAAACATAAACAGATAAAAATTTATATTTTCCTCATCAAGAGTTTAGTTTACATTACACAACAATAACAGCAAAGTAAAGGGGAAAAAAGTGCATATACTGAACCTCCAGGTGGCAGATTTAAATATCAAGCAAATGTAAGAGGAAGAGAAAAAACTCTTGTCCCATCATATTAATCCTTGTAAGTGTGGTTAAAAGTCTGCAAATGTCTGTTTTTATTCAACTATGAAACAGAAAATGTTGTATTTTTATAACTGAGTCCTTTAAAAATCTCACAAATATTACCAATGTATAGTTGATATAAAAAATGTCCACATTCCTGTAAAAATGTCAACTTTTGATGATTTGAAGAAATGCATTTCTAAAGCCCTTTTAAAGTGATATTAATCCAGAACAATGTACTGCGAACAAATCTCCCAGAAAATAAAAACGCTCCAATAACCTTGCTGCACACCATCAAATTAACGCTTTGGCGAAGCAAATTTTTTTTACTTGGTTTCAGCATTCAGTCTACTTCTGTGGGACGTCACTACATCTACCCACTCCTACTTCTCCAAATCTATCATATTGTGAAGACGTCTCTTGTCCACAGCCATCCTCAGGTGACCCCACAGATTTACAGTCAGCTGTAGTTCTGGACTTTGGCTAGGCCGTTCCAAAACTAAAGTCCTTCTTCTGTTAGTTTGAATGTATAGATGGATTAAATGTGATGCTAAAAGGTGAAACCTCCCTTCACCTTCAGCTTTCTTGCTGACATCTAAAGGTTTTAGATCAAAATTTGTTTGGAAAAACAAAAGTAACCCTACAGCATGATACTGCCACCACCATATGTCCCAGTTCATATGGTGTTCTTCTGGTGATGCACAGTGCTTATTTTGCTCCAAACAAACATTTTAAAGTTGTGGCACAACCTTAAAGTTTGCCTTCATCAACTCATAAATTCTGCCATCTTTTAAAAGATGACTCTCTTCCCCTCCACAGGGAGTTCCAGCTTCTTCCCTCTGGACGGACGTTCTTGGAGAAGCAGACGTTTTTAAAACAGCTTTGTTCCTACTGCTGTTACTGAAATTAACAAGCTGAAATGATGCTGACACTCTCAATGGACTTTAAAGGATTTTAATGGGTTTCCATGGATTTTGACAGATTTCATATTTCTTGTAAGGAAACGTAAATCACAGCCCAGTATGTTTACTTCAGTCATGTTTTTTTATTTGCTCTTTTATTTATTTTTACAGTCCGGTTTTTAATTTTAAAGTCTGGCTTTCTTATATGTCCTGCTGTGTTTTGACTTGCGGAGCCTGAAGCACCTTGAGCATTCCTATGTGCGAATGGTTCTAGGTATGTTGATGTTTTTACTTTTTACAGTGTATGTGGGAAGGTATGTGTTTTAAACCACTGCAAAACAAATCTACCTACAGGTATAAATAAAGTAACCTTGAATGTGTTGGGAGATTTTATCCAGGCCTGGATGTTTTCTTTGGAAGCAAGAACTACCGTCTTCCAATTTTACTACAGGAGATAGTGATCACATGTACAACACAATCAGCTTTGCAGTTCCTTCAGTATTGCTGTCAGCCTCACTGACCAATTTCTGACTGGCTTATTCATCACCGATGTTCCATATTTACTTGTGTACAAATATATATATATAATTAAAATGCAAGGAAATTTGTTTGTAATCCAACTCCTTACTGATACCTTTGTACTCTGGGATTATTCTGACCCTTCATAGCCAGTCTACAAAATGGGATTTTAGCTAAATGATAAAAATCTATATTAATGTCAGCAGTGGTGGGTACGTTTCTGCTAATCCGCTAACAGCTAATAGCATCACAAATTTTTCGTTTAGCGCATTACTGTTTTTGCTGACTTTGGAAACCATTAGTGGACCGTTTCACTTCCAAACCTCGGTTTTGACAACTTTAAGTCTGCTAACAAACGTCATGTTTGTTCCTTTCTGCTGTGAGCATGTCTCAACGAGTCCATCAGGCCATGGCTTATATTGTGTGTGCATGTGACAAGACATAATCGTGCGACACAGCAGATAGCTGAAGGTAGTTTTAAATTGCAGTTATAAAGTGTTCAGATATTCTTATTGTTATGAAAGGTGACTGAGTAACAGCAGTCTTAGTGGTTAGGAGTTAGCAGTTAGCTTCCACTAATTGTTTCATCTGTTTTGCGGTTTAGCGCTAGCGAAGCTAATATTTTAGTCAGTGGAATATGGGTTAGTGAGGCAAACTTTTTAGTTAGCTGTACCCACCATTGAATGTTAGTGAATCTTACCAGGACAGTTGAACTTTATTTCAAATTAATCAGAACATTCAGAGCCAATGGCAGGTGTGAGCAGCAAAGTAATTAAAATGTTATAAGGTGTGTACACTTATGCAACCAGATTATTCTACCTTTTTTATTTTATTATTTTTCTTCTAACAGATTTGTCAGCTTTCATCTAAATTATACAGGATATATGTCACATTAAAGCTGGAGAACGTTTTGAAATTGTCATTGTGTCATTTTTTACAGAACAAAATCCGGGCATTTAAATAGACGTTTTAATTTTTGAAAGCCACTGTAATTAATTCCTTGACTCAGCTCCCTTATTAATAATGCACTGGGTTTTGGGATCTTATGGAAGTTACAAAGATGGTACAACACTTTGAAATGTGAGAAAAAAACCCATCTACTGTCCTTTTTTTCCTTGCTTTTCACGCTCTTTTCCAATTGTATCTCACAGGAAAAGGCAGGGCAAGCTTCCTAAAACGATTAATTTATAAAAAGCTTTGCTACATTTTAGAACGCATGCTCCATCAGTAGCATTACATCACCCCAGCAGCTGCAGTGTCCAGAGGGATGATGTCATTCTGTAAGGGTAGTGCAGTCACTGTGCCGTCTGTAAGCCGCAGTTTCAGAAAGTCTCTCAACATTAACAGTTCTGGAGGTCTGGGTACACAGCCACACTTACTTAGACGGCAGTGTGTCGATGTCTCTGATTTCCCTGGAGACAGTCATGGTGTAGCCATCGATGACATAGAAGTGCTCCTTGCCGAACAGCAGCAGGCCCTCGCTGGTGTCAAGACCCTGCACTCTGGCAAAGCGGTACATGTGCTGAATCTGAAAGAGTGGATGACAGGATGCTGCTTAAACTTCAGATAAAGGAAACAGTGAACTTAGAAAAAAAAAAAACAATCAGTGAAGGAAATATTAAAGAGTTGTGAAATATACTGTGTGCACAGTGAGACAGCTTTGTGCAGATAATCAGAAACTCCAGATAAAACGCTGCAGTGGACCTCAGAAAGATCACACGTCACCAGGGTTAAAGATTTTGTATAGAAAGGAAAATGAACCATGAAAGAAGGAAAGAAAGAAGGGAGGAAAAAAGCAGAGAGGGAGGGAGGCAAGGAAGGAGGCAAGGAAGGAAGGGTCATTGTGTGAACATTATCAGGTTTCTGAGTGGACCAATTAAAGCTACACAAAGAAGTCACATTTCTGCAAAGTTTAGACGTGACATCAACCGTGAACCTGCTGCTACTACTAAATCAGCTCCATGGATATTCAAAATTAGAAAACTAGAAGCACTGAAATCCTGCAACCACACCGGTAGAGCTAATATTGATCAAACTATTTTAGATATTTTTCTGCCCCCTCCCCCACCTTCTCTCCCTCCTCCAGGAGGCGCAACAGGGATGTGTTGTCGGTCCTTTGCTCCTCTTCGGGACCTCCTAATTCCAGCAGCTGGTCCTGAAGCTGCTCTTGACTGTCCTCATCTGCACCATCTGCTGTGGAACGTGACCTCTTCAAAGGAGCCTTCACCAGACCTGGAGAGCCGAAGACAAACACACATTAGAGGCAGTTAACGGAGAAACAACGTGGGTGTAACAGTAAATACATCTTTTATAATGTTGGAGATGTTACGGTTGACAAGCAAACAATACCGACAACATCAGCAAGGAGATCTCAGTCATCATCAGTACCTTTAACTCTAGCGATGGTGTCCTCTCCATGCTCTGGCTCCTGCTGTGTGGTCTCTCCCTCCGTGGTGTGCTCCACAGAGTGCTGGTACATCCCCGGATTTCCAGACAGCAGGCGCATGTAGTATTCCTTACTGTCATAGCTGATGGCTCGGCGGTACCGCACAGGCTTCTGGAGGAGAATGACAAGGAGGTGAGAATCAGAGGTGCAGAACCTGTGGAAGCTCTGAATATCTGTTTTACTTTCAACACTTTATGTTTGCATTTAGAGTTTAATGAGTTTAACACCTGATTCATGCTGCAGTTAGTAATGTTTTAACTCATTCCACAGCAAATATACTGCACATAAGATTAGAATCACCCTTACGTTGTTTCATTAGAGGGAGTCCGCCCACATGTTCTGATGACATTAGAGAGGTGAAGACTGGGACTGTTTACTCTAGGTATGTTAATAGGTCTTCGCACACTTAAAGCCAAACGTCATGGACAGGTGGACCGTGCCAGAGAGCATATAGACAATCATCAGATTTAAAGCATGCAGTCACACCAGGCAAAACTGAGGGCTGGTAATTATTATGCAGAGGGACGTCAGGAGGGTACCTGAGCTGAGGGGAATAGGGGCACCAGAGGTGGGGAGAAGGGCTAGAAAAGGTACAGAGAAGAAGGTTGAGACTGTTTATAATAACAGAGCTGAGTGTCATGAAAATAAAGCTACCTGTGATGTAACACATTTTGTATTTCCATCTATATAAAAATACAAAAAAAAAAAAAAACACTATATGAAAAACATGTTTTACAAGTGCTTTTTAGGATTTATTTATAATCCTACTAAGTTGCCTGCAGCAGAGCAGCCGGTGGCTGACATATGATGCGGTTTAAACAATTAAACTGTGAATCCTTGCCTGCTGATAGCAAATCATTAATATTTAAAGAAGAAGATAATTTACTTAAGGCTGTGATTAGTTTGTTGGTTCACAACATTAAGAGCTTAATTGGGCACTGAGGATCAAGTAGAACATCTTAAAGGGGAACATCTGCTGCAATGATGGCCTTGAGAAAAGGCAAGGGAGCTGTAACCGATGAGTCAGACACTTTAAGGCCAGGACAAAAATGGGTAGTAATGGCATTCATGTGCAGGACCTCATCAAATAGCTTGTGACTACTCCCAGAGCGTGACTGAATTATGTATTAAGGACCAAATCTCAGGGACTTTTAGGCTCATGAAGTTAACCTGAACTGGTAAATTCCCACCAGAAGGGACTTGAAGAGTTATTTCATTAAGTCCTGAGGAAAAGCTTTAAACAAGCCCGTTTTGGGAATCTTTGGCTCATTTAAGGTTAATGTATGGGGTAAGAACACTGTCAAAAACAATGTGTATGTAAAGACGGAAATGTGTGTATATTAGTCAATAGTTGTGCAAAAGTAAAATCCAAAAGAGGTATTGTATATTTTCTCTATAAGAATACAAAATAAAATGTTACAACTTCAAGAAATTACAAACACAAAGTTCAAGTTTACAGTTGTGGTTTATTCTTTATGAATACAATAACAGTTTGTGAATACGATTTCTATTCTTTGAGAATACCAATTTACATCAGCAACTTGGCGTCACGTGATCTCAGGCTCAGAATATAGTGGGTGGAGTTATACAATGATGTACAGTAGGTAGCAGTATGCACCTCTGAATTTGTTGCGAACCACCAGCAGAAAAAGAGAAGAAGAAGCAGCAGCACTAGCGCCAAATAAACGCACCAAGGACATATATTAACGACATTAAGACATATATATACTTTTTAACATTACCTGGCTTTGTACCGTAGTTTCTTGGTCCGTTTATTTGGCGCTAGTGGCTGGCTTTAAGAAATACTAAAAGAAATCACGAAAAATAATTGTGGTAGCCAGTAACAGTTACATTTTTAGAACAAGTACAGGGAATAAATTATGGAATCACTCAATTTTGAGGAAAGAAATATGGAATCATGAAAAACAAACAAACAAAATAACACTCCAAAACATCACTAGTACTTTGTTGCACCACCTCTGGCCTTTATAACTGCTTGCAGTCTCTGAGGCATTGACTTAATGAGTGACAAACAGTACTCTTCACCAATCTGACTCCAATCTGATTGCTGTTGCCAGATCAGTTTTGCAGGTTGGAGCCTTGTCATGGACCATTTTCTTTAACTTCCACCACAGATTTTCAATGGGATTGAGATCCAGACTGTTTGCAGGCCATGACATTCACCTTATGTGTCCAAAATGTCAATGTAAACCTGTGCATTTATGGAAGATGTAATGACAGCCATCTCCCTGGTGCTTTTACCTGACATGCAGCCCCATATCATCAATGACTGTGGAAATTTGTATGTTTTCTTCAGACAGTCGTCTGCATAAATCTCTTTGGAACGGCACCAAACAAAAGTTCCAGCATCATCACCTTGCCCAATGCAGATTCGAGATTCATCACTGAATATGACTTTCATCCAGTCATCCACGATTGCCTTTCCTTAGCCCATTGTAACCTTGTTTTTTTCTGTTTAGGTGTTAGCGATGGCTTCCTTTTAGCTTTTCTGTATGTAAATCCCATTTCCTTTAGGCGGTTTCTTACAGTTCGGTCACAGTTGACTCCAGTTTCCTCCCATTTGTTCCTCATTTGTTTTGTTGTACATTTTCTGTTTTCAAGGCATATTGCTTTAAGTTTTCTGTCTTGAGGCTTTGATGTCTTCCTTGGTCTACCAGTATGCTTGCCTTTAACCAGCTCCCCATGTTGTTTGTACTTGGTCCAGGTTTTAGACACAGCTGACTGTGAACAACCAACATCTTGTGCAACACTGCGTGATGATTTACCCTCTTTAAGGAGTTTGATAATCCTCTCCTTTTTTTCAAGTGACATCTCTGATGTTGGAGCCATGATTCATGTCAGTCCTCTTGTTGCAGCAGCTCTCCAAGGTGTGATCACTCCTTTTTACCTGGACACTAACGAGCAGATTTAATCTGATGCAGGTGTTATTGTTTGTAATGACAATTTGGAGGGTGATTCCATATTTTTTTCCTCAAAATTGAGTGATTCCATAATTTATTCCCAGTGCTTGTTCTAAAAATGTAACTGTTACTGGCTACCACAATTATTTTTCGTGATTTCTTTTAGTATTTCTTAAAGCCAGAAAGTTGCAATTTGAAATGCCTTTAGTTTTTTGTCATGTCTGTGATCTGGTTTTTTTCCTACAAAATTCAACAACTGAAGGAACATCCTCAGAGACCGGTGATTCCATAATTTTTGCCAGGGGTTGTACATGTTTCTCATTTGGAGTGGGTGCATCGGGTAATGTACAGGTCCTTCTCAAAATATTAGCATATTGTGATAAAGTTAATTATTTTCCATAATGTAATGTTGAAAATTTAACATTCATATATTTTAGATTCATTGCTCACTAACTGAAATATTTCAGGTCTTTTATTGTCTTAATACAGATGATTTTGGCATACAGCTCATGAAAACCCAAAATTCCTATCTCACAAAATTAGCATATTTCATCCGACCAATAAAAGAAAAGTGTTTTTTATACAAAAAACGTGAACCTTCAAATAATCATGTACAGTTATGCACTCAATACTTGGTCGGGAATCCTTTGGCAGAAATGACTGCTTCAATGCGGCGTGGCATGGAGGCAATCAGCCTGTGGCACTGCTGAGGTCTTATGGAGGCCCAGGATGCTTCGATAGTGGCCTTTAGCTCATCCAGAGTGTTGGGTCTTGAGTCTCTCAACGTTCTCTTCACAATATCCCACAGATTCTCTATGGTGTTCAGGTCAGGAGAGTTGGCAGGCCAATTGAGCACAGTGATACCATGGTCAGTAAACCATTTACCAGTGGTTTTGGCACTGTGAGCAGGTGCCAGGTCGTGCTGAAAAATGAAATCTTCATCTCCATAAAGCTTTTTAGCAGATGGAAGCATGAAGTGCTCCAAAATCTCCTGATAGCTAGCTGCATTGACCCTGCCCTTGATAAAACACAGTGGACCAACACCAGCAGCTGACACGGCACCCCACACCATCACTGACTGTGGGTACTTGACACTGGACTTCTGGCATTTTGGCATTTCCTTCTCCCCAGTCTTCCTCCAGACTCTGGCACCTTGATTTCCGAATGACATGCAGAATTTGCTTTCATCCGAAAAAAGTACTTTGGACCACTGAGCAACAGTCCAGTGCTGCTTCTCTGTAGCCCAGGTCAGGTGCTTCTGCCGCTGTTTCTGGTTCAAAAGTGGCTTGACCTGGGGAATGCGGCACCTGTAGCCCATTTCCTGCACACGCCTGTGCACGGTGGCTCTGGATGTTTGTACTCCAGACTCAGTCCACTGCTTCCGCAGGTCCCCCAAGGTCTGGAATCAGCCCTTCTCCACAATCTTCCTCAGGGTCCGGTCACCTCTTCTCGTTGTGCAGCGTTTTCTGCCACACTTTTTCCTTCCCACAGACTTCCCACTGAGGTGCCTTGATACAGCACTCTGGGAACAGCCTATTCGTTCAGAAATTTATTTCTGTGTCTTACCCTCTTGCTTGAGGGTGTCAATAGTGGCCTTCTGGACAGCAGTCAGGTCGGCAGTCTTACCCATGATTGGGGCTTTGAGTGATGAACCAGGCTGGGAGTTTTAAAGGCCTCAGGAATCTTTTGCAGGTGTTTAGAGTTAACTCGTTGATTCAGATGATTAGTTTCATAGCTCGTTTAGAGACCCTTTTAATGATATGCTAATTTTGTGAGATAGGAATTTTGGGTTTTCATGAGCTGTATGCCAAAATCATCCGTATTAAGACAATAAAAGACCTGAAATATTTCAGTTAGTGTGCAATGAATCTAAAATATATGAATGTTAAATTTTCATCATGACATTATGGAAAATAATGAACTTTATCACAATATGCTAATATTTTGAGAAGGACCTGTAGTTGTAGATAATTCATAAAAAATATTTAGGTAAATCACATTTTTTACCCTCTGTGATGCTGAAAAACCGAGGGCTGCTTTAATTATCTCTGTGCTGATGCGTCAATTAAAGTTGTTTTTTTTTTTGCAGCTGATTGCTACAGACTTTAGTAAAACTAGTCCATGGATTTGTTACTTCAAGGCTGGACTATTGTAATTCTTTACTATCAGGATGTCCACAAAATGCAGTTAAAAGCCTTCAGCTGATTCAAAATGCTGCAGCAAGAGTTCTGATGAAAATTAAAAAGATAGATCATATTTCTCCTATTTTAGCTTCCCTTCATTGGCTCCCTGTTAAATCCAGAATATAATTTAAAATTCTCCTCCTCACATATAAAGCCCTTAATGATCTAGCTCCATCATACATCAGAGATCTGATTGTTCCATATGTTCCTAACAGAGCACTTTGTCCTCAGACTGCAGGTTTACTGGTGGTTCCTAGAGTCTCTAGAAGTAGAATGGGAGGCAGATCCTTTAGTTATCAGGCTCCTCTCCTGTGGAACCAGCTCCCAGCTTTAGTCCATGAGGCAGACACCCTGTCTACTTTTTTTTTTTTTTTTGATTTTCTTTTTCCGGCACTAGTGGCCTTTCATTTTTTAGAAAGTAGGCAGACAGGAAAGAGGGGTAGAGAAAGGGGGAGACATTCGGCAAATATCGCCTGGTCCAGGACTCGAACAAGGGACGGCCGCTTCGAAGACTGTAGCCTCTGTATATGGTCGCGCGCTTAACCCCTACACCATCAGTTGGCTCAGAGTTTATCTGTTCTTTCTTTCTAGGTGAAACGACTAAAGGAGCTACATCCATTAACGTTTACTTTTCCTTCCCATAGAAAGTACTCCTGGATCAGTGCTTCTTTGTTCTCTTTGTGTCTCTGCTCTGTTCTCTCAAACCCCCAGTTGGTCGTGGCAGATGGCCGCTCACACTGAGCCTGGTTCTGCTGGAGGTTTCTTCCTGTTAAAAGGGAGTTTTTCCTCTCCACTGTTGCTACATGCATGCTCAGTATGAGGGATTGCTGCAAAGTCAACGCCAGTGACTGTCCACTGTCTCTACATGCTCATCCAGGAGGAGTGAATGCTGCAAGTCACTGACTGGATACAATCTGCTGGGTTTCCTTAGACCGAAAAACTTTTTATCCAATTTGAATAAATAACTAACTCTGACTGCACTGTTCAATGGTTAGGATTAATTGGAATGTATGAACCTGACTGTTGTGAAGTGCCTTGAGACGACATGTGTTGTGACTTGGTGCTTTATAAATAAACTGAATTGAATTGAATTTATTTGCAGAGCAAACAAAGCAACGTGTGTTGGCGGCGGCATCAGTTGTTGGTGTCATGTGACAGAAACTAGCTAATCTACAAGCTCTTTTCTAGCTAAAATGTGGGACGCAGGAGAATTATTCCTACTGATATTTTATTAAAAGCCTTTTGTAAAATATGCTTAATTAATTTTTAACCAAATCTATCACTTATTTAAAAGGAGGCTTTGGTGTCTGAACACCAATGGCTTTGCATGCTATCCTATCGATGCTTTGTGTTTTCTTTGGATTATTTAACAAATTACCTTCACACTCAATTATCATCTTTAGTCAACATGAAATGCAATTATCCAATTATCAGCAGTTGTCCATGTTTTCCATTTCTATGTCTATTCTGATCATGTGATCAAAGTGAGATTTTCTGTGAATTTCCAGCTAAATGAGACAGTTTCTTTATTTCACAAAGCAAACTGAAGAGAGCTCAGCTCCTCGTCACACCATTAAACAACAATCTATAAAACTTAGACTTTTATGGTAAACAACAGTTTCTTCAGACATTAAAAACCATGATATTTCCCCTTGAGCGTGGGATGTGGTTATTTATGTATAATGCAAGTAAAATGCATGCCATTCCCTTATTTTCAGCTCAACTTTACAAATTGAATCCTAATGGCTTTACCATCACAACAGAAAAAGGTTCTCCTGGAGGTCTCTTCCTGTTAAAGGGAGTTAAAGGGAGTTGTTCCTCTCCACTGTCGCCCCATGCATGCTCAAGACGAGGGACTTCTGTGAAGTTAATAACTCAAAGCAACGTACTGCGCTTCTTTAGATAACTTTTTACCATTTGGCACTTTACACTCAGCGGAAACTGACTGCACTGTATTATAGTTACAATTGAATAGAAAAAAACTTTGTCAGTGATTCTTCTGGGAGGATTTTCTTGATATAAAGCTACCTACCTGTGCAGAATTCGTGTTTGTCTCGGCCTCAGGGATGTACGGGTAGTGAATGTAGAACATGTCGTTGCGGACCATCTTCTTCCTCATCCGGCAGGGTCCCTCCGTCATCTCCAGCGTAAATTTGTCTAGGTGGGAGCCGATGGGCGGGCCCCAGAGGCCTCGCTCACGCAGCAGCTCGTACTCGATGGCTGCCCACTCTTCGGTCACGTACTTCAGGGCGTTCTGCTGTCGCTGTGGAACGGAAGAGATGGATGAAAAGTGAATGGTGAGTCACTCTAAAAAGGCTGCTATGAATTATGAATGGAAGTGAAAAATGTATCGAACAGTGGCCCAATGGACATCTTCTCTGCAGTGTCACTGTTGTTTGGGTACCTCTTGATATTCTTTATACTGCATAGCCACGAGGTCCCGAACGACTGCGATGTGCGTGAACATCCACTGGAAAGTCTCCTGTTGATCAGAAAATGCAGAAGTATCACTGAGCTGAGCAGACATTAGGAGTCTTTTCAGCTTCATTTTCAAAAACATACCTGTGCAGACGGACTGTTTTTGTTCAGGCTGTTCTCCTTCTTGTTGCGACGCACACCAGTCAGCTTGGACAGGCCGAAGCCGCTGCTGACCCTGGAGAGTTTGGACTGGGCGGCCGGCGCTGCAGCTTCACCGCGGCTGATGCACTTTTTCTCATGGGCTGGTTTCCCAGAAAAGGAAAAAGTTCCATTTAACAATAAGCCCTCATGATTAACAGTGTTCAACTTCAAGCAGAAAAAACCCCCAAAAATAGCAGTTTCTACCGCAGATAACAGATCTGTAAACCAAGTGCGCGTGACACACAGATCTACTTTAGTCATTATTACTGAGATCAGGGGAAACATTTTTACAAAGCTGTTAAAAATGTCTGCATTAACATGTTCAAACTGCTCAGAATTTGTGATTTAATGAAAGTACAACTTTTTACTTGAGACGACAAATTATTCCTCGTAGCTTTCTGACACTACAGTCTTCATTTATCATCATCTATAGACTTTTTGCAGCTGATACCCTGGACGTGGAATGGCCCTACCCGATTCGCGGGGTTTTATCTTCCCTCGGAGCCGGCCGCAGTCAAGCACCATCTACCCATGTTCCCAGACTTTGTCTCCAAGTTGATGTCTTCATGGAACAAACCACTGTCCACCCGCGTCACGGTGCCTGGTTATGGACAGTATCTGGACCTGGAAGGCGCCGAAAAAGCCGGACTGGTGAATATTCCGCCTATGGAACCGACTTTGGCAGCATATCTGGCCCCGTCCCAAAATCATGGTGTGGGTGGTCCAACATCGCTTCCGTCTAAGCACTGTAGGTTCGCCGCTGCTCAATTGGAGAAAATCTACAGGGCTCAAGCGACCACCGCTCGTGCCCTGAGCTCCATTACCATGCTGCAAACATACCAAGCTATGCGCTTGGCGGAGCTTGGAGCCGCAACACCGCCGGAGAGCCTTTTGATGCCACTCTTGAATGAGCTGGGAATCACCGCTGACTACATCCTCCGTGTATCCCGCTGTGCAGCGCTGTCACTGGGCAGAGGGATGGCATCAACGGTGGTTGCGCAAAGGCACCTGTGGCTGATGCCCTCTGACATCCCGAATAGAGATAGAGCCGTCTACCGGGATGAACCGCTGGTAGCCGATGGGCTGTTTGGGCAATCTCTCGATGCAATACAGGCGAAATTAAAGCTGAGGAAAAAGCAGACCGAAGCACTGCGCAGTATCATCCCCAGGCGAGATGTGAGACCCAAATCCAGCTCGGGCACTCGCAAACCAGCTGTACCGCCACCTCAACCGAAGAGGATGATGCGGCCCGTGAGCTTGAGCCCTCAGACGGCACAGCCACAGAACCCCGGCCAAGCTCCCTGAAAGACGGCCTGGAGCAGGGGTCCTCCTCCAGGGCTCCAGAGGGACTCGCTGTCCCGGAAGAAGAAGACACAGTCCTCCTAGCTGTAGGACTTGAGATTCAGAAGTTTCGGGAGCAGTTTTCGGCGGGTGCTGTCCAAAAGAGGTTTTGCTGGTGTTGTTCGGGATCCCGGTCCCAAGAGGCGCAGCGTTTCCCCACACAGTCTCCCAAGCACAATTTCCCCACAAATGTATTTGCACTAAAAGCCCCCAGTTTGGGTGCGTTGAATGTGTTTCTGAGCACTGCAGTTGTTCCAAATGTTTGTATAAAAACAGTTTTTTCTATGAAAAAAAGTCTAAATCAAAGAGCTGCAGGCGACAGCCAAATGAGGCTGCACCTCTCTCGCATGTCGGGAGAGGGCAGCACCGTTCCACCAACAGTGCCGCAGGCCAGTCGCCTGGCTGCACGTCTCCATATGTGGCGCACATGCGCACTCCAACCTTGGGTGGAGAGGACCGTTGCTATGGGTTACCGTTTACAGTTTTGCCGGAGACCACCCCGCTTTGTTGGCGTGGTAAACACGGCAGTAATGGCCCAAGCAGCAGAGGTTCTGAGAGAGGAGATAAATACACTGTTGGCAAAAGGAGCTATCCGTGCGGTTCCCGAGTCGGACATGAACAGAAGTTGGTACAGCCGTTATTTTGTTGTTCCGAAAAAAGGGGGCGGGCTTCGTCCAATCCTGGACTTGAGAGTTCTGAACAAATACCTCCAAACATACAAGTTCAAAATGTGAACACTCAAGTAGCTTCTGAGTGCTATCAGCCCGGGCGATTGCTTCGCCACGATCGACCTGAGATTTGCCTTTGAGGGCAAGGCGTACGAGTACCTCGTACTGCCTTTCGGTCTGTTTCTAGCGCCTCGCACCTTTACAAAATGTGTAGAGGCAGCACTAGCACCTCTCAGAGAAACAGGCGTCCGCATTTTAACTTATCTGGACGATTGGGCTTTAATAGCCAGTTCCAGAGACAGTGCAGGTGTCTCAGGTTCTGTCACATATTCAGGCCCTAGGATTTTTGGTTAACTCTTAGAAAAGCTCGCTGATCCCAAGTCAGCAATTTTCATTTCTCAGTCTGGAAATATGCTCCCTTACAAGCAGGACACGTCTTTCCGACCACAGAGTGGCCGCGTTTTACCGCGGCCTTGCTCAGTTTCAGTTGGGACACAGACTACAGGGGTTGGACAATGAAACTGAAACACCTGGTTTTAGACCACAATAATTTATTAGTATGGTGTAGGGCCTCCTTTTGCGGCCAATACAGCATCAATTCGTCTTGGGAATGACATATACAAGTCCTGCACAGTGGTCAGAGGGATTTTAAGCCATTCTTCTTGCAGGATAGTGGTCAGGTCACTACGTGATACTGGTGGAGGAAAACGTTTCCTGACTCGCTCCTCCAAAACACCCCAAAGTGGCTCAATAACATTTAGATCTGGTGACTGTGCAGGGCCATGGGAGATGTTCAACTTCACTTTCATGTTCATCAAACCAATCTTTCACCAGTCTTGCTGTGTGTATTGGTGCATTGTCATCCTGATACACGGCACCGCCTTCAGGATACAATGTTTGAACCATTGGATGCACATGGTCCTCAAGAATGGTTCGGTAGTCCTTGGCAGTGACGCGCCCATCTAGCACAAGTATTGGGCCAAGGGAATGCCATGATATGGCAGCCCAAACCATCACTGATCCACCCCCATGCTTCACTCTGGGCATGCAATAGTCTGGGTGGTACGCTTCTTTGGGGCTTCTCCACACCGTAACTCTCCCGGATGTGGGGAAAACAGTAAAGGTGGACTCATCAGAGAACAATACATGTTTCACATTGTCCACAGCCCAAGATTTGCGCTCCTTGCATCATTGAAACCAACGTGTGGCATTGGCATGAGTGACCAAAGGTTTGGCTATAGCAGCCCGGCCGTGTATATTGACCCTGTGGAGCTTCTGACGGACAGTTCTGGTGGAAACAGGAGAGTTGAGGTGCACATTTAATTCTGCCGTGATTTGGGCAGCCGTGGTTTTATGTTTTTTGGATATAATCCGGGTTAGCACCAGAACCTCCCTTTCAGACAGCTTCCTCTTGCGTCCACAGTTAATCCTGTTGGATGTGGTTCGTCCTTCTTGGTGGTATGCTGACATTACCCTGGATACCGTGGCTCTTGATACATCACAAAGACTTGCTGTCTTGGTCACAGATGCGCCAGCAAGACGTGCACCAACAATTTGTCCTCTTTTGAACTCTGGTATGTCACCCATAATGTTGTGTGCATTTCAATATTTTGCGCAAAACTGTGCTCTTACCCTGCTAATTGAACCTTCACACTCTGCTCTTGCTGCTGTCGCGTGTTGTGCGTGGCGTGAGGGGGGTTTGGACACCAGTACAATCCAAACTCCACATAAACTACCTGGAGCTCTTAGCGGTTCTGCTGGCTCTGCAACATTTCTGACAGGCTATTTCTCTAGCTTACAGCAACAGGGGTCTCCCAATGCCACATGGTGTGAGGGCTCACTCCACCAGGGGCATAGCGACCTCCTGGGCCCTATTTAGAGGGGTGGCCATGAGTGACATTTGTGCTGCAGCCAGCTGGTCTTCGCCGCACACATTTGTTAAGTTTTATCGTTTGGATGTGACAACCCCTTCAGTGGCTCACTCTGTTCTTCCTGCTGGGTCTGATGTGCTGCACTAGTATGCAGTGCATGATCCAGGTTTGATGGCTGCTCTGCGGGGCATTTATAAATGTCCCATACTCATGTGTTGTACTGAGTGAATCGACTAAAAGGGAACGTAAAGTTATGCATATAACTACTGTTCCCTGAAGGACAGTAACGAAGTACAACACATGGCTGCCCCGCTACTCAGCTGGGCTCGGTGAATATCGGATGTCGAACTGAGTAATGACGATGATGACGGACAGGTATATAGTGCAGGTGGGGCCTGTCACCTGTCGTCATCACATAATTTGCCTAGGAGATGTGATTAGAGGTGGCTTCAGCCAGGACACGCAGGACGTGATATCCCATACTCATGTGTTTTACTTCGTTACTCTCCTTCAGGGAACAGTAGTTATATACATAACTTTACGTTTCTAGGTGTGCAGTTCAGAACCACGCAACGCTCCTTGCTTATGCGGTATGAATTAATGCAGGATAACTTTAATCAGCTGACAGCTCAGACGGTTCCTAATTATGGTGGAGCCAGACTTAAGCTGATTATTGAGCGCTAGAAAAAGTAGCAACTCATAGCAACAAACCCTGCTGCTGTAGTTCATCACTACAGAAAATATTCAGCAAAATGACCAGAAAGATAAAAATTGTCTGTTGAATGGCTGCTACTGAGTTTTGAATGTACCAGAATCTTGTTTAAACTGTAGAAAATATGTTTTGCATGCGTCAGAACCATGTTTGTTTTCAAACACTATTTATTTCAGTATAAAATGACCCTTTATTTGTCTCTCAGCAGTAAAAGTTATTTGTATCAACATCAAATTTACAGTCAAATGGCAGCACACAGTGGCAAACTAAAAAAAGGCAATTATAATAAAAAAAAATAACTGCAGGACCAAATGAAAAGGTACATTATTCCATAAACGATATTAACCATGTTACCATGTCTACTGTTTTGGTAAACAGGAAAAATACATTTTTATATTAAATATTTTTCTGACCAAGGGCTGAATTGTCCCCTACTTATTGGTGATTCTAATTAAAGAAGTAAAAATATTGTCATATTGTAATTAGTCATACGTTTTGCTCTTAACTAGAAAGAACCCTTCACCTTCAAATGGTGTTGAGTATTTTTCTTAGTATCGGTAGTTTGATCTGGTTAGATACCCAAATCATGCCAACTGGCTCCTTTCAGTGCGGAGAAGCAGAATAAGCTGAATAAGCCACACAGCATGCTTGCTGGTTTTACATGGATTATTTGTTACTAAATAAACATATGAACCACTTTGAACTATTAGGAGTAATCTGTTTACATCAGTGCTTAATGAATCTCCCGTAGTTAGCAGGTGTGAAACTACCAAGAAAAAGTTTCCAACTCATTTCCACCAACACTCTGGATCTGTTAAATGTGCTTTGAGTCTATAACTATGTTTCTGCTCACCCAGATGGTTCTGCCAGCTCTTCAGAGCAGGTTCCTCCAGAGCGGGGCGGGCTGTGTTGATGTCCACGTGGCCTCTGTCGTTGCAGGGCAGAGACACTTTGAAGATGTCCTCCAGCATCTGACGCTTGCTGTGCATCAGCTCTGTCCACACACGGTTCACAGCCTTCAGCAGCAGCTGCCGTCCTGCAGAGGGGAACGCTTATTATTTTTAATGTGACAAAGTCAGATGGCTTCTCTGGCATCAAAGAAAAGTACAGCTGTGTTCGAAATAACAACAGTCAAACTAGATTAATCAGATCAACCACTGTTTGTGGCAGAAATCGTTTCACCACAAGGCAAATCATTTTTCCAGTAGGTGTAGTAGAGTCATAGAAAACCAACAGAACCAACATTCATTATATGCTTGCTTCTGAGTCTGTTTAATTAAATGATTGATTGAACGAGGCATGTTCAAAATAACAGCAGCGTGGAGTTCAATTACTGAAATCATTTATTCATTGTGTGAAGAACCAGGAGTCCATCAGCTGGCCCGTATTTAAGGATGATGCCAGAACATGTTGCACATGCATCTCTCTCTAACATTTGACAAGCATTGTTCCAAAGAATAGCGTACTTTGATTAGGACGTTGACCTTGCTAAAATGATTTCCAACTCTTTAAGATGAAAAGCAAAACCAGAAAGGTGTTGAAGAAAATGAAAGAATAGCCAGAATGGCAAAGACTCAGCCAATGATCAGGTCCAGGGTGATCAAAGAAGGTCTGAAGTTAACGGGGAGTACTGTGACAATTAGAAGACGCCTGTGTGAAGCTAATTTATTGGTAAGAAGCCCCTGCAAAGTCCCACTGTTAAAGACAAGACATGCAGAAGAAGATGGAGTTTGCCAAAGAACTCCTCAACTCATCCTTTTGTGGACTGATGAAAGCAACATTGTTCTTTTTAGGTCCAAAGGCCACAGACAGTTTGTCAGACGACCCCAAACACTGAATTGAAGCCACAGTCCACTCTGAAGACAGTGAAGCATGGTGGTCAAGCATCATGATATGGGATGTTTCTCTCACTATGGTGTCCGCCTATTTATTGCATCATGGATCAGTTTGCATATATCAAAATTCTTGAAGAAGTCATGTTGCCTTATGCCGAAGAGGAAATACCCTTGAAATGGATGTTTCAACAAGACCCCAAACACACCAGTAAGCGAGCAGCATCTTTGTTCCAAACCAACAAAATCAAAATTCTGGAGTGGCCAGCACAATTAAATGGACATTAATTCAATAAAAACGCGTGGGGTGACATAACAAATGCTGCTTCTGAGGCAAAACCAAGAAATGCTGAGGAATTGTGGAATGTTATCAAACCATTCTGAGCTGGAATACCTGTTCACAGGTGCCAGAAGTGGGTCGACTTCATGCAACACAGATCTGAAGAAGTTCTCAGAAAAGTGGTTAAACAACTAAATATTAGTTTACACAGAAATGATAAATCCTAAAGATTTTTCAGTTTAAACAGTAAATATTTGAGTTTGTAAAGACAAATGTAGACACTGCTATTTTGTTGAACGCCCCAATGTTAATTTTTCTTCTTTTTCTGTATGTGATTAAAAGATTGATACATTTTCCTTCATGGTTTAACTTTAAATATAATGTGCAGTGTCCCCAATGCATGGAAATAAAAACTATTCTAAGAATTGTGAGCTTTCTACAGGTTTTTAAACACTATTATTTTGAACACAACTGTAAGTACATTTTTTGATCCGTAATCAGGTTCCTGTTGTATTCTGACTAGATCTGAACAGTGAAAGTCTATTCAGACAGGACTTTTTTGGGTCTTGTTCCCATCTTTTTAAAATGAAAACCAGATGAGGGAAAGATCTGATGAACTAAAAGAAACCTTCTGGCTGATTCTCAGGTGTTTTTGTGAAAATGATAAATGGAAAGGACATGGTTAAACTCCATCTGCGTCCACAAAAATACACACGGGTACAGCGAGCATTGGACTCACCTTCGCTGACATCGTGGCTGTGTGTAGAGTCAGTTTCATTCTCTGCGGGCATCATGATGTGCCAGGTAGTCATTCTGGCCTCCGCTTCCAGACCGAAGCCCTCCACGCTGCTGTGGAGACATAAAAGACAATGTTGGACCAACATGTCCTACAAACGTGTCCTGAAATGGCCAGTCGCTCTGGTGGTACAGCAATCTCATCGCACCTGTTTTTAAGCGTATAGAATATTACTACTGCGCATGTATTTAGAGGCAATGCAATCCGTCACTGAATCCCACATAAAACTGAAAAACAAAGCAGGCTAAGGTAACATCTATTCAATTCAATTCAATTCAGTTTTATTTATATAGCGCCAATTCACAACACATGTTGTCTCAAGGAACTTTACAACAGTCAGGTACATACATTCCAATTAATCGTAACCATTGAACAGTGCAGTAAGAGTTAGTTATTTATTCAAATTGGATAAAAAGTTTTTCTGTCTAAGGAAACCCAGCAGATTGCATCCAGTCAGTGACTTGCAGCATTCACTCCTCCCGGATGAGCATGTAGAGACAGCGGACAGTCACTGGCGTTGACTTTGCAGCAATCCCTCATACTGAGCATGCATGTAGCGACAGTGGAGAGGAAAAACTCCCTTTTAACAGAAAGAAACCTCCAGCAGAACCAGGCTCAGTGTGAGCGGCCATCTGCCACGACCGACTGGGGGTTAGAGAGAACAGAGCAGAGATACAAAGAGAACAAAGAAGCACTGATCCAGGAGTACTTTCTATGGGAAGGAAAAGTAAATGTTAATGGATGTAGCTCCTTTAGTCGTTTCACCTAGAAAGAAAGAACAGATTAACTCTGAGCCAGTTTTTAAGGTTAGAGTCTGAAAGAGAGCACATAGAGTTAGTCACAGTTAAGCTCAGTCAATTGCCATGTCTAGGAGAGAGAAAGGGTTAAACACTAAAAGACAGGGCCAGGCTATGTGGATCATCGGTAGAAGGTGAGCATTAAGTTGTTGCCAGCAGAAGCTCGGACGATTCCCCTCTCCAGAAAAGTGGACATCTAAAATGGCCAAATTGTCCTCTGGCATAGGGCTGAAAAAAAGGGGCATGTCTCTAAATTGCCAAATGTCCTGAAGCATTAATTTGTAAAAGTGTTTTCCAAACCTTCCTTCCATTGCCTGTAAAGCAGAGCAATGGAAGCAATGGAGCGACATAGTGCAAGTGCACAGATCTGTGTAAGCGCTGCAAAATGGCCAGACTGCACTGGCTTGTTCGTGCACTTTCTAATGCAAACATCATGCTCTTGGGACAGGTGTCATGCAGGGACCTACTTTGGTAAAGTGAGTGGAAAAAAAAATATATCACATAGATTCATTACACATACAGTGAAATATTTCTTTATTTCTTGTCATTTTGATGATAATGGCACACAGATGATGAAAATTCTAAATTCAGTCTCAGAACATTTGAACATTACACAACACTAATTATAAAGCACATGTTTTATATTCAAAACCAGTAAGACAAACTCCTGCTCGCAGGTCAGTTTTTGGTGTCCTTACCTCCCGCTATGCAGGCAGATGAAGCAGTGAGCCAGACAGGCCACAAAGTCCTGGTCGTGGTTGCCCGGCCCGAGTACCAGATTGCGGTTGACCGTCAGGACCCGCAGGGCGTCCAGCAGGGCCACCTGCTGAGCTACCGTCTTGTGAGGTCGACAGAGCTGGTAGAGCACGGTCCGGTTCAGGCAGTGGTAGATGGTGTCGAGGGAAAGACCCTGGGACCGCCTCTTGGACTGCAACCAGAGGGAAAACATTTTATTTCCTTGTTATAACACTGCGGTCAGAATGTGAACAAAGCTGCAGAAAGAGGATTTTTGTTGGAGCAACTGGGAGGGAACTCTAGTCAGTCATCAGTAGGTTTTAAATGAAGCCTGGTTGATGCTCCTAAAATAAAAACATATTCAGAAAAATTTTACTTTTAACCAACAAACCTGGAGATCAAGAAGTCAAACACCAACATTACACTCACTATAGTGCAGGCTGTAAGTGTTAATGGGCATACTGCAGCTACTTGGTTTGATTCCTAGAATATTACCAACAATAAGCAGGTGACCAGAAACTGAACTAATCAGATCAGATATTTTTAGAATTAACATGCATATTATAGCTGCTAGGCTAATTTTTCTCTAACTAATCTCCTAACTTTATGTGCTGCACAAAAACAAAGAAAAAGTCTTGACGCCAACTAGATACATATGCACACTAAAATTCCCGTCTGTTTAAAAGCTTGGCCCTAAATGATTTAACATTAGTATTTTTGTAATTTCAAGTTAAAATGGGCAGATATTTGCAGAGTAGCGCTCAGAATTGCTGTCTGAACGGATTCACTTTCATAAATGTTTTCTTATAAATATTCAAAAAGAAAAACTTTAGTAGAAACTGCTTTGGGATTATTTCAGTTGCAATGGACACAGGAAACAAAAAATGGAAACAAAAAGCAAAAAAAAAAAAGAAGCAAGAAAGAGAGAGAGGTGGAGCAAAAAGGACAAAGGGAGTGATGGAGAAAAGAATAGAGGAGAAAAAGGAGAGGGAGCAGTCAAAGACCCAACCTGACACAAAAACAGGCGCACAAAGTCACAATCACACATTCCCACCCTTATGCGTACAAAAAAAAGCACTCACACAGGACACACAACAATGGACATCGTACAGTCACTCACACCCCCCATACATACTCTATACTCCCCGGTCCACTGGCTCTATTCCACTCGGCCCGCCTTGTGAACGTTTCCATTACTGTTTTTCCGTACTGGTACCTATTTTTTTGGTCCCTGCTCCAGAGCAGGTATGATCAGGGCAGAGTAGGGACTACATGTCACATGAACAGACTGCTGTTCACTGATTGGCCATGGCACAAGGAGATATGAGAAGGTTTTCGCTGAGGCAGGGAAAGGTTAATAAAACCCAAGAGCGACTACAATAATATTGAGGACCACAATGGCCGAAGCGGGTCATACCGAATTTACGAATCATAAATCGTGCCTGAAGGCTGAAAGAGACAAAATAGGACACATCAGGGCTCTAAATTAGTCCATGGTTTTGTGTTTTAAAGTCCTTGTTCTCATTATTGCCATGGCTGAGACAAAAACTTCCTCATAAAGCCCAAAATTGTAACTTCTTTAGGCAAACCTTGGAGCTTCACCAGACCAGACAGCAGCATCTCTCCTCTCTGCTTCTTCTGCCACCTCAACCCCCCCCCCATCAGAACCCCTGAGCCTTATTTTATAAGTTCTGGCTTGGCTGTGTTCAGATAATTATCCCAGTGGATCATTTTATACATGAAAAAACATATATAAGAAATTCTTGAATATAAAGTAATGCAAACATTATTAGTATTTTGTTTATGTTTTTATGTTCTATTTATTTATTTGTTATAATTTCAGTTTCAGCCGCCATAGCCTCAGTTATCGGGTCAGTGGAAACACAACTGGTACCGTAGTACAGAGTAGAGCGGAGCAGCGCTGCCTATAACAAGCCAGCGGAAAAGCGGCAACTGTTTCCAGTCAAACACATCCTGCTTATCTAATTGTATTCTGTAGACGAAGCGGTTGCTTTAACTTGAAATTATTCAGTTCAGGCAGCTGGTCCGTGTATCACAATCTGCTTCATTGAATCAGGAGGCAATAAAACTGTTTATATTCTGTTACCTTGGATAAACAGGCTTAAAAAAAAAACTAAGAAAACCGAAGCAGCTCAATTTCCAAAAAATACTATTGCAACATTACACATGAAACAGCTCAAAAAGGCAGATTTTGGATGAACCTGTCCAATCAGCTGCACGATGAAGTCCACCACCAGCTTGGAGTCCTTGCTGAACATTCCCTGCCACAGCTTGTCCACGACTCTCTGTGTGAAGTAGAAGACGTTGTTGACCAGGATCTGGTAACTGCCACCGGTGCTGAGAGGCAGAGAGGCGTCTTCACCTGGATGGAGACCCACAGAAAGAGTAGGAGTTACCTAGGCTTACAGGCGACTCTAATCGGAACAACGGAGAATGAAGCTTGTGTAACTGTGTGGACCATCACACATTAACTTCTGGTATTCCATCGAAAGGTGACACTAACGGCTGTATTTATGCCTTTTACACGCTTGTATTTTCTGAATTAAGTATGGTTAGAATTTAATTACACAGTTTTATAAGAAATGTCATTAGAAAAACCTTCCATAGAAACTACAGAAAACACTAAAACTAAATCTTTAGTAACCATTAAGAAGGAAAAAAAGCATGAACAAGTTGTGAGAGGAAAGATGTTAAATAAATGTTGCAATCAGGGAAATGTAAATGCTGTTAATGCATAAAAGAGCCCTTACTACAGTTTACTCTGGGGAACATACATAGTATGTTTCAAAACATCTAAAAGTCTAAAATTTAAACATTGCTTTCCATGAAACCTACAGATTTACTTCTTGGCTATTCTTTCTAAATTTACAGGTCACTTTCGGTGACCTACAGGTTTACCATCCTTGCCGTACTGATCACTCTCAGGAATTTACAGGTCATTTTCTAAGAAGTTAAAGGTTTGAGCATTTCTGCTGTGTCACCGACCTACAGGAAATACAGAAGTACTTTCCCAAAAACCCTGAAGATTACCAGCCAAGACCTTACAGGTTACTCTGCCAAAATCTACAGATTGCATTAAATAATTTACAAGTTACTTAAAAGGTTACTCAACCCAAACATACCAGTTACTTTCAGGAACGTATAGGCCACTTTTGATAACATGCACTTTGACTTTCCTTCTACTCCAAAAAGTACTTTTTGTTCTGGGGATGAAAAAGAAAACGTTTTAGAAAGCAACAGCTAACAACATGTAATCCTGAGATAGTAAAGTTAAATTTCAGCAAATTAACTTGTTACGGTTAATGTGCAGGATGTATAAGGTTTTGCTACCCAGACTACAATATATGCTTTTAATTTGCTTTTTCTAGAGAAAATAAAAATAAAAAACATCACATTTTAGCCAGGACTGGAAAGTTATTTGTGCAATTCTGTGTTCCATCTGGGAAAGTCGTTCAGAAATGAATTTCCAGACAAGGAAAAATGGTTTTCGGGCTGCATGCAAACAAGGTCCTACTATATTTGCACTCTGTTTTTGTAAATGTTGATTAAATGCTAAGAATGAAGGATTTACTAGAACAGAAGCTTCTGTGTAAATTGCTGAGTGTGCTTCCAGAGAGTGTATGTGCTGCCTTGTGATGCCTCAATAAGGCTTCATAAAGAGCTAAGAGATGCCCATCGCTGCTGGACGTGTGCATCGTGTCCATCTGGAGGTTGTTGCTAATTGAAGTGTGTTGATTTTCTATAATTAAGTAGGTAATAAATCACTAAACTGAGAACATAAAGTCGGTATTGGGAGATGAATAAACAGAATGTTAAATTTAGGTGAAACATGTTGTGATTGGTTAAAAACCAAACTGGTATCAGCTGGACTACATGAAGTTTCTCATTCTTCGCTCTGACCTAGAAGGACGTCTGCAGCCAGAAGATGCTCCATGACGCCGTCCAGGATGCTGGACTGAAACTCCTTCTGTTGAGTTCTGGTGGAGCGATCTGGGGAGGCCTACAAGTTAAAGCAGAAGTTATCAGAAGATGATCCAAACTTATAACCGGAGATCATTTTTGGGTCTGCTGCCCGTACCTCCAGCAGCATGTCGATAATAGGCGTCTGCTTGCTGGCGGGGGTCATGCACATATTGTCCATGATCAAGACCCTCATAAAGTCGAAGACATATTTTTTGGCAGGGTGGTTTGTCAGGGAGGTCTTGGAGCCCACGTTGCAGTATTCAGACTGGCTGCGGTTCATACCAGTGTCCCCAGCAAAGGCCTTGAACTCCTCAGTTGGAGAACTGGCTTCGTCGTCCAAATCACTCACCTCAAAGTGATAAAAGGAAAACATTTAGTCTATTCAGCTTTAAAAAGAAGCCGTTTGATCATGACTGAGCACAGAGGAGAAAGAAAACAACTTTAATTCATTCAGTTTTCAGTTTCAGTAAACTTTTTCAATAATTTTCCAATCATAGTTTGGCGAGAACCATCGAAAGATCTTGAAACTGCTGGCCTAAAAACAGCTCAAAGAGAGACTTGAATCTTTTTATCTCCAAGATGGATAATCTGATTACCTCTAGGACACAATTTCAAGGCTGCCGCAAAGCCTTCAGCATGTTTATCTCACTGCGTCTCTCTTTGTGCAGAGCTCCACAGACTTACCATCTCAGAGTAAGGCCTGATGTTAAAGGGGAAGACTGTGGCTGCCAGCGCGCAGAGGAACTCAGGGCTGTGCCACATCGGTGCGAGGTCGGGCACGTTGTGGTAAAGGTACCGAAAGAACTGCATGAGGGTAACCGGGTACTCCCGGAGCCAGGAACCTTCCTCCTCGGACTGCCACGGCTGCAAGGAAACACACATAAAACATTAAATATTCAATCAAACATCAGCAGTTGTGTCACTTCAAATCTTAAATGCTTTAGTTCAGAACAGTAAACTGAAACTCCCTCAGCAGACGACTCATCAGTGATTGAGCCACTTAGTCAGCAGGGGGTCCCAAGAAGCCTCTTAGCTCACAGAAAAGCAAAGAAATGAATAAAGAGCAAGGATGGATCTGCAGAGTCATTTTGGTTGGATTACTGGATCTTAAAGAGCACCTTTAGAGAATCCAGGCAGATTTAAAGCCTTTTAAGTGGTTATTAAGAAGGACTGAACAGGAGAAAATCCCAGGGATGCAGGTGTCGGACAAAAAAAAAATCCGCTTATGGGAAAAGCATGAATTTCCCTCGACTATGAATGAATTGGGAACATTAATCCCTGAAGCGTCATGAATTTAAGAAGCAGTCTGAAGGAGATTGGCTGAACCTGCTCAACCTTTCTTCAACAAATGAAGGCTTTGATTAAAAAATCTTTTGCCTTTTTTCTTTGGTAAAGTCAGATTTTTTTGGTCCAGAACAAATTTTATATTATGACATCTATTTAGTAATAATGAGACTGATGCTTAACTTGTGTTGATTCCTACCTTTGCTTTTTACTAATTTATTAAGGCGAAGTATTGCGTCTACAATAATTGACATATCCATTTCATTCAAAAAAATCTGACTTTTTTAAATCATTTTTTTGGCTCTTGTGTACATTTTGGCTAGATGATCTTTTGGCCCACATGACGAAAAGTTTGGACACGACTGATTTGGATTTCTCCACAGTTTTGTCACAAGCAACAATCTAAGGAAAAACAGGAAATATATAGTTTAATGCAAATACAGGACACAATTAACTAATTACTGTGAAATATTTGTTTACATTTATACCTTTATTTAGATCTCCATGACTACCATTTTTCCCTGGAAAATAAATATGACATTGGGCACTTTTCAAAATCGGAAAGACAAGAGAACATGGCATTTAAGTATGGCAAATATGTGATGATTCTCATAATTCATGTAAAATGGTTACACTAAAGTAGCCTTTTGACTAAACTAGCAGATTTCTACAATCAGAGGAATAATTAATACATTTAAAGAGGACCCAGGTTTATCCTCCCACCACACCCAGTGAGCAAATGGAAAGAGTGGTATTTTGGGGTCAACAAGACTCCATACCAACTATTAGATGCTGTCTACGTACGAACCAGAGTCTGAGAGGCAAGGAGAGAAAAGCCTTTTCTGTTCTACCATCACAAACAAAAACATTTGGAGTTTGCTAAACATTAATGGGACTTCCAGTCATCCGGTTAACCTTCATCAAGTGGGATAAAGCAAAGTTACTTTCATGCAGTTGTTTTCAAAGAAGTGACTGAAAATGATGGTTGATGATTGTGTCAAAATCATGTCAGGTTGCAACTCACACCGAGTACGTTTTGTGTCTGCCCTGTCATTCGTTGAAGACTGTGCCGTGCAGCAATTACCACTAGATGCCTATAAGGATCTGTTCATGCACCCAACAACAGCAGAGGCCACTGGACTCATGAGATCACGAGTTAACTAAGCAGAATTTTCAGCATGTTTACTACTGAGTGGACCTGTGCTTGTAGCCCACTCACCAAGCTGCACTCATTTTTTCTATGATAATAAGCAGGACAAACTGAAGGATAAACTCAACTTGATCGTGGTGACTTCTGAGATGCTGACCGACTTATTTGTGACCTTGTGTCACCGGTTTTGATGTAATGTTTACATTGAGATGTGATTGTGTGTCTCTTATTTTGAAATGTACAGGACGCGCTTTACTTTGCCCATGTCTGACTTCATGTCTGGCTCGATCTGGTCCTTAGAAATATACGCATTTTGCTCAGTCATGAAAAATAGGTGGAGGAGGGTCCTCAGTCATGTTGAAGCGCCCTGGGCCAGTTTACATGGCTTCTATTTGCGATGGAGAGCAAAACGCACCGAGTCTGTATAAATTAGGGGGTTATGGTTCTGCTTTTGACATAAAACTGATCAAAAATGCAAAGGTTCTCACCAGATTGAGCATACTGCGTAGCATGGCCAGCAGTAGAAAGGCAGCCTCAGTACATACGCTGTGGATGGAGCCCACCACTGCCCCACTGGAGGCAGGCATCCCGAAGATAAACGTCCAGATGGAATCCAGGTCAAACTGAAAACACACAAACTGGGTTTTTAGTTATATATCGAGAGAGAGAGAGAACTGATGAGGGAAATACATAACATCCAAATGACAGTGGGACAAGTATTATACCTTAGGGAACCCCACAGGTTAAAGAGGCCTTCACAGAATAGTAATCTGTAGTTTCTACAGAGAAACTCTTTCCTTCAAATAGGAGGAAAACCAGTCCAGTGCAAAGCTAGGAATGCCAATGGATGATTAGATTTTGTGAATTGCCAGAAAGGCTAATTTCCATTTTAATTATTTAAGGACTTCTTGTAAGAGGAAAAAATGGGTATACTAACATGTACCTGCAGGCTGTCTGGCAGCTCATTGACAGGCTGCTGCAGGAAGAGGGCCATTAGCAGGAAGTAGAGCTCAGGAACATTTGTGTGTTTGGGCAGCAGAGTCTGCAGAACAGGGAACCCTGGAAAATGGCAGGCGTCCTTGTTGATCTCTCGCACTGTGGAACGTCCACCAGCACTGCGACCCACATTGAAGCCTAGAGGATGTTAGCAGAGCAACATGAGCCGTGAATAAAGTGGGGTTACTGACTGACCACTCTGTGACCGAGGCACCTACAGGTTGCTCTAAACGTGACTTCTGCACCTGGTTTGGGGTTCAGAGGAGCTAAAATATTTACTAAGTAGTTACAATATTTCTCTCGGCTAGAACTCCAAATCAGAATGAAACTAAGGGATTTCTTATAGCTCAAACTCAGCATAACTGGGAAGGTTTTCAAAGCAGAACCAATGGTTCTCAACCTGCGAGTTACTGAGTGGATTTAGGTAATGAAAGTATTTTAGGCAGAACTTTTGGGGGGGAATTCTAAAATTGAAAGTAGGTTGAAAACCACTGAGCTCAGGAGGAACTATAATCTCTGCAGCAGGGGAAGCAGGAAGGCAAAGAACAAGAGGACGAACCCTTGGCTGTGCGGCGCACAAACTGTGCAGCTTTCTGTTTACTGAACGAAGGCCAACTCCGACGGAAAGCGTTGCCAGAGTGAGGAGAGTCGTCTGCTGAGCCATGTTACAATATACAGGGTTTACGCTAAACATTATGACGGCAAACCGACCGAACTTTAACTAAACTGAGGCTTGGATCTGTGTTGAAGTTTCATTTGTGCAGTCGAACAAAGCTTTGTGCTCACCCAGAACTGTGCCGATCTTATTGGTCAGGACGGAATCAGTTTGGTCCAGCCAGCCGCCTCCACTCAAGCCCTCTCTGAAGCGGTTCAGGATGGGCTGGTTGGACAGCAGCACCACCAGGATCCGCAGAGCCACAGTCACCGTGGTCGAGTGGAGATGTTCCTCCATGAACATCAGCAACCAATCAAAGCCGAGAGTTCGCACTAGCTCCTCACACGCCCTGCAGAAGGAGAGGAAGTGGCATAAACCAGCAGTCCACAGCCATTTCAGCTCCATAAACTGCAAACTTGAGTGTTTGGTTAAAAAGTTGTTGACTTTGTTGTTGCAGCTTTCTTATCTCCATGTTAGACTCGTACAATCTATGCAGACTTTATTTTGGTTTTATTTGTTTTAAATTGAATTCTTTCACTTTCACACAACCACACATAAATTAGTAGAATAAAATATATCCCCAGACATCACAGATTATATAGTATGTATGTAAATGTCAACACAGGTAAATAATCTGTGAAATCCCTTTTCCACAAGGTTTCACTTTAAGCAGATTTAGGAGGAAAATGGTGTCTTACTGGACATTAACTGTGCACTTCTCTTTCGTGGTGAAAAGCAGCTTAAGCAGGTTGTCCAGAAGTCGATTTCTCAGTAAAATTAAGCTGGCTGACAGGAGGCCGCTGAAATCGTCGTCATTACCTGTAAACATTCCAGATTTTCCAAAGGGTTTGTAACAACATCTCTAAATGTTCTCCATTTATTTCAAGATTCTTCAGGAGAGGGATGCTGCAGGATCAGTAATTCAATAAGTCTAATCATCACCTCCATCGATCTTCTCCTCGTTGTTGATTTCCATGACAACAAACTTCTCACACACAGCAAAAGTGGGAAGAGTCGAGGAAATGAACTGGCCGAACCTGTGAGGCAGAAAAAACAACTTTCCATTTTTCGTCCTCCTTCTCCCGTCTCCTCTAGTAACTCCACCTTCTACACATTTAAGCACTGCTGTGTAAATCAAGGGCCTAACAGGTACAATGCACATGGAAAAAAAACTACACACCCCGTTAAAATGGCAGCTATTTGTGGTGAAACATTGAGACCAGGATAAATCTTTAAAATGTTTTCCCAGGTTTATTGTGATGTATTTTCTGCTCAAGTCAACTGTAAAAAAGCAAATCTGTTACAGGGAAAGCATGGCTGCATAAATATATAAAGCCTGAAACTAAGATTTTAATTTAATTAAAGCATTCAGCCACCGTGAGTGCACACCTCCTATCTATTATAGTATAAGCAGATTAACATAAAACATAGTTGAGATAGCCAATAAAGTTTCTGTTTTATGCTTATTTGCACCTTTTAGCTGAAATGTAAGAAAAGATTAAATATTCCCATAGTATAAATGTTCAAGTCAGGAAAAGGGTAGAAAAACAATTCACAGCATCATTTAACACATTTCTTGAAATATTATTGAAAAAACACGACAGAAACTGTTAAGAGGCTGCAAAACTGAAAGAGCTGCAGGGATGTTAATTAAAGTACTGGTTCTGTTCTACAGATGACCACCAACTCCTGTATGGTCCATGTGCCTGGACTTGGAAGTTAAAGACCGAAGTCTCCAGAACACCAAACCCACATTGAACCTAGTTGAGTTGTCCAGAATATGTCATATTCAAAGGTGGAAAAGGTTTTGAAAATATTTATCTGATTTATCTTCTTACCAGACAACCTTGCACTATAAGAGGTATGTGAAACCCCAGAGATCCACGGTGTGTGTGTGAGTGTGTGCTCACCTCAGCAGGTCGTAGGGGTTCGGAAAACCTTGCAGCAGCAGGCTGAGAACGTTGCTGATGGCGGCCACCGTGGGCTGCGACAGAGACGTGTCCCGCAGCGTCAGCAATAACCTGGGGATCAGCTGAAACTCCCGCAGGAGTTTAGCGTTTTTGGCTGCCTCACTGTTGAAGCAAAACACAGATTTGAGTTTATTTGTTTTTTTCCCACTTTATTTTAACAAATTATTTTATTGATGTTTCTTCTTGCCTGGATTCTGTCAGCAGTTCATTGAAATGCTCAAAGAGAGACAGATGGAGCTCGTAGGGAGCGTGAAGCCAAACCTGAGGGACAGAAAGACAACAATGAAATCTCTATCATGTCTGGCAGCACAAACACTCGGCTGAGAAAAACCACCACAGTTAAGTGGAAGCAGTAAAAGTTAAAAGCTCCTCGATGCTGCCGCTCCGCAGGTTCTCACCTCAAAGTCACAGAGTAAGTCCTGGAAAGCTGTGGAGTTGGGAATGATGGAGGTCTCGTGGCCGCTGTCAACGGTTCCCACCAGAGAGAAGGTGAGGTGGAGGATGTGGCTGTTGAGCAGCGAGCGCTTCTTTTTCAGCAGCATAGCCAGCAGCTAAAAAAGAGAAAACATGAATCCACTTTAAAAATGTAATTTAGTTTTTTTTTAAGGTTTTTGTGGCACAAGTTGCCTTCATTTGCAGTCTTCAGACAGGAAATGAGCAGATAGAGAAGAGAGGAAGATATGCAGCAAAAGTCTCAGGGTCAGGAATCAACGCCAGACGGAGTAATAGCAATTCCATACCAGCAGGGGTGACACCAATGACATAAAAATTCAAAAGAAGAAGATCATGAGCACAGCTAAAGGAGGGCATGGTAAAGACTATTCTAAGATACCTACCAAACAACAGGGGTGGTCCACTGTGTTTGAAAAGCTACTTTCACACAGCATCATTAGCACCGAGAAGCATGAGTGAGTGTCTCACAACATGAACTCGGCCGCTGGGCGCTCTGTTCTGGGCTGTCAGTGTAGGTTTTAGAGAGGAATATCTCCCAATCTGTTGCAAAACAGTAGTCTGAGCAATGAGAAGAGTGTAGGGTAGACATATGCTTCAGTGTTTTTCACCCGAGTAGCAACACTCCACTGGTATCAACACCGTGACTATTAGCAATGTGAGACACGAAACAAATGCAATGACAGAGACCCACTGGTGAGTCTCTACAATCCACTGTATCCTGCTCAGTAGAACGAAACCTAATTCAATCTCCCAGCCTGCAATCTTAGACAAGTCATGACAAGAGATAGTGAATTAGGAGAAAAATCTGGCTGCTCGTTTTCCCGAACTGTTGCTTCAATTTAGTACGAGAGTTAAAATTCATTCATGCCGGGTCTTACAATGGACTGGACGTGATCCTGAATTTTCCCCAAACAAAACTGGGAGTTCTGGGAAAGAGACCGAATATTTTTTGCAGTTCCCAAAATAGGATGAGAATGAAGAACTTTAAAGAACTGAAAGACCACTACAAATACCTAAACCAGGATCAGAAAATACGCAGGAATCTCCATCTGTAAAACTCAGTGTTACTGTGAAGTGGCTCCTACTAATGATACTGACTGATCTTGTTTGTAAATTTGTAATTGTGACTGTCTCAAAGTTGTCTGTGATCTGGCCAACCGCAGCGCAGAAAAACACCAGCTGCAAGACACAAGAGGACAGAATCTGGTAGACAAGTATTCACCCAGTGTCTCTCTACCTGCTTTCTTCTGTGTCAGGTGACCAGAGATGGGAATAACGGCGTTAAAAATAAACGGCGTTACTTTGTTCAGTAACCAGTAAATGAAATAAGTCATTTAAGTTTTGTAAGCTGCAACAATGGTGGGTCTGGAGGGAAAGATTGTGTTTTCAAAGGGGAAGTACAGACACTACTTTATTCTCTTTGAGGTGAAAGGCAAGTACGTACATGTAAAGTAAATATTAAAGTTTTGGTGTAAGTACTTGTACTCGGGTACTTGTCTAAGCTCTTCCACTTTATGTAGCTGACTGGTGAAACCTTAAAAAAAAAATCTAAATTTGTAGACATATTTAAACTTAAAAAAATAGCACAATTGTTCCTTTCCCTGTTAATTAGTTACTGTTTTAATGTAATAACCCAGGTACTAACTCGGTTACTTTTTGGGAGAAGTAACTAGTAACTATAACTAATAACTGTTTTTAAAGTAATATGCCCAGCCCTGCAGGTGACCCACCTGGTAGCCATTGATGCGCTCCATCTCCTTACTGGCCAGAGGGTCGCTTTTCACAACGCACACCAAAGCTTTAACAGCCGCATACAGCCCCTCCACATCCGACGCCATGGCAACCAGGCCCAGGATGGCCGCAGCACCTCCGACATACTGCAGGTTGGTGGCGACAGGTTTGGGAACGAACGAACGGACACCTGAGAGGGTAGAAAGGGGAGTAAATGCAATTTTGTTCATTCAGAGCTGCAGAAAGCAGCTTTTATAACTGCTTCCAGGAACATATATGCACTGGTTTACCTAAATATCCAATGACGGCAGCTCCAACAGTACGTGCTGGCCCATTGAGGTGGCCCGCAGCATTATGAATCAACTTGACAGGAGTCGCGTTTTCATGAGACGATACAGCAAGCTGAAGAAGGAAGGAGGAAGATAAGTCTATTTCCTGATTTTCTTCCCATTTACACAAAAGCAGCCTAATTGGTCTGAATTTTTGTGATTGTTCAGTAAGATGCAACTGCAGGCGATTGAACATCATCTGCAGTCGTATGTCCACATCTAAACGAAAAACGTTTGGAAAACAAAAACGTCACAAATCTCTAAATTTCAAAATACCAACAAAGCATAAAAATGAGTAAAAACCCTCTAACTGTGACATTTATTTTAACCAGGAAGAAATCTTTGGCATGCTGTTTTTTTTTTTTTACTTCTGGCTCTGTAAAAAACACTTTATGAATCCCAACTGCAGCACAAATGCTAATTCCGCACTTGTTTGCTTCCTGTGAGGAAGACCAGCTGGGAAAGAACCAGACAGGTGGGACACAGATATAGATGGAGAGGAAACTCATCTGAAGCACCTTTAATGGTCAGGAGGGTTTGTTACATACTCTAACAGAGCTATCGGTACCATCGGAAAAGATGTGCAAAATCAAGTGTTATTGCAGTAGTGAAATCTTCCCATAAAAAATGAAGATGAATAAAACGAATAAATAAAAATGAATAAAAAACAAACCAAACATTTAATTCAAATACATTTATTTAGCAGGCAGGAAAATAACAGTAGGAGGTAATTGTTTATCAAATCACTGGTGCCACAATCTTCCAGCCATTCTGTCCTACTATCAGCGTGAATATGTGGAGTTTGTTAAATGCTGTTGAGAAAGATGGATCAGGTGTAAAAGTGGGGATAAATATTTGGGAAAGCACCTGATGCAGCCTGCAAAACTGTGTCTGTCTCTCTTAAAAAGCTCCTGGGAATCTCATTAGAGTGCATCATGGAGCCTTTATAAACCAGGAAATTTTAGATAAAAACTGGTGGTTGGAAAACTGAAAATTGGTTTTGACACTGGTGATTTGCAAAAAACAATTCTTAATGTCGATTTTTTCCCCCCAATAAATAAATGTATTGAAATTAGGAAATGTATGAATGAATTCATGGTTACTGAAATAAATCTGTGCACATCAGGTTGTATCTGGATGTATGTTAGTCTGGTGTGCTTCTATTTTCTTTTAGGCACGTTGTGAAAAGAAGCTCGATAGTTTTTTTTCTCTTAGCCTCATACTTTTACTCTCCTTTTACTTGATTCGGACGAGACATTAGCAACAAGTTCCCCCCTGACCTGTTTGGCGATGGCTTTGCTGTCCAGTTTGTTGTAGGCTTTCCTGATTTTAGCCACAGTGAGCGTAGAGACAGAGAGCCCATAGAGGCTGAACGACACTTTCTCCTCTGGTACCAAAGCCACTGGAGTGGCAGGTGCCACCTCCATCTTTGTGTCTTTACCTGTAGAAGACAGAGGACAAGTGATGGTGAAAAGCAAGGAGGAAAACCAACTGTAAGGGTGTAAAGATGGTAGAGTTTGAATAAAATATGAATCACAGAGGGATCACTCACAGGGCAAGTAGACAGCCTGAAAACTGCCCACATAGTTGGGTCCCAGTTCGAAGATAGCAGCTACACTCGTAGCTGGTAAAACCTCCTCCAGGAAGTGGCTGGGACCCAGACGCCAAACCAGGTTGGAAAGCTGGCGATGCGCAGGCGGCGTGCCAATGTATCCGTAAACGGTGCTCATCACAGGAGGGTTGGTGGAGCCGGAGCCGCCTGGCGCGCTGTGGATGTAGTGAAGCTGGAGAGCAAGAGAAACATGGGGAAAAATAGGTTTTAACAAGGAAAAATTATTTTGGAAAAAAAGAAGGAGACATTTTTCCACAGTCTGCATGTGCATTATTTGTACAGATGCTACAGAAACTCAACATTTCTACCGTGTTCCAGTGAGTGAAAACACTAGACATAAGTGCTACTAGGGCATGTTGCCAAATAACACTCTTCAGTGTGGGTGATGTTACTGAGAACGAGACAGAGACACTGCAGCAGATAACAGAAAGGCTGAATGGAAGCTTTAAAGCCATATCGTCATTTTGTCTTTGTAAATTTCACAAACTTTTTTTAAAATCTCAATATATTGGTCATTTTAAAGATAAATTAAATTACGGACCTTTTCTTTTACTTTCAGTTTTACAATTTCATGATCCCCTCTATTGCATGGTGCTTTTTATAGGAATACGTGCTTACATTGTTACCCTCGAGAGCTATTTGGACCCATTGGCTCCTACTATAACTACATATTTATACTGTAATCTACACATACGATAATGATTTTCCCCGTGAATACCTAATAAATCTAAGGCTATACCTTCAAAATAACGGGAAAAAGGGAGGGTTGTAGGTGTGATGAACGCCCCTAAACCCCTGGGGGCAGCAGAGCTTGATAATATCATGTTTCAATGGGGGCTTATTCTCTTACCTTTTGAGACGCATGGCAACAAAAAGCTGAACACCACAAAAATGGCCTTGGTGTCTTGGCATGGTATGACAAAGTGGTGCAGCAAGAGTGGCATAACATTATTACCAACAGAAACTAAAAATAATAAGGAAAAACTAGATCTATGGTTAGGTCTGGAGAAGTTAAGAAGATCTCACTTGAAAGCGAAATAAAAATTACATATTAATCAGACTTTTATGAGAGGGACTGTTTGAGCCGAAGGGTAAGAAGAGAATCTAAATTTTAGAAGTGCTTCAAGGGTTAAAATATTTCAATCCTATTTGCATATGCGGTGGGAGTAAAAGAAATAATTAATGACTGCTCCCGGCAGGAAGGATAGAAAAAAATATTCTGATTTCTGTTCTTATGTCCTCTTATATTATTGGTCAAAAAGAAATTATAATTGGATAAAACTGATTTCACATGATTAGCCACAACATTTTATGTGGCTTCCGCTATATTAATTGGAAATATTTTCTTTAGTATAAGAACTCAAACAGTGGAAATAAACCATTATTTTTACATATTCTTTTTGCAAGCAACAGAGGTTTTTGCTATTCAAAACCTCATTCAGATCACTCAAGCAGTTCATTCAGTGCGAATGCAGCACGTGAATTTAACCAGCCAGGCATCAGCTCAGGTAAATAAACATCAACCACAAACAAAGTGTTACATGCAATCGGAGCCGTAAGAGACGTAAGAGCAGACGGCTGTTTCCTGCATGTGAACCTCAGCAGGAAATGAAAGCGCCGTTATCAGTGTTGCAGAGAGGAAGCTGTGACTTGTGGTTTGGTGCGTAATCTCAGGGGGGAATCTAAAGTCACCCCACCGCAGACCACATCACAGTCTGCTGACTGCTGACTGTTGATTTTACAGGTCGGACATTCAGGCCGGGTTATGAGTTGGTTCCAAACAGAAAGGCTGCTTAGCTGCTTGTATTATCAGTCATTATTAAAATCATTACCTGGGGATTTCAAATGTTAAACCAAATTAATTTAGTAGCTCTTTCTGAAAAATGTTCTTGTGATGAAAGAAAAATAGAATGTTGTGTTTTGCAAACTTCATGGCTTCCAGGTTTAGTGCTGACATTCTTACATTTTTTGAATTTATAACAGACTTTTCACTCCCCTAACTTGACAACTTGATCAGTTAACTTAATAGCAGTGAAACAGCCCATCTGGAAGCATTTGCAGCCTTATTTCTATAAAAGAGGACAGATGTGATTACCAACAGTTTCTCTAAATAACCTTACATGCAGCTAACTGCTGCTAAGAAAAACTAGAACAAACTTCTGGATCATAAAGAACTTTAAAAGTGGTTCAGCATGCAGGGAATAAGGTTTCATGATATCCAACAGTGACCAGCAAGCAGCAGGACCACCTCCTCCTGAGGTCTGTGCTATAGAAACACTGCAGCCACCACTGCAGAGCTTTGTAAACTCTGCCAGCATGTGGGTGTGCATCTGGACATACAATGAGGCAAAGACCTTTTAAAATTAGCCTTGTAGGGTAGTAGTAGTACTGCCACATTAAAAAAAGTATGGGTATATCCATGTCTTACATATCCATGTCTAATATACAAAACAGCTTCTGCCTGTCTGACCAGCTTATTTTAAGAAATTTTGATTTTTTTTTTCTAGAGAATAAAAGCCAGAAAAATATGTTTTTCCAAACTTATCCAGAACTAGAAAGTAAAACAAATGCAATACTTTTCAAGATGGCATAGGAGGCCTTAAGCTCTAAATCCTACAACCTAGCAGCCTTACACACACACCACATCCCCACCCTGCATGTTGTGAATGTCAGTGGATCTATAATTGTTACCTTGACGGTGCTGATGAGCTGGCCGTCGAGGTACAGCGTGGCCATGCTGTTTTTCAGCATGCCTTTGCTCATGACGAGCACCAGGTGGTGCCACTGGCCCTCAGCGATCAGCTCTCCACAGCGGAAGCGAGCGCAGCACGGCAGGATCTCGTAGAAGGAGGCTTCTTCACTTGACTCGTCCGCTGCTTGGAGGGGGGGGGGGGGGGGGATGCAGGAAACAGCATCAATGAGTCACAGAGCTCAGGTAGAAGTAAACAGTATGACTGAAATCCAATGCAGCAGAAGATTTTCACATTTTTCAAGCTCGGTTATCCCTTATTTCCCAGAATATGAATAATATCACAGATCATCTTACAGAACAAAATTTGATTTTCTATCTATTAGCATCCATAAAGCTTGTGTTTGAATACACTATATAAGACTGCTGCTCTCACAGTATGTCTGCAGCAGCTCCTCCTTGGTGGAGACAGTCAGCGAGTGGTCTTTGCCGGACAGAACTACGGCAAGGCAGACGTAGTGCTGCTCTGAGGAGGTGGCCCGTCGGACCATGGTCAACAGCCGAACCGGGTGGGCCTGAGGAGCCGTGCTGAATCGCTCCACACAGAACCAGGTGGAGTAGCTGAGACCGGAGGGAGGCGGAAACAGGCGCTCACCTGAAAGGGGAAAGGACTGTGTTAAGGAATGACTGCATTGTCATGTAACCTGGGAGACACATGTATGATCAGTTACATTGCTGTCTTCTGTTGTATGTAAGCAGAGCACATGTAAAGTAAACTGCTCTCTTCTATGGCTATAGGGGCGACTGTAATGGACGACAGCTAACTTCCTGTCTGTCGATCTGGAGGAGATTCAGAACAGATCGATAACCCGGCAATGCTACCAGAGGGTTTTTTAAAGTCAAGTCAAGTTTATTTATATAGCGCTTTTCAGCAATAAGGCACGCAAAGCGCTGTACATGAGGAAAAACATTACAATGATACAGAAAATCAAACACAGAAAAACTAATCAAATGACACTTATAATCCTTGGGAGTTTACTGGTAAGAGCTGGTTCTAATCCAAGCTTTCTAATAGAGGTAATTAGCTCATTAAGTCCTCTGTGATAAGGAATTCATCCTGTGTTAGAAGAAAAATGAAAATATTAATCCTTGAGGTCGCTGGTATGAGGCAGTTATGGTCCCATCATTCAAATAAGCTGGGTCACTGGTATAAAACAGTTTTAGTCCAAACTTTTTAAATACTAATAATGTTTGGATGTGACTGGTATGATATAGTTGTAGTACAATCCTTTAAAGAAATCTAAAAATCTCTGGTCATTGGTGTAAAAACAGCTTTAGTCCAAATTTTCAAAAACTAATAATATTTGGCTTTCGCTGGCAATCCATCTGAGAAATCTGAAAATCTATGAAAAGTAATGAAATCAAGCATTTAGGTAGATGAGAAAAGAGACAACATTAGGTAAGAAGAGGGAAAAAAAATCATATTTCACATTTTATCCTTAGCAGGATACAGTTTGAGTTTGCAAAAAAAAAACCTCAGCACAAAGAAGCGACATATATACAAAACAACATCATGCCGGGAACGGTGAAGGCGGTGTGAAGAGGTGCATATGTTTATCTTGAGCATGTGTGTGTGTGTGCATGTGAGTGTGTGCAAAGTAAGTCCGTGAAGCACTGTCACAGAGGCCATTGTCCTTAATGATACGATGGAAGGTCCATTAACCGGCCACACAGTTCTGAGCAGGTCCACAGATGTCCTCAGGGAAGGGAGGGAGCAGAGCGTCATGTTTACATAACTTCCAGGAGAAGTTGAAGATAACCAGCCATCAAGGCAGTGCAGGGGAGCCAGATTCAGAAAAACAATAATTATTTGGGTTAGGCTGACTCTTAATTTTCCGTCAGCCTTGAGAGTCTCGCTGGTGCTTCTCAAAGGCGAATCCAAACAGCCATATTCCTGGTCTTTCTGCCATATCCGAGCGAACAACTTTCTCCAAGATTTATCTCATTTCACCAATTTTAAAGCAAAATTATACTTGCTGTTATAACCTGTTGCCATCAGCGCCAGAGACGAGATAAAAAAAAGTTTATTATTTGGCGTTTCCAATAACACGTCAGGGGGAGTAAATGGACAGATTTAAAGAAAACACTCTGGTTGTCATAAAAAAAACACAGGAGGATTTATGTTGTTCATCCCTAAAGCCGGTCTGCATCTGCTCATTTCACACAGGGTTAGGCTAAGTTTCTGTCATATTTCCTGAAGGGCAACATCAAAGTCTAAATCTAACATTGATACCATTTATTTTCCAAACTTAAACCGATTGAAAATAATGTCTTATCTTCTGCGAAAACTTAAAAATAAAAAATCTATACGATTCCTCAAAATTTTATCGTTTCAACCACCTTATCTTCCTTCAACAACCCTAATAATTTTAATACTTCCTTTCTGATATTCCTACATGTATCACCCTGGCTACGCCCACAGCTGGCCCTTCAAGATGGCCGGTGGGTACCATCTGTGACGTCATTACAAACACCATATAAACATAATCTTTATGCTGGCGATAGTTTTAAAAATATAGTAGACATGAGCCATCACTGGGTTCAGTTGTGAAAGGTCAAAATTTAAACATCAATAAAATTTTCAATTATATTGTTCGTGTGATTTATGATGCCATTCATTTGTACCAGAGTCGGAAAAAATCATTAGGTCTTCTGAAGTCCGGATTTAAGACGTTCCTGTCCCACTCTAAAAAGAAATATTAACTCAACTCATCATTATTAATCTTGTTATCTAAACACTCCATATCTACCTAAAGTACAATATTTTAGTACAGCATTTATTGAAACCATAAAGGAAATGGTGCCACAACTAAAAAGAGTTAACTTTTGTAGCCACATTGAAACATCATCTTAGGCCCTGTTTAAATGACAACCATCCATTGAAAGCAGGATTTTATTCTCGTTTCTGTTAAAACATCTACATGACGTTTTAATTACGATCTCTGTTCACACGGCACCAGCAGAAACATGAAATCAGTGTAATTCCCCCACCACACCACTAGTAGGCGGTAAGTTCTTTGAAACTTAACATGCACAAAAACGTCCTGCTTAGAAAACGAGTGAGAAAATGAGTACTTTGCTGGAGAACCACCATTAGATTCAAGAGGAGTCAGCAGCTCAAGACTCTGTAGTCTGCCATGTTATTGTTGATATCTTGTTCTGTGGGTTTTAAACTGGTCGGCGGCCATTATGTTGTACAAGAGCACATTAATTTCTACTCATTTAAGTCATATGACGCATGATTCAGTGCTTCCCCATACAGAGGTCCCCATTAGACGCTGGAACCTGTTCTCAAATTGTGCCATTTTCAAAGAAAACGTGCGCGGTTGTCGTGTAAACGAACAGTAGAAACACAACTAAACTTACCAGTTTTCACCAGAAAACGCTGTCAAGTAAACAGGGTCTTACACTCAGATTGTTAAAATTCATAAACAATACAGCCATCCTCATCTCAGTCAACAAGTCATTTGAACTATGGATGAATAAGGTGCGAAGGAAGGAAGGGACACGATGCTGACAAAGATAGGAGATGGATTTAAGGCAGCGAAAAGGAGGAAAAGCAGAGACTGGACATTGAGATAAGGAAAGGAAAAGGACACTTAGAAGGAACATTTGAGTGACGGAGAAACACGAGGGAGGAAAAGAGCAAAGTCTATAAATAGAGCTGGACGACAGGCTGGAAAAGACTGTGTGGACGAGGACTGAGAGCACAGATATATTAGAGACCGGTGGAGACAGAAAATGTAATGGAAGAAGAACCATGAGTCTATCTGGGCTTCATAAATATTACACATAATAGGAATCTATCAAGAACATCACAGATTCTATTCATACATCCTTTATGACAACAAAATAGACATTAACTATTCTTTTACGTCAATGCTTATGCTTTACAAGATATATTATCCACCAAAAAGGTTTCCTGTTAGAAAACTAAATGCAACTTGACGGACAACTGGTTAAAATGTGCCTCCTCAGATCTGGAGGCTCATGTTCATGTTGCCTTCAGTTGCTAACATGTTTGCATGGACCAATCAACTACAGGAAATTTAAAAAAAACTTGCGATGTGTGAGATAAAGACATCCATACAGACTGAAACATGTGCAAACAAGGTGAAATAATGTAGAAAAGAAGCTGCTGATTATTGGAAGAACCAGACACAGGGAATGCTGAGTCACTGGTTGCTACGGTGGAGGGGCGGCCCACAGCACCACTTTTAAAAAAACAGGAAGACTGAAGTCTAAAACAGTCCCTCTGAGAAAACTGTAGGTCCTATAAAAATAATAACCTTCTGCTGGCCACAGATGCACATTTCTGTGTGTCTGCAGTATTTCCACTCAAAACAGGGAAACAAGTGCTGCATGAGACGTTCAAAGCTTAGGGATTTGTTTTATAACTTAAAAATGAAGATCCTGTGACATTACATTACACACAGGTGGACTCTCCTAACAGGGACTCTTGAAAGCAGCTGGATAGGATTTGGGGCGCTCACTTTAAAAGAAGGTGAATACAAATGCATGCCACACTTTTCAGAATTTGATTTGTAAAAAAACTTTTCCTGTCGCTTCATAGTTATGCTCTACCTTGTGCTAGCACTGTCAGACGACATCCTGACGAAAAATATAGATGTTTTTGGTTTTAAAGTGACCAAATGTGAAATGGTTTAGAGTATGTGTACTTTTGCAAAGAACTGTAAGTCTGACCTTTAAATCCAAAGGGAACCCAATAAATATTGGAATTAGAACAACAAACATATTTTTGCACTTTTGTTAAACAGAAGCCCAGTTCTGCAAGGCGGATCACTCAGTGAACAGAAAAACAAGAGAAAAACTAAATGGACTGCTGGTATTCTGGGCTCGCTGCTTCAGCATAACCTGTTTGCTTTCAATCTGCAAAATAAATGTCACACCTTCATAGATTTAGACCATTACTAGAGTAACCAAAGGAAAGACCAGCATGCACAAAGCACCAGTTTTACCTGTTCCCATCCCACTGAGCACCGCTCCATCACTGACACCGGATGTGTTGGTGTTGTTGGTGGGAGCGTTGTGGGGCGCCAGGCTGGGCAGAAACAGACACCTGCAGAGGGACACCAGAGGAAAGATTTATGACCCATCTCAGGACACAGCTGGAACACATGCAAAACCCATGCTGTCAGCTTAAACATGGAGTTATTGTAAACCAGATTTACTGCATGCTTACAGACGCTGCTGCGAGATAAAGCTAAACAGATAGATAATTTATGTGCTATGAAACACAAAAGCTTTGAAGTATGATATAATCAGCTGCCTAAAAAAACAAACGATTATTTAGGACTGAAGAGGTGAAGGTGGAACAGATGGTTATTTTCAGGGTAAAATTTTAAAAAACATCGGCATTTACTCTGATGCATCTGCTTACCATGGAGGTGAAGGCTACAGTTATATTTTCAAAATAATTACAGGAATGAGGAAGGTCATGGCAGAGTTAGGCAACTCAAACATGGTGACGCCAGTTTCAGTGACTGCTGCACCCCAAAGAAACAGGCAACAACTTCAGGAAATTACCAAGAATTATACTTGAATGGGCCTGTGTTCAGCTGACTCACTGCCCCATGGTGAAGGTAACATTTTCTCCTCTCATCATTCGGAACCAGAACTGAACAGACTGGTGCTCTGGGAAATGTCTGGAGGTGTATGGGATTTAGTATTTCTAATTTAACCAGAAACAAAACAAACTGGAGACAAAGAGAATCAAAGGACTGCCTTTTTTGGATGCTGTACATTAAAATGTCCCAGTTACATTGATTTTCTGCATAACTACAGAAAATAAAACAGCATGACAATAGACTGCATGTGTCCAAAAAAACAAATCAAACCCGGATCCATGTTTATTTAAACATCAAAGCTTTACAGCTTCTTGGTAAGGAAAGCCAAACATCTGAGAAACATTTTATGTAAAACAGATAAACAAATAAATCAGACCAGACATCTTTTCTTAGATGTTAGCTATGAAAAGAAGGCGTATGTGTTTTTCTCATTTCATATGTTCCCCCCTTATGAAAGCTTGTCAATTCAGAGCAATCTGACTGGAAAACTTCTGAGGAGAGAATAATGAAGATGATTTTACCACAGTGAGTGAGTGAGGGAAGGAAGGAAGGAAGGATAATCCATTCTGTTGATTAATGGAGCTGAGCGAAAGAAACAGGGGAGAGAAGGAAGGAAAGAAGGGTACATTATATTAAATTGTGTGTTTATAGTGTTCTTACAATGATCCATGTTCCAATTAAAATGTATTTTCATTGAGGCTCTGCTGCATCAGTAATCAGAGACTCACTGAGCGCATTAATGACTGTTTTCTCTCTCTTGTTTTTCCTCTTGGACAGGAAGTTCAGGGGTCAGGGTTAACTACAGGACCACATCCAGTAAGCTGGCAGAGTTAAATTATTTTCTTTTTTTATTTAGTTTTTTTTCCCAGGACATTTTCCAAGGACACATGCACCGCTCTGATAATGTTTAAAAACCTGCCTGTCAAACTAACAAGTGCACCCCCCTGCTGCTTCAGAGCAGCTACAGGCACCTTTTTCCTCCATGCTGCTCATCACCTCGCTGACATTATGCTAAAAAAAATGAAAACCTTCAAAAAGAAAAGTCTTCCTCCCTCCACCCCCGTCTCTCCTCACTGATAGCATCTTCCTCGCCCCTTGTGACACGCCTGGCTGGATGAGTGTGCATTCACGTGTTGTAGTGTGTGTGTGTGTTGTGCCTGATAGAGAGTGGTATTTTGTGAATGTGTGTGTGTTAGTGAAGATAGTGCATGTGATTCCTAACAGCGGCAGCACCATCAATATTTCATGTTGACAGATGGGAGTGGAAGGGGGGGCTGTGTGAGTCTGAGTGGGTTTCCTCCTGTGTTTTCGCTGAGCTGAAAGTGGGCCACTGCCTTGTTGCCAGAGTGCTTCTTCACCGTGTTTTCAGAAGAAACTCCATGTTCTATTTTGAGGTTGTTGCGACGAATCCTGGGTAAAAGAAAGGAAGCAGCAAAGCTAAGAAAGGCGGATCGCGGTGTGTGATCTCTGCAGGGTTTCTGAAAGCTGAGAGTCAAACGCAGCCGAAGCTCCCGTTTGATCTGGATTATCTAAAGGAACGCTGACACAAAAACTAATTAACTGCAGCAACATGGCAGGGCATTTTTATGAAGTCAGTTTAATCAAACTATACAAACATTTACTGCTAAGTGAAGTGATTTTTATGCAAATGAGCTTCAATCTGCAGTTGAGCTCTGCTGCAAACCGTGTCGCACTTAAACACTCAACATTTAAAGTGTAACCCCTAATCAACTCTCTTTTCAGATAAACTGTATAAATTGGGCTTTAAGGGTACTATCTTTATGTTACTGTGCAATATCTTACATTTTCATGTAAACTTGTTTAATTCTGCAATATCTGTCAGAAAACCATCTTAGTGCTGCACTCTTTGGGTTTAACGGTGGCTACAGCAGTTTAATTTTTCTATTGGTTCAAACAGAACAGCTTGGTCCATGTGTACGTCACAGGCCCACACTCGGGTATGAAACCATCTCCCTCAGATGCACGCCCCCGTAGCGAGCGAGATGCTCCTCCGCTGCCTCGGCAGCACCCAGCTTCGGACATTTACTGAGTCAGCGCCTTGAGCCAGCGGCTTGAAATGATAAGGCTCAGGCCCGCTGGGCTCCATAAAGTCTCTCTCAACCTCCAGTGACGGGGAGGATCAGAAATCCTCCACCTTAAAAGATCTGTCCGTGGTGAAACTACCATTGTCACTCTGCTCACTCTCCATGTCTTAATGTCAAATTAAGCTAGCTGCTACTTTCCCTCGTCCTCCTGACCACATCCCCGCTTAACCCCCAGCGCTCATCCCTTCACTTGGCCACGCCCCTCAGTGTCTCTTGGCACCACCCACTTTGGTGGCAGTTTTCTAAATTTGTCTGTGGGCGGGGTTATGCTTTAAAATCGGGTTCAGTTCCACTTTAAAAAATTTAAAATCTCAGAAATTTCCTTTTTTTACCTGCCCCAAGTCAATTTAGACCAATCAGTGCTCCATCCTGAATGCTGTAAAGACTAATGCCAAATCTGATGCATAGTTATTATTTCAAAAGTTAATAAGTTTAAAACATACATTAATATTTCCATTCATCCATCCATCCATAATTAGGTTGTGTATGTAACAGGTCCAGAAGGAAAACCCAGGCTCTTACTCGTGTGAACCTGGAGGTCGAGCCTTGGCTCTAGGGGTTCAGAAAGTTTTAGAAAAAATAAAATAAGAGAAAGGAAGAGAACAGAAAATCTTCGTGTGGACCTACCACCTAGGTCTGTGTGGGTTGTCCAGGTGGGTGGCAGGTGCAGCATCATTATCTGACCAGGAACACAAAATATCCTTCCCACCATGCTCTGCTTTTATCTCTCCATTACAATCAGCTGTAAGAGGCCATTTTTAAGGAAAAATGAAGAAGAAAGTCCTGTGCACTGGTTTGGATTTCTCATCTACTCTAATGCACTGTTTAACCTTCTAAGATCTGATAAAACTTTCTGGTTGTTCTCAATCTGGATCAATCAGAAAGTGGAATAGTTTTAATTTCCAAAGGAACGTCTTCTGCCCACCTCTCCTTTCAGTATACAACTAGCTGGTCAGAGTAGAAGCAGCGGGAGGACAGTGTGTTTGTGGACAGGATCTCAAGGTCTAGTCATAGAGAGGAGGACGTCCAGAGATCTAAGAGATCCGGAATATAGATGGCGAAAATGAGTCTCCACCATTGAGAAGCTGGACGCAGCTTTAGAGACAGATTGAGAAGCTGCGCATCCAAATTGAATGGAGTCAGTTGAGTTGGTTTGAGCATTTGTTTAGGTCTCCTCGGCGTCTCCCTTTGAAGGAGACGCCTGAAAGGAGACCCCACAGCAGGCCCAGAAGAACTATATACTTTATCTGCAGGGAACTCTTTGGGTCCCTGCAACAATGAGCTGAAATGAGGGATGTCTGGGTTTCTCTTCTGGACTTGTTACCTCAAAGGCCCAATATCAGGTATGGAGGAAAGGATGGATGATAAGGATGTTGGATAACTGAAAATAAAATAAAATCTGGTCCACAGCTCGACTAAATTAGAATAAAAGAGTGGTAATTGTCACAATTTCAGCTGTTGCAATCAGCACCTGAAATATAAATTATAAAGCAAAAACATTTTATAAAATAGCTATAAAAGAAACAGATAAATCACTCATATTTGTGACTTTTTCCCCAAATCTAACACAACCGAAAGAATCTATGAATGCTGTGTTTGCCTGAGGCTCTTTTCAAGGCGTATTTGATGTGCTGTCAGTTGATTGCTTGCTTAATGCAAAATAAACTTCACTGAGAAACAAAATGACTCACTGCCATTCCCATGGGTTTCCCTGTACGGCAAACAAACTCTTCCTTTCACTGTTCTGAATAAATACAGGGTGCTGACACTTTTCTCATGTCAACGTTATAAACCTTTACAAATTCAAATTTACGAAGTTCGTTTATGACAAATGTTTTCTACAGTGGCCAGGATTTATATATGAAAACCTGCAAAAAACACACACAGACTGATGGATGATAAATTACAAAGGTTCAATCATTTCATGAAATATGCATCTATTTCCTAAATGTAATGAAATGAGAAGAAAGTGTTAAATATGACTGAATTAATGGGTAAAGGTAATAACAGATGATAAGCCCTCTGTTACCTTTTTACTGATTCAATGTGCGGATTTGTCAGGTATGTCTGCACATATGTGGAAGCAGACTTCCAAGGTCATATTCCAATGAACATCTTTCCCACTAACATTCACCGTGCACCAAACACGCACACACACACTGGTAACTGTGGGGGTGTATGGCGGGGTATGGGGGGTCTGTCAGCGGCAGCAGCACGGAGCGGCAAACGGAGTCGGCATGACATAAAAGGCGGAAAATAAGCCTATTTGTATGCAGAGCTCCACAATTGCAGGCAAAAAACTGCCTCCTGCTGAGACAGTTGCAGGTGTTGAGAAGAGGTAGAAAAAAAATAAATAAAACATGTTTCATTGCAGGGAGAAATAACACGGCACCCTGAGGCGCACGTCACCGGGGAGGAACGCTGATCCGTAAAGAGATTCACAGAAAGAGTGGACACCATCTGCAGAGCATCATGAGTTATTAGGAGAACCTCAAACATTTCCAATTTCAATCAAATTACCAGAAGTTGAGCCATTTGCATTATATTGCTACACTGAATTTGTGTTGCAGATATTGTTCATTATGGTTATATAAATCACTTTTCTAACAACCAGTCCTCTGTGATGGGACAGTGTTACTGATGAATCACTGATATTGAAGAAGAAAGCAAAAGAAAGCTGACAGATAAAAATGTTTCCTCTCAAAATTACCCTGAAACTGGACAGAATACAGTTCCACCCAACATTACCATTTATACTCACATTAAAACAAACCTCTATGCATTTTCATTGGGTTTCAAGCACAGAAATATTGTACAAGCAAGCCATTAAGGTTATGGATAAAAAACCTAGACACCTCCATCATTGTGATATATTAAATAAGTCTGGTTTTCTAAACTGGACTGACCTTCACAAATTTGCAGATTTATGCTTGATTTATAAGGTAATTCATAATTTATCCCCAGCTCCTCTCTCAGAGTTCATCACTCAGAGAAACAACAGTGAGGGTGTGACTGTAGGCTCTGTAATCCCTCTGAGGAAGAGCACCTTCAGTCAGTCAGCCTGGTCTGTGAGAGGTGCCTGGGAATGGAACTCATTACCGGATGAAATCAGACAATTAACAACATATAAGGCTTTCACTTAACATTTAAAAAAATGGCTTGTTGATTTATACACGTGCCAACACTAAAAGAAATTGTCTTTGTTGTGCTGTATAGTATTTGTATTGTATTATCTCCATTTTTGTAGCAGTAATGTCCTTACTAATCGTGTGTCTGTGTTCTACTTATCTTCTTGTGTCTTATTGCTTTTTCAACTTCATGCCAAGGAGACTACAGATGAAAAATATCCTCTTGGCTAATTCTGGCTTTTTTAACTTAAATTGTTTTTTAAATTGCACTGTCCTCTTTCAAATAAATAAATCAAATCACAAAAAGGGCTCAATCATGAAACAAAAATAATACATAGCTTTCATTTTTCAAAGATAACATTTTGAAAAGTGTGGCGTGCCTTTGTATTTAGCCCAGGGTTTCCACATGTAACTGATCGTGGGGCTCTGCCACAGCAAAATAAAAGCTGGCACACTTTCTGAATAAAGTTTTTTTTTAAATATACATATATATATCTATATATATATATATACACACATATATATATATATATATATATATTTTAATATCATGAAACCTTAAAATTTACTTTATTTTAAAAAACCAACACCGCCGGCTCCTTCCTACCTGCGAAGCTGTTACAGCTGTTCGTAGAGGGAGGAGAAAGAATTCCACATCCTCCGTTCCTGCTCTCTCCATTGTTATGTTCATTAATGAGAACGGTTCCACGTTCTCCTAACTACTCCGAACGTCACCGTCGACGGACCCGCTCTCCGTCGTTCTCCGTCAAATTACGGAACAACTTCAATGTTCTGTTCCATTCCAGTCCGTCTTGCTCCAGCTGGGTCAACCAATGTACCACTCGCACATGCTTTCTTCGGGCTCCAAGAAACTTGGAGAGGACATATGTTGCATTTTATCGACAGTAATGTAGTTAATTACTGTCAATAAGTACAATGTAGTTTTACCTTGATGCGAAACCCTGTAGCCCCCCAAAATTATCGGGTCTTTTTGCAGGATATTTCTCTATCAGCTTTGCACATCTAGAGACTGAAGTATTTCAAATGAATATCACTTTTAAAGCCTGGACACAAATCCTCAATTGGATGACATGCTGTCATTCAACTGCTGGCTGTCTAGGTGTTGTCCAGAAAACAATGTGGGCTACATTGATAATTGGCGAACATTTTGGGGAAAGCCTGGTCTGATCCGTAGAGACGGCATCCATCCCACTTTGGATGGAGCAGCTCTTCTTTCTAGGAATCTGGCCGAATTTATTAGTTCTCCAAAACTCTGACCACCCAGGGTTCAGACCAGGAAGCAGGGTTGTAGTTTAACACTCCTCTCTGCAGCTTCTGTACTGCTACCCAGCCATTACCCTATTAAGACAGTGTCTCGCCCACGGCCAAAATCGAATCGAATAAAAAATTATCTAAAAGAAGGAAATCATGAAAATATTTTTAAAATAAACACAACTCAGACTAAAATGAATGTGGCCTACTGAACATAAGATCTCTCTCTTCAAAGACTTTGCTAGTTAGTGACCTGATTTGTGACAATCAGATTGATTTATTTTGCCTCACAGAAACCTGGCTGCAGCAAGAGGATTATGTTACTATAAATGAATCAACTCCTACTAATTATTTAAATTTTCACATTCCTTGAAATATTGGGCGAGGAGGAGTAGCAACCATCTTTCGGTCCCGATTTATTGATTAGTCCCAGATCAATCAATAGCTACAACTCTTGAATATTGAATCCTTAGTTTACCTCATTCAAAGTGCAAAGCACTAAAACCACTTCTGTTTGTTGTTTTGTACCGTTCACCAGGCCCTTACTCTCAATTTTTAGATCAGTTTTCAGACCTTTTATCTGATTTAGTGTTAAATACAGATAAGGTTATTGTAGTGGGGGATTTTAAATATAGCCTTTAATGTTTTCTTAATGCTATCTTAGACTCAACTGGCTTTGCTCAAAACATTAACAAACCTACCCACCTTTGTCTTCATTCTCTGGACCTTGTGCTGACATATGGCGTTGAGTGTAAAGACATAACAATATTTTCTCATAACCCTGTCCTGTCTGACCATTTTTTAATAACCTTTGAATTTAATTTAACAGAGTACTCCACACCTGAAAGAAAATTTCATTATAGTAGATCATTATCAGACGATGCTGTAACAACTTTTAAAGAATCAAGTCCACTTTTAATTTCCTCATTATTACAGAAAAACACAGTGGAGGGCAATAATTTTGTTTCTTCCCCTTCACAAATTGATTCTTTTGTTCATAGTGTTTCTTCATCATTGCGTGATGCATTAGACAATGCAGCCCCCTTGAAAAAGAAGGTAAATATTCATAGGAGGCTAGCTCCCTGGTTTAATTCAGAGCTGCGTACTTTAAAGCACAATGTTAGAAAATTGGAGAGAAAATGGCGCTCTACACACCTAGAGGATTCCTACTTAATCTGGAAAAATAGTCTACTGTTGTATAAAAATACACTTCACCAAGCCAGAACAGCTTATTTCTCATCATTAATAGAAGAGAACAATAATATTCCTAGGTTTCTCTTTAGTACAGTTGCTAAACTTACACAGTCATAGCTCTGTTGAGCCATCCATTCCCTTAGCTCTTAGCAGCCATGACTTTATGGGATTCTTCTTAAATAAAATTGATTCTATTAAAAAGAAAATCTTTGACATACTCCCGAAGATGATTACTTCATCCTCAGCAAGTGAGACAACATTGGAAATAACTGTAGAACCTGATTTGTGTTTGGACTGTTTTGATCCTGTGAAGCTTCCTGAGTTATCAGAAATATTAGCTTCATCTAAACCTTAAACTTGTATGTTAGACCCAATACCAACCAAATTATTTAAGGAAGTGTTCCCTCTGATTACCAGCCCCATTTTAGATATGATTAATTTATCTTTAGTAAATGGATATTACTAAACAGGTAGCTGTAATTAAACCTTTACTTAAGAAATCTTCACTTGATCGAGATGACTTGAACAATTACTGACTTATATCCAATCTTCCATTCTTATCCAAAATTCTTGAGAAAATAGTTGCTAATCAAATGTGTGACCATTTACACAGCAATGACCTGTTTGAAGAGTTTCAGTCAGGTTTCAGAGCTCATCATAGCACTGAAACAGCTCTGCTGAAAGTCACTAATTATATTCTTATGGCCTCAGATAATGGACATATGTATGTACTGGTTCTGTTAGATCTCAGTGCTGCATTTGATACAATCGATCATAATAGTCTTCCTGAAAGGCTGGGATATGCTGTAGGGATCAGGGGAACAGCGCTAGGATGGTTTAAATCATATTTGTCTAACAGATTCCAGTTTGTTCATGTAAATGATAAATCATCTTTAAACTCCAGGGTTAATTGTGGAGTACCACATGGTTCAGTACTTGGGCCAATTCTCTTTACTATATATATGCTTCCAATAGGTCAAATTATCAGGCAGCATTGGATACATTTTCACTGTTACGCTGATGATACTCAGCTTTACTAATCCATAAATCCTGATGAGCCCAACCAGTCAGATAGACTACAAGCATGTCTTGAAGACATAAAAACTTGGATGACTTTAAATTTTCTGCTTCTAAATTCAGACAAGACAGAAGTTGTGGTCTTTGGACCGGAGTCTTTCAAAAAAGAAACTGCTTAGTCAATCACTTAACCTGGATGGCATTAAATTCACCTCCGGCAATAATGTAAAAAACCTTGGTGTTATTTTTGCCCAGTACATGTCATTTAAATCCCATATTAAACAGGTTTCTAGGATTTCCTTCTTTCATCTCCGGAACATTGCCAAAATTAGAAATATCCTATCCAGGAGTGACACTGAAAAACTAGTCCATGGATTTGTTACTTCAAGGCTGGACTGTTGTAATTCTTTACTATCAGGATGTCCACAAAAAGCAGTTAAAAGCCTTCAGCTGATTCAAAATACTGCAGCAAGAGTCTTAATGAAAATTAAAAAGAGAGATCATATTTATCCTATTTTAGCTTCCCTTCATTGGCTCCCTGTTAAATCCAGAATAGAATTTAAAATTCTCCTCCTCACATATAAAGCCCTTAATGATCTAGCTCCATCATACATCAGAGATCTGATTGTTCCATATGTTCCTAACAGAGCACTTCGTTCTCAGGCTGCAGGTTTACTGGTGGTTCCTAGAGTCTCTAGAAGTAGAATGGGAGGCAGATCCTTTAGTTATCAGGCTCCTCTCCTGTGGAACCAGCTCCCAGTTTTAGTCCGTGAGGCAGACACCCTGTCTACTTTTAAGGCTAGGCTTAAAACTTTCCTTTTTGATAAAGCTTATAGTTAGAGTGGCTTAGGTTATCCTGAGCTATCTCTGTAGTTAAGCTGCTATAGGCTTAGGCTGCTGGGGGACATAATGACCACTTTCACTCTCTTTGCTACATTCTCATACTACTCTCCAATTTTACATTATTTGCTGTTATTTCAGCTTTTAACTTTATGTTCTCTCTCTTTTCTCTTCCTAGAAGCTGCACCTGGCCTAACTCTGTTTCTACCTGTGACACCTTCATGGAGGGGGGCATCGTCCAAGCTTCTGCTGGCAATAACTTAATGCTCACCTTCTACTGACGATACACTTGGCCCTGTCTTTCAGTGTTTAACTCTGTCTCTCTCCTACTGACTGAGCTTTTACTGTGACTAACTGTATGTGCTCTCTTTCATACTCTCACCTTGAAAACTGGCTCAGGGTTTATCTGTTCTTTCTTCCTAGATGAAACATTTACTTTTCCCTCCCATGGAAAGTACTCCTGGATCAGTGCTTCTGTGTTCTTTTTCCTTCTCTGTTCTGTTCTTTCAAACCCCGAGTCGGTTGTGGCAGATGGCCGCTCACACTGAGCCTGGTTCTGGTTCTGCTGGAGGTTTCTTCCTGTTAAAAGGGAGTTTTTCCTCTCCACTGTCGCTACATGCATACTCAGTATGAGGGATTGCTGCAAAGTCAACGCCAGTGACTGTCCACTGTCTCTACATGCTCATCTAGGAGGAGTGAATGCTGCAAGTCACTGACTAGATGCAATCTGCTGGGTTTCCTTATATAGAAAAACGTTTTATCCAATTTGAATAAATAACTGAATCTGACTGTACTGTTCAATTCAATTCAATTCAATTCAATTCAATTCAATTTAAAAATACTTTATTAATCCCAAAGGGAAATTAATTGTTGTTATAGCTCATATTATGAAGGTTTCCTCAAAGAGTCGTTGTAGATGCTGATGGCTGTGGGCAGGAAGGATCTCCTGTAGCGCTCCGTTTTACAGCAGATCTGAAGAAGCCTCTGACTGAAGACACTCTGTTGTTGTAGGACAGTCTCATGAAGAGGATGCTCAGGGTTCTCCATAATGTTCTTCATTTTATGAAGAATCCTTCTTTCCACAATGATCTCCAGAGGTTCCAGAGGAGTCCCCAGAACAGATCCAGCCTTCTTTATCAGCTTGTTGAGCTTTTTTAAGTCCCTGGTTCTGATGCTGCTTCCCCAGCAGATAATGACAGAAGAGATCACACTTTCCACAACAGACTTATAGAAGATATGCAAACACCAAACGACCTAAGCTTCCTCAAGAAGTACAGTCTGCTCTGTCCCTTCTTGTAGATGGCTTCACAGTTGCATCTCCACTCTAGTCTGTTGTCCAGGTGAACACCGAGGTATTTATACTCCTCCACCACCTCCACTTCTTCTCCCATGATGGAAATAGTTTTTGACTTATTCCTGTTTCTCTTAAAATCTACAATCATCTCCTTTGTTTTAGTCACGTTCAAGATGAGATGATTGTTTCCACACCATGCCACAAAGCGATTAGTTCAATGGTTAGTTATTAATTGGAATGCATGTACCTGACTTGAAATCTATATGATTCGATTGAATTGACTTAGCCCATTTTAAAGTTACCCACCTTTCACACAATGCAACAGGAAACAACACTCTCCAATTATTTTTACCTCTGCCTTCCTCGCTCCCTGTTGAATGGAGTAAGGTGGAGTCAGGTTTAGCCTAAACCGGCTCAGTTATGGTTGAGGAGCAAACACACCCTCCATTTCTGCTACCTGTGCGACCCCTTCTCTTTTCCAATGGTTATAATCAGTCTGACAGAGAGAGGTACCCCCAATCCTTGTGGGCTCTAAATGGACAAACTTTATCAGTGTATTATTTTACTTAGTACCCCTACACATAGCCCATTCTAAAATGGCCAAACTCTAACACTCACTAGTTTAATCTAACCTCCCCAACAACCCTATACCATTCCAAACCCTTTGTGAAGTGCCTTGAGACAATGTGTGTTGTGAATTAGCGCTATATAAATAAAACTGAATTGAACTGAATTGACTTTGACTGGACCATTCAAACAGACACATATTCTGTAATCTAAAGCATTTCATGGTGGCTCCGATACCAAGCTTTAAGCTTTTGCTTTGCTGGAAGGTGAACCTCCATCCCAGGAAGCCTCTTTTCCTCCAGGATTATTATGTATTTAGCTCAGATCATCTAGACATCAACTCTGACCAGATTTCCTGTACCTGCTGAAGAAGCAAATCTACACAGAATGATACTGCCACCACCGTGCTTCACACTGGAGACAGTGTGTTCAGCATGATGTGCAGTGTTGTCCCTGACAAACGTGAGGTGCATAGAATGCCTTGGACAGCTGCTTTATGACTAGGTTCTAAATTATGCCACGACGTAACTTTTCTTCCGGTTCACCAGGTTGCCAGAGCGTCTGGCACCAGCTCGCAAAAGGTTTTCCATTTCTACCCCCTGCCTCTATCCATGCCCAGGTCTATTTGTTCTCTTTGTTTTTATCAACATCTTTAGTGTCTTACCCTGGATTCATAAACTTGCAGTCCATGCTCGGTGCGTGTTCCTAATATGAGCAACAGTGACATTCAGCTTCACATGGACTGACTGCTGGACCTGAATCAAAGTTCTGCCCTATTTCTGATTGGCTACTATGCATATCTAGTGTGATTGGTAATGAAAGCTGCGCCTCTGTGTTAGATCCAGAGGAATGTCTGTTTAATCTCTGGGAATACCCAATTTGTTTTCCCCACAGGTGCGCTGGAGATCCGGCACGACACCAGAGTGCTATAAGCCCTGACAATGCCTCCATAAAGGCCAAATTTGTTAAGCCCTTTACCTTCTTTATTACAGTTATGCACCAAATGTGTTGGCCTAAAACATAAAATCCTAACATTGTTTATAACATAAGAAAATTTGAAAACGTTCAAGGGGCACTGATACTTTTGCAAGCCACAGTAAAGTTTGCAAAAAATGAGGTGACAGGATTCTGTAATATCAGAACTTTGGTGGATCAAAAAACTAACAAATATTAATTCATTCATTCGAAAAGAAAAAGCTCTGTTAAAGATCACGGAGACTCACCCAAAGCCCTCTAGCGAGCTGTCAAACTCCACAAACGCCGGAGTGACGGTTGATCCATGCAGCCGGATGTCATGGGGGGTAGTCATGGACACCAGGCACTTGACTCGGGTGAGGGGCACGGTGCTGTCCTCGGCGGAGCGCACCAGACTGCGGCTGATTCGGTACTGACCGTTGTCCTCTGCCGGTGTAGTGAAGACGCTGTCGGGGCCGAAGCCCTCCATGGATAAGGTCATGCTGTCTGTAAAGCCACAAAGAACAGGTCCAACTTAGAGTTACAACCAGCAGCGTTGAAGTGATGGTTCAACAATCAGGGGGTTGTAGGGATTTTACTCTGAGATCGCCTTGTGTTCAATTTTACAAAGTCAAACTAACCTGAGCAGTAGCTCTGACACCTTTCTGATGTTAAGAACTGTTATGAGAACATTTAGCGCTTAAAGATTTGTAAGTCTTTAGTCATTCTTTTAACACCGTTTTAAAATTCAGCAACAGCAAGCATCTGTATCTGAAGACTGAAAATATTTCTTTAGTTGAGACATTAAAACAGAATTTGGTTTCTTCTTCAACAGCACAATGCTAAAAAGAACTTATTGAGACATCACTGAGGATGTTTCTCTAGGTCACTGCCCAATGCTTTGGATGGAGGACCTTAGATACTTAAAACTCATCCACCTTCAGTTGCTTTCTATATATATTCTATTTAAAGCAAAGTTAACTGGTTTTAAGTCCTATTCACCAACTATAAAAAATACATAACAGACTAAACAACTGGAGTGAAAATGTAGTGAAAAGCTTAACATTGGCTTTTCTGCTAAAACACATCTTGTTTTATTTACGCACCAAATTTTGTTAACATCGTTTTTAAAGTTTTAACAGTTTTAGCAGACATATTTTACCATACTGAATAGTATAAATATTCTTTACAAGCCAGTCGGGTCAAATATGCTGGATCCTGAATGATTGCTTGACCCAGCTGAAAACGGTGCCCGTTTGGATCTAGCACCAGAATCTGTTTTGCATGGTGTGATGCTGCCAAATACTGGTGTGAACACATTTAAAATGAACTGTAGACGGCTTGGCTGAGAACACCGAGACAGGATTATGGACACATTTTATTTACACTGGTTCAGCAGTCTGAATTCAGTTTGTCCTACGGCACACTGAAAGAAGACCTAGTGACCTGAAGTGACACCCCTCAGGCAGTAGAGTTATTACCTGATGGCCTCCAGTTTAAATAAAAAAACAATTATTAAATGCATTGGTATAATCAGATCAAGTTGTCTGTCTTCACCTGTCAACTCTTTCATTGATAAAGCAAACAAGAAGAGGCTTAGGCCCGAACCCTAATTTTATCCCACCCCCATCTTAAGCTCATCCGTCTCTCCTACCACACACTTCACCGCTGTCTCACTGCCGTCATCATGGACATTTTTATCTGCTTTAGTTTTAACAGCAGAATTGTTCAAATCAGACTTTAATTGGAGGAAAAGTTGCAATACTTATAAATGGAAAAGTCTGTCAGCACAGTTCAACAGTAACTGATATACTGTCAGGATGCTACTTGTGTTTTATTTGACCTGGTTCTAAAATGTCCTGGGTCAAACCTATAACAAGAGTCTGTGCTCCACAGCCACATGTTGTATGTTCCTGCATTTAAATAAAGTGGTTTGACTATGTGTGAAACACAGCTAAAGGCTACCAGAAAGCAGAGGAGATCTAGGGGTATAAAAACATGTGAACATTCCCAGTAAAAGCTGTCAACTTATAGCTGAATCATCCAGGACGCATGTTAATGCCAGGTCTGAATGGGTCCACGGAGAGCTGTAAGCTCCTCCTTGAGCAGGCAGCTCTATGACCCCGTCTACACAGAAACCAGCTTAGGTGTATCTGAAAGGGTATTTTGCCGCTTAGGCGTTGTGTCCGCACAGATCCAAAGTTTTGGGAGACCAGAAGTGATAATTTTTTAAAACAGGTCCCATAGTGGAAAGATTTAAAAACGCGGGTTTGGTTTTTTCTGTGTGTACGTGCGAAACACGAGTAACACGAGAAACGAGGACATCGTAGCTCCACCTCTCTCTGTAACCCGCAGTCGTCCCACTCATCCATGGGTTTTTACTGTCCCAAAGGAGCCCAGAACTAACTCCTGCACACAGGTTTAGTATTTCACCTTCTACTGACCACAAAATCCATTATTAAGCATCAGCAGTTGTGAGAAGGACAAATTAAAACTAGGGAATATTTAAAAGGAGCTAATAAATTAAACAACCAGAGGCTGTTTGCAGGCAGCAGTAATTAGATGGGACTTATTATCCATTATCAGCTGGGAAGATACACAATAAGCAATTAAGACTTGCTGAGGAGCCCAGAAAATTACAAACCCTACCAGCTGTTAGTAGGAAACACACTGTTCGCTTCAGATTCAGGCCGATCTTTATTTAAACAGAGAGAATACTCACTGGCTTATTGAGGAGCCTACGAAAGCTCAACTGAGTTTCTGTCAGGCTGAAAAATGTTACATATTACAAAACATACAATATATACCAGGTAATCCACCTTTCTTCAAGGCTCTCCATGTTAAATGGTAAATGGACTGAACTTATATAGCGCTTTTCCAGTCATACAGACCACTCAAAGCGCTTTACACAAGAGCCACATTCACCCAATCGCACTCACTAATGCTCACACATTCATACACCAATACTCAGATTTGTAGGCAACTTAAGGTTAAGTGCCTTGCCCAGGGGCACATCAACATATGGCAGGAGGTAGCTGGAATCTAAACCACAACCTTCTGATTGCAAGACAACTACTCTTCCTACTGAGCCACAGTAGGAAGAGCCATGTTCAGTCCAACTTGCTTTGGAGAGAACCATTCAGGAAAACAGTCAAATGATGGTTTTACAAAGCATGCGCTGCAGCTGCAAAATATACTAACAGCCAAACCTTTATTCAATGTAAATATTGCAAGACAAAAAATGCTAAATTCGAATTAATATTCAGGAGTGATAATACATCTATCCGGCCTTTAGTTGCACTTAGTGGTTTCATCACAGTACCATCATTTGTACCAAATCTAAATAGTGTAAACGTTCATAATTTGCCTTAATTTTTCAGAAAACACCATCATAAAAATTAAAAAAACAAGTTTAGCTTTTTTTTTTTTAATGAATCTCTCCAACTAGATGTGTTACATTATTTAATAATCAACTACGGTACAACAGCCTCTCAACATATTCAGTTATAGTTGCCTCTAAAGTTGGTGTAACTTTCTGCTCTCCTGCCATTTGTATCTGACCAGGAATACCAGGAAAGGTGGGAAGAAGAAACTTACTTCTCATCTCGGCGTCGTAGCCAAGGGAGCTTGGTTTGTGGACCCGGTACTGCTTCAGGAGCTTCTTGTCCCAAGCGCCACAGTTCAGAGGGTTTCCGAGACGTAAAAATTCCCTGCGGAGAAATTTACCAGAACATCAGAACAAACGACGACAAATCAACTAGAAATACAACCACAAAATCTGAATTTGCCATTGAAGTCACCTCTATCATCTATATTAATTACAATTCACTGGTGTATTACTCAAGTATTACATCTGCTCCATAAATTAAGCTTTGTTTGCCAGTGAGTTATCTCTAAGTAATAATCTTACAGAGATTAGATTTTATTTTACAAAACTTGAGAGGAATTCACAGTTGACTCAATAACTGTAAGGTGACCTGGCCCTGAGGCTACAAAAGCCTAGATCATCTCCACTCTACCACTGTGCCTGACAGTTGATGAGGTGAAGGTTATTCTTTGCACTTTTACAACGTAAACTTGCCAGTTCCTCGTACTAGTCGTCTTCCGCTTATCCGGGACCGGGTCGCGGGGGCAGCAGACTCAGCAGAGACACCCAGACGTCCCTCTCCCCAGACACCTCCTCTAGCTACTCCGGGTGGAGCCCAAGGCGTTCCCAGGCCAGCCGAGAGACATAGTCCCTCCAGCATGTCCGGGGCGGTCCCCTGGACCTCCTCTCGGTGGGACGTGCCTGGAACACCTCCCGAGGAAGGTGTCCAGGAGGCATCCGGTAGATGCCCGAGGCACCTCAACTGGCTCCTCTCGATGTGGAGGAGCAGCGGCTCTACTCCGAACCCCTCCCGGATGGCCGAGCTCCTCACCCTATCTCTAAGGGAGTGCCCGGCCACCCTACGGAGGAAGCTCATTTCAGCCGCTTGTATCCGGGATCTCGTTCTTTCGGTCATAACCCAAAGTTCATGGCCATAGGTGAGGGTAGGAACGTAGACCGACCGGTAAATTGAGAGCTTTGCTTTTCGGCTCAGCTATCTCTTCACCACAACGGACTGGCCCAGTGCCCCCATTACTGCGGCAGCCGCACCGATCCGTCTGCCGATCTCCCGCTCCATTCTTCCCTCACTCATGAACAAGACCCCGAGATACTTAAACTCCTCCACTTGAGGCAGGAACTCCCCTCCAAACTGAAGAGGACAAGCCACCCTTTTCCGGTCCAGAACCATGGCCTCGGACTTGGAGGAGCTGATCTTCATCCCAGCTGCTTCACACTCGGCTGCGAACCGCCCCAGCGCATGCTGTAGGTCTTGGCTAGAGGGGGCCAGCAGGACCACGTCATCTGCAAAAAGAAGAGACGAAATCCACTGGTCCCCAAACCAGACCCCCTCCGGCCCTTGGCTGCGTCTAGAAATCCTGTCCATAAAAGTTATGAACAGGACCGGTGACAAAGGGCAGCCCTGCCGGAGTCCAACATGCACCGGGAACAGGTCCGACTTAGTGCCGGCAATGTGGACAAAACTCCTGCTCCGCTTGTATAGAGACCGGATGGCCCCTAATAAAGGGCCCCCGATTCCATACACCTGGAGCACCACCCAGCCTTCTCCAGGTCCACAAAACACATGTGAACCGGTTGGGCAAACTCCCATGAACCCTCGAGCACCCTGTAGAGGGTATAGAGCTGGTCCAGTGTTCCATGGCCGGGACGAAAACCACACTGCTCCTCCTGAAGCCGAGGTTCGACTATCGGCCGGACTCTCCTCTCCAATACCCTGGCGTAGGCCTTACCAGGGAGGCTGAGGAGTGTGATCCCCCTGTAGTTGGAACACACCCTCCGGTCCCCCCACCCCAGTCTGCCAGTGCAGAGGCACTGTCCCCGACCGCCACGCAATGTTGAAGAGGCGTGTCAACCATGGCAGCCCAACAACATCCAGAGACTTGAGGTACTCAGGGCGGATCTCATCCACCCCCGAAGTCTTGCCACCGCGGAGCTTTTTAACCACCTCGGTGACTTCAGCCTGGTTGATGAAAGAGTCCAACCCCGAGTCCCCAGCCTCTGTTTCCACCACGGAATGCGTGATGGCAGGATTGAGGAGATCCTCGAAGTACTCCTTCCACCGCCCAATAATGTCCTCAGTCGAGGTCAGCAGCCTCCCACCCCCACTATAAACAGTGTTGGCGAAGCACTGCTTCCCCCTCCTGAGGCGCCGGACGGTTTGCCAGAAAGCTTCGAGGCCAAACGGTAGTCCTTCTCCTTCTCCGTGGCCTCAACGAACTCCTCCCAGGCCCGGCTTTTTGCCTCTGCCCCAGCCCGGGCCGCAGCACGCTTGGCCTCACGGTACCCGTCAGCCGCCTCAGGAGTCCCACAAGCCAACAACAGCCGATAGGACTCCTTCTTCAGCTTGACAGCATCCCTTACTGCCGGTGTCCACCACCGGGTTCTGGGATTGCCGGCGCGACAAGCACCGCAGACCTTACGGCCGCAGCTATGGGCAGCAGCATCGACAATAGATGCGGAGAACATGGTCCACTCGGACTCTATGTCTCCAACATCCCCCGGGATCTGGTCAAAGCTCTCCCGGAGGTGGGAGTTGAATACATCCCTGGCCGGGGGCTCCGCCAGGCGTTCCCAGCAGATCCTCACTATGCGCTTGGGCCTGCCAAGTCTGTCTGGCTTTCTCCTCCTCCAGCGGATCCAACTCACTACCAGGTGGTGATCAGTGGACAGCTCAGCCCCTCTCTTCAGCCTAGTGTCCAAAACATGCGGCCGAAGGTCTGATGATACGACAACAAAGTCGATCATTGACCTCCTGCCTAGGGTGTCCTGGTGCCAAGTGCACTGATGGACACCCTTATGTTTGAACATGGTGTTCATTATGGACAATCCGTGACTAGCACAGAAGTCCAATAACAAAACACCACTCGGATTCAGATCGGGGAGGCCATTCCTCCCGATCACGCCTCTCCGGGTGTCACTGTCATTTCCCACGTGGGCATTGAAGTCCCCCAGCAGAATAATGGAGCTGAGGTCTCCACCTTCGTCCGCCACCCAATCCTCTTTGCACCGGTCCCTCACGGTTCCCCCTGCAGGTGGTGGGCCCACTGGGGGATGGCCTCGCGTCTCTCGTTCGGGCTTGGCGACCCGGCCACCAGGCGCTCTCCGGCGAGTCCCAACCCCAGGCCTGGCTCCAGGGTGGGACCGTACCGGGCGACGTCACGTGCCTCGATATTTTTGTCCTCATGAGGGATTCTTGAACCGCTCTTTGTCTGACCAGTCACCTAGAGCCTGTTTGCCATGGGAGACCCTACCAGGGGCATTTAGGCCCCAGACAACATAGCTTCTAGGATAATTTGAGCACTCAAACCCCTCCACCACGTTAAGGTGGCAGTTCAAGGAGGAGGGAAACTTGCCAGTTCCTTTAAATCTAAAATAAAAAATTTAAACTACTTAAAATATTTATTCAGTTATATACAGTGCCTTGCGAAAGTACTCGGCCCCCTTGAACTTTTCAACCTCTTGCCACATTTCAGGCTTCAAACATAAAGATAAAAAATTCTAATTTATTGTGAAGAATCAACAAGTGGGACACAATCGTGAAGTGGAATGAAATTTATTGGATGTGTCAAACTGTTTTAACAAATAAAAAATTGAAAAGTGGGGCGTGCAATATTATTCAGCCCCTTTACTTTCAGTGCAGCAAACTCACTCCAGAAGTTCAGTGAGGATCTCTGAATGATCCAACGTCCAAATGACTGATGATGATAAATAGAATCCACCTGTGTGTAATCAAGTCTCCGTATAAATGCACCTGCTCTGTGATAGTCTCAGGGTTCTGTTCAAAGCGCAGAGAGCATCATGAAGACCAAGGAACACACCAGGCAGGTCTGAGATACTGTTGTGGAGAAGTTTAAAGCCGGATTTGGATACAAAAAGATTTCCCAAGCTTTAAACATCCCAAGGAGCACTGTGCAAGCAATCATATTGAAATGGAAGGAGTATCAGACCACTGCAAATCTACCAAGACCCGGCCGTCCCTCTAAACTTCATCTCGAACAAGGAGAAGACTGATCAGAGAAGCAGCCAAGAGGCCCATGATCACTCTGGATGAAGTGCAGAGATCTACAGCTGAGGTGAGAGAGTCTGTCCATAGGACAACAATCAGTCGTACACTGCACAAATCTGGCCTTTATGGAAGAGTGGCAAGAAGAAAACCATTTCTCAAAGATATCCATAAAACGTCTTGTTTAAAGTTTGCCACAAGCCACCTGGGAGACACACTAAACCTGTGGAAGAAGGTGCTCTGGTCAGATGAAACCAAAATCGAACTGTTTGGCCACAATGCAAAATGATATGTTTGACATAAAAGCAACACAGCTCATCACCCTGAACACACCATCCCCACTGTCAAACATGGTGGTGGCAGCATCATGCTTTGGGACTGCTTTTCGTCAGCAGGGACAGGGAAGATGGTCCAAATTGATGGGAAGATGGATGGGGCCAAATACAGGACCATACGATTGTGTCCCAGTTCTTGTTGATTCTTCACAAATAAATTTGAATTTTATATCTTTATGTTTGAAGCCTGAAATGTGGCAAGAGGTTGAAAGGTTCAAGGAGGCCGAATACGTTCGCAAGGCACTGTATGCTGAAACAGTCCAATTTAAATAGTATTCTCATTATTAAAAAATGATTTATTTTATATCTGTGGTCAAATTCAAGCATTTATGGGAAGCCCCTGATGTTTGTCCTAAGCTTAGTTCTCTGATGCTTTAGGCCGCCTCTGCACGCCATCAAAAGAGGTTTTTCTCCTTCAATCTTTCCAAACAATCTATACTTGTTCAGTATTTTTCCAGTTGTCTTGTCCTAAATTTTAGCATTCAACAAGCTAACTAAGGTCAGTAGAGTCTGAGATGGTGGTCTTAGGTTTTTGAAGTGTCTCTGAGCATTGCATGGTCTAAAATGAGGGTGAATTTGCTGGGAGTTAGGGGGTCTTCCCATATTTATAGAGGTGGGTAAACTGACTGATGACCAGTTCATAAAATACTGTTGATCAGCAGCACCTAGCTGCTAATTTCCCTCTTAAATCCTACACAACATCAGCAGACTTTCTTTTTCAAATCCAACCAATCTACTTTGGAGTGCTTTGCTCAATTGAGGTTAGATTTAAATAATTGTATTTACCAGATCAGTAAAGATCAGATGAGTTTAATTTCTAAATATATAAATGAAAGAGGGTGTACTCCATAGTACTCTTTTTACCATGACACTACACAGGTCCTTCTCAAAATATTAGCATATTGTGATAAAGTTCATTATTTTCCATAATGTAATGATGAAAATTTAACATTCATATATTTTAGATTCATTGCACACTAACTGAAATATTTCAGGTCTTTTATTGTCTTAATACGGATGATTTTGGCATACAGCTCATGAAAACCCAAAATTCCTATCTCACAAAATTAGCATATTTCATCCGACCAATAAAGGAAAAGTGTTTTTAATACAAAAAACGTCAACCTTCAAATAATCATGTACAGTTATGCACTCAATACTTGGTCGGGAATCCTTTTGCAGAAATGACTGCTTCAATGCGGCGTGGCATGGAGGCAATCAGCCTGTGGTACTGCTGAGGTCTTATGGAGGCCCAGGATGCTTCGATAGCGGCCTTTAGCTCATCCAGAGTGTTTGGTCTTGAGTCTCTCAACGTTCTCTTCACAATATCCCACAGATTCTCTATGGGGTTCAGGTCAGGAGAGTTGGCAGGCCAATTGAGCACAGTGATACCATGGTCAGTAAACCATTTACCAGTGGTTTTGGCACTGTGAGCAGGTGCCAGGTCGTGCTGAAAAATGAAATCTTCATCTCCATAAAGCTTTTCAGCAGATGGAAGCATGAAGTGCTCCAAAATCTCCTGATAGCTAGCTGCATTGACCCTGCCCTTGATAAAACACAGTGGACCAACACCAGCAGCTGACATGGCACCCCAGACCATCACTGACTGTGGGTACTTGACACTGGACTTCTGGCATTTTGGCATTTCCTTCTCCCCAGTCTTCCTCCAGACTCTGGCACCGTGATTTCCGAATGACATGCAGAATTTGCTTTCATCCGAAAAAAGTACTTTGGACCACTGAGCAACAGTCCAGTGCTGCTTCTCTGTAGCCCAGGTCAGGCGCTTCTGCTGCTGTTTCTGGTTCAAAAGTGGCTTGACCTGGGGAATGCGGCACCTGTAGCCCATTTCCTGCACACGCCTGTGCACGGTGGCTCTGGATGTTTCTACTCCAGACTCAGTCCACTGCTTCCGCAGGTCCCCCAAGGTCTGGAATCAGCCCTTCTCCACAATCTTCCTCAGGGTCCGGTGACCTCTTCTCGTTGTGCAGCGTTTTCTGCCACACTTTTTCCTTCCCACAGACTTCCCACTGAGGTGCCTTGATACAGCACTCTGAGAACAGCCTATTCGTTCAGAAATTTCTTTCTGTGTCTTACCCTCTTGCTTGAGGGTGTCAATAGTGGCCTTCTGGACAGCAGTCAGGTCGGCAGTCTTACCCATGATTGGGGTTTTGAGTGATGAACCAGGCTGGGAGTTTTAAAGGCCTCAGGAATCTTTTGCAGGTGTTTAGAGTTAACTCGTTGATTCAGATGATTAGGTTCATAGCTCGTTTAGAGACCCTTTTAATGATATGCTAATTTTGTGAGATAGGAATTTTGGGTTTTCATGAGCTGTATGCCAAAATCATCCGTATTAAGACAATAAAAGACCTGAAATATTTCAGTTAGTGTGCAATGAATCTAAAATATATGAATGTTAAATTTTCATCATGACATTATGGAAAATAATTAACTTTATCACAATATGCTAATATTTTGAGAAGGACCTGTACATGTCAGCAGCCACAGTAACACACAGGTCCTGTTTATTTACATTGGGCCCTGAAGCATCAGGGGATAGTTTACTCCAACAAAATCTTTGCGTAACAAGTTTTCAGGCAGACATAGCTGACTGGCAGCCAAGTGACCTGAAAGGCAAGTGTCTCAGTGACGGTTCGTGCCACCTGTCAAAGCATCGGGTTTGTGACACAAACAGGTGCAACCAGACAAGTTCAGAGTAACATCGCAGAGAGAGAAAGACTGGAGCTGTGCTGCCAGCTACCAAGTCAAAGCAGAAACAACTTAAAGCAGGAAAAGCAAAAAAGAAATGAGGAGGAAGATGGAGATAAAACAACCGACAGAGAAACATTGAGCCAGGAAACAACAGAGCAAAGGGAAACATGTTTCTTCTTAGCCAGCATCATTAACACTGGAGAGACCTACCAGACAGGCCATATTTACATATAAAATCAACCAACCCTGTGCACATGAAATAACTTCCCCTCATCCCTGAACCCTGACCGCCCGTCTCATTTAACCAGTCAAGCGCGAAATGAAAGTTGCTCCATTCTGCCTGCATATCTAACCCTCCTCCTCATCAGATCTGTCGGCGCGAATTTAACGTGCCATGGCTTCTGATTCCAACAGACAAACGGGGCATCGTTCTTCAACATTTTCATAAAAATCTAGTGAACTTATTCATAAATAAGAATAGTAAATTCAATTTAAACCAATATTGTGTATTATTATCCCTCTGTGCTCCTGAGCTGCAAGTTAAAACAATCAGGATTCAAAATGGTTCATACCGGGGTTGGGTAACAGTTTTTCAGTAAGATTAAAACACCGGAACCCGGTGCTGGTACCTGAGTGCGATCGGCTGCAGGGCCTGCGAGGCCAGCCTCTCAAACATCCTCTGCAGAGGAGGGTGCAGCGGGTGGTCTTCATCCCCGAGGGCCTGACTGCAACGATGCAGCAGCCGCTGGTGGAGGCAGGCTTCACACAACACCTGCTGGTTCCTCTCACTGTTCACCAGGAGCTGGAGGATGTTGGCAATGGCGAGCTGGAGGTCGAGGGCATGCTGGAGGAGAAGGTTGAGTTAAATGCTGCGGCTAGGAGCTGAGGGTGATACATCTGTAGCAATTTATTTATAATCTCTGGGTGTCTAATTAATGAAAGGAAATGACTGTCATTAATAGTACATAAATATATACATAAAATAGCAGAGACACAAAATTTTCCCCCAAATCTAATGTGAGTTTTCTCACCTCGGGCTGGCTGTCAGAGGACACAGAGGGAAGAAGATCCAACATGGCCAAAACGGCCCCTGGGTGGATGACCACCATATCAGAGGAGGATGAGAAGGAAGCAGGGTGGGAGGGGTTCACTGAGTGGAGTTTGAGGTCCGTCAGGGCTTTGACTGGGGCAGGAGGGCCCGATGTGCCGTAGTAACCTTGCCTGAGAGCAGAAACAAAACAATTGATTAGGTGCTTTGAAAACAACTTTCACCTGCCTCAGAGCATCACTGAATCCTGAATCAGTGCTTTTTTCTCCATATGCACCCAACCAACAACTAAAACCTACCAGGTTTCTGATGCGGCTCCAAACTATCGGCATCTGATGAAAACTCTCCAATCTCCACCTTACCTTAAGAGCTCACGATGGAGCAGGAGTCACACGGCAAACAGGCTTAATGTGTTTTCATTAAAATAACCTGTGGATCTGCTGAGGTTGCATCTTTGGATTGAGCTACAGCCTTGCAAAACTATTCATACACCTTGAACTTTTTCATATCTTCCCACATGAGAAGTACAAACTTTCATGTATTTTATTCAGATTTTATATGACAGAATAGCATAACGTAGTTGCATAAATCTGAACTGGAATGAACATAATCCATGGTTTAAAATAGTTTTACAAATAAAATCTGAATAGTCTGGTGTGTATTTGTATTCGGTCCCCTTTACGCTGATACCTCCAAATAAAGTGCAACCAATCCCTTAACTAGTAAATTATATAAATTTGTAATTTAAGCTCAGTACTGTTCCAAAAATGGAAAGGATATTTCTCAACTGCAAGCCCACCAAGACATGGAAACCCACCTAAATTGACAAGCCTGGCAAGGAGAGTATAAACAGGACAAGCAGCTAAGAGGACCATGGTAACTCAAAGGGAGCTGCAGAGATTCACAGCTCAAGAGGGAAAATCTGTTGACAGGACTGCTTTAAGTTGTGCACTCCAAACAGGTATGTGCAAAACATTAAGTGTGGCAAAAACCTAATGCCTTATATCATTCTAAAAACACCGTACACACAATAACCATGGTGTTGGCAGTATCATGCTGTGGGGATGCTTTTCTTAAGCAGCGATAGGGAAGCTGGTCAGAGTTGATGGGAAGATGGATGGGGCTAAATACAGGACAATCCTGGAAGAAGAACCTGTTAGAGGTTACAGAAGACTATAGAATAAGAGAGAGGTTCGCAACAACCCTCAACATACAGTCAGAGCTACATCAGAATATAATGGCCTAGCCAAAGTCCTGGCCTAAATTCAATTGACAATTTGTGGTAAGATTTCAAAAACTTGTAAAACTTGCTCTCCATCCAGTCTGACTGAGCTTGTTCCTTCACGTAAAAGTTTCTGGTTGCAACGTGACAAAATGTAAAACATTTACAGGGGGTATGCAAATTTTACAAGGCACTGTAACTGTTTTTATTTTTTTTATGCGTGCACCATGCATTTAGGCATCACCGCTTCGAAGACAACAGTTAACATCTCAGCAAGCACCATAAAAAAATATCCACTGAGAGCCTAAAGTTTGTTTGTAACGATTTAAACTGAAACTTTATATAACATGAGTCAGCAGTCCTCACACCACAGCCTCATTCAGAGTAATGAGGCGGGCAGAAGGAGATCTGCAGTGCTCTGATGTCGGACAGTTAGAAAAAGTTGGTCAAAAGCAAATTACAGAGCAGCAAATTCCCGCCTGAGGAGATCCAGCAAGAGTCAGCAGAAAGTGCCAGAGAAGCTGGATGTGGGGCAGGAAACTTTAAAGAGCTTGATCTCCCAACTTTTTAACAAAATGTCAATTATTATCTGCTCCCAAAATATAAACAAGTTTATTTCGGGATGTAATCCGGCATAAATTAATTTGGCTGGAAGTGAAATGTAATAAAAGCTTCTTAAAGCAGCTGAAGCAGATTAGACCTGGAGCTCTGATTGTTTTAAAGCAAAAAACACACAAAGAGGCTAAAATGTGTCATTTAGACACATTTTTCACACATTCTGAGGAAACAAGCATCACTCCCTGCCAGCGTCCACAAAACAATGTGCAGATCAGAGACAGAGTTTGGTGACAAACTGCCTGTCAGCATGCTGCTCTAGCTGAAAACAAGAGAGCCCTGCAGAGGATAGTGATGGGAGCCATCTGGCTGCTGCAGAGCTTTCTGCATCAAGGCACTCAAGGCTGTGTGACGCAGGACACCAGATTGTAGGGTTATTAATGTCACAAACATCTGAGAGAAAAATCAGCAACACAGAGAATATAATAAGGACTAATATTAACACCTTCCTTTATTTAATAATGCAAAAAAGATATTTTTTCCCATCCTATACAGGCAAACTGAATTAACTGGGAGTGTCAAAAATTGGAAGGCACACTAATTTTAACAGTTTTTTTTTCTGCTGCATCTGCATTCCTTGAACAGAAAACATGTCCTATCCATTTATTTTATTCCTATTATTTATGAATGCTATAGTTAACTTCCTTCCTCATCATATACAACAAATATACATATTTTTAAAATCAGTTTTAGCTCTTTAAATGCAATTCTTAGTGACTAAAATCTGTACTTTAGAAAAATAAAATGCAATCAGTTGAGTATTTAATCATCCCCTCTACAGAAATAGAATTTTCCTTTTGTATCATCATCATACGACCCGGGGAGTGTCAAAAATGGGCTGCAGCATTTATCCTGATCAATTACATTTTTTTGCTGAAAGTTGTTAAATAGTTGTTCAAAAATAGTTTCTTTCCCCAATTCCTTGTTAAGTAAATTTACAATAATGCATTAAAAAAAATCTTAACTTAGAGCAGAATAATAAAAAAATGAAATTTAAAAGGGATTTCAATACCACAGCATCAAAAAAATAAAGAAATACAAATTATATTGCAGTTGCAGTGTATCCAAAAAATGCATTCTGAATGAAAGTCAAGGGCACAAGACCATGATGCAAGGACAAAGGTTGCTGTATGTTGTTTAAAAAACTTTAGAAAGACTTGAAAAAAAAAGAAAAGAAAAGCCCCTCCCCCCAAAAAAATAAACAACCTGACCAACTTTTATGCATGCTGCATAAACACAGCCACACAATAATATCAAAGGATCAAAGATGGTTAATAAACTTTAAAACCTGATTGAGGTTTTTGCCTGTTAAAAAGAAAACAACTGAGTATGTGATCAGAACCAGGAAACACAGAAGAAGAGTCCACCGCTGCTGCAGTGACGCCAGATGATGCTCTCCCAAAATTTCACACACAGTCTGGTATCTGTTGTAGGTCATCTTTGGTCATTAGAGAGCTGACTAAAAGGTAAAATATCAATGAAAAAACGTTTATTTTGTAGGAATTGCCAGGGGTGCCTAAAACTGTGGAACTACAGATTTTAGTAAAACTATTTTTTGATGAGAGATTTGTCAAAAACTGAATAAAAGTATTAAAATTAAAGGTTGCATTTTTGTAATTATAACAAAAGATAAATTAGTTGTTTGATTTTTTTTACATATTTTTAGATAGGCTGCCAATAAATGTGGAGGGTTCCCTAAAAACAAAAAAACAGGTTTTAAAACAACAGTCCAGAACTTGGATACAGACAAATATGTATAAAATGTAAATAGTAATGCTATTTTTATGGTATAATTTAAATTTGATTTTAATACCAGATAACTCTGTTCCATCTACTGAAGACAGAGGCTTAAACATGCAGGATAGCTGAACCTCTTAACGCCTAGAAGGACACTGGTGCGCTTTTACCAGCAGCAGAAAGAAAATGGAGAGGAAGGGATGAGGGTGAGGAAGAAGGCAAAAAGCTGTAGCTACCTCTTTCTGGCGAGTGCAGGCGTGCCCCACGGGGAGGGCAGCGAGGTTTCATGAGTCAGGCAGGGAGGCACCTGCTCTGCACGACTGCATGACAGCACACGCCCGGAGACAAAGAAAAAGGTGACACACACACACAAACACACACAAACACACACACACGAAGAGGAGCACAGGTTCATTCATGCGCCCACACACACATATTTATGTGCAGCCGTGCAGGTAGCCCAGACCGAGGATGATCAGCCAGTCAGCACCAGATGTTAGAGGAAGAAGAGAGAAAGAGAGCAAAGAAAGGAAGAGGTTGTTAGTGGAAAGCCTAAAGAGAAAACTGGATCACAGCTCCAATTTGGAGAACATGCACTCAGATCTGCACATGAAGTTTCAAATAAGTGTTGTTGAAATGACAGGAAGGGAGTTCAGGTGGAAAGGAAGTAAACAAAATGAACAGCTTCAGCTCTGCCTGTCAGAATGACTGCATGAGCAACCTTTTGTTTCAGGTTTCTTGAAGGTTCAGGTTTGCCAACTTATCACAGCTGCATTTAGCTTCTGGTAATGGAATAAACAGAAAAGGTCCCTAACTTTGGCACTACTGTTCAGGTTGAGCTCACTCTGGACCACAACGAGCTTCATGACTAGATGTCATGAATGATGAGCCTGACTGAGCAGAACTGTGCAGGGAGAGGGACAACCGTGCACCAGCTTCACGCTGAGGATCACCTCACTGATGTGAACCTAAATATAACTTTAACCCTTTACTTTCCTCTGATATCCACTGTTGCTGACAGTAACTTTAACAAGCAGCAAATAACATTGGTTTTAATATTGTCAGTTTGTGAAATAATTAATTATGAACACCCAATCAGAACGCTCTGCAGACTCAACATAGCTCTGGCTTTGGGACCGATTGATTCTACAGAATTAAATTAAAATTTGACTCAATTAAACTGTGTGTAATTAAAGGCATTTTTTACTTTAGCACTCTTGAGATTACTTTCATTTTAAATTGGTACAAAATGATGTAAGCAAAATTAAATGTAGTTAAGTCATTAAATGTCAACAGAAGCTGAACAGATTACTAAAAAGTTTCTCAGTTTAATTTATTCTGAACAACTAACAGGATTTTAGCCTGGGCTGCAGAATGAACCTGCCGTGTTGATGTCTGAATAATTACACAATCCAACTGGTTTAATGTGTCTGTGATGTTACAGAAACATCAGCGGACCTGCTCCGCTGACAGGCAGCGTGTTTATCTGCGTGTAAAGCAGATAACTGTGATCCGATCCATTAGGATGGATGTTGATGTCAGGTGTGAATGAAGCAATCAATAAAAATGAACAATAAGCTCATCAGAATATTTTCAGAGAAGATACTGCTTTATTCTACTAACTCAAAGCTCAGCTTTCTTTATTCCTCTTCAACAATAAGGAAAACATTCCTCATTTACTTACCTACAATCCATACATTAATTTGCTGAGTGTGTGAACTGATAGAATCCATCTTGATTTGTCCAATATCTCTGTTGCCTCACAACAAGCAAACTGACAACAGATCTCTGACCTGATATATGGTTTCCAAGTCTGATCCAAGTCTCCTAAGCTTTGAACAGAATATCTGCTGGTTATCATATTAGCACAGCGAATGAAACTTCTAAACCAGAAGGTAACATTTTGGGTAAGGTCATTCCAGTTACCCTAACATTAGATGTAAGCAGTGATTGTCGTGCCGAGTTAAACACATTACAGTTATTTTACCCCTTAGAGTACAGTATAAGGGCTTCCATAGTTCGCCTACCTGTCGAACGAGTCGGTGGCCATCTTGTACAGGTATATGAAGAGCTTGCTGCAGTGTTTGAGCGTGGGACAGACACTGTCTCCAGCGCAGCCTCCGGAGGAAGCCTCGTCCTCCAGCAGCCTCTGGAAAGGCTGAGCGTTGGAGGGGAACACTCCTGTGGGGCCCAGCTTCTTTGTGTCAGAAAAACAACCCAGCAGCCTAGTGATGGGAGGAAAACAGTTTGTTATCAAGAAAGGTAGAGTCCTCGAAGGAAAGGCTTAAGGTTCCCACAGAGACGGGCGTACTGTGCGTGTACTGTGAGCAGAGTCCGCGTGCACCGTCTGCAGACATTTGAGATTTCATTCGGGCGTATCAATTTCCTACAATTTTCATGACAAATGTCAACATTTCCCACACTTTCTGCCATGGCATCATCAGATGAGGAAGAAGAGCTAATTTGCCTTGTAGCTTTGAAAAAACAAAAGAAATGAAGGTTGTATATAAAACCATTAACCCAGACTACAGATGAGGAAGGGAAATACACCTGTCAGTGGCAGCATAGCTTGTCTGCTAAATCAAGTATGCCCGACTCTATGGGAGCCATAGGTGTAAAGAAAATTAAAAAACAATACACGAAATTCAAGAGTGCCATATTTTATTCATTATTTAGGATGGTTACAAGAATTGAAACAGTTTAGGTACCTCACAGCATCAGCCAGCTTCTCATACTGGATCTCTGTGCGGAAGAAGTGCGAGTTGGCCGGCTCGTAGCGCATGGCTGCAGTGAGCGTGCAGAAAACTGTGTGCAGGAGCTCGAAGACTTGGTTCTGGTTGACCCGTTCCCAGCCGTGTCGCGGAGGCTGGCACAGCGAGCGTTCCATGGCCACCAGGAGGGAGGTGATGTAGACGAAGCCGCCCACTTTGCGGAACACCGTCCGCGTGCGGTGACTCTCACGCAACACAGCCAACAGAGCCTAAAGGACAGGAGAGGCGGATCCTTCAGAGATCATCAAAACAAACAAACTCCAGCTTAAAAAAGGCCAGAAAGAGATGCTTCCTTATTGCAAATGTTAGTTATTATCCTAATTTTTCATGTGATTTGCTTCCATAACTTCTTTTGCAATCTTTCTCATTTTGCAGTGACATTTTAAAAAGTTCCTTTAGGTTTCTTGCTGCAGAGTCAAGAAGGGGAAGAAATAATAAGTCATAAAACATCAAATATTCTATGGACATTTCATCATTCAGTTGCAACGTCTGCTGTTGCTATGAGACGATAAAGCACAACATTGTTTGCAGTTTAATATCAAGTATATAGTTCACCAAACCATGTGGCCCTCTGGATGGAAACTAATGTGGCTCTCTGGGAAAATGATTGCTCATGGCAGGCCTGTGCAACAACTGTAAAAGTGTTTTACCTGAAATCAAAGGCGAAACAGGTTATGCTAACCCTCATCTATGGTAACCATAAATGAATATTTGCTAAAGCTATAGGCAAGTAACAGGGCTAACATGTACCTATAAGAAATGAGCAGGAGAGAGCAAAGCAGAAGTAAAACCAGCTGTTTCCTGCTGCATTTAACAAGTTCTGCCAGAGTCAGCACAAAGTTTAATGAAATCTATCACAGGATGTTGGAGACGCTGTCTTCCTCCAACTTCACACTGGGAAATCACCACCAGGCTGCAGCTGTGCACTAACAAAGTTATGGTGTGGGGCGTTAATTTTACGAGCGATGTGAAATCGCTGAAGGATTAATGCAACAAACCCCTGATAGATTTTTCTCCCCTGTAAACAGTCAAATGAGGACTTTCACAGGGTTGAGCCAAAGATTTATCTGAATTTCTGAGTGTTACAGTACACAAATAAAGAGCATATTTTAGTCGAGTTAAACAGGATGTGAGCTCAGCACAGGTTCTTTTATGGTGATAATTAAAATGATTAGTGAAATTGAAGTAAAATGCTGACAAGTTAATCCAGGCGAAGCCCTCGGAAGGCCTGAGATTTACTTCATCTGTAGGGAGGGAGTTAAAAAATGCAATTATGCCTGAGAAAATGAGCCGGCCTCTCATCCTGCGAGTGTGCGAAAGTGTGTGTACAGTCGCAGCTTTTATGTGCACTGAACTCTCAGAGATCCTGCTTTGAAGCAATTACTGTGTGCAGCGCTACAAATGCATATTGATTTTTAAAATCACTCACCTTCCTGACTCAACGTTCTTACTGGGATTTACTGACAAGGTTATGGTTCGGACTTTATTTTGGTCGATTCCTTCTGGATGCATAATAATTTAATTAATGAAACAGCCAAATAATCAAAGCTGGACATTTCATTTGACTTTGGGATTATTTATGTATTTTTGAATTGAGCTGAATTGAATTATCAGTGCTTAATTGTTTTGAAGGCGTGGCAATCTTAGAGACTTTGAATAAAGTAAGAAAGGTTTCTTACTATTCTGGAAATTAGCAAATAGAAATAATTGGTGCTGAGCAGTAAACATTTGGTCTCATTTAATGTGAGACAGTGAGAAAAAAACAGCTTATGTGTTCTTTTAAACAGTGCGAGTTACAGGTTACAGGACAGCCTGTAACGATGCACATAAACACAAACAATTCAGTAAAAAAGAACTGCAGTGTTGGAGTTTTGGGCTAAAGCAACAGTTAGTGTTTGAGTTTCTACCCTCAGGATGTCAGTCTTCAGCTGCAGCTCACTGGATGGGGCCGAGTGCATGAGGCCCAGCAGCGTTCCCATGTCGTCGTCACCGCTGGGCGACAAGACGAGCTGCTGGATGATGAGCAGGGCGTGTTCCCGACACTGACTGTACTTCACGATGTTGTGGACACAGCGAGCGCCGCCGAACTCTCTGAACAGAGCTGAGAGAGAAAAGAGAAATGGAGAATCTTAGTCCTCGCATGAAAAGACGCCAAATAAAATGTGTAAATACCTGTTATTTTGTAAAAATAAGTCAGTAAACTACCTTAAGTAAATTAGGCTCCCCTTTTCCAATGGTTATAATCAGTCTGACAGAGGGAGGTATCCCAATCATTGTGGTTTTTAGTATAACAATGACCATCAGTGGGACCCTTTGTGGGGTGCCTTGAGACGACATTGTTGTAAATAAGCGCCGTTTAACTAAATAATCTGAACTGAAACTGTGTAGTTATGCTGCTATAGGCTTAGGCTGCTGGAGGACATAATCACCACTTTCACCCTCTTTGCTACATTCTCACACTACTCTCCAATTTTGCATTGTTTGCTGTTATTTCAGCTTTTAACTTTGTTCTCTCTTTTCTTTTCCTAGAAGCTACACCTGGCCTGGCTCTGTGTCTGCCTGTGACACCTTTCTGAAGAGGGGAATCGTCCAAGCTTCTGTTGCCAACAACTTAATGCTCACCCTCTACCGATGACCCACATAGCCCTGTCTTTCAGTGTTTAACCCTTTCTCTCTCCTAGACATGGAAATTGACTGAGCTTAACTGTAACTAATTATATGTGGTATCTTTCAGACTCTAACCTTGAAAACTGGCTCAGAGTTTATCTGTTCTTTCTTTCTAGGTGAAACGACTAAAGGAGCTACATCCATTAACATTTACTTTTCCTTCCCATAGAAAGTACTCCTGGATCAGTGCTTCTGTGTCCTTTTTGTGTCTCTGCTCTGTTCTCTCAAACCCCCAGTAGGTCATGGCAGATGGTCGCTCACTCTGAGCCTGGTTCTGCTGGAGGTTTCTTCCTGTTAAAAGGGAGTTTTTCCTCTCCACTGTCGCTACATGCATGCTCAGTATGAGGGATTGCTGCAAAGTCAACGTCAGTGACTGTCCACTGTCTCTACATGCTCATCCAGGAGGAGTGAATGCTGCAAGTTGCTGACTGGATGCAATCTGCTGGGTTTCCTTAGATAGAAAAACTTTTTATCCAATTTGAATAAAAAGTTAACTCCGACTGCACTGTTCAATTGTTAGGATTAATTGGAATGTATGAACCTGACTTTTGTGAAGTGCCTTGAGACAACATGTGTTTTGAATTGGTGCTATATAAATAAAACTGAATTGAATTGAAATGAATTGAATTGTGTGAGGCCCGCAACTAGTTTTAGAGCACGGCAGAAATCTTTTAGAGTTAAGTATAAATTTAAACACAGAGCTTTAAAACTCAAGGTTGGGGGCTCAGTCAGGCTGGTTCTGAATTAGTTTATGTTTAAACAAAATGTGAGAAAGTACGTCAAGCTTAGGCTTAAAACTGAATGACTGAGTTACAGAAACACCAAACATATAAACAGTCATGTGTAATTATGTTTTGTAATGGTAACAGCATTCCATACTATTACTGTAGGTCCATGAAACGTCCCTTTATACGGTTTTCTTCATTCATTTACAGTACGCATACTGGAGTTAGTTACTAATCCCACCTCAGATTCTAAGAGCATAAATCACATTTTTTTATTATTATGATTTTCTTTATCCAAGCACCTCCATCTTTTCTTATTTTAACTGCAGCCAGGGCCTCGATTCTTCTTTTATTTTAATATGGCAATGAAATCCTTTGAACAGTTGTTTGAAGTCTCTCCACGTCAGAGTGGCCCAGCTAATAGCTCCAGGTGTAAAATGAAAATGTAATCAGAGTGAAGAGCTACAAATATCTCCCACGTCATGTGTTGTTCTATCGACGACAAACAGTCATCACCGGGGTCAAAGAGAGCTGGTTATAGTCGTGACTCAACAAGTTCCCCCAGCAGACTGAGTCACACACACACACACACACACTCTTGTTTTGCTATATGTAGTGAGGACCATGTGTTGACTCCCATTGACTTCCATTGATTTTCAGTCATTTTCAACCCTTTCTATGCCCTAACCCTGACAATAACCCTAAACCTAACCATTACCAGTGCTTACCTAACCCTAACCTTAACCTAAAGTCAATTCATACCTTAGTCCTAAACCTAACCGTTAGCAAAATAGGTCGTGAGGACCAGCAAAATGTCTTCACTTTGGTACAAATGGTCCTCAATTAGATGGTGAAATCGGGAAAATGGTTCTCACTGTGATGCCAAGACAGGAACACACACACACACACACACACACACACACACACACCAGATCTGTAGAAAGACTTTTTTTTCATCCTTGTTTTCAGAGTTTGTTGGAAGGTTGGCAGGCAAAGCTCAGAAGCTCTTTGTCTGGTAGAGAATTATTGGTATGCTTAACAAGACTTTTCCATGGTGGATAAGTGAAAGCAAACAAATGGGAGTTGTGGATATTTGGAGGGTTAATTAAAAACAACAGTTACTGATTATGTATGTATGTATGTATGTATGTATGTATGTATGTATGTGTGTGTGTGTGTGTGTGTGTGTGTTCCTGTCTTGGCATCACAGTGAGAACCATTTTCCCGATTTCACCATCTAATTGAGGACCATTTGTACCAAAGTGAGGACATTTTGCTGGTCCTCACGACCTATTTTGCTAACGGTTAGGTTTAGGACTAAGGTGTGAATTGAGTTTAGGTTAAGGTTAGGGATGCACTGGTAATGGTTAGGTTTAGGGTTATTGTCAGGGTTAGGGCATAGAAAGGGTTGAAAATGACTGAAAATCAATGGAAGTCAATGGGAGTCAACACATGGTCCTCACTACATATAGCAAAACAAGAGTGTGTGTGTGTGTGTGTGGGTGGATGGATGGATGGATGGATGGACATTTGATGGATGGCTTTGAGGCGACTGTGGCTCAGTAGGAAGAGTAGTCGTCTTGCATTCAGAAGGTTGCAGCTTCCTCCTGCCATATGTCGATGTGCCCCTGGGCAAGGCACTTAAGCCTACCGATCAGCGTATCGGTGTATGAATGTGTGAGCGTTAGTGAGTGCAATTGGGTGAATGTGGCTCTAGTGTAAAGCGCTTTGAGTGGTCTGTATGACTGGAAAAGGGCTATATATTAGTTCAGTCCATTTACCATTTGAGAGGACGGCATTTGAAGATGTGCTTGCCTTAAAGGATTTACAACCCACCAAACTGCAGTTTTGGAGCTCCTTGTGCATAAATGGCTGTGGAGATTTTTATATACACTCTGCCTGGAGTTCAAACGCATTTCCTGACCCACTGAAAGCATACTGCATGTGTGCTTGCAGAGTGTGAGTGTGTTTACCTGCGTTAGTGTTGGTGGTGTTGGAGCCCTGCAGGAGCACAGTCAGAGTTTCCATCACCAGCCAGGCTAACTGTTTCTGCTCCTCTGCTATTAGGTTGTTTTTGCAGTCAGCTGAGTGTAGAAAATAACAGATACACAATGAAGATCTGTAGATAACCTACACAAGTAAAATATTACAAACTCAGAGGGTTTTAGTATCATTCAGCACAGTTGGATGCAATTCTTTAAACATGACTTTTTACATCTAGGACTGCAAGAATTAAAAAAAAATGCTACAAATATTTTAGATAAAAATGTTTTTATTTTCCTACAGAGATTAAGTTTTCACTTATTCTCTCTAGCAGCTTTCCACCTTTAGAGATTAACATTTAACAGATTTAGAGCATTTTTCTTTGTAAAATAGCTCAAGCTCAGTCAGAGCTCAGGAAATCATTTTTTAAGACTGTTTAAGACAACTTTTTTAAGTCTTGCCACAGATTCCTAGATAAATGTAGGTCTGGATTTTGACTGGGCCATCAATATGCCTTGATCTAAACCATTTCCTTGTAGCTCTGGCTGTATGATCATGGTCTTTCACCTGCAGGAAGGTGGGAACCCCGGAATATAACGGGATTTCTTCCAGCTTTGCCTGGTATTTATTTCCGTCCATCTTCTCATCAACTTTGATCAGCTTCCCTGTCCAAACTGAAGAAACAAATCCCCACAGCATGATGCTGCCAACACCATGTTTCACCATCTCCTACCTGGCTTGTTGGAAACTGTAAACAGGACATCTTATGGTTTTCTTTCAACAATTGCTTTCGTCTTGCCACTCTTCCTGGAGCCCAGATTTGCAGAGTCCCCGACTACTAGTGGTCCTGTAAACAGATTCTCCCACCTGAGCTGTGGATCTCTTTAGCTCCTCTAGAGAAGACATGGGCCTCTTGGCTGCTTCTCTGATTAATGCTGTTTACTTTGTGTTGGTCTGTCACGTGAAATCCCAATAAAATTTTAAAGTTTGTGGTAGAAATGTGAGAAAATATGAAAAACTTCAAGGTGAATGGTATAAATACTTTTGCCGGGCACTGTAAGCACGGCTAGGTCTGTTTTTCTACTTGAGTTTCTATTAATTACTGTAAAAATGAGCCAAATAAACAAAATTGCAACATTTGGGTGAAATATATCACACTTTATCCTTTTGCAAAGCCAGTCTGTTATTTATGCCTCCAATCAAATCAATCTTTTTACAAATTACAAGACAATGGAAGCTCAGTTCTTGTTTTCTGGATTTGTTTAATTACGATCTATTCCACTAGTCATCTGACATTAAGCTTTGAATTTAGCCCATCTGTTGCAAATTAAAAACAAAAAAATCCCTAAATTATCCAGACAGAAAAAAACTAAAACCACATAATCTTCATGAATAATTTCTTCTCACCTTGGTCATTATTTTGCGGCTGCTGTTGCGAAGCCGGGTCTTTCAGCAAGGCGGCGTACTTGTGCAACAGGTTCACCATTACCTCCAGGAGGCCGACCTCCCGCAGCACGTCGCTGAACACCGGGTCGTGCCTAGCCAGCTTCAGCAGCGTTCTGGTGGCGGTGATGCTGCAGGAGAGCGACGTGCTCGATTTCAGCAGCACGCAAACACTGAAGAGCTCCTTACACGGCACGTAGTTGAGGCTGAAGACAACAAACTCTAAGAGTTCGAAGTACTTGGCCTGGGGTTCGGGAAGTTTGGCTACACGCTCTGCAAACTGCGATAGGGTGTGCTGGGACTCCAAGATGAAGTAGTTTGCCGGCTCCGCCGCATAGATGTTCCCGATGGCGTCCAGCAGCATGCAGGCCAGACGGCTTGTTCTGGCCCTCAGGAAGGCGTTCTGGAGCACGGAAAAGGCCTGGATATTTCGAACAGTGTGACCTGCGGAAGAGAAGGACAATCGTTTAGTGGGAAATATAAAGAGACATTACTGCTGGAACCATTACTTGTAAAAAGATTTTAAAAAGTGAGCATTAGGGTCCTGACTGGTTACAGCGACGTTTACATGCACTAACGGGCATGAAGGTTATAATACTCTAAGTGTTTTAATGGTGTGCTTGAAGCTCTTATAACAAAACAAGATAATACAGAGTTTTATAAACAAGGATGAGGTGAACCAGTTTGTGTTTTTTGTGGATTTTCTGTTATCCACACAGGTTCTGAATTATACATCCAGGCTCAGATATATACATGCACCTACAGATGGATAACCTTTCACATTTGATTCCCGCCGCAGGCCTTGCACTTCACGTCACAAATATTGCAGCAATCTGCAGGTCTGCACTGCATTTTGAAAAGTGGAGCCATAATTTCGCACGCTTTCTATCAGCTGAGCTTTGTTGGGGTACCAGTGGCTCCTGACGTCATTACGCATTTGTGCGTGCAATGCTCTGTTCATGTCCGGCATGGAGTTGTCCACTCTTCCACTCCCTCAGTGTCACAATGATGCTGCGTCTAGGTACCGAAATATGGTACAGTTTGATTTTACGTGAATCGGTACTCTGTAGTACAGACGGTATTAGGGCCGTACCTGTAAAAGTACCGAACTCGGTACCCTTCATTTTAACAAGCTGGTTGTTGGGGACAGAACCCGCTTTCAACAGGCCATGGGTTCAGTTCTAGCTGTTGTTGAGGATTGAACCTGATGAGTTTTAAATTTGTGCGATGCATCAGTGTCAATGGAAAAGAAACCGAAACTCAGCATGATGCCACCACCACTATGCTTCACAGTGTATAGTACCTAATTTGAAATCTTCAGTTAAATATTTTTTTGTATTCAGCTAACAGACAAACCAGTCAGAGTTCAGCCATATGTCCTTTCTCATATAGGAGGGCTCCTAGCAGAGTCCCATGACCCAGAGGCTTCTAAGTAAATCCTGTCATATAAACTGGCAAACATTTTTAATTGCTACAAAAAAAAAAAAAACTAGTCATATTCAATACATTACAATATATGAAACGTTCATTTAGTTCAGTAACTCAGTTCACTAAATAAAACACATTATATAGAATAATTTCACACAGATTGAGGTTTTCAAGCCTTTATTTCTGATAATTATGATGATTTTCCGCTTACAACTGAATGAAAACATTTAAAGATAGAATATTACATCAGACAAATACGTTAATGTGAGCCTACTGAAAAGTATGTCTAAAAAGACTTTTAATGTCATAAACGGGGCTCATCAGAGTGCGTATTCTAATTTAAGTATGACTCTACAATTTTTTTTTATAAGAAAATGTATTAGATAATATTAGAATATCTGAGAAAATGTCCCCCAGTTCCATGTAGCCACAATATTCAAATATTCGCTTTCTTGTTTTCATTGAATGTTTAAACTAGCATGCATGTAATTAAACAGGCAGTTCTTTACTAACATTCAATTTATGGGCGTTTTCTTTACCATTTTACATAACTAATCCTGTCCTTCCTCTTTTTAACTCATAAACACCACAGGAAATGATTTAGCTGAAGAACTTAATTTGGGTTTTACTGTTTCAGCACCTCTGATGAACGTCATATTTTTATATAACTTTAGGTTCTTCCAAGAGATCTTTGGGAGAGATAATGAAAAATACACTTAATAGACTATCGCACTGTTGATGCACCAATCAGGCAGCCAGTGATCAACTAACGTTCCCTTGGGGGATGAACAGAGGCGTGGAGTTAGCACTGTTGCAGCCAGAAGGTCCCAGGTTGAAATCCCAGGCACGGAGTTTGCATGTTGTTTGCCTGCATGTGTGGGTTCTTTCTGGGTCTTTCCTTAGGTAGTTCCTTAGAAGAGTGTGTGTGTGTGTGTGTGTGTGTGTATAATAATTTTCCTTTTAAATGAACTACTGTGCTCTCAAATATTACAAACACTAATATTTTCCTGCTTTCTGCTCTTCAGGTCCTGTGTAAGGTTGATCATTTTAAAAGCCCCTTTCAGACTTTTTGTGTTTAGTATCTAACCTGAGAACTTAAGCTTTGACTCCTGAGCAGGAGGACACATGAGGATGCTGACACTGACATGTTTAGTCCCTCAGACTGAAGCCCACAGAGAAGCTAAGTGAATGTGGCAGCTTAATTAGGCATGTAAGCAGACCCCCCTTACCATGAGGGCTTAGCGTAATGACTTTCCACACAGTCAGACCCGTCATTAATTGGGTAAACATAAGTGTTTCTCTGTGGGCTTAAAACAGGCTTCCAGACTGAACTCTGTTTTTAGTGCATGTAAAATAAGGCACTCTCTCTAGATCTTGGCAGTGTTCGACTTTGTCATGACGAGTAGGTGGAAAAGTTACCATACACACTGTAAAGCAAATATCTGGCACCTCTTTCTGAGCTATTCTTATAAAACTGCAGAACTGTTGCCTTCTTGGTTAATAAATAAAATAAGTTTTGTAACTAATTTGAAAGTTATGCAGAACCTGGAGCCTTTTCTGTAAAACAAACTAAGAACGTTCAACACAGAAGGTGAAGCGGAACAGGTTCTTTTTTGTATTCAGGAGGCTTAGAGGGGTTCATCTGCAGCAGCGTGACGAGCAGCATGGTGTCTGTCAAACAGGTTAAGCTTACTGGGATCAGCCAAGCATCAAAGTCATTTCCCAGATAACGATCAAGCCGGGAGATGAGAGTAGGAGGGATACACAAGAAGACCTTTCTGCAAGTAATTCCAGCAGGTAAAGTGTTGAGAGTCGGCAAGTCTTCCACCCAAGAACATCTCTCCAGTTAGGTGAATGGAAAAGGTGAAGGAACATCTTCACTTCTGAGGATTAGAGCATCCCTGCAGACATGCTCTATACAACCTATAAACAAGCCATTAATTGACGCATGTACAAAACAGGATTTACAAAAAGCTCTTTATAGCTTCAGTGAAAACTTCATACAGTGATTAGCCGTAAGGTAATCGTTTAGCCTAATGCTAATAAATTAAAGCTTGATTACTACAGTGAAAAAACACGAAGGTGAATAACAGAAAAGAGAGATAGGGCTGCTATGATCTTATATTAGTATTAGATCTTATATTAGTATTAGTACTAACCCTAACTGACTTCATTTTTGGATCAAATATCGGGCCGAGGTGACGGATCAACCCACCGATCGGCATGGTGCTCTGCTGCTGCAGGTCATATTTTTACCCTGGAAGCTTAAGGTTACAGCCAGAAAATAGCTGTACACTTACATCATAAAACAATTGTAGAACTGCATATAAAGAGATGTTTCATCTATATGAACAGATCATGTAAAGCGTCCGTAGGACTGTGTAAAACATTTAGAGCAGAGAAAGTTAATTTGCATGGTTACAGTTGTAATAACTGAGAAGAAAACTGAGGAGGAACAGGGAGCTTGACCTGTCACCTGAAAGCTGAGGAGATTGTTTTTAATTTGATCTTTTTAAGCTTTCAGCCTCTACCTGAGATGGGACATGTTGGGTTTGGAGAAGTCTGCGGTCTGCTGGAAGACAAAATACACAGAGATAGAAATGCTGCAGCAAGTCAGCAATGCTGATTTCTCTTTGATTTTTAGTGACTCTTGATTATAACATGATTCTGAACCACATCTGTGTGTGATTTATTCATTTATTGAGTCCATAACTTACAAGCATTTCTTTTATCCATCTTGTCATAATTGTGTTCCAAAGTACCTGCTATTGAACTACACTTTAAAAAATTTTTTTTAGTAGAGCTACAACTAACGATTATTTTGCTAATCAATTACTCTGTCGAATATTTTTTCTATTGATCGGATAGCAAAGCCTAATTACTCGTACTCGTCATCTTCCGCTTTATCCGGGACCGGGTCGCGGGGGCAGCAGACTCAGCAGAGATGCCCAGACGTCCCTCTCTCCAGACACCTCCTCCAGCTCCTCCAGGGGAGCCCAAGGCGTTCCCAGGCCAGCCGAGAGACATAGTCCCTCCAGCGTGTCCTGGGCCGTCCCCTGGGCCTCCTCCCGGTGGGACGTGCCTGGAACACCTCCCGAGGAAGGCGTCCAGGAGGCATCTGGTATAGATGCCCGAGCCACTTCAACTGGCTCCTCTCGATGTGGAGGAGCAGCGGCTCTACTCCGAGCCCCTCCCGAATGTCCGAGCTCCTCACCCTACTCTCTAAGGGAGTGCCCGGCCACCCTATGGAGGAAGCTCATTTCAGCCGCTTGTATCCGGGATCTCGTTCTTTCGGTCATGACCCAAAGTTCATGGCCATAGGTGAGGGTAGGAATGTAGACCGACCCGTAAATCGAGAGCTTCGCTTTTCGGCTCAGCTCTCTCTTCACCACAACGGACCGGCACAGCGCCCCATTACTGCGGCAGCCGCACCGATCCGTCTGTCGATCTCCCGCTCCATTCTTCCCTCACTCGTGAACAAGACCCCGAGATACTTAAACTCCTCCACTTGAGGCAGGAACTCCCCTCCAACCTGAAGAGGACAAGCAACCTGTAATTATTAGAGCTTTTTTACAGAGTTAGAACCAGGTGAAGCTAAAGCTATGCCATTTGAGGAGTTCTGGATAGAGCATATTTACAGACAAAGGGTGTTTATGTTAAATGTATTTATTTTTTGTACAGTTTTGACCTAATTACTGCCCTGAGTGGATTGTTCCTTCAGCAAATGTCATGTTTTAGAGTCAGTATTCTAAAATTCAATTATTTCAATAATCGATTAATCACAATTGATCCGATTATCTGTTTCAGCCCCACTTTTAAGTTTGTCATGTTGCAGTTTTTTTTACGTCTTATACGTATGTTAAAGTTCAACGATTATAAACAGAACTATTAAAAAATAATATTGATTAATGACCATCCACAACATAAACGCTTTTTAAGTGAACCAGATACTGATTCATTTAGTTCCTGAATGCAGCTGTTTTCCAGACACTTTTAAAGATGTTTCACATCCAGAAACTGCAGCTGCTACAACCTTTACATTCTGAAATGCAATGAGCCTCCATGGGTTAGTCCTCAGCAGCTCAGCAGACTAAGATGTGAACACAATAACAGGATCATTCTGAGGCTCATCATGTCATTAATCATCAGTCTTGTGAATAGAAATAAAACCTCTATTTAGAAAGCTTTGTCGGTTCCGGTACCATACCTTTCCCAGATGGCTGAGGGAGAACAAACCCTGGCAGCAGGAAGGGGGCTCCAGTGGTGAGGCCGGCAGGTTTCAGCTCCGTCACCCCATACGTGCACAGACAAGTTACCAAGTTCACCAGATCCTTCAGAGCGTCTTTAGATTCATCTTCTTTAGCCTGTTCCAGCCTGGAAAACAGGATTTTTAGATATTTCTGGGTAAAAAGTGAACGACCAAATGAAGAAAACCACACGGAGCTGATGGCTGTACCTGAGCATGAGGTCGCAGAGGAATGTATAACCTTGGCACATCCTGAAATCATCCAACAGCGTCTGCGACACGTTGCTGGAGTCTTTGAGGAAGCAGGAGAGGCCGGTGAACATCTCAACAATCTCCAGAGGGGAGAGATCGTCAGACTGCTGCATGTTTTGGACACATGTGGACAGACATTCCTTCTCTAGAAAGAGATGGTAGAGAGAAAATTTGTGAGAAAAACATAAAAGTTATTAAAAACATATTGTGTGCTCGCTTTCATCATGGATTTACAGACAAGAAAGGAATTCTTCATTGTTTTCCACCTGTCTTTGTGCCAAAAGCTTGAACTATTCATAAAGAGAAAAAGCTGGAGATTCCTCTTCGAGTTGACATAGAATAGTCTCATGAGCAATGTTCCTCCCTGTCGACCTCTTTCTTGGATTTGCTTTTATCCTACAGGTCCATCAGAGCCTTCAGGGCTTCTTCTGAGCCAAAACTGATGGTGAGGTGTTGTTTTCTACTACGACCATCACCTCAGCAGCTGTCCTAAAGACGTGAGGACAGCTGACAGTGTTGTTGCTTTTAAAAGGAAACTTAGTTAAAATAAACAACTAAACTATTCAGTCTGCCCATGTTGCTGTATCAAATTTATACTGATTTGTACAATTATAATTTCATTTTTGCCCATTTCTGGGGTGTTTTGAATCCATCTGTCCTCCTGTTTAATTATTTGATTGATCAATTGAATGCTGACATTGTAAAAGCAGCTAAAGATCCTACAACACACACGTCTCAACATAAATGTCCTACCGTGTATGTATTTGACCACATTGACACTGAGTCCGTGTCGGGAGATGGTGGTGAGCACTTCGCCGGCGCTCCTCCTCCAGGGCAGGTTGTGAGGAGGGCACCAGGAGGTTATGGCACTGAACAGCAGCTGCAGGTCATCCTTCTGGGCCAGCTCCTCGGCTGGAGACACGAAGGTGCAGAGCTTCACCAGGATCTGTGAAGGTATAATGGAATCAAATGGGACATTTTCTATCCCCTCGCCAAAGGCGCCAGCCTAAAAAGGAGCACCTTTCATCATGAAGAAAGTGTTTGATGCAGCTGGCATCATTGATCTCTAAAAAAAACTTTAAATCAGCAAGAACAAGAGTTAAAAGTATCCACCAGTGTCGATACACGTTACATCACCTTCTAGTATCAAAATTGTACTGAAGAGGATTCAAGATTTTTTTCCTTTTCTACAAATAGAAAAATCGAGGCAATTAAGCTCCAACAAATATTTGTTTTAAAAATCCTTCTGCACCTCTTTATGCTTTGAAAGATATGAAGAGAGACATCAATTGATTGTTGAAGCACAAAAAAAACATGCTGAGAGGAAAACTAAAAGAACTGTTAAAGAGAACTTGTCCTCGTGTCTCTTTTCTACCTGGACAAAGACTTTCTGGAGCAGCGCTCGGCGGTCAGCAAGGGGCAGCTCTGGCTGAGTGTGGGCCTGGCCTGGAGTCTTCTCCTGGTTGGGTGGGGGTTGTGGCGGTTGCGGAGTGGGGCCCACAGGAGCTTCGGCCATGTGGGGCAGGTCAAAGAACAAGTAGAGGCATTTGACCAGTGTGGAGGGTACGGACATGGTTGTCATGCAGTCCACTGTTTTCTGTAGAGGGGCAGACAAAGGAGAGGGTATGAAGACTGAATGTTAATTAATCAAAGTAAAGTCGATCCTAAATCAGACTCGAAAGGAGGGTTACTGTGGAGCCAGAACTGTGTTTGAAGTAGTTTTCCCATGGAGGTCATTTCAGAAAAATACTAGTCAAGTTACGTTCCAACACTTCGTTCTAAATTTAAAAACAGAAGGATGCTAAATGAAATACAATTAATTAAATATATTTTAGATTTGACAATTCAGTAAATGTGAATTTTGAACAGAAAACATTTTTTAAAAATATTCCTCATTTAAGTCCTTTGTCTGGTTCTGGAACATCCACAATGTTACCATTATTATATTTTATTTTGTTTTACCTAATTATTGTATAATTGTAATAATTTTCAAAACATAAATATAATCTGATCAATCCAATTCAGTCTGAGTTATAATATAGCACAGTGAAATTCAGTAAAAAGTGTATCCATCTATGGAAACCGAGTTGATTGCATGGAGGAGTTCACTTTGCAACAATCCCTCCTCCTGAGAAAAAACATGGCGACAGTGGAAAACATAAACTCCCTTTTAAAAGGAGGAGATCTCCAGCAGAACCAGGCTCAGTGTATGAAAATGTCGAAAATGCCAAATGTGGTGAAAACAATATTCTTCCCATAAATAAATAGGAATAAATGCATTTCGGTGATCTTAGATTCACATGAATGAGAAGGGACAAAATGTTTTGGGGAAAATGAAAAATCCGCCTCACGGTTCCTCCAACTAACATGGCCTCCATGGGGTACAGAGCCTTCAGCCACTCTGGGCCTCTGACCCTGGAACTCCTTCCTCACATGTTTCACACCATCTACACCACAACAGTGACACTGTGCTGCTTGCAGACTCCATGGATATGAAGCCTGGGTGTGTATCTGCGAGGTCAATGGCCGATATTTAGAAAATGGAAAATATTGGCCTAATTTAAGCGGCTTCTGATCAATTTGCCGGATTGCAGATTTATACACCCATTTCATTCCAACCAACTTCAATTTTAGAGCCATTTTACTTAAACCATTGCATTTTTTCATGAATAAAAGGGGACAATTCAGTTTATTTGTAAAGCACCAACTCACAACAAATATCGTCTCAAGGCACTTTACCAGAAAACAAATCAGCTCAATCCAATCAAATCATGCAGACTCCAAGACAATGACATACAATCCAAATTGATCCCAATTATCAAACAATGCAGTCATGTCTAGTTCATTAATCAAATTGGGTAAAAAGCTTTCTATCTAAGGAAACCCAGCAGAGTACATCAGGTCAGTGACTTTCAGCATTCACTCCTGGATGAGCATGTAACAACTGGACAGTCACTTGCATTGACTTTGCAGCAATCCCTCATACTAAGCATGCATGTAGAGACAGTGGAAAGGAAAACTCTCCTTTAACAGGAACAAACCTCCAGCCGAACCAGGACCTGGCTAAGTGTGAGCGGTCAAATCATTTACTGTGGTTCTAATATCTGTTTGGCCGAGTCGACTCTTAACACATTAGAGATTATGAGCTCTCATCAAACCAAAATAACTCTACGCAACATCCTGCTGATAGATATTATTTAGTGGAACAAAATAACCAAAGTTAATCACAGCAGATTATGAGCAGAATATTAGTTTAAATTGCTGCTTGTCGAAGAAGTTTTAAACTAACTGTGTTTGGTATGAAACTGTGGAAATATTATCAGAATATCCAGGTTACCAACTGAACAAAACTACAAAAGTTACAAAATGTCTAAGAATGGCCTGTAGGTAACAAATGTAAGATCTAATCAAGAATTTTCCAGAATTATTCTGGTTATATTTGCTGAATATTATGTGTGTGTTTCTCCACACAACAGCAGGACGCTGTAAAAATAAAGACAAAAACATTTTTATTTTTAGTGTGACGCTGGTAAATTATGTGGCTGATTTGTGGATTTTTGGCCGAGATGCTGTGAAGGAAAAAAAAAAAGCGGGAGCAGCCATAATAGCATGAAGTGTGTGTTTTTTTAATGTGTGCTCTTTACAATTTGTGTTATGATGGCAAACCAGAGGACTGCATGAATAGATGAGGACTGTGCTCTCTCAGGCGAATGATTCAGATAATGAAGCACAGCCTCCTACGCACATACTGAAAATAAAGCTCAACGTGACTTAATCACGCACTTTCTAATTTATGATAGTTGTCACACATACAGAGACAAATAAAGGCTGGGAAAAATGGCTGAAGCATTTACTCCACCACTCTGAAACATGCTAGGTTTCAGCCTTTCAAGCTGATGGACGGAGTGGGGGAGGGAAGAAAATAGGAGTAATAAAACAAAGGTTGGTGAAGGTGGAGAACTGGATAACTGATGGAGAATCAGGGCAACAGAAAAATGAAGTTGCCCTAACTGGAAAAATGTGTGTGAATGTTTACAGGCTGAAAGAGACAGATCGCCTCTGCTGCAGCACTAAAAACCAAGGATGAAAACCACCCAGACATGTCAAGGCTGCGCCTGAAAGAGTGTGTACATGTGACACAAGAAAGACATGGAGGACATTCGTTAAAAGAGTCACTGTAAGTCAAGAGGGAGAGAGACAAAGAGATTGGGAATGCTCTGTGTGAACGGCATAAAACTGGCAGTGTGAGAAGTACTGCAGGGCTGCTTGGAGAGTCCTTGGTTTACAATCCGAGACACGTAAGAGTGAATAAAAACCCATTTACCTCGTCTGTCTCTCATGTACACATATGCAGGACACCAGTTAATGAATAATTGTTGTCTTATGATTTTTTTACTTTGTATAATAAAGAGGTAGAATTAAGCAAATTGTAGAAATTTGTGACAGCGCTTTCAGAAGACATTTTCATACATTAAAACCCATCGTCATCGCCCTAATTTAAAATGTTACGGTTGTTTTTTTTACCCGTCTAGAATAAATAACAGGATGTCCTGATTGATAACTTTACTTAATGATTATTTATTTAGTGACTTTCTGATACAGTTAAGGCCAAATTTGTTCTTACACTTAGCAAATTTAGATTAATCCTAACCTTTTAATGTTTGCCAACAAGCTTCATCAAATGGAAAATTATATTAACGTTTTGGTGCGACCCAGTTGGGGTCCAGACTTGAATCTAACTGAGAATCTGTGGAGGGAGCTAAAGATTAGGGTGATGGCAAAACAAACAGATAAATTATTTTTTTTCTGAATTTATACTCGTTTTACATTGTTTTATTTCCTTTAAGAGAAACCAGTCATAAACTTCTCAGCTGAATGAAAACAATTTAAGGACGCATTCACGCTGCTGGTCCGGTCCAGGGATCAATAAAAGTGAGTAAATTCACAGCTTCAGTTGGCCCGGGTTGGTTTTCACACAGATTTTTTAGACCAGACCAAACTAAGTCATGCAGTTGCAACGGATTGTTTCGGGGGCAGTATTGCGCTGATCAAGAAGGAAAAAAGCACAAAGAAGAAAGTCTGTCTAATCAGGGTTTCTGTTTCTACTTTGATGTTCAATGCACCTGCACCTCGTCTACGTATCCCAACGAGACATATTCAAACTCTTTTGTCTTTAGATTCACGCTCTTATTTTGTTTTTCCTCTACTTCCTCCTGCTTCTTATACTAATATACGCCGCTCTTACATCAAATCCTGTCTTCCTGCTTTTGGTACGCTGGCCTGACATGCATGCAAACTGCAAACGAACCGCTCCAGGGTCCAGATAAACCGTGCCGAGAACAGCAGTTGTAACCAGGCCAGGGTAGAGTTCTCTGGTCCGTTTCAGGGTCCTGGATGGGTTCACAGCGGTGTGACCCGCTCTAGAACCGGACTCTGGCACGGTACAAAGCGTTCCATGTGGTAATAGTTTGGTCATGTGGCGGAAATGCAGTGCAGGACAGTGGGGTGTTTAACTGAAACAGAGAAGCGATGTGGTAATTTTTTCAGGAAGTAGAAATAATATAAAATAATAGGAAAGTAAAATTTCTGGAATATTGGTAAATATTGGTTATTGGACATAGCAGTGATATTTATATCTGATATCAATATTGTCCCAAATTTCAATATCGGGGCATCCCTAATATAAAGCAATGAATACATTAATGGAATAATATTGAAATTTAAGTTTTACATAGAAAGACGTGGTGGGTCTTAAAAGTAACCTGATGGCCCCCCAGTCTCTGTGGCTAAGAGCATGATTTTACAGGAAGTCACGCTCTTTAACAATGAGACAAACAAAATCATTGTGGGCAATGTATTTAAACATTAAATGCTCCAATCATCTGTTTACACTTGTGTGAACATCCTTAAACTAATATGTACTGTTTCAGCATTCAGTCTTCTTGTGTTCATACCTGACATTACATCTACTGAATCTGATTACCCTGAAATAAAGTTCAGTTTTGTTGGTACGATTTTACTGACTTTTGTTTATCTGTGTCCTTAGGAGGCTATAAAGATCCAAAAGGATTTCATCCTACGAGAGAACCGGCCAGGGAGAAGGTTCTAACAAATTTCTTTAAAATTAATGAAAAGAGGAAAACTGGTCAGGGAGGCTCACAGCAAGAAAAAACTGTAATGAAACATGGTGGAGTCAGCATCATGGTCTGGGATTACTTCTCTTCAGATTATGGTCGAGGCGATAAAATTATGAACTGTTGCCTTTAACAGTCAGTTATCAAAATTCTTCAGATGTCTCCAACAAAGCTGAAGATGAGGAGAAACTTCATTTCCAAGCATACCTGGAACTAAATCTAACAGAAAATCTGCGGGGATCACCTGAAGAGGGTTGTGGACAAGAGATGTCCTCACAGTAAGAAATAGTGGGCAAATATTAAAGAAAACTGAAATAATGTATAAAATATGTTTTTTATATTTATAAATGCACAAAAAAACTTGAAAGGATCTAGATAACTGATTCAACACAAATATTAAATCTGCTGATCAGACTCCTTCTGTGTATTTTTTGTTCCCTTTCAGTCGATTCACTCAGTACAACACATGAGTATGGGATATCACGCTCTGCGTGTCCTGGCTGAAGCCACCTCTAATCACGCCCCCTAGTCAAATGATGTGATGACGACAGGTGACAGACCCCGCCTGCACTATATACCTTTCTGTCATCATCGTCATTACTCAGTTCTTACGCTATTCACCTCGCTAAGAACACCTCTTTGAGTCAGGCTAGCTAGCTGCTGCTGGTTAGCTCTGTGTCTCTTTATAAAGGCTACTTGGAACTAGTTCAACTGCTTTTGTTGGAGTTAGTCACTGCTGCCTGCTGGTGAGCGTGTCTACCCGCAAAGAGCTAATTTCAAGCAGTTCGGTCTGGCTTTGTGGTTCGGGATGAGCACAAAGCTAACACAAGCGAAGCAGAAGTCATCTATTCGTCCCTGTCCTCAGGGGTGCGGCTTCTCGCTTCATGAGAAGGACCAGCATGAGGCTTGTCCCGTCTGTCTCGGGATCGTTCACGCTCGCAGAGCGTTGGCGGAGCCCGAAGCATGTGCGTTCTGTCGCCAGCTTTGTTGCTCGACCCTGGAGAGGTGGGTTAAATTCCTTGAGAAGGTGCTGGGAGAGGCTGCTGTCTCACGGCGAGACCCGCTGCTCTCCGAGGCGGGAAACCCAGTTTCGTCCGATTCTGACGAGGATGGCTTTTCGGTCGAAGTCCCCGCTTCCAGCTTGGCAGACCATATGGAGTATGTTGATGGCTCTTGACAAGCAAGTACACCAGTTACATTTTTCAGCTCATCCAGCCAATAGAAAACTGCAGGGTCAACCTTAGACATAATGCCTCCTGCTTCAATCATGATGCTTTTTACCCTGTTATACCAATACAGTGAAGCATCAGCTAAACCATACACACATTTTCTCAGTTTCCAAAGCACACCTGTGCTATTGGCCTCTGGAGGACATTTGATAAAAATGTCTCTGGACAGTTGCATTCCTTGTAAAAAGGCAGTTTTAATGACCATAGAGTGAAGTTCCCATTGTTTTTGACATATAACTGCCACTAGGAGTCTCAGTGACTCTGAGGCACAGGTTGGAGAGTCCTTTTGTATGTCAGAAACTTGTAGCTCCTCAAATCCTCGTGCAACAAGTCTTGCTTTAGGTATTATACCATTTTCAGTTTCTTTCAGAGTGCACACCCAATGAGTGGAGGCAGACTTTTGTCCTTTGTCCTCAATTTCTTCAAACACTTGGTTTTGTTTCCAGCTTATAATTTCATTTCTCTTTGCTTCATCAAACGACATGCCATTACTCACAAAAACATCCTCGTGTGTATCCGTATCCTCAGCATCTGCCTGGACTTGAAAATCCTCCAACTGTGACATATCAGCTGAATCACTGTTGCCAGCCACTTCTGCTGGCTCCAACAGCTCCAAGTTAAACCAATTCTTGTATTTCCCAGTTGCTTTGCCGGCACGCCCCAACACTTTAGCTTTTCTGGATGTCACAATTTGATCTGTCTTTATGATGGTGTTCCCAGTGTGCTGTCTCTCTGCCTCTGCATTTACAGGAGCAGGCAAAGGATGATTCTCAGGATTTACTGCAATAGTCTCTTCTCCTACATTCTCTTGATTGATGTCCACTGTATGTTGTCCTTGAATGTTCTCCTCATTGCAGGTAATTTGAGGTTCTTCATTCTCGTGAGTAACTTTTCTCAATCTGAGTTGATGCACTCTGACACAGGTGCCTCCGTGTCTTACAAAAACGACTGCACCATCTTGACCAATCACCACTCCTGGTCCTTTCCATTCTGGACAATCCACTCTTTTGTAAAAGACTTTGTCTCCAATTTCATATCGCTCGTCTATGGGTCGCAGCTGCTTCTTTAGTGCTCTGCGTATCCTTTCTGAACATTCCGCTTCTGTAAAAGCCTTTCTTGCAGCATGCAGGGCTGAAATATGCTTGGCAATCCATTCGCTCTTGGTGGTGCCCTCTAGAGTTGGAGCTTTGTCTATTAATACAGAGGGTAGGTTGGGATTCTGCCCGAACACCAGCTGATGTGGGCTGTATCCATGGACACCCTGCATAGAGTTCTTTGCCATAAGAGTCCAGTCCATGGCAATGCTCCAGTCACATCCAGTACTTGCTTTGACTTTCAGTAGGATCTCCGTCAGAGTTTGATTATGGCGCTCTAACAGTCCATTGCTCCACAGACTGTAAGCAGGTGTTGTCTTAACTTCAATATTAAAGTTCTCGGCCATGTCTCTCACTTCCTCATTATTAAATTCACCACCATTGTCACTGAACAACTTTTGTGGTGGGCCATGTACACTGATCCAATCATGGATAAAACATTTGACTATTTCTGAAGACTTCTTTGTGGTTAAGACATTGCCAGTACTGAAACGGGTGAACTGGTCAATAATGTGTAGGTACCAAACCCCAGGTTCAAGTTCGTGCAGATCTACAGCAACTGTTTCATTGTATGTAGATGCCAATGGTGAGCCGACAGCAGGTTTTGGTTTGGTCTTACGATATCTTTGACACACATCACACTGGTTCACAACCTTTTTCAGCAGGCTGTTGCATTCTGTGTCCTTGTTACCAGAACCAGTCAAAAGTCTCTGTATTTTATCAGCAGAGGCGTGTCCAAACTGTTTATGAAGTTTCTCCAGAACTTTCATCTTTTTATTTGTGTTCATCTTGACTGTTATAGTCAGTATTTCTTCCTCAGTAGCTTCTAATAGCTTATCAGAGTGAATAACATTTCTATTTTCACTGTCCACAATGTTCACGCAGTAATGACCTGAGCTAGTAAAGTCCAGTTTGACAGGCTGGTTGAACATCACTGCACTGTCCCTTTCCATGTCCAAAACGGTCCCTGCCCTTTTTAATGAGGTTTTACTCAGAAGCAGCGGGATGTCAGCAGGTACTACTTCAATTTCTATATTACACTTTGTGTTGCCAATTTTAGCAGGTATCTTTACCTTTTTTATGGAGTAGACGATTTTTCCATCTCCAAACTTGAGGGGCCTGTGACTTTGTGTTTCTGTCTCTTTCATACTCTTCGCACTTTTCTTTTGTAATACAGTACTGTAGTTGTCCAGCCACTCTTGTCCACAAACTGTCCTAGTGCAAGCAGTGTCAATTATTGCCGAGCCAAAACATTCTGTCATGAATAGTTCGGCATCTGTTGGTGATTCTTTGGTGTACAGAGTTAAATTGCACTCTTCCACGTCTTTTGTATCATCAGCAATTTTAACACTATCAGCTTTGTGCGGACAGCTTTTAACCCAGTGAAAAGTACTTTGGCACACTGCACATTTCGACCGTCGTCCGTACTTATCCAGCGGGTTTGTACCGGGCTGCGGTGTGTTAGGCTGTGGAGTTTTTCTGATGGGGACTTTGCCGCCAGTACTTGTCTTTTTGCTGCCGTTGCTCCGTTGCAAACACGGATTCCTGTCTAATGCCTTCTGCTGCCGCACCTCTTTTTTCGCCAACTATTCTCTTCAAAGCGGATTTCATAGAAGCAAATGTTACATCTGAGCATGCCGTTAAAGCTAACTGTCTGTCCATCATATCCAAACATGCAGTGTCCAAAAGCTTAAAAGCCAAAACTCCGTCAGGTAGCTCCATGTTGTATTTTTTCATGCGCGAGTAACGCTGCTCGAAATCAATAATATAGTCCGCCATCGACATGTTAACTTCTTTTATGATTCGGTCAAAATCCGAGTACGCCTCATAGATCCTGTGCTTTTCCTCTTTCAGGAACAAGACATCTAGTTTGGCGAACAATATAATCATTCCAGTGTCTTTATTTAGGTCGTCTAGCGGAATTTCCATCGCTGTGTCCCGCGCTCTTCCAGACAGTGCCAGGGCGACTGCAAGCGCTTGTTTCTTTTTTTTTCCAAATCTGTAACTCTCGTCCAAATGTTGACTTCATTCTTCCAGCTTTCGTAAGGCTTTCCTTCTTCAAACGTTGGCGGAACTCTGTAGTTACTAACCATCCTCTGCTACCAATGTTAGTCAAAGAAAACAACTTGTTTATTCTTTCGTAACTTTATTCCGCCATTAGCATGCCTCCAGAACAACTCCGACACGGCTACATCCAGTAGCTCGCAATCTACAAGGGCTCCCAACTCCCAACAGTGCCCCTAGCGGATGAACATGTAATACGAACCAAACAAAAGATTAACACTGGTACATTTTAACTAATAAATTGTGATACCTGTAAAATATCGATCTTATTGCTTTTAACTTTAAACTTCCTTGTTGACATAAAATGCCAACAGCTGTCACTTTGAAAACAAAGTCCTGGTCGGTCTGTTACCACCAGTGTTTTCTAACCTTTGTCCCTGTGGTTTTTAAATGCATCTCTGAAGTGATACACTTAATTTGAAGTAATAAGTGACCTCCTCGGCCAGTCATTCAGTTGGTAAAACCCATCAATATAAAACTTGCAGATCAGGGAGACCCTGAGGAGCAGGACTGAGAATACTGCTTTAAAAAAGCCCAGGACGTCCTGTTCACTTATGACTTCAACAGTTCTCCTATATGTTCTCCAGTAAGAGGCATCAGACTTAAATCCACTCCATTAGACAAAAATAATGAGCAAATCTAAGAAATAAATGGATGATATATGTTTGCTCTGTACTTGACAAGTACTGAAGCAGACAGAATTGAAATCGTTACCCTCATTGTCATCATTTCATTTACTAAAAAACGTTTTTTACAACTACATTTAATTAACACTAAGATTTTTCTTTCAGATGTGTTTATCACTGGCTTATGGTAATAAAGAATAACATCAACAAAAAGCAGAGTAAAAAAAGGGTTCATCACATGTCAAGAGAGCACGTTTCAGTGGGAAACAACGGCGGTGAATTTCTGGTGTGCAGCAGAGCAGGAAAAGCTCCCAACACAAGCCCTATTTAGGAATTCCTTGTGAAAAGTTCAAAAAATGTCAGCTGGCAACAGTACAAGAACAGGAGTGTGACCTTTACAGCTGCTGTTAACAGTTCCTTGGGAAAAGTATTCATACCCTTTCAATTTTTTCACATTATAAAAAAAACTTCCATTCATTAATCAGAAGAGCACTGCATGTCAGTAAACTAATGCTGCCTATAACCCTATAAACACACTATCCCCACTGTGACATGGTAGAGGCACCATCATGCTGTGGGAATGCTTTTCTTCAGCAGAGACGGGGAAACAGGGCATCCAACGGGACTGAGGTTGAACTATTTGTAAAGAACGAGTAAAAACACAAAGACTAGCAGCTGTAAAAATAAAAACATGTATCATTTTCCTTCTGCTTTACAATTATGTGCTACTGTGTGATGGTCCGTCACCACAAAATCCCAATAAATACATTCAAGTCTGTGGTTGTAACCTGAGAAATGTAAAAAATGTTTCAAGACTGTGCCATTTGAAGACACTGTATATTCTCCTGCTGTTAATTATAATTGCTTAAAAACCAAACTCCATTTATGATGTCACTAAAGGATGATATAAAAAAGAAAAACAGGAGCAGAATGACTTTAAACAGTGTTTTATGAAAATCAGTGTGAATAAGCAGCAGAGTTAAAAATAATCTGCATAAACAAATAAAGTATTGGTTTACAAAGTTATTTTTGCTTATTCTGTGTCGATAAACAGACATGATAGTATAAATCTTTCTCTGTCCTGCAAGAGACATTCTTTTTAAAACATAATACCTACTGTAATATATCCAAACACATGAGCCAAACATTACTGTGGCTGTTTTTGTTTGTCATTGCAGTTTCCCAAACTGCCATGACAGTGGTAATGTGCCTTTATAAATGTGATGCCTGAGATTAACCAATCAGAAGCTTCGTCAACTGGGCTCTCCCACATCGTTTAAAATGCAGAGTAATCTACTGTATGTAAACTTCTGACTTTGAAGAAAGTGATAAATAACATGTTTATAAAACTCTGTCATTATTCTGGTATTTAGCCAATGCAAATATGTTTAGTGACCCTAACTGACCTAAAACAGTAACAGCTTAGCCTCATTTAATGCCAGACAGTGGGACAGTGGTCAATCACATAAAATCTTACTGAAATACGTCGGAGTTTGTGGTTCAAGGGGTGTTAATACTTTGGAAGGCAGTGTACACACAAGTTCAAATATACTTTGTTAAACTAAACAGCTCCGTGGTCTCTTTACCGACCTGTCCAGAGGAAGCCAGCAGGTTGATGGTGGTCAGAAGCATCCAGCCACGACTTGCATCCTCACTCTGGTTCACCTCCAGGAACTGGACTATGGCTCGACTGGCGGCTTCTGCAGGAGGAAGCACACGATCGTGTGGTTAAACAGATGGACGGTGATGGCACACTGTTGCAAGCAGATGGCTGCCGGAACAATGAATAAATACGGAAATCATTATGTTGGACGTGACGTGGGAAAGAGCACAGCAGAGACCTCTAGGTGTGTCTCCTCAGAAGGTATAAAATACCATGTCACCTTGGCTTTTGGAAGTTTCTTAATAACCAATGAAAGCTAAAATCAAGCCCACAACAGCAGCCAGACTCTAGCAGCTCATTGCTTAGACCAAAGAGAAAACGATCAGATGAATACAGAGAGCTGCTGACTCATGTGACATCATGACTCAACTACTAGCTCAGTCTAAGGACCAGCTGGAGAAGTCAGAGATGTTCTCTGCTTGACAACAGAGAAATGGACTGTGTGTGTTTCTGTGTCTAGTTCAGGCTTGCTGTGAGGAAGCTAAACTAAAATGCAGCCGCTGATGTTAGAGAAAAGCTCCCGAATCATGGCACAGCTTAAACCTACACTGCACCTGTATATAGAAAAACTGTACAACCATCGTGTTGAGTAGAAACACACACAAACAAGAAAAGAAAAAGTCATCCATAATGGCAAAGTTTATGTTAAAGCAAGGGGTCTGAGAGCTCACCTGTGGATTTGTTCGAGGCTCTGCGTCTGATCTCGGTCACCATGAGTCGTGACACCTGGGTGGTGAACTGCAGCAGGTCGGAAAACTTTTCCATCATGCCGCTGGGTGGAGCATTCCCAAACACCTAAAGCAAACAGATCAGACTTTGTTTAATACTTACGTTTACAGAACATGATAGTTTCTAATCACCTGACCATAGATAATTCACAGAAAGTGACCATTTGCTTAGCTTTTTAAATTCCTCACAATTACAGCCTAAGGAACATACCAAATAGGTGTTAGGAAACATGAAGGTGGCTCGCTTGTTTTATTTCTCTGACATTTCATGGAAGGCTTAACGACGCACTTCAGCTGATTGAACAAAGACTCGTGTGTTTATTTCTCCAGTATATCTGACAGGCAACTGGGCCTGGAGAGTCCTGCTGCTCAGGGACTGTTTCTGAATTCTGACATTAATTCTGCCACCAGTGAGTGAATCACTGTCAACGCTGGATACTCAAGGGAGAATTGGTGATGCTCTTCAGTCTAATAAAAACACTAAACCAAGCTGCCTGCAGCAAGGCTGCAAAACAAAAATGGAAGATCATTTTAGAGCTGTAGCATGAAGGAGAGTTGGAAAAGCTAACATGATTCCACTAAACAGGACAAATTCATGAGGGGCATTTTTAAACCCCTTCAGGCTCACTTTGGTACAGCGGGCAAGAAAGATAAACATAATACTAAACATAATACTGCAATGCACCGGGTGCGGTTCTTTAGTTCTTTTTTGGCCCGGCTTGCTGTATTATTTAAATGGCAGACCACTGCCCCGCCCACCCATGTTCAGTGGCTTTCAGAGATCATGTCAGGTGTCAGTCTTAAATACATTATTTGCTCCGTTCAGAATCAAAGTGACATGTTTAATAAGATCTGTGCTCCTCCTGACACATCTTTCAAATCTTCATTTTAAGAGATATGCTGTGCTATAATTTGATCCTGTGTGCAGGTCATGCACATCTAAATCTGGGATTTAGTGAGTTTTTTCCGCTTTCTTATAATGTTATTTCTGCACCCTGACATCATGCCTGGGGGTTTGGTTATCTACTTTCCTTCAGCAGAGGATCACAGTGTAACATCTGAACTGTGTTTGAACTTTCTTTAATGTAAATAGAAAGTTAAGCCAAGCAGCCGGTCATATCTGAGCCTCAGTCTGAGAAAGAATCATTTTAACCCTTGTATGGTGTTCGTGTCTGTGGGACCCATTTTCATTATTTACTGAAGGAAAAATTATACAATTAATGTATATTAATTGTAAATTTGTTCCAACTCATATCATGATTTTAAATAAATGTTTGATTGTGAGGCATTAAAAATCACAAAATGCAACAGGTCCACTAGACCCAGAAACATTGGCTGAGGAAAAACAATATGAACACCACACAAGGGTTAAGTATGGTTACCAATAGATCTCTGTTCTGGGGTTGGTGGCTGTGGCTTTTGCTGTTTTACAGTAAAAATACTTATAGAAAAATAAACAAATATTTTCTCTTTAGCAAAATTATCAGTTTATTCAATTATCCTAGACAAGGGGATCTGATGTTGTGTTTTTATTAAATAAAATGTACAATTAAGTTACTTTAGGCAATAACACAGCATTAACTGTATTTCTGATGTAAGAATAAACATTTAGAACTAAAATGCTTAAATACAACAAGCCAGGGCTACACAATCAAAAGAAAATTAATATTATGGTTGAATATGGAGATGACAACACTGTGCTTCCAACACTGACCTTTAACATTTTAAGAACTATAATCCGTCAGCCATAAGCATCTCCTGCAGCAAGAGTTTATGCAGTAGCCTGAATAAAGGTCCTTCTCAAAATATTAGCATATTGTGATAAAGTTCATTATTTTCCATAATGTCATGATGAAAATTTAACATTCATATATTTTAGATTCATTGCACACTAACTGAAATATTTCAGGTCTTTTATTGTCTTAATACGGATGATTTTGGCATACAGCTCATGAAAACCCAAAATTCCTATCTCACAAAATTAGCATATCATTAAAAGGGTCTCTAAACGAGGTATGAACCTAATCGTCTGAATCAACAAGTTAACTCTAAACACCTGCAAAAGATTCCTGAGGCCTTTAAAACTCCCAGCCTGGTTCATCACTCAAAACCCCAATCATGGGTAAGACTGCCGACCTGACTGCTGTCCAGAAGGCCACTATTGACACCCTCAAGCAAGAGGGTAAGACACAGAAAGAAATTTCTGAACGGATAGGCTGTTCCCAGAGTGCTGTATCAAGGCACCTCAGTGGGAAGTCTGTGGGAAGGAAAAAGTGTGGCAGAAAACGCTGCACAACGAGAAGAGGTGACCGGACCCTGAGGAAGATTGTGGAGAAGGGCCGATTCCAGAACTTGGGGGACCTGCGGAAGCAGTGGACTGAGTCTGGAGTAGAAACATCCAGAGCCACCGTGCACAGGCGTGTGCAGGAAATGGGCTACAGGTGCCGCATTCCCCAAACCTGGGCTACAGAGAAGCAGCACTGGACTGTTGCTCAGTGGTCCAAAGTACTTTTTTTGGATGAAAGCAAATTCTGCATGTCATTCGGAAATCAAGGTGCCAGAGTCTGGAGGAAGACTGGGGAGAAGGAAATGCCAAAATGCCAGAAGTCCGGTGTCAAGTACCCACAGTCAGTGATGGTCTGGGGTGCCTTGTCAGCTGTTGGTGTTGGTCCACTGTGTTTTAGAGAGACTCAAGACCCAACACTCTGGATGAGCTAAAGGCCGCTATCGAAGCATCCTGGGCCTCCATAAGACCTCAGCAGTGCCACAGGCTGATTGCCTCCATGCCACGCCGCATTGAAGCAGTCATTTCTGCAAAAGGATTCCCGACCAAGTATTGAGTGCATAACTGTACATGATTATTTGAAGGTTGACGTTTTTTGTATTAAAAACACTTTTCTTTTATTGGTCGGATGAAATATGCTAATTTTGTGAGATAGGAATTTTGGGTTTTCATGAGCTGTTTGCCAAAATCATCCGTATTAAGACAATAAAAGACCTGAAATATTTCAGTTAGTGCGCAATGAATCTAAAATATATGAATGTTAAATTTTCATCATGACATTATAGAAAATAATGAACTTTATCACAATATGCTAATTTTTTGAGAAGGACCTGTATATTATTAGCATACCATGAGTGAATTCCTGACACATAAAAGGCAACAGATGCATTCTGATTCAAAATCACTTTTCAAAATGAAACACCTTTAATTTTAAGCTTTATATGGTTAGCATGGTTAAATAATAGGTAAAAACTAGATACCCACAGAGATTTGGTCTGGTTCTGGCCCGAACAATGCAGTTACACTCTGCCAACACCCCAAAGAATGAACCCCTTTAGTGGCCAAGATCAGGTTCTCCAGATCTTCCAGAACTAGGCCAGATCTCTGTTGCTATGTGGGTACTAGCTAAATGCTGTTGAGGTTTCCTAGTTCACAGTCTCTTCAAAGTTTGCTGGATAGTGGCTTAATGAGGATCAGTGATGAGATTTGTCTGCTAAAAATATATCATTACAAATCACCAGGTAATTAATACCCATTTGAATCTCATCACTGATCCGCATTAAGCCACTACCCAGCAAACTGTGAAGAGACTCGCCTCTGCCCAAGGCAAGGGTGTGTCACGTGATCAGATAAGCGTAATCTGATTGGCTAAAAGACGCTCGACTTGATCGAGTGCTGACTGCTTTGGCTTGAGTCACCAGAAGGTCAACACATTTGCAGGCGAATTCTTGCAGGTGAATTTTTTCAGGCGAATTTCTGCAGGTGAATTTTTGCTGGTACAAAAAAAGAAATTCACATACATAATTGCACAGGATAAAAATTCTGTGTTATAAATTCAATGACTAAAAAATGTCTGATTCTAATGAGACTATTTTACTTCCATAATTAAAGTGGAAAACAAATCACAGTAGTGTTATTTATTTTTTCTTATCCGCTCATGATGCCTGGTGGACACAGGAACATGTTCTGACTGCTCTTCTTTCACAGCACAAACGTAACAGAGACGATCAGTATTGATCCACCTCAGTTCGGGCCTCTTGGAGCTCCACCATGAACATGACTTACCCTGTTAAATACAGGAAGCATCATGTAGAGCTTCTCCTCCTGCTCCTTCTGGGTCATGTGACGAGGAGGGTGGCACAGCTCGGAGAAGAGGCGTCGCAGGTGCATCAGGCCGAGCGCGTTGTCCTGCGGGCTGCACTCCTCCTGCCGCGGCCGCCCCATGATTCTTTTCACCATGTTCATCTTGAGCGGCTTTGTCAGGGCAAAGGCAGCCCTACGGGAAATGAAATGCATAATGAAGGTTAAATGTCTCACATCACGTTACTCAATACAGATGTGGATTGGTTTAAATAAGATGTCAACGTTACAGAAAAACAGATTTTCACTCCAACACAGCAATAAAAGGTCCTGCTATTGCAAAGCTAGCTAGTGCTTGATAGATTACACCAACACATGTCACAAATTGCTGCTTTCAGCAAATCTCACTTCTATTCATATGGAAATACATGCAAAGGAGCAGCAGCAGCTCCAAGCTTGGGTGCATTTTTACTAAAGTTGACTTTATTCTTAACTGGGCCTGGTTATGCTATTAAAAACAGAATATGAATTAGGACTGAATACATCGCAAATATATCATCATCACAATAGCAGTGTGTGCAATATTCACAATGCAAAACACTGCTAGCTGTTGGCTAATATATTCCAGGTGTTATGAACTTGCATTTTGCAAACTAATGTCATATTTATCAAGTTAAACAATCCATCTATGGCAGCAGATACTCACATCGGAGACAAATGACAGTGTATAAAAGAGTGATGGAAGCACAGATGAGAAAGAGAGAAGACAACTGATATCATCACGGCAATATTTACCATTATTATCGCCATCGCACGACTTTTTAATATAGTGCAGACCTAATCTGAATTATTTAGGTCAATATAGAAATTATAATTATTGACTATTTAACCCAAATTCTTGTGAACTGTGGACTTGCAAAGGAGAATGTGCCAAAAATAATTTTGAACACCATTTTAAACTAGTTATACTATTGCCTGAAGCTGAAAAAGCAGATCTGGTTAAGAGTACAGCCCTTTATGGAACCACTGATTAGAGCGATCAAAGCAGGGATCAATTTGTCTGGTACAATATGAGTGAGGGCGCAGCGTTGGTGGTGTAGGGGTTAAGCGCACAACCATGTGCAGAGGCTATAGTCCTCGATGCGGCTGTCCCAGGTTTGTTTCCCGGACCCAGGGACCTTTGCCGAATGGCTCCCTCTCTCTTTGCCCTCTTTCCTGGCTACTTACCGTCAGAAAAATTAAAAAATAAAGACCTCTAGTCCCGCAAAAAAAAAAAAAAAAAACTATTGTGTGAGATGAATAAAGGAAACACTGACAAGAATATTTTACTTTAAAAGTCCGGGCCAGCAGCAGTTCACATTTCAAACTAGAGAAGACATTGATTCAGCCACTAGTGTTCATGGCATTCATTAAACTAGGGATGCACCGCTATGAAAATATGGGCCAATACCGATATCTGATATTAACGTTGCTGTTTTGGCCGTTAACAGATATTTACCAATATTATTTAGGCAGTGGGTACAGGCAATGGATGGATGGCCAACATTGTTGACATGGTAAAAAAGCATAATTTCTATCACCATATGGGACCGACTAAACAACTGCAGATATCTTTTTGAAATGACAGATTTCCCACGCTGGTTATCAACTTGAGATTTGCACAAAATGTAAAAAAAACAAAAAACAAACAAACAATTGCTTCCTGGCCCATAGGTGATATGTCTGCATTAAATATGTCAATATATAAAAGTACAATATAGTGTGCAAGGCAAGGTATCAGTTAGTCAAATATGTTTCGATAGAAAGCGTTTTTAAAATGAAAAAAGTTTTCACGCTTTTTGTGGTTTATGACAGGTGCAGAGGTGTTACAAAGTTAATTTACTCCCCAAAATAATTATATTATTGGGAGATGATCCTAGAAGATAATGTTTAGTTTAGTGTCTATTTCTTCTGACAGTATAGGAACAGGTAAACAAACATCGCTGGTATTAATTTTGAGCTCCTCTTCCTCAGAAAATGGTTGATATTCAATATATTCAGCTATTTCTTCAACTTGCCAACTTCTCTCCAGACTAGTTGAACTGGTTGCTAGGAGATCTTAGAGCACGCGTTGAACCTAAATACAGTAGAGAAACCGCCAATAATAAAACCAGAAAAAACAGGCTAATAAGAACTGCTCATCAATCTAAAGCTGAAAGCTTCCTTTTCAGCTTTCATTACCTTGCTTATTATAACTGTAAAAATCATTTTCCCCCATAAAACAACAGTAGAAATATCTGAGAGTGGAAATCCTTTTTTCTAGGTTCAACTCTTCTTTCATTTTCTAACAGTCCACTGTTATAACTATCCCCACTCAGGTTACTAGAGTATGGGATTACAAAGATGTATAGGTGGCACGTCTAGACAGTTGGATAGGATTTTTTTTTTTTAAATCTAACATTTTTCCATTCTTCATTTTTGTTATTTGCCAGGCCTGGAAAATATGTAATTCAGGTTCTATACTCCTTTTTGACCTTTGCAGACAGCAAAGGAATTACAGTGCCTTGCTAAAGTATTCGGCCCCCTTGAACTTTTCAACCTCTTGCCACATTTCAGGCTTCAAATATAAAGATATAAAATTCAAATTTTTTGTGAAGAATCAACAACAAGTGGGACACAATTATGAAGTGGAATAAAATTTATTGGATGTGTCAAACCTTTTTAACAAATAAAAAACTGAAATGTGGCGCGTGCAATATTATTCAGCCCCCTTGCGTTAATACTTTGTAGCGCCACCCTTTGCTGCAATTACAGCTGCAAGTCTCTAGGGGTTTGTCTCTATCAGTTTTGCACATCGAGAGACTGAAATTCTTGCCCTTTCTTCCTTGCAAAACAGCTGGAGCTCAGTGAGGTTGGATGGAGAGCGTTCGTGAACAGCAGTCTTCAGCTCTTTTCACAGATTCTCGATTGGATTCAGGTCTGGACTTTGACTTGGCCATTCCAACACCTGGATACATTTATTTGTGAACCATTCCATTGTAGATTTGGCTTTATGTTTTGGATCATTGTCGCGTTGGAAGATAAATCTCCATCTCAGTCTCAAGTCTCTTGCAGACTCCAACAGGTTTTCTTCCAGAATGGTCCTGTATTTGGCCCCATCCATCTTCCCATCAATTTTGACCATCTGCTGACAATAAGCAGTCCCAAACCATGATGCTGCCACCACCATGTTTGACAGTGGGGATGGTGTGTTCAGGGTGATGAGCTGTGTTGCTTTTACGTCAAACATATCGTTTTGCATTGTGGCCAAACAGTTCGATTTTGGTTTCATCTGACCAGAGCACCTTCTTCCACAGGTTTGGTGTGTCTCCAGGTGGCTTGTGGCAAACTTTAAACGAGACTTTTTATGGATATCTTTGAGAAATGGCTTTCTTCTTGCCACTCTTCCATAAAGGCCAGATTTGTGCAGTGTATGACTGATTGTTGTCCTATGGACAGACTCTCCCACCTCAGCTGTAGATCTCTGCAGTTCATCCAGAGTGATCATGGGCCTCTTGGCTGCTTCTCTGATCAGTCTTCTCCTTGTTCGAGATGAAGTTTAGAGGGACGGCCAGGTCTTGGTAGATTTGCAGTGGTCTGATACTCCTTCCATTTCAATATGATTGCTTGCACAGTGCTCCTTGGGATGTTTAAAGCTTGGGAAATCTTTTTGTATCCAAATCTGGCTTTAAACGTCTCCACAACAGTATCTCGGACCTGCCTGGTGTGTTCCTTGGTCTTCATGATGCTCTCTGCGCTTTGAACAGAACCCTGAGACTATCACAGAGCAGGTGCATTTATACGGAGACTTGATTACACACAGGTGGATTCTATTTATCATCATCAGTCATTTGGGACAACATTGGATCATTCAGAGATCCTCACTGAACTTCTGGAGTGAGTTTGCTGCACTGAAAGTAAAGGGCCGAATAATATTGCACGCCCCACTTTTCAGTTTTTTATTTGTTAAAAAAGTTTGACAGATCCAATAAATTTAATTCCACTTCACGATTGTGTCCCACTTGTTGCTGGTTCTTCACAAAAAAAATTGAATTTTATATCTTTATGTTTGAAGCCTGAAATGTGGCAAGAGGTTGACCAGTTCAAGGGGGCCGAGTACTTTCGCAGGGCACTGTATGTAATATGGTGTAACCCCATTTTATGAACATTTCTTGTTGCATTTCTTGCTACATACAGGGAAAACGGTAAAGGATTTAATCCACATATTTCAGGTGATCTGGCAGCTTTTCAGGTTTGACTTCTTGTGAAGGAGTGAACCTGATTTGCCTTTCTGATGTTGTTGCTATGTTAGAAAACAAAATTGTTTTGACACTTCCTTCTTAATTTTAAGTCTAAAGAGCCATTGCCACCCTTAAACCTCCAGTTTATCCAACAAGCCATGGATTTAAGAGGTAGCTGGTTCTAGACCATCATGAATTCAACCCCGTTTAAGCCAGTTGTCGCAAACTTGCCTCAAAGTGATTACGGTATACCACACTCCAAGATTTTTATCCATTGTATGTGCTATATGCAAAATGACGATCACCAACAGCAAACCCGCAAAAATCCTTTTCTTTATATGACTGAATAAATTCAGATGGGAAGGGGTTAATATACCTCTGGAACCAGTTTTTCTAGCCAGGAGAAGACTCCGTGGATGTTGAGACCAGAAACATCAGAAATTTAAAGATTTCTTTTTCAGTTACTTCTCTGAATTCTAGAAAAATCTTGACTCAGTGGAGCCAGCCAAACATACAGTGCTTAGGTCATCTTTGCAGACATTTAGGTCTTCTTTATGCACATTTTCCGAAACGGAGTGATTAAGGTATTTTGATAATATATTGCATAATTTGTCCTTTAAGCCAAAATATTTTTCCAACATCATGCGCTTTGATCACCGCTGATCAATCAGTGATTTACTTATCAATTATTAAGATTGGAAGGACAATTTCTAATCTCTGACCAGTAAGTTTCCTTAGACCAGTAAGTTGTCTATAATATGCAATACTATTCTCGCAAGGGGAACAAAATAATTTCAGTGCCCCATAATTTTTTAGACGGATCACCCAGTTGACTCAACGACTCAGGGCTGTAAACCCTGCCATGTTTGAATACTTTTCTGATGAATGTTTTCTCGTTCCTTTAGATGCTGCCACACAGGAACATAGAGAGCAACATCATGAGAACATCAGACAGCTGCCTTGCACAGATGTGGCATCTGTGATAGTAACAACACTACTCAAAACTAAGGATTTTAGAAAGTAATTTTACCCAACCTTCTGCACTGCCCTCCACATGAACCCAAACTGCTACACATTTTAACAATGGCTATTTGCTGCTGTGCAGAACATCGGTCCATATGGACCTTTTTGTTTTACAAAGCAATCTCGATGAATTGAATCATAGAGAGCAAACAATCACCATGTCGGAACTGATTCCCCTGGACACAAATTAGGTTTTAAGCATCACTTAACTGTGTTTAGTCTGGGAGCATAAGACAAACCGCCAGAAATGAAAGGAACAACAAATACAGATATTGTAATCATGTTGTGAGTCAGTTCTGTCACATAAGTGCTTTGAGCATTTTTTGGGCTCTTTAGCTTGCTTAAAGATTTCATCAGAAAATAACTAGAGAGAGGATGGAGGCTGTGTTAGCCTCAAACACATTTTCCACACAGTGGAAATCAAAGCAGAGAAGACCTGAAAGGCGCAGGATTTGACATTTACAATACAGCGGGTGTCTGGAAGCAATATACTGCACCATTCGGCTCTTACTAACCTGCAGCCCTGCCTGTTGGAGATAAGGAACTAAAACAAGGCCAGCAATACAAGTCTAGGCTTTCAAAGGAAGGTTATAACCCTGCCCGAAGCAGATGGAGATTAAAATAAGGAGTTGACATTAAAGTCATATAACGAGAGACAGGCCTGAAGAGGCAGCACTTGTAAACTGCACTGCTTGGTAGCTTTGCTATACGTTGAGGTGCACATAATGGATATTTGATTATTTAAATTTGGAAAGTAAAAAAACAAACAGGAAATATAACACAGTCGAGCTGCAGTCTTTTTTTCCTTTCTTGTCACAAATGTTGGCATCGGGAAGGGCACTCATAAACAGTCTGAGTGTCCCCATGAGGTCAAATAATGGGAGGTTTTCATTGACAGCACTGAAGTCGCCAGTCCACCATCTTGGGTGTCTCCGTATCGCTTCACGCTTTTCCCAACATTGCATATTTTTTCGACCATGAATAAGTATCTAGAGTCGTTGCAGCCTCCAGGTAAGGCCATGTACCTCAAGAAAATTGCGGCCATAAACAAGGTGGATCCATATGTTGGTTTTATTTAGCGCAAATCCGGACGATTGGCTGCACAACTGCTTTTTCTTAGCCACAAAATAGGCAAAAATTCATAATAAGTTCAATATTGCCTTTTATAGGATAATTACATAATACTTATATTACTATGATATTTACAGCATAACAGTAAAGGTAAATTGCGGACTACATCTAGCTGGTCAAGGCGTGAAGTAGGTCACAGCGCTGAGTGGCAGTGCTAAGTGCTGCTCAGTGCTCAGAATCCACTGATCAGCTCACAATCTTGGCAGCCTACGTTCCAGAATATTATTACAGTAAATGTAGGAGAACTTTATTTATTTACCCGTCACAAAATGCACACAGCACACTCTGGCATGAGTGAGGTTCAAGCCATCCAAATCTGGCCTGGATATCCGATTCAGCCACAGTAGTCAACATGTACCACTGTTTTTTTGTATTACTGTTGTGTACCACTGTGTTTTTGTTTTCTCACACTGATTTTCTATCACGGCTGGCAGACGATAGAATGAACACTGGTCTTGACCACCATGCACAGCACAGCACACAATTAAGCAATTTTTACCAGTAGTTAAATTGAATGTTCCAGAGTTTTGCTACACAGATCACGCTAAAACAACGAAAACAGGCTGCAGCTGGTACCCAAGATGACCACGATGTCATGTGAAAACCCCCCATTATCAGCTGAATTAGTCTGAAGAAAGGGCCAACCCCCCTGCCGTTTCACTCACTTCAAGCATTCAGCATGCCGAGGTGAGTGAAACTTCCACAGCGCAGGCAGAGTGTCCACTTTGTGCTGCATGTTACCAAGTAACATTATTATTAAGTCATTGCTACAATATTTGCAGAGTTTTAGCATAAATTCTAGCTCTCTGCTAAAAAGCGCAGCCTGTAGAGGACAGGAAGCTATGAGTTAAGAGCCAAAAGCTAAGAGAAGCATCCATTGCAGCATCCAAACAATCAGCTGAGGGACAGATTAGGTGTGGGTGATATGAACTTGAAATTCTATCATGACATGTTGTGGTATTTGTTGTGATAACAACAAAAGTGATAAAAAGTGTTTACAACTTCTTTTCAGTTGTTTTAGGTAACTGTATGGCTGTGACTGCATGTCCCTGCTGTCAGAGCCCCACAAACCCAATTAACATTCTTAGAAAACAGACATTTTGAAATAAGTTAATCATATTTTCAGATGTATTGATATATATTTCTCCAACAGTGGAGAAAATAGTAAAAATAACAATTCTGAAAAGACAGCCAGTTTTTGGGTTTTCAGACATCATTAATTGACATTTATGTCACAATAAATCAAACCTCCTATCATGATAATAATTTTTACGATAAACAACACAATTAATGCCCATCCCTAGGACAGATTACAATAATAACTGTCCAAATACACAGCAGTATATTGAACATATTGTGTTAATCCACTGCAGCATTCTGTTGCTAGTTCTAAACAGGGAAATTATTTTTTCATCTGGGTTTTAGAAATCCGTCACCTCAACAAATTTCTTGTTGTCGTGGCAAGCTCTGACGTGCTTACTACTTGCTGTTTTGCACTAGTTAAAACAAAAATATTGTCATACTTTTATTATTTTCATCTCATGTATTTCAGAAAGAACCTCATAAAATGTTTCGCAGCAACATTAAAAAAATCATTGAGTATTTTATTTGGCATTTTATGAGCTTTTAATCTCTTAACAACACTACTGAGGGGGGACTAGACCTGGGGAAAAATCTCTTGTGAACATCCATCTGACTGTGGTGGCTGCACTGATATTTACCATCTGATTCACAAATTAACCTACAGGGAGATGGGAAATATATAATGAACAATCTGTATATTTTATTTGCTGATATAAAAAAAAAAAATTCAAAACACAAAGAGTAAAAAAGGAAGAATCTGTGATCACTGCTGCAGCCCACAACCTGAAGCAGTCAACCCGAGAGAAAATCTGCAATCAGTTCGCTCTGCAGAGACCGTCCTTCCTCTTTCTACTCTGACACAAATCAGAGTGTTTCTTTCTACTTTACTCATAACCCGTTAACAACATTCAGAATATATGCTGGTTCTGATCGTAAATAAAACTAAATTATCTCTCTGCTAAACCTGAGGGACAGATTTTAGGCTTTTCTACTTTAACTAGTCAGATAAGAAAGTTTTTTGGGCCTCTGGGAAAAAGCCATTGGTTTACAGCACATTTGACTGAGCCAGAAGCTAGCAGTGGGGTTACAAAGTAATCAAGAAGTGGCTTCAGTAGCACAAAAGTCCAGACTTTAGCCACCAGCTCAGACGGAAACTCGGGCTAAACCACAGTCATGTCCTGTTGAAAAGCTTCCAGTCAACAAGAAAAACTTGCAGGACATCAGAAATTAAGGAACCAAAAGCAGAAGTGGTTTAAATATATCCCGGCCAATGGGCTGAATGCATTGTTCACGGATGTAAGGAACCATGGCGATTAAAGCATGTAAATAACATAAACTGGTGAAGCGTCTTTCAGACACAGATCAGTTTGGAGTGATAAGGTCAAACTGCATTATGAAACTATTCTAGAAATGTCATTTTGGCATAAAGATGAACCACAGTTTTGTTCCAACGGTTTAAATATTTAATCAAATATAATATAATATAAAATCAAATTATGAAAGGATCTGCTAAAGCCATGTATTAAGAGCTGCTCTAACTATGTTTTAATTGAAGTTAACTGAGACCAAGGCAAAGTAGGTATAAATAAATCACAAAGTCAATGACGGATCTTTTAAAAAGTTTGTAAAATTCAAAGTCTTACAGGTAATTACAGCAAGCATGGGCAGTTACCACTAATGGGTTAATTAACATGTTCTGAGATCAGTTACTTTTGTGAAATAATTAACTAAAATATTTATCAGTTTTAAAAGAGGAATTTTGTCTTAGGACGTCTTTATGCTGAAATGGGCTGTCTATTTTGTCCTGTACCACATCCTTGATGCACATAAAAGGCAGCATTTATCCCTGAACAATGCTGACTGTTGGCTTTGCTGCGAGGAACCCAATGTAACAGAGAGTCAGCGAAGCACATAAGAGTGCAGACAGGACGGTGGAGTCGGAACACAGCGAGGCCGGGACCACAAACTGGGGCAAACACATGTCATACGACTTGAGCATAAGGCTGAGCTGGAAAAATCAACAAAAGGGACGGCAGTGACAAATGCAGGATTAGTGCTCACTCTACCTACTGGGTGGGCTAACTACAGCAACATGAGTCTTCTAGTTCTGTTGGAACAGAAAGTAGTGGTTGTATGTTATTTCTAGGACAGTCATTCCCAGCAGGTGTTGGATAGGTCAGAGGGGGTCTAGCAAAGGGATCAAGGCCTTAATGTGAAAAAAGGGATCTCTTTTGCACATGCAGAAATTATGGCTGGGCGATATTCTGTAGCCTAAAACTGATATCCGATTCAAAATATTTATTGTATCTTAAAATCCATTCATTATTCCAACAATGTTCAACCCGCAAATGCAACTCTGAACATTAAGTTGTTCAAACAGCAGGACAAAAGCAACGCGCTACACATAATCCAACATTAAAGGTGACTTTTAATCAAAACCAAACTGGCGTAGAGGTAGAGCAGGCGCCAGGGGTTCGATTCCCAACCTTGGGATCTTTCCTGCATGTCTTTCCTTCCTTCTCTCTCTGCCCATTTCCTGTCTGATTACTGCAAAAAAAAAAAAAAAAAAAGGCCGCTAGTGCAATAACAATCCCTTCAAAAAATAAATAAATAACAAAATTTTTAAAAATTGAATAAGAATAAAATTATTTAACTTAAGGAAACCCTGTCAAACAAAAAAACAAAATCAGAACACGGAGAAACGTCAGCGTTCCCCTGGTAGTTTTATTGGAGGGTTGGAACCCCTCCAATAAATGTATTTTCTAAACGTGGAGAGGAAAAGAGAAATCAACCATAGTGGTTTATGCCCTAGTATGGAAGTTCGTATGGGCCAAAACTACTTTTTCATCACTCCCCACCCCAGAAAACCAAAACACAGGCTTCATTTTGAGTACTCATGCTGGAGTTGGCACTTTATACCCAAAGGCCATTTCACTGAATGCATCTTAAGTCTTTGTTGTTTTTTCTGTGCACTAAGCGCCATATTTGCCATTATTTAAATACAGTCAAAATTTATTTTTTGAGAAAATAAACCCAGCTTTAAGTAGTATACCTAGATTTAACTTCCTGATTTAAACTATGAAAACTGGAGTTCAGACACAGAAAAACCTGAAATTAGGATCTACAAGGCTGATTAAAAAGTGTAGCAGCAAAAGGATCGGAACCTTATGTACTGATCAGCAACATACTTTTGGAAGCGTTTACGCAAAGCAACTTGTTACCAGAGTAAAACACAACATACAAAACCCAATCCGGGTTGAATGATATAAAGATTTTCCAGGAGAAGTTCAGCAACAAAGCTTTAAACCTTCAAAAGGCAAAGTAATGAGCTTAGACTGATCCAGGACGGTGTTTCTCCACCGGGTGACCAGAGCAAATGTTGAAGCAGTCAGCTTCTTGTCACAATACATTTACCATTTACAATACAAACAAGCCTGTAAGCAGCTGGCTGACATTTGGTCTCTGGGCAGAGAACCCACCAGAATGGTGATTTGTCTATTTTATAGGAAACATTTTCTGATAGTGATAGTCTCTGATAATCAATAAATTAGCATGTTGTTCTTCTGGCGTTTGAGTGCACTTGTATGTGAGACGATACTCGAATGCACTCGCGAGCTTGAAGAGGAAACAGTGATAGGGGAAGAAGGAGCTTCCAGGAAAATAGCTCTATTATGGACTGTAGAAATGGGCAATTCTTGTATTCACCCCAGGCATACATGGCCCTCATATGTTCTCGTTTAAGTTCTCCATGTTGTGGTTTTACATGCACTTGAGGTGCAGCTGAACCGCTGTCGTTCCTATGTTAAACTGTTGACGGCGCTGCAGATAAAAACTGCCTATGTTCAACATCTGGCACCAGAAGAAGAGTCTAAAGAGGAAGTGCCTTCCTAATACATCTCTAACTGCAAAGACCAGCCTCATAAGTGTAGCTTTTTAGCCATTTTACAAGTCTATCCGAAATTTAGCAATAATTACTCCATCTGTGTTTTTATTCATATGTCCATTTGCTGGTAAAAACAAGCGTGCTTTCAGACTCTACATCACTGCCTTTCCTGTTTGACGAGCCCCAATCGGAGATGAGCACGACAAGGCAAAGGGCCTGGCCAGGCCCCCCAAAACCACCTGCATGGGTTCAGATCTTGCATGCGTGGACGAAATACGTTACGATAAATCATGTCTGCCTTGGTCTTTTACTCTAATTGCGCATCTTTAGACGCTAGGTGCAGTGACCTTTCTCTCACCTTGAGAGGCACCCGGGGTGTCCAATTACGTTCCAGAGGTGGTAAATGTTACCCTGGCCAGCCCTCTAGCTCCGCCCCTGAACACTGGTGGAGAGTAGATTAATCTGTGGCCCACTTGCTTTCCATTCTAATGCAAGTTTAGACTTGGCAGCCTTTTACTTGTCTGTTTGCCCTGATGTAAAAAAATCACTGTTACATGACTTGACCTATGGAATCAGCGGACACACTGAATATTGATGAATCTCAAGGAAAGGTGAAATGACATGGATGATAAAGGCAGCATCTTTAGTGAGCTTCAGCTTCATCTCTTCATCATGCAAAGAATCACCACCTCAGAGCAAGAGAAGTTGCAAAGTAACAAGCAAAAAATGCATAAACAAATCCACACATCAATACTTATTTTGTGCTACAGGCACAGCCAGTGCTGCTAACAGAAACAAAATGTTTTTGTCTTGGCTGAAGTAGAGAAAATGAGTTGGTGGCATCAATGGAATGTCAACTCCCATGCAGTGAGAAACTGTGCCTGTTTTCTGGGCCCTCCAGTCTTTTTTTTTTTTCTTTTAAAGCACTCTATTTAAGCAAACGCCAGCTTCAATGAACGTCTCGCTGAGTTAACACCAACTCCTGGGAGATGAAGGCAGCCAATGCCCTGGAAAGGCCCGGCTCTTCAAAAGCCTGTGGTTGTTCCTCTGGAGAAAGTGACGTAATGGTAGCCTCTTGTATGACAGTCTACAGGGGTAGGTGGAAGCTGAGGAGCTCCACACAGAAGGAGAAAAGGGGGGTTGACAGGAGCGAGATAAAACACAAACTTTTTCAACTAAATGCTAATTAAGAGAAATTAAAAGGCTACGCTGGCAGAGTGCTGAATTCACACCAGCCCCCCACACAAATGCTGGTATGTTTTGGTTTTAAAGTGAATTACCAGCATACATAACTGGTAGCAACAGCTCAGTTAATCTAATAAATACACTGATCATTTGGTAGATTGATTTTCATCTTAAACCAGCATGACAGGAAAGCTAAAAAGCCATTTTATTTCTCCAGTCCATGAACACACCATAGCAAATGAGTTAATTTGCTCTGATAATAGCTTCAATGTAAAGGTTTTTCTTCAGTGAGGGTATTTGCCACTTCTGTAATGTGTTTAACATTTGGTTAGAGGAAGCACAAAGGTGTGAGAAGGTCTTAAAAGAAACCCTGACTCATGTTTACCATTTATTTTACTAATAGCTAGCCTGCAGATATAGCTTTCCTTTATTGTAGCAGGTACCAATTAAACAGGTAGAATAACATATGCTTATTTCGTTAGGGTGTATTCACACCAGGAAAGTCCTTTAGTCTGCTTGTTTGGTCCAAATCAAAAGCGGACTTTATTTTTTGTGTTTGGTGCAGTTTGCTTTAACATTGTACTTTTTGCAAATAAACTATTACTGCTAAACAAAGCCAAGCGGGTGAAGATCATTGCTCCCACTGGACAGAAATGACAGGGGCAGAACACAACACAGACCCGGAAATTTAGGAAAACAACTGTAGACGTGCTGCATGCAGCAACTCCGTTCTGCATAATTGTGCCGTTATTACAGCTGGAATATTACTGAGAGTGAAGAGCAGCTCATTCAACACAGGCGTCAGAAAATGCATGCATCTTGTCCCACAACATGCCAGTGGTGTTGCTAAGCAACATACAGTTGATCAGGTATGAGTTCAGTACAACGTACTGAAGTCAACGTACTGAACGTACACCTTTGCTACTGGCTACGGTGGCTTGTTAAGTCCAAAGAGACGTACATTTTCTGTAGTTGGTTTAGATCGGGACCATAAGCGAACCGCACCAGAGTCCATTTGGAAGCGGATCGAGACCACCTCAAAAAGTGAGTCTCGGTCCAGTCGTTTGTTCCGGACCACAGTTTGCTTGAGTGTATTCCCACCTGCACTAAAGGTCCGGCCCAACAGGGGAAACAAACTCTGGTTCATTTAAAGCAGACCAAAAGTGGCAGATGTGAATACACCCTTAGATTCATGGAAAAACTGAACAGACGCACCAATCAGGTTTTCAATGGCATATACTGATTTCTGTTTTTCATTAAGATCAGTTGTCAATATTTCATTTCAATAACACAAACAAATTGATTTGGTTAAACTTTATTTTAATGTTACAAACAGTTAGGCCCAAAACAATGCATATACCTTGCAGATTCAGACTAACTAATTCCAGCAAACTAATTTTCAATCAATCAAGAAATGTATTTCTGATACAAAATGAGACTGATGTCTCTCAAAAGATGCATAAAACAATGTAGGAGTAACGATTTTATAAAAATAACAAAAAATAGCATGTCAGAAATTATTTATACCCTTTACAATAATTAACTTAAAAATCTTGATTGGCATTCCAGCAATTAAACCTTTCTCGTACCTGTTAACCAACTTTTGCATGTTTCCAGAGATACTTTGAACATTTGTCTTCATGATGAGCTCCAAGTCTTTGAGTTTGGAAGGCCTCCTTGCCATCACCCTAATCTTTAGCTCTCTCCACAGATTCTCTATGAGATTCAAGTCAGTTCTCTGCCTGGGCCACTTCAAAATGTTATTAATTCAAGTCAGGGGCATATTATATTATATTCCAATTAGGGAAAAATATATTCAGTGAACCATGTTTTGTTCCATCTGCGTTGTCTAAAATGACAATATAGTGACGATTCGAGTTTAAAATTACCATAGCAACCATTGCCTGTGTGGCATCGGCTATCGCTTAGCTGTTAATCTGACAAAAGGATGATGAGCTTCTTTCTTGCTGCCTTTATCAAATGTTAAGTAATGTGGTTATAAATAATTGGCTCATTCTTTTAAAAGTTTTAACTGATTTCTGATCATTTTTAGCCAATTTTTTGTTTCATTTGGAAATGTTATGAGACTTATGAATTTCCCAGTCACATTATAATTATTTAGAAACCCTAAATATACAGCTCAGAGTTCAGTAGGTTTCAGTGTTGGGCAAGATTTTTAAAATAGCTTAATCCTCATATTGGCCGTCTTCTACCCTGTGCCAGCGTCATTTTGCAAAGGTCGTTAAATATTATATATTATATTCCTAAACTTCTGAACACATCCTTCTTCTGTCATCTTACGTTACATTTGTTATTCAGATGAGGTCAGAGCTTTTATCTGGATCTATTTAGCAAATGGTGGCAATCGAGACATCGGTGCAGTTTGTAATACATATTACAACTGCCTCTACAGAGACACATCAGTGATTAAATCTACAGAAAATAAAAGCTTTGATGAGCAATAACCTGTATCTATATTGGTGAAGTGAGTAAACAAACTAAAAGTCACCACGGAGACAAGCTTAGCACCCAGCTCTGATTTCTCCTACCTGCTGTTCTCTTTGCGCTCTGCCAGCATTTCAACTCTTCAGCACCAGAAGAAACAAAAATATTCCATCAAAAAGGCAAAAATCCACTGCTAGTGCCCCTCTGAAAATGTCCCTTTCTGATGTGCCCGATGCCTTTCCCTCTCTTGGCAGCATCAGGACAGCACATGCTAAGTACGGATGCATGGAGGCAGGGATCGTCTTCACAGGCTTTGTTTTCCACTAAGCAAACTGTGTGTGTATCTGCTCGTGTGTGTGTGTGTGTGTGTGTGTGTGTGTGGTCTGCCGGGACTGGCACAGCTGATCCCCCCCTGACACCGGGTGGGGTGTACAGGGCTTTAGAAAGACAGGAGGGGAGGGTGGAGTGTGGCGAACACTACAGCCATAACAGAGAGGAATGTACCATTTACTCAGGAGGAGGGGATGTACGACTACCAGAAAAATTAAAAACATGGACATTTTAGTCCTGATTAGGAACATCCTGGTTCATTGAGTTCAATTCACCTTTATATTTTCCCTTAGGGGCTTAGAGATTTTTTTATAAATTGTCAAAATTCAAGATATTTTGGAAAAAAAGTAATTTTGGCCTAAAGATATCTCCAGCAAAAAAAAAGCCTCGTCTCAAATAGGAAAGAACATTCAGGACCTGACACAGTACCTGAGTGATGATCCACGTTTAGGTTTTAAGTCTGAGTTTTCAGTGGTAAACTCCTTACCACACAGAAAACCGTGATTAGATTGTGATACCAGAAATACAAAGAACATCTACCTGTTTGCTCCTGCTAACGGGTTGTGTTCAGATGCTAAGCTGATATTAGCATGTTAACATACTGTTTCGATATCACTTAATAATTCCTCTAACAAGTTTAAGTGCTGTTCCAGTTAATTATGTGGGTAAAACCTAACAGAGAAATCTGTTCTACTCTTAACATGCCTTGAAAGTCATAATACTGAACACAGACAGCTATCTGAGCACAGCAGAGAGCAGGTCACATCACAAACAGACAGTAAGCTGAAGCAGCCAATACAATGTCTTTTACTTTGTAGTAGGGACGCAAACAAATAATTGATTTATGATTAATTGTCTTGTCTTTGTTCCATCCGATTAACTGATAACGTCCGCTTGGACATTCTCTCAGTGTTGTAGTGTGGTCGCTATCCAGACGAGGGCGCTGGTCACCCTTAAGCTGAGCCAGCTGATTTCTGTATAGCAGGCTCTCTGATGGCGGAGGCATCACATAACGGTAGCAATGAAACAGTCCAAACGGAGTCCAGTGTGGGATTATTTTACTCTTGTTAATAATGACAACGATGCAAAATGCATTTTGTGCGGTTCTGTTTTGAAATATAAACACTTGACAAGCTCCTTAAATTATCACCGTAATAACGCTCATTCAGCCGTGCTACATGGCGGAGGGGATTCAACTTCTCAACGACAAATTACAGATACGCTCCAAAGGCGAGCATGCGATGACAGAAAAGCGGAGGACGTTATGCAAAAAATTTGTAATGTGATAGAGAAAGACCTGATGCCAATAAGCATGGTTGATGGTAAGGGCTTTCGTGACTTAATGCACTTAATGGAGCCAAGCTTTAACATTCCTTCGACAGCAAACAACCGTTTGGAGGAGCGCTACAACAAGAAGCCAGCTGAATTAAAGGTACAGCTAAGAGCACAAAGTGTTGCTCTCACCACCGACTGTTGGACTGCACTGACAACAGAGAGCTACATAACAGTAACTGTTCACTTCATTGACACGCATTGGAAAGTAAAGTCTGCGGTCCTCCTCACAGACAGTATGTCGGAGCGACATCCAGCTGACAATTTAGCAAACAGGCTAAATCAAGCAGTGGAGTCGTGGGGGCTCAGAGGTCACATTGTAGCCTGCACCCACGACAATGCACAAAACATCGTCTCTGCAAGCAACTCCACCAGAGTAGGTTGGAGTTGAGATCCATGCTTTGCACATACTTTGCATTTGGCTGTCACTGATGGATTCACTGCTACTGGTGCAAGCCGGGTCATTGTGGCTGCCAGCAGACTGGTAAAACATTTCAACCACAACACTCCCGCTACCAAAGCACTGGAAGCGAAGCAAAAACAAATGCAGCTCCCAGCTCGTCATCTAATTCAGTCCTGTAAAACCAGGTGGAACTCACTTAGTGAGATGTTTCAAAGACTTCTGGAACAGAGATGGGCCGTGTCTGCGGTGCTATCGGACCGCTCTGTGACAAAACTTTCAGATGCAAGGATGCTGGAGTTGAGAGACGAGTACTGGCCACTGATGGAGAACGTGGCACATGTGCTGGAGGCATTCAAATGTGCAACTACCATCATGTCTACTGAGAGTGAGGCGTCTGCATCCAACATATTCCCCATTACCTTCAGCCTCATCAACACATCTCAAGGCGTTGGACAGAGACAGCAGCAAAGCAGCAGAGTTCAAATCTAAAGTGAAGTCCTCACTTGGTGAAAGGTTGAAGGTAGGCCTTATAATGATTTATGTAATAAATTTAAGGAGTTAAAAAAAAAGCTTGCTGATCTGTTACCCATAATGCTATTTATTATTATTGTTGAGTTAGTTGTAATTAAAATCAATGTTTGGACACATTTCTACAGTCACTAAGGAAAAATTTTGTTCCAGTGTGAAACTTAAATACATAAAAATGTAATGCTAGCTTAATGGTAATCATAATAAATATTTGTTTTGTTTGTTTAAAACAGATTGCATCTGTCGAAATCATATCAACACCACCAATGCTGCAACAATGCTAGACCCTCGGCACAAGCGCCTGGCCTTCCTTTCCCCTCCATGGAAGATTTCTGCTAATTCTAAGGTCAAAGAGAGAAGGTTTCCAAGGTTGGCAGCCTTGGCATGACGATACTTGTGCATCTCAGGAAAATCATTCTCATCTAAACGTGTATTCTCTGCAGCTGGTCTCACTGCAAACAGGCTGCGCACACGACTCACACCAGAACATGTTAACATGCTGCTTTTTTTTTTAAACAAAAACACTTGGATTTAGGTTTATTTCTACAAAGTCCTCAATCAAAGCATACAGTGAGGGATGTTTGTTTTCAGCTCAGGAAGCCTGTAAGTGCTCTGGCACAGTGTTCAGTTGCCAGTTCTCTTAATTGTATTCTTACATCTGTCAGGGATATTTCAAGTTATTTTTATGGTTTGTGTTTGAGTTCATCTTTAATTTAAATGTTATTTTTATATCTCTCTTCATTTGGGATTGTGTTTTACATTTTGGTCTATCTATCTTTTTTTCCTATTCAGTTATCTAATAGTTTTCTCTTTTGTTATATTTTATAAATATGTTTAAGGCCTCTAATTTTGTGCATTCAGACGCTATTTAATAAAGCTGGCAAAATAAAAACAAAATTTAAATATCATGTGCTTCTTTGTTTAATTCAGCATAATAAAATGCCTTTCATGGAATGGAAATACCCTCAATATGAGAGAAAACTTGCTTTTAATAAAATGGCCACTTATCAATTAATCATTGGTCAATTGATAAGATCAAGCAACTTTAGATTAATTCATTAATCAACAATTTGCATCCCTACTTTGAAGTGTGAAAAACGCTTGGACCATTTGGGAAAACCCAGCTTTTTTAGTTAAACCAACAAATTTGCACAGACTGTATAACAGTTTTCAAGTCTTACTCATTAAAATGATAAATGGTTACACGAGCATGACTATAAGGTTTGCTAGCTAACTATAGGTGGAGATGACATGAAAATCACAGACGGTACAACAATAACAGATGAGTTGAGCTTAGTCCAGGACTCCAGTAGAGACCCTTTAAATGCACCGAGCAATCAACTGGTGACCGAAACGGGCGACTTTATACCAGACCGCTACTAATCAGTAATTGGCCAGTGAGCACACCAAAACCAAGTGTTAAAGGTTGTGTTGATAAGAACAATCCTCTGAGTTAATGAAGGACTAAGACTCAAAGGTAGCTATTTTTAGTATCAGTGTGGTGTTATAAGTGAAGCCAGAGGATGGGCAACAGCTGTAACAGGCTGTTTTAAAAGCAGCTAAGTTAAGGGTATACCAAGACCGATATTTACAGTTACCGCTCAATGCTAACCAGGCTAATGCTAATATAAGATTCTTTAGACAGTTTGAAAAAGGCACTTCTTTAGTGATTTTGTTTTTTTATTTTGAAATAATAGTGAAATCCTGTTTCAGCACAGAGCTGAGTAACACCAACTGCTCTCTCCCATACACAGGATGATGCCTCGTCTGATTGCTCTTGTAAATGGCCAGGTTTATTTGCACAGATACCTCCATCCAATAACCCTTAGGTTTTTACTGTGTTTGTAGATTTTCAGTGATGCAGGACGAGAGAGTACAGCTATTTAGGTTGCTTTTGAGAAAACGTATTTAACAAAAAACGTAGTGCTAAATAGATTTATTGATAATACAGTTAAATTCTTCATATTCAAAGGTAGCAGAAAAGCCTGTTTTGGTACGCTAAAATTAGTATTGGCAGGTCAGAAATTTACAAAATCAGTGATCGGCATTTGGACTACAAACCCTGGATTGGTTCATCTCTATTCTTCAAAACACAAACATATCTAATCTTGAGAAGCAAACTGTACTGGTTTAGAAAGGCCCTTTCCATGCTTTCCATTTCTTTTTTAATTGAAGGGCGACATGTACTTATGTATGTGTGAAGAGCACTTAAAAATCTGGTTTCAACCAGAAGTGTGCTGAGGCGTATAAAATGAGTCCAGCGGGGAAAACAAAACGTCCTCCACCGTGCTGAATGAAGGCGGCAACACATTTTCATAATAAACACACCACCACAAGCAAGGCTGAATATACAGAGGAAGATTTTTTTTTTAAATGAAGTAATATAAAACAACAATCAGTCTCAGAGGCTTTAGGAGCAGCGAGATAAAAACCTGTTGTGTTATGCAGCCTTAAGGGGTTCTTAGGAGCCAGAATCTGTTTGCAGTCGGGATGTCAGCTGACGCATTTTCTGTCTAAAACTGGGCTCATTATGAGAACTGAAACTGCATTAGAATAGTTCATATAAGTATGCAGGACATTTTACAATATGACTCAATGCAGCCATGTACTGGAGTTTATAAAAAACATATCAAAATAAAACAGCAATAAACACAGCAGGAAGATCTCATTTTCCATCTGTCCAATAAAACAACATGACTTTTACAGCAGACAGTCTATACAGCGTTAGCCTGCTTTCACTGTAATCTATACAATAACCCTGAAGCACACATCCAGCTTCAAAACACAGAAAGCCATTAAATCATTATTTTTAAAACAAAACACAATGTGTCATGAAATTCCTGAAGGCTTTTACATGGATCAATTAACATAAAGAACGACAGTAACTAAATACAAGACATGATTCTTCACTTGACTGCGCTTGTTTAGCAGTAAACGGACTTCCTGTTATCCTCAGCACTTTTGGTTCCTTCTGAGCAAGAGAATAGTTAAAAAAAACTATAATTATCCAGTTTAATTTTTAACAAAGTTCCAGCAATTCCTAAAACAGTTCTGCAAATCTAGATTAAAAGTACATTAGTCAAACAGGAGTCAGCATCAGTGGTGAACCAGCGTCTAGCCTGATTGTGGTTTATCAGGCTGACTGAAAATAAGCAGCACCACCTCACAACTATGTGTGGTGGCTCTTGTGATGTGCAAGCCAATTCCTTGAGGGCTAATTCATTATTTAGTATATCGATCCGATACGTAAAACTGGGCCGATATTACTAACCAATGTTTATTTGCATCTTGTTGCCGCCTGTGTATGTGTTTCAGCAGGGGAGGGGGTTGGACATGTGGTATTTGTTTGGTCATGTGACAGTGATGCAGTGCAGGATTGTGGTGTTTAACTGAAGCATCAGAGGCAATGTTAGTGGTGCGGTGGTTTTCAGGGTGTCAAAGGGTGGAGAAATAGGGTGGAGCAATAATAATAATGGATATCGAAATCGGACCAAATTGTCATATCGGTCCTTGACTAGTTAAGAATGATCCTATCCCATTTATGTCAAGACACAAAGAACCTGGTGAAACGCTGCTAAAGTCTGCAGTCTGACGCTGCATCTTTACTGAAAGGAATAAAACACACAGTCTGCTTCATCTTCCTCCCTTCCCCTGGCCCAAAGAAGCGCTCTTTGTTCTCTCAGAAGTAGATTAGCAATGGACCTGTGCTGCATTATCCACAAGATTTAAATGTAGCTTCATAGTTACATATAATCAATAACAACAGCCTAACAAGCAACTAATCCAAAGTGCTGCAGCACAAAGAGGGATTCATATGGATAAAATGTAATATCAGATCATAAGATTAGTCTCTGCAGCATAAAGCTTTGCTTTCATCCTTTCATATGAGCAGCTATATTACTAAAATGTTTCTATTTACAATCAAGTAAAACTCTACAAAATGCAATTTAAGTATAGAAAGAAACCGCTCTGTACAGTTTAATTCTCTGAAATGTTATTGTTGGAATATAACTATCAAAGTAAGCAATTTAAGACATCACCAAGCCAACCTTCACACCAATCAGAAGCATGAAGGCCAACCAAGGCATGCTATGGAGCCGGACGAGAGGCTCGGGAGGCTGACAAACCAAACAAATGGCCAGAGATCAAATACAGCCAATTTTTCATTAAACTGCAAGTCAAACTCTGAAAAGTTTCTATATTTGTTTTCTGATTTTCTAATGAATTGATGCACTTGGTTTCATGTAGAGTAAAATTCAGGTCAAGGTTAGGTACAGATGTTCTGATGTTTAAATAATCTTGCAATTCCTTTAGTTTCTGTTGCATTCAAACCTACCTCTTAACTAGGAACCTGAGCACGTTTTTGTGGTCAGCAATGAACATATTTAACTGTAGCAGGCATGGGCCAGTCACGAGATCAAGATGACAGAGAAGATGCTGGATGAAGGCTAGAGCGATGCAGCCCTGTCCTTCCATCACCTATTGCTACACACTGCTGGTCAGCTGGCTGAAAGAAAAAGGTAGACTGGCAAAAAACGAATAAGAAAATCTGATACTAAGTTGGTTGGGGGTTTATTCTATATTTTCTAGATCTTTGCTAAAGCCAACATAAATGAAGGTTTTAGAAATTATTTCTATAACTGTAATAATTTTGTTTTTGCAGCTGTAGGAACCATTGTTGCCTTCTGTTTCAGTTGAAATCAATTTGATCATGTTGAGCAATTAAACCCAAAATTATTCACACCTCTGAAAGATTCAAATTGAAAGTAGTCTTTTAAATGCAACATATTTCATCTGACTAGAAGTAATATTAACGCTTCGCAGTGGCCCAGCCAGAGTCCATGCTTTAATCTGTTAGAGAATCTGCGGAGGAAGCTAGAAATGAGGGTGATGGCAAGGAGGCCTTTCAACCACAAAGACTTGGAAAATAGTCTTAATACCATATAATCTTAATATAAATTGTCAAAATACCAGTGGAAACCAGCAAAAAGCTGGTCAGCAGTTATAAGAAGGACTTGATTGCTTTGATGCCTATAGAGGTTTTTCCACTGATTATTGAGAACGATATACAATTTTCAAAATGTTGATAAAAAAACAGGAATTTATTTTTCAAAATTATTTGGGCATCGCGACAGTCAGTCATTTTCTACCGCTTATTCCATAGTGGGTCGCAGGGGAGCTGGTGCCTATCTCCAGCAGTCTATGGGCGAGAGGCAGGGTCCTAATTACAGATCGACAAACCTAAACTGATTAACAGCTTTTCAAAAAAAATGAAAAAGGGAAAAACACAGCACCTTTTCATTCCTTTAGAAAAATTTCCAACATGTGAACAATAAAGGATTTCTCCACCTTGTATCCATTAAAACCTAAAGTCTATGAAAGCAGAGAACATCATACCACCCAAGCTTCTTCATATTGTGCCTGTATGTTCATATACAAATCAGGCCTATTATTTTCTTTTATGACTCAAAACCATCACACCTTTAATAAAAAATTTAATATGATCTTGGACAACTAAAATATCATAAATATATAATAAATACAGATAAAACCAATCTGTTTTATCTTTATAGCTTATTTGGTGCATAGAGCATTTAGGAGTTTATCAGAAATTAATGCTAAAACTTTCCTTCCTGTCTTAACAGGGGAAACATGCAGCACATTGATTCTAATCAGGTCAATGAAATGTGCAGTGAAAAATGTCCTATCTATGCCTGTGTGATTTATTAGCTCAGTTATTCACGGATTCAATGTCTTATTTTTTGTTTTAACTACAGGTCCTTCTCAAAATATTAGCATATTGTGATAAAGTTCATTATTTTCCATAATGTCATGATGAAAATTTAACATTCATATATTTTAGAATCATTGCACACTAACTGAAATATTTCAGGTCTTTTATTGTCTTAATACGGATAATTGTGGCATACAGCTCATGAAAACCCAAAATTCCTTTCTCACAAAATTAGCATATTTCATCCGACCAATAAAAGAAAAGTGTTTTTAATAAAAGAAATGTCAACCTTCAAATAATCATGTACAGTTATGCACTCAATACTTGGTCGGGAATCCTTTTGCAGAAATGACTGCTTCAATGCGGTGTGGCATGGAGGCAATCAGCCTGTGGCACTGCTGAGGTCTTATGGAGGCCCAGGATGCTTCGATAGCGGGCTTTAGCTCATCAAGAGTGTTGGGTCTTGAGTCTCTCAACGTTCTCTTCACAATATCCCACAGATTCTCTATGGGGTTCAGGTCAGGAGAGTTGGCAGGCCAATTGAGCACAGTGATACCATGGTCAGTAAACCATTTACCAGTGGTTTTGGCACTGTGAGCAGGTGCCAGGTCGTGATGAAAAATGAAATCTTCATCTCCATAAAGCTTTTCAGCAGATGGAAGCATGAAGTGCTCCAAAATCTCCTGATAGCTAGCTGCATTGATCCTGCCCTTGATAAAACACAGTGGACCAACACCAGCAGCTGACACGGCACCCCAGACCATCACTGACTGTGGGTACTTGACACTGGACTTCTGGCATTTTGGCATTTCCTTCTCCCCAGTCTTCCTCCAGACTCTGGCACCTTGATTTCCGAATGACATGCAGAATTTGCTTTAATCTTAAAAAAGTACTTTGGACCACTGAGCAACAGTCCAGTGCTGCTTCTCTGTAGCCCAGGAAAGGCGCTTCTGCCGCTGTTTCTGGTTCAAAAGTGGCTTGACCTGGGGAATGCGGCACCTGTAGCCCATTTCCTGCACACGCCTGTGCACGGTGGCTCTGGATGTTTCTAGTCCAGACTCAGTCCACTGCTTCCGCAGGTCCCCCAAGGTCTGGAATCGGCCCTTCTCCACAATCTTCCTCAGGGTCCGGTCACCTCTTCTTGTTGTGCAGCGTTTTCTGCCACACTTTTTCCTTCCCACAAACTTCCCACTGAGGTGCCTTGATACAGCACTCTGGGAACAGCCTATTCGTTCAGAAATTTCTTTCTGTGTCTTACCCTCTTGCTTGAGGGTGTCAATAGTGGCCTTCTGGACAGCAGTCAGGTCGGCAGTCTTACCCATGATTGGGGTTTTGAGTGATAAACCAGGCTGGGAGTTTTAAAGGCCTCAGGAATCTTTTGCAGGTGTTTAGAGTTAACCCGTTGATTCAGATGATTAGGTTCATAGCTCGTTTAGAGACCCTTTTAATGATATGCTAATTTTGTGAGATAGGAATTTTGGGTTTTCATGAGCTGTATGCCAAAATCATCCGTATTAAGACAATAAAAGACCTGAAATATTTCAATTAGTGTGCAATGAATCTAAAATATATGAATGTTAAATTTTCATCATGACATTATGGAAAATAATGAACTTTATCACAATATGCTAATATTTTGAGAAGGACCTGTACGTTTCCTTTCAGCTTTTTCACTCCAATTAGTCCTCTTTATCGCACCCCAAACCATTTTACACAACTTTCCAAGATGATAAACAGATTTTTAGTACATGAAAATAAGACCTTTGTTGTTACTGATCTGACGTAACCCAGATCTCTGAAAATAACCCCGGGTCCGTTGAACCTGTTTCGCACTATAAAGACACAATTGTTAGTTCCAGGGCAGCACTTTCCTTTTTGTTTTACATGATCTGAAATGCAAATATTGTGATAAAATCTACAGTTGCAGAACATTAACCAAGCTGTGAAAGATACACAACAAACACAGGATACATTACCAGAAGAATTGTTCATATTTATAAAAATACACTAATAGTTTTAAAGAATACACTTTCAGGGTATTATTTACTGAAATGTGGGCTACAATCAAATTAAATGTCACCAACATCCTATCTGAAGCTGATCCATTACAGAACTTTGGGAATGCTCAGTCAGCCACTAAAACTACCTAAAAACTGCTGAGATTCATGTAACCAAAAGGAGCTTTGAACAAATAAATGAACAGCTGTGATATCCTCCCGAGCCAAAGCAAAACATTTAGATGAAAGATGCTTGCATTTATGTTAAGGCAACCCTTGTTTTAGTCTTGCAGAGGAGAGCCAACTCAACTGCTGACAGAAGTTTCAAGTTACAATGCCTGCTGGCAATAAAAGGTGAGTGGGAGAAAAGCAGAAGAATGGAAGAACCCAAGGCTACAGTTACTGTATGGTCAAATGCAAATCATGCTTTGGTGCTTTTCCCTTTAAAAAAAGGTCTAATAAACACAACATAAAGGGAACTGTGACCTGTCAATCCAAAACTCAAAAATACAACCCTTTTCTGATCAGTAAATGCACCATGATTCAGTGCTACTATTTGACATTAAAAACATCCGTCAGTGTGGACACTGTTAACGGGTGAAGTTAGATATTTTTTTGTATCGGCGAGTCACCGGAGGGAAAAACATGCATGAAGCTTATCAAAAGGAACCTGTATTTTCTACGACATGTTGAGGCATGTCTGCAGTTCTGAACGCAGCACAGGAAAGTTGTTGTTTTAGTCATGGAACATGCTGGATACTGTTCTACTAATGCTAGCCGAGCTAATTGCTAAAATAAAACGCTAAACAAATGTGAAATGTAATTTTGTGTTAATTTTGAAATATTTCAATATTAGTGACCGACATCACTTTGGAAACCAAAATCCAACTTATTCCTGACAGTGATGCTGTTGGATTGATTGGAGCACAACCTCTGGTAAAATATAGCAAAGGAGTTCGAACCCCTGCTCCGTCCATCTCATCTCAGTCGCTGTGTCCTGGGGCAAGATGCTTCACCCTCCTCGCCTGCTGATGGTGGTCAGAGGGCTCAGTGGCACCGATTGTATGGCAGCCCCGCTTCTGTCAGGCTGCCCCAGGGCAGCTGTGGCTACAATGTAGGTTACCACTGTCAATAAGTGAATGTGTGTATGAATGGCTGGGTGACTGATGGCAGAGTAAAGCTATACAAATGCAGGCCATTTACCATTTACCATGATTGGTAAAAACCCATCAGTAGCACGACATTGAATTTAAATATATCTTTACTTTCATAACACTCCACCTGTGTGGCTGCAAGACCGCCCTGCTTCCACAACACAGGAGCAGCCAGCCATCTGTACTTCTGACATTACAACCCAAGCCCAGTTAATTTTGGTGTTTCGGCTCTAGCTTCAGGTACATGAGGGTTTTCTTCAACAAAACTTGGCAGACCTTATTTCTGTTTTATTGCGGACGTTCCTTAAAGCTTTTCGGTTGTTCGTAGCTTCTCTGTCCATAGTAATGGAGGTGACTAAATTTGCTAATAATGAGAGGCCATTTCATCATCTTTATAGGATGAACACTGTGATTTAACATTTCCGTTTGAGGTTTAATGTTGATGTTCGCACATGTTTGTATCTGTATTTTGATGTGTGAGATTGTTTACATGTAAAAATGCTTTTCCAGAAGTAACATTACTTCAGAAGTAACACATTATTCATGCAAAGCATCATGGGTTGCAAGAAAAAGGTGTTAAAGTCAGGAACATAAGAAAAAAAGGATTAAGATACTTTTCTTTTATCAAATATTACAGTTTTTAAAGAGAAGTCAGAATTAGATTAAATTCACATTCACACTTCAAATCTTTACAAAAGCAGGTGACAAGAAATCAACCAAAACATTCAGATCTGTGCATCTCTATACCACTTTGTGTGTGTGTGTGTTTTTTTTTTTTAGACACCAAGTCAAAATCCTCATATGACACTTGAGGGTTAATGTGGGTCAGTTCACTTCATTACTTATTTTAAAGACTGCGGCTAAAGTACATAAACAGGAAAATCAAAGTTCATGAAATCAGAGCCTCTTGCTTCCAGTTCAAGCACACAGTGACTCTGCTGTCCTTTCACGCACAGCTCTCTGTGCAGAAATAAACTCAATTTCAGTATAAAGTTACAACCAGGCAGAAAAAGAGTTTAGCATTGAGAGCAACGTGCAAATTCCTCTAAATGCAAGACATTAACCACCACTTCAGATAATTTGGTTTTCATATTAGATTTGACTCAAATGATCATCTGTTGCCAAATAAGGTGGAAAGTGCTGACAGAACTGCTTCACTGCATTCTGCTGGTAGCTGGCAGTCATATTTTCAGCTTACATAGACCACAAACTGATTTATTCAAATAGGTTAAAAATATCCAAACAAAATAATTACAGGCTGAAGGTTATACACCAAGTTGAACGCCAGCAGCAAAAATATGTTTTATACACAGATTGAGAATCTGTGGAGGGAGCGAAACATTAGGGTGATGACAAGGAGGCCATCAAGACCTGGAGCTCAATCCCAAACATCGTTAAATCGCCAGAGGAAACATGCCACACGCTGGCCAGCGACAACAAGGACTTCACTGCTGTGATCCCAACAAAGATTTTTACACTGATTACTGAGAAGGGTATAAATATTTTGTCATGCCCATTTTTGTTAACAGAAAGTTAACAAGAAAAAGATTGGTTGAATGAAAATTATTTGAAATCTAAATCTGCCAGGGGTATGAATAATGTTCCAAGGTAGTGAATCTAACCCAGGACCCACTACACCTAATATCATGCATATCACATTATTTTTAACAGAAATTTCATTTTAAAACGGCATTACTAACTTAAGAACATCAGACTCATCAAACTGTCCCAATGGCAGTATCAAGTCACATTGCTGTGACTTTTTATGCCATCTTAAATACAAGTATACATGTAGCTGTAACTTATTTATGTGTTCTGTAAACTGCTCCAGACAAAATACTATTTCTTTCCTCACAAACCTTCAAGTCTAAGCTAAGGGTGTTCCATTAGCAGCTGTTACATATTTCTCTGTTCCCTAAATTATATAAAATCTGTTGTGATTTCAGCCAAAACATTCTATGTTAATTCATACAGAATCATGCAATACATAAGACTTCCCTCATTTGGTTCTGGATCATATTTTTCACCCCGCACATTTAATTGGTCATCAGCAAATGTGACCACAACTATAAATGTACGAGTTTTGACATATTGTCTTTTTGGATCATACAGGTGTGCATAAAACACAACACCAAAGAGGAAGGACATCAAGAATGATCCTAGAGAAGCAACTGTTGCTGTCCATCATTCTACAATTGAGAAAGGAGATTGACAAGTGGAAACTATTTAGGACAGTTGCTCATCTTCCAAGGAGTGAATGTCCCAGCAAATTCACTTCAAGGTCAGGCCATGCAATGCTCAGAGAAATGCCAGAAAACCCCAACAGCTTCATTTCAGATACTACAGGCCTCAGTTAGCATGTTAAGTGCTAAAGGTCATGACAGTACAATAACAAAATGATCTGGGCTTGTTTTGCATCCACTAGGCAGGGGCACTTCGCAATCATTGAGTTGACGATGGACTCTTCTGTATGCTAAAGTATTCTAGATTCAAATGTGAGGCCATCTGTCTGACAGCTGAATCCTGGTCCAAACTGGGTCATGCAAGCAATGAAATAAAGGTGGTTCCACAAGCTAGACAGCTTCTCTACTTTGCCTTTGAATCTGTTGGATACAGAACAACACTGCAGTAGCTGGTATTCTGTTCTTGTGCACTTGAGGTTAGGTCCAAGTAATATTGGAATCAGGTAAAAAACAAATGGAACCATTTTCATTATAATATCCTGATATGTACGGTAAAAGCCTTAAAGTCATTCGCTTGTACCATAAGTTATTTATAAGCAAAGAGCATAAAGAAGACTGTATTAGCATCTGTTGGTCAAGGCACAAGAGTAAATGTGTTACTATCACAAAGTCTAAAGCTTTTTTTGTGTTCCAATCCCTTGACTGGCTGCATCGTCCCCTCAAACACAGCTATTTATTCATCATTGTAGGCTGCAGGTTTAAAAATTACCAATAATGACGTAAACACAACCAGGAGAATATTCATTATCTACTTTCATCATTCCTGCTGGCAACATAAACGAGTCTTACTGTTAAAGTTTTAGTCACACAAAACCATTATTGATGTACCGGAAAACAAGTGGATCAGTCTAAGTTTCCAGCTACCTATATTCCCAGAATCCACTGTTTTCATGCATGAGGAGATGCCTAGAAAAGGTCTGGATCCTAATCATAAATTGGAAACTTTAGAATGCAACAATCATCTTTACTTTAAAAGAACAAAACATGCTGAATATTCTCTGTTGCTGTTTGTAAAAGTGAAAATATATTCTAGAGCAACAAACCTGCCTTTTTGGCTAAATAAAACATGTATTCTCATCATTAAAAAGTTTGATCATGCATTAAAGATCAATTGTCGGATGGAAATTTCAGCTCTTTAATGGCTGTAGATGTCCTATTTTTTAGAATACAAGGAACAAAGTTATTTTACTACTTTTGCGGATTAAATCGTTTGTTTTGATGTACAATGTTTTTGAAAAACATTTGCCTTATACAAGGCAGACACGAAGATGCAGTATGCTATTTAACTTATGTGCAGACATTCAGGTAGTCGCCCTATTTCCAGAAACAATGCGCTGACCAGAAGCAATCTGCAGCATACAATAAATCTAGTCGATGCAACCACACAGAGTACGAAATATCGAGAATATACAGTCGTCAGTCATCGATGGCTGAGGATTTTGTTGGCCAACCACGATTTACTAATGTTGCCTAATAATAACACCGAATCATACTCCAGCCTGTCAAGGTTATGGTTATCAGTGTCCTTGTGTTTTTTCTCCAAAGCAGTTGAATTTCCTTTAGTCATCCCCTTTAACCGGGAGTAGAAACACTGCTGCAGACCTGCAGTTTCTCACCCAAATGTTTCCAGTTAACCGTGTTAGCTCACGAAGCTAACCAGCTGATCGCAGTAGCATCGCAGAATCTGAGCGACAACTGTCAAACTAAACCGTGACGTTTTCTAATAAAACAAAATAACACAAGATATAGAAATAAGCTAATAGGATGGGTTATAGAGCGACGGTTGAGTTCGTAAAGTCTTTGTTAAGAATATTTCTGTGACGCTAACGGTGTCTGCACCGTTGCTGGTGACTGACGTGATGTACATTCCTCTGTATGCTAACTGTGCTAGGCGGCTAGCTGGCGGTGCTAACTAGCCGCTCCAGAAACCTTGGGGTATCCATCGTCTACTCACCAGTGAGCGGCGTCTGAAGCGGAATTCTTCTGTGGGAACGTTGACGATAACCTCCAATGTGTGAGTCGCTCCGTGTACATCCATATGTCTCAGGCGATAATTAAACCTAAAAGTGGTGACCGCTTCCTCTCCTTCCTTTTACCGGTGGCCATTTTTCCTCAACATCCAAATCAAGCGGAGCTCGTCCCGGTTACGATTAGGTCCCAGCGCCGAGTTTGCTCCGAACAGCATCCTCCTCACCCTGCCAGCACCGAGCGAGGAGCCACATCTGCAGCACTAAGCTGACATCTGTTGGATGCACGGAGGAAAGCACTCAATGACTTGCATTAATGGACACAAGGAAAATATTCATTACCCGTTCCTTAGGACTAAATAAATTTACATCTAAAAAAAAATAGAATATGGTGAAAAAGTAAAGATTTTTGGTCACTCATTGCAGAAAGTGAAACTTATATAGATTATTTACACACAGAGTGAAACATTCCAATCATTTATTTCTTGTAATTTTGATGATTTTTGTTAACAGATAATGAAATCCCAAAATTCAGTGTCCTATAAAAAGTTTATATTATATAGGATCAATTATAAATGATATTTAAACAGAAGTGTCAGGCTTCTAAAAGGTGTGTTCATTTCTTCACACTCAATACGTGGTTGGGGCTTCTTTTGCATGAATTACTGCATCAATACGGAGGAGACCTGTAGTTCTGATGAGGTGTATTGGTAGCCCAGGGTTCTTTGATAGCGGCCTTTGGGTCTTCTGCAGTGTTGGGTCTGGTGTCTGTCATCTTCCTCTTGACAATCAATACTCCATAGATTCTCAGTGGGGTTCATGGTCACTGAACAGGCTGTTGGTGCCAAGTCCTGCTGGAAAATGAAATCAGCATCTCAATAAAGCTTGTCACCAAAGGAAAGCATGAGGTGCTCTGATGTTTCCCAGTAGGCTGCGTTGACCGTGGACTTTAGAAAACCAAGTGGACCAACACCAGCAGATGACATGGCACCCAAATCATCACTGTTGGAAGATTTGTCCATGTATTATCATTGCTTAGTTTAAAAAGATTCTTTATCTTTATGATTTACCATTAAAATACATTTTCATTTATTTAGTTTGGTGAACGTTTGGTGAATACTTTTTACATTTATCTTTGAAGTATTTTTATGGACTATTAACAGAATTGTCATCGTGTTTTAGAGTTGCATTTGGGTGGTTGCTATGCAGACGGAGCAGGAATTTGTGTGTGTGCGGAGGAGTTTGGGAAGCAGGTTGTTCGCACCCCAGCCAATCTACGTGTCCTTGGATGCCAGATGTGGACGTGTGGGCTGTATCAGCATCTGGCCAGAATCTGTTTTATTCAGTAGGACTTGTATTTGTGAAACTGTGTGTAGCCACACCCACGATGCTGTAACATGAGTGTTTTTTCTTTCTTTAATAAAAGGCTGTGACACAGGGCAGCTCCTCTGAGAGAATGGACTCTCTCTCCCTGGCCAGCCAAAGATAACTTTGACTCGGTTGTGTCTTCATTCCATATCTTCTCTGAGTTTATCTTTATGTCTAACTCTGACAATCACTGACTGTAGAAACTTCACAGTTCACACTGAACTTCACATGACATTGATTCCTCTCCACTTATCCTCCAGACTCTTTGACCTTGACCTCAACACAAAATGCAAACTTTACTTTCAACTGAAAACAGGACTTTGGACAAATGAGCAAAAGTCAAGTTCTTCTTCTTAACCCAGGTAACATGCTTGTACCCATGTGTAGGTGCTGTCTGTGCGCCATGGCTCTTGTGCTGACTCCAGCATCAGTCCACTTCCTGGGAAGCTCCCTCAATTTCTTTTTGAATTTAGCTTGACAATCCTCTCAAGGCTGTGGCTATATCTGCTGCTGGTGCAACTTTTTCCTACCACTGTTTTTCCTTCCACTGAACTTTCTATGTATATGATTGGATACAGCCATCTGTGAACAACCATCTTCTTTGGCAAAATGCTTTGCAGGTGTTTTGAGTTAATTAGTTGATTAGGGTGTGACACCATGTGTTTCCAATATTTAACTTTTGCACAATGTGCCAATTTTATGAGACACTAAGTTTTGGTTTTTCAGTATCTTTAAGCCATAATCATCGATTTACAAGAAATAAAGACTTGAAATATTTCACTCTTTGTTTAATAAAGCTATATAATATTTGGGTTTCACTTTCTTAAATGAACAACAAAAAATATTGAACTATACAAATTCATAGTAGAACATTTTTTGAGATGTACACTGAAGTTATTTTCTATGATCTTGCAGTTAAATATGCAAGTCAAGGAACTCTATAAACAAGACAATTCGAAGTGTTCTACAGAAAAAAGTAAAGGACATAAAAAGAACATTAAAAACATGGAAAATTAATTTTTCAAATTGAAGCATTGTATAGACAGTAAAACTCAAGTTTGAAAAGCTGGTTGAGATATAAACTGCTAAAGTAAGCTTTTAATGCAATTACAGGACATCTCCAGTAAATTAATAACAGTTTAAAGTAGGAACAGCTGATGTATATGTCAGGTTTGTTGGAAGTTGGTTCCATTACTGAGGAACATGTATAATACACAGATAAGGCATAACATTTAATAGTCCCTTAGTCCCCTTTTTGGTGCCAAAACAGCCCCTCTCCAATAATGCATGGACTTCTCTAGACACCTAAAAGTGTGTTGTGATATCTGGCATTAAGACGTTCTTTTGAGAGTGTAAATTGGGGGGCCTGTATGGGTCCTAGAGATGCTCAAACAGATCTGGGGAGTTTGGGGGCCATTTTAACACCTGAAGCTTGTTTTTGTTTCTCAATATATTCCTGCAGAATTTGTGCTTTGTGGCAGGTGGCCTTATCCTTCTGAAAGATGCCACACTCTTCAGGGAATGCCATCCTATAGGTAGATACTGACCTGTAATTTTTGGAGATGTTCTGATTCTGTCTTCTAGTCACCAAGATTTGTCCCTTGTCAGAGTTGCTCAAATCTTCAGGTTTGCCTATTTTTTTCTGCTTCTAAAGCATCAACTCTAAGGACAAAGTCTTCTTTGGCTGGTTAATATGGCCCACACACTTGCAGGTGATGAACAGATTGTCAGCAATATTCACTTCCCCTCTTGGTGGTCATAATTGTTATGTCTGATCAATGTAAATCCTGGAAACACTAACACACACTGAGATGTATTTACGCTCAAAGCCATTCAGTGCCTCACAGACCAATCCCAGGACATTAAAATATATACAGTTTACAGACAGGAGACCACTGGTGACGTATGATCAATTTTCCTTGTGTTGGTCAGGACTCTGGCAGCAGCATTATTGATGAGCAGCAGCTTTTTAAAGCTTTTTAATTGTTAACGACAGCTATAAAACACCATTACCATTATATGGCACAGTGTTTTTCAACTCTGGTCCTCAAAGCACACTGCCCTACATGCTTTAGACATTTCCCCTGTTCAGCACACCTCATTTCAGTTAATGGCTGAAAAACAGACTTTTCCTGAACTGTAATCATCTGAATCAGGTGTGTTAAAGTAGAGCAATGTCTAAAACCTGCAGAGCAGTGTGCCTCGAAGGCCAGGGTTGAAAAACACTGATACATCATATTGGAAATTAAATCATGCATTTGTTTTTGGTCTAATTTTGTAGTAGACTTCATATGGTTGTTAAAATTTAAGTATAAGTCTATGACTACATCAAGGTTTTTTTTCACGCTTTGTAGTTTGTAGTCTGATGGAGTCTAGTTGACCGCTGATCTGTGTTTTTTCTACATTAACCTGAAGGAATTTCAGGCCTATCCTCTTAATGATATTATGGATTTCTTCACTCAGTGATATAAGGGACATTTGCCATGTAGTGGCACAGAAATATAAAGTTGTTTGTCATCAGCAAAGGTGTGGTAAGAGATGAAGAAATGTGGGATTACCTAAATGTTTTGGAGTTTCTCTAAAGTAAAAAAACATATTTTTATACTACATTTAAAAAATTGCACGAACATAGTGAGCAATACTAAAGAAAGGTGTGGTGCAGAAATATGTGAGGGTGGTGCAGGCCATAAATAGGGAAAGCGAGACAGTGGTGAGGTGTGTGGTAGGAGAAGTAAATTAGTATGAGGGTGGGATTACATCAGAGACAAACAGATGTAATTCCTTCTTGTTTATAGTGTTGAGGGAGAAGTTGAAAGCTGAGGTCAGTGAAGACGCTTCAGGATTATGTTGTCTGCGGACAATGTTGTGCTCTACATCGAAAAGTGGGAGCAGGAGGAAAAGAGCCCGGAGAAGTGGAGAAATGAGAGTCATCTTAGCAGCCAAAAAAAAAAAAAAAACAAAGGGAAGAAATGGACAATTGCATGTTCATGTTGTGATGGATCAAGATGTAGTTTTATTAAAGCAGAACTGATGCTTGTTTATCCAGAGGCAAAGATAAAACATAATTTTTTGCTTTTACAAAATATTCATTGGGTTCGATTCCTGGCCGGGGGTCTTTCTGCATGGAGTTTGCATGTTCTCCCCGTGCATGTGTGGGTTCTCACCGGGTACTCCGGCTTCCTCCCACAGTCCAAAGACATGACTGTTAGGTTAATTGGTAACTCTAAATTGCCCTTAGGTGTATGAATGAGTGTGTGCGTGGTTGTTTGTGTGTTGCCCTGCGATGGACTGGCGACCTGTCCAGGGTGTACCCTGCCTCTCGCCCATAGACTGCTGGAGATAGGCACCAGCTCCCCCGCGACCCACTATGGAATAAGCGGTAGAAAATGACTGACTGACTGACTGACAAAATATTCAAATAGATGTTCAATGTTAAGTATGAGGAATAAAGCTCAATTATAAAGAAAACCTTACATAAAAAAATTACAAAGAAAAGTCCAGGTTTTATATTTGGATATGTACCATTTGTGGGCATTTTGTGTCTTATAAACATTTTGTAATCAATTTATAGACATCAAAGGTGATAGACAGACTTTTTCCTATTATATTGGGTTTTATTCTCTTAGTTAAAAATAACTATAACACCATTATGATGATTGTTGATATTGTAATAACAATAATCTATTTATTTTGGACAACATCCCAATCCTTTTCTATTCATTACTTGACAATAGCACTGTTTATTTGTAGCAAAATTATTGTTTTTGCCTTTTTCAATCATTGATTTTTTAAAGATTATTTTAATGACACAAAAGTAGGATAAAAAAGTACAAAATACTATTGTCCAAAGTGCATTAATCATGTGAAAATTATATTTTAAATCAGCTCAGCAAGTCCAAGGTTAGCACATCCTACTTGAGTAAATAAGTCATTTTCAGAAAATATAAATATGTGCTCTATGAACAATAAGCTTATTCTTAATACTTATGAAACAAACCAATCACTGACTAAAAATTTAATCATGTATTAGAACAACATAGAATCAAAAACAAAAAAACCCATTTATTTCCGTCAGAATGCAACCTTTCATCTGGAGGAGTTAGTACAAGGCCAATAAATAATACTGTATTACATGTTGTAAATTGAAAATATTTTTTAAATGTTACATAATCTTTTTTCTTTATTTCCTGTTGCTTGGCGTGATGGGGTTAAATGGAGGATAAGCTGTCTTTAGAGCTGGTGTAGATAATTTTATATTGAAAGGGAATTATTAAAAGAAAATATACAATTTGCTCGGCAGGGGGTGCTGTACTTCAGCTCTTCGATCCATCACTATCGTGTGAACAGACTGCCTCAGGAGGAGCTATTTAACGCAAGAGTATTGTGAAATTGCAGTAAATTGGTTGGTGTCGTCACGTCTCTAAAATCTCAGTCAACTGTGTGTGTTGTATTTCCGGAGTAGTAGAAACCACCAACCACAGTAACTCAGCCTTTCATTTATTACGCTGATGTCACACCTGAGGAGGTTTTCTCAAATAATGACTGTATTTGTTTTATAAGTATATCTAAGGATCTGTGAATGATAAAACTGCAACATTAATCAATGGTTTGATTTCTCTGAGTAAAATGTATTTATTTTTTACCTTATTTTTGTTCAGATTTTCTGCCCATCCCATCCCAGGCTGAGTCGTTTCAGTTGAATCTTTTGTTTTCCATTTATGCACAGAGGCCTGTAATCAAAGTCGAATCCTTTGTGCAGTTTTAGGGCTTGGCACTGGAAATAAAAATCCCAGTGTGTGGTATCCTGTTATTAATCAGTAATTAAAAAATGCCAGTTCATACCTGACCCGAATTTCTACCTGATAAAAGAAGATCATCCTTTGTAGTTTAAGCAAGCTTCTGTTTTCGACTGATTTCACACAAGATTCCCCCAATGCTTAGAGAAATCCTTGATTTGATTTTGTCTTAGCAAATGTAAAGCCTTCATTGCACTCAAATAATAAGGCACAGTCCCAGTTTACGTTTTTGTTGGTTTGGCCAACAAAAGGTATCCGGATGGGTTAAAATCAAAGTAAGTTTCAATATGGCATATTTCAGTTTGTCTGTAGAGCAGGGGTCCCCCAGTTCAGCCCTCAAGAGCAAATATCCTGCAGCTTTTAGATAAATTCCTCCTCCAACACACCTAAATCAAATGAATATCTCGTTACTGGGCCTCTACAGAGGTGAATGACATGCCAATGAGCTTCAGTCGGTTTTTTTGAGATTCAAACCAACACAAAGTAAATCCTATCTGAAGGAAAAGCATAAATGGTTTTCAGAACATTTTACAAATAAAAATCTGAAATGTGTTGCTTTGTAATTTTCTTTTATTATTGGTGTTTCATTGTTTTATTTACATTATTCATTATTAACTTTTATTGTTCAAACTCATTATATTTTTATTAAAAGTCACTCAATTACTTACCTGGGTTCTAATCAGGAGTTGTTGAGGAAGAATGTTTTGCCTTGGGTTTAAGTGCCCTGGTTTATGACCTGATATTCTGCATGGCCTGATAAAAGTATTCACTCCCCCTCCCTTTCCCCTTGCTGCTGCCCTAATTCATGTGAGCGTTTAGGGCAGCTGGCTTGTGTAATCAAAGCGGAGGCCGCTATGTGATTTGAGTTCTGTCTAAGGGAGAATCACAACAGGCCTTACCTCTGTCCCTCCTAAGTGAGCTCTGTTTTCATGGGGATTACCTTGAACACCTGTCTGCTATTATAAGAACATTCTCTTACTTTGTCTAGTCAGAACAGATGCGGTGCACCTCTTGAACATGTCAGATGTTATAAAACTATATATATAATATAGTTTTATACCATGTATATATAATAAAGCTGATTGGAGTGTCAACCATTGATTTCTTTCATTGGTGTATCTCAATCTCAAGGAGATAATTACCATACCCCGAGCATACCCAAAAGAATCAGCCAAGAAGCCCATGTTAACTCTGGAGGAGCTACAAATATCCATAGCTCAGGTGGGACAATCTGTTTGACAAGACTAATTAGTAGTGCACTCCACAAATCTGGTCTATAAGGAAGAGTTGCAAGACAAAAACTGACAAAAGCCATAAGAAGTCATATTTAAAGTCTGCCACGAATCATGTAGGAAGTACGGCAAAAATATGGAAGGAGCTGATCTCATCAGACGGGACCAAAATGGAATTTTCTGGCCAACAACAAAACCCTATGTGAAATAAAAAAAAAAGGCTAAGAGACATGGTGGAAGAATAGCAGTGGGGATATTTTTCCATAGCAGGGACAGGGGAGCTGGTCAGATGGGAAGATGGATAGAGCTCAAAGACTTGAAACTGTAATGGCAGCAGAAGGCGATTGTACAAAGTATCGACTCAAGGGGGAGAGACTACAAATGCATGCCAATACTTTCAGATTTTTATTTGTGAAATAATATGAAAACCATGCTTCATTTTCCTTCCACTTAACAGTGATGCTCTATTTTGGGTTGGACTGTCTTATAAAATTCTGATTAAATACATCGAATTTTAAGGTCGTAATTAGGCTAAACGACACAAACTTAAAAAAAAAAAAGGTGTATGAAGATACATGCAAAGCACCATTTACCTAAACAGTAGTAGTATTACAATCCATAATGAAAAACTTGAGTGTGAAATAACGGAACCTTGATGATCAATAACAGTTTGACCTCTAACCATGTAGGGTTTTCTTTTTCTAACCACCTTGCCATGGTTTCTTAGATAGCAGCAGTGTTAGGTTTTGTTTTCTTCATTTGTTGCTTAATTCAGGCTGATATTCCAGGTGCCTTTGGTTTTCTTGTTTGTCCTGTTTCTTTCTGCAGCATTCCAGTTTTATGTTTATTTCACAATTCCTTTATCTCAGTTCCGCTAAGGAGATTTAGTATTTATATCGTGTTGGTTTACAACAAAAGTCATGTCACTGCACTTCACAGAAAGGGCAAGCGAGTCCAATTTTTATGCACAAAATCCAATTCAGTGCTGCTTGTTCCATTACAACACACTTACTGTTTGTTTAACCCTTTATAGTTTGCCTTCGTTTTCTGAGGTTCACACCTGGCTTCTGTTACTGACAGTCGCTCACCTGTTGTTCAGTTGTGTCAGCACTTTAGGGCTCAGTGTTCTGCCTGGTGTCTTTTAAATATCTTTCTGTATGTTTGTTTTTATTATCACACTTTTCAGTTGTTTTAACACCTTACCTCAATGTTCTGGATTAACTTACCCAGGAGCCCTTTTAAGAATGAAGAAATATGTTTACACAGGATAAATCCAAAAGTAAACAGATTTTTTGTCACTTTATCAAATTGGAGCACTGGTAGGTATGTTAGCAAAATGTCCAAGAGTGATGGATGTCAGAACAAACAATTTCATCGGATAAAACAATAAAAGAACTTTCAAAACTTTCAAATGTACCACCATCATGTATGTGGGTTAAAAAATAAAACAAGCTGCAGCATTTTAAAAACTTAAGCTCTGGAATAATTTTTTTAAGGTATTTTTAGGCACTAGTGGCCTTTATTTTACAATTATAGACAGTATGCAGACAGGAAATGGTGGAAAGAGTAGGGGAAGGCTATGCAGAAAACATCTGCAGGCCTAGGATCTCGATTCCGCGATCGCCTGCGTTGAGGTCTAAGGGCTCCATGCATGGGTCGCACGCTTAACACCCTGTGCCACCAGCCCTCAACTCTGGAATTATTGATGTCTATTAAAACCTGTGGAAATTTGTTACCTAAAACCACAAAAAAATGTTAAATTTCCAATTTGTTTTAGATGTTTCCATGAAATGTTCAGCAATTTTTGGCCATTGGTCCACTTTTTAGTAGTAAGAAGAAAAGTCGGCTAAAACGGACGATTATTGGTCTAAGCGTGCTGACTTGCCATTAAAAGCAATGTTTAGGGATTGGTGCCAGCAACAACGTAATCATCAATTAAGCGTATGGAAAATAAAACAGCAGCCACAGTTTCCCTGATTGTAACGTACATTTTAAGAGGTTAGGGCTGCAAGGCCTGCATGTTTTAGATGTGTCCCTGCTCCAACACAATGACCTCCTCAGCATGTCAGCAGGTTATGCAGGGGCCTAATAATGAACCATTTAATTGATTCAGGTGTGTTGAACCAGGGAAGCATTTTTCATATTTGACAGCTGAATCTAAAAGGCCAGTTTTTTGTCTAACTTGTGAAGCCATGCCATCAGGTCCACTGATTGAGTCAAGCAAGATTTTTATTGTTTATTGTTGTTGGGCTATTTTCGAGATGCATATCCTGACTTTGATTTTAAATATTCTCTTTTGCGTCCTTCCATAGTCCAAAGACCGGCATGTTTAACAAGCTGGTCTAAACTGACCCTAAGTGTGGGTGGACATGGTTTCTCTGACTCATCTTGGGCTTTTGAAAGACAGTTGATCTGTACAGGACCTCCAACTCCTCCAGCAATGACCGGTGCTAAATAAAGCAGCTAACGATGATTAATGTACACGTGTCACATATTTGGTTCACTTCATTCTCTTGAAGTGGAGCGTTTGAGTCTAAAAGGTAAAACAATATTACACTGGGAGTAAGACCAACTCAAACACGTGCCAAAATAAGCACCCCTAGGGCAACATATTCCTGGCACAGACACTAGACCAAGCTGAGCCTGAAGGACGGCCAGCTTTAACTGCAACCGCCAACTATTCAGCTGGTGGCTGGTGGAAACTTCCCACTGGGTCCGTGATCATCTAAACAAAAAGAACAACAATAATGCTCCGGTAAATGACACCAGACATCTCTGGTTGCACTTCAAAACCTTCAATAAACAAGTCTGAACATGAAGTCGGTGTAATTCTGAGAAGCAGTGAAAAAGAAACGAAACTCTGGCCCTTTTTGTTTTGTTTAATTGCAGACTTTGTGTTTACAATCATGATCAAATACTCATCGTGTTACAAATGTTCAGTTGTTGTGAGATAGAACATGGCATTTCCGATGAAGAGATACATAGACATGAGCTTCATTTTCACTTTCCAGTAGCATCAGCATAATGAATGAATATACCTCAGTTTATGACTTGGTTGTCATCACAGTTTACCTTTTTGTATGTTTTCTTGTAAAATGCCAGAAATAATGTTACTGCTTCAAGGTGCTTTAACTCTGAGTGCTTGGAAATGTTATGAAATCTTAAATCTTCCTGCATCCTGCAGGACGAAAGAGATGTCTGTTTGGATTTCATAATTTCAGATCAACTCTAATACTGTAACTAAAAACTGCTGATAACAGATGAGAACTTGCACGTTCTCGCAAAGAATTTGATATAAGAAAGTTAATTAGAGAGTTCACGTTTGACCAGCTGTCTGCTAAGGAAATCATATTTTCTGAGGTTAAAATGATGCCACACTGAAGACTCAATCATTAAATTCAATGTGGGACAGAGCTAGCCTAAGATTTGGGGGCCCACTTCCAGTTAGGACTAGCCTCAGCAGTCACTAACATTAACATTCAACACCACAAGGTCCGACTTGTTTGGTTTTTTGTATTTACAGCACCATGCAAAAGTGTTCATACCCCTTGAACTTATTCACAAATTATCACGTTTGAACATCTCACAGAGTTGTGTATTGCATTTACTTTTTCCTGGAGAGAATTTATCGGACAAGTAGCCAAGATGCCCATAGTAACTCAGTAGGAGCTGCAGAGATCCACTATACTCACTTATCCTTGCACTTGTCCACTTATCACTTATCCACAATTTTAGTTATATAGGACCCAAGTGCAGAGGCTAACTGGGTTGAGAACTGAATACTTTATTAAAAATAAGAAAAACTAACAGTTTGGCCTTGTGTATATGGAACAGGTAATGTAGCATGGACGGAAAAACAGGTATCTAGAGACAACCAAACGAACAGGGTAACGGATAGAGATTACTGGAAGAATCCAGCAGTGAACGAAGAGAAATCAGGAACTTAAATACTGAGGCAGGAGTGGAAGATGCCAAAGGAACCAGATGAGCCAATCAGAGGAAATGTAGAGCAGCTGTGTGAGAATGAAAGCAGGGAAGCTGAGGGAGGGAGACTAATTAACACAGAGAAGGCTAAATTAAGAACCAAAGAACTACAAACCAAGGGGAAATGATGAACCGAGATCTAAGAGAAACAAAATCCTAATGTAGAAAGAACAGAACATAACCATAAAGCACACAAGCACACAAGAATGAACTAATATGGAAAAACCCTAATAGCAACATAAACAGAATATGGTAAAGAGCACTTAGAAATAATTAAACAAGGAAATGATCAAACTACCAAGCACAAAGGAAAACCAAAACCCAAACATATGGAGAATGTGACACTTTTAATTTTTCATTTTACAAACATGTAGGAGAAGGGGCTCTAGTTAGATGAGACTGAATAGAATGTTTTGCACAGCATGGTGGTAACAGCATCATGCTACGGGAATTCTTTTTTCTGCATGGAACAGGGAAGCTGTTGAAGCTGTATGACGTTGATGGGACATTGTAAAATGTCTAAACACAGCTGCAGTCTGCAAAAGACTAGAGACTGGAATGGAGGTTCATGTTCCACCAGGACAAGAATAAATATATAGGCAGAGCTACAAAGAAATTATTTAGATCAAATGATAGTCATGTGTTAGAATGGCCCAGTCAAAGTCCAGAACTGAATACAACTAAGAAACCAAAAGAAATGTCAACTGTTGCAATACTTGCAAATTGACATTAAAGGATACGTTCATTCCAATCTGACTGAAGTGGAGCTATTTCGCAAAGACAAATGGACAAAAATGTCCATCTTGGGGCAGCAAATGGCAGAGCAGGAAAGAGATTGCCTGTTAGTCCTCAATGCAGCCATCTGAAGTTCAATTCCAAATCTTGAGACTTTTGCTGCATGTTGTCCCCCATTTTCTCTCTGCCCACAACAAAGGTCACAAGTGCAAAAACACACAGAAATCAGTCTCTAGATGTTTAAAGCTGGTAGAGACAAACACCAAAAAGTCTCGCAAATGTAATTTCAGCAATCTGTAGTTCTACAAAGTTGTGATTCATGGGGTTGAATACAACTGCTGGCCAGATTTTTATGTGTAAAACAGTTTAAAAGGCAAGGCATTGCAACATGAGGAATGAATTGACCTTGTGTAGAGGTCATGTCCTGGAGTTCATTCTGGATGAAAACAGAAAGAGGAAGCATTATGAGGTACCAAATGGACCAGTTTTTATTCCAACCGAAACAGATGAATAACTTTTTATTGTTCTGCATTCAGCTCTGCAGGGACCACCAACCTTTCAGGTGTTAACACATGTCAGTCCTCTGATTGCACACTCCTAGCTGCATTTGTAATCTCTACTATACACCAATCTGTGCAATAGAAACAGTCTGTGCTTCTCTGATCTCAGTTTGGATAAACTGTGATTTTGTTTCGGCTGTTATTTATAAGATCCTCAGGGTTTCTGACCCTCATCAGTATGTTATAAAGTATGTTATATTTTAGGGGAAACCTTAACTTTAAAGTGATGACTCTGTTTCCTGAAAATCACGTGGTTATTCACCCCCACACCATTGTGGTAACTAACTGTGGACAAACTCTGCCAGATGAGGAGGAAGTTGTCTTCTGGGTGTTAGCAGTAAAGGAATCAAAGGACCAAGCCTGTAAAAAAAATATGACCATGCATCATCCTTTGTTTTTCTGTTGACATAGATGTCTCTTTTGTTCCACCTGCTTAAGCTCAACGAATTTATCGAACCAGAAACCGCTCAGACCATTGTGGCTAAGTTCAAAGAGAATGCAAAGCGGATTAACATGCGACAACCCTGCTTTTTGCACCAATACGTTCTGTTTTACTATGTGGGTCAACTTTTGCTGCAACACCAGGCTTAATCAGGCTCTGTACAATCATTAGCAGCTCAGTTTCAGAGCCACTTGGTTAGAGGGATCTGTTCATGCCCTTTCCATTTATCAAATTTATATTTATTTTATTGATGTACTCATTTCTTTTTGTACTGACCTAATTGACAAGTGACTCAAACCTGGTTGATTATTAATTTAACTTTAGGATGTTTATTTTTTGTTTTTCTCTTTCTCTCTGATCTTTCTCTGAATCCTTGTTCCTGTCAAGCTACTGGTGAATAAAGTCCACTAGCTGAACAAATCCACATGCTGAGCAAAACAGAACCTTGCATAATTTTACACTAAAATGGATTAACACAGCGATGAGCCATCAGGCCTAAGTGGCCTCAAACATGATAAGAATACATTATAAAAATAATAATAATGACACCACTTCGACATAAACAAATTAAAATAATTAGTGGAAAGCATTGTTGTTGTTTTTTTTGTCAGAGATCAGTCCTTCAGATTCATTTTGTATTAGGAAAAAAATTAAACCAATCAGGAATTCTTGTCTAAGCTCACTAGGCAGACTGTGTCTATTTGGGGTTCTGCTTCCATGTCTGAATACCTCCAATCTTAAAGTGAACAGCAGTATAACTTCTGATTTGGTTTGATCAGCTAATCGTATTTTGTTTTGTAATCAGTGGGCGTTTACCTCACCAGCCCATGGTGCTCTAGCTGACCTAATGATGATTATTGTAGGAGATGGTGCTGTTGCTGGCGATAGACCATCTGTGACACATAAAAACCCACCACAGATTATTATTTCTCCCTTTTTCAAGATTATTAAACCATAAAAAGAATTATGCTGTTAAAAACGTTTGCAGAGTATATGTTGTTCTTCTGTCCTGGATCTGTTAGCCATTATAGGAACATCAGCTATAAAGGATGGACTTTGGTCACAGGCTCAGGTACAGTTTGGAGCAGCAGGTTCTGTTGAAGGGTTTCGGTTATAGGCCAGATAAAGAAGGCCCAACTAGAGACACGGCTCGCAACTAGGCAAACTTCACATGACACGCAGTGCAAACAAGCAACAAGAAAATCTTAGACGTAGCCAAATCTTTAAACATTGATCAATCCTCACTTAACTAGACTCTCGATTTTAGGAATCATTTAAGTGACCTGTAGGAAAACCTCTGAGCAGAACTAAAAACAGCAATGTGCACTTTTCTTTAAATGACTGCTGCAGGAATCACGGTCGGTTTTAAGTAAACATGGAAATGCTGGGCAAATAGTTGATAGTTGATCAAGTCTTGCAACCATTGTGAAAATAATCATATGAAGTTTTTCTTAAAGGTACCAAGCTGGTGAGAACTGGAATAAGATAAAGCTCTGTCTAAATGTACTTTGGGTGAAACATAACTTCAATTTTCCCAACTGTTTTTACATGGAGCCGAGCGAAGGACAAGAACTCTAAGTTTATGTGTTGGTTTTAGGTTTCAGAACGTACTTTCAGCCAACACACTGTTAGATTTGCCTTGAGACATTCAGCTTCACATGGATACGCCCCATTAATCATAGATCATTAAGCATAAATCTGCCTTCGCACTGTCATATAACAGAAGCCTCTGAGCTGGTATCAGGTTTCTGGCTGCAGAAGAGGCCGCAAGTCCTCGGTTCATGATGTCAGAAGTGTGATATCAGAGCTATGACATTTAAAATATTTACTCTGCATTCATATTAGTTCTTTATTCTGGCATGAATCCATCCATCTGTCCTCCTGTCACATCTTTATCTTGAAAATCTTCACAGTTGGGCTTAACTTGATTACGGCTAATAATGTGTTAAAGGCAGGTTAAGACCTGGATCTGATGCTTCACCTCAGACTGAGTTTGCTTTAGAAATAAAACAACACATTTTGATGCAATGTTAATGCGTGTAAAAAAAAAAAACAGAGGGATTTGCTGATTGTGGTGGTGCTCACTACTATTGGCAACACAAGACGATAATATTGTGATTCTCTGCATTTTAAGGATTTAAACACTGAAGGGACCTGTTAATAAGTAGAGGATGTACAAACCCGTGTTTAATGAGAAACAAATCATCATGGGTGGCGATGAAAAGGTTTTACCTGCAACCTTTAATGTTCTTACATGTGTGGCGACCGGGCTGGATTCTGAACCTGGGGTTACTTTGCCACCTCTTACTTTCCATGTCAGAATTGTGACTTCTGGGTGCATTGTTGTTGTTTTTGGGACTGGAAACTCCTAAACATCTGAATACAGAGAGAACATACCATGAAAGGCAGAGACTTGGTTGGTTTTGCTGATTCCCACCTTATTGCTGAAGTGATGGGGAAGGGGGAACACATCTCCAGAAATACAGATTTAGGCTCCAAATAATCAGATGCTGTACAAAAACTACAGGTTTTATTTAAAAAAGCAAACTTTTTGATCACTGTGTCAAAATTGTCTGGAGCACATGTGAATTTTGAATAGATAACACATGAAAATAACACCCTCACTTCCAGTTTCAGTGAAGTGAAGATGAGAAGAATTAAAATAAATGGTGTTAGGAAACAGGATGAAAGCAGGGGAAAAAAACCCAGTTTTATGACAATCACTGTATGGTTCTCAACAGAGAGTCATGTTTTTATTTCTTTTTTATTTCTAAGAATATAATTTTAAATATACATACTGTATATACACAATGAACTATACAATAGATACATATGTTTTGTTCTTAATTAACTTTTCTACGCATCTAAACATTTCTCCTATTTTACCATCATTGTTTGTTGTTTGCAACCATCACATCCCGCCCTGTCAAGTGTCCATTAAAGCTGTTTGATATTTAATGATAAAGAATAACTAAATTGGAGACAGAACATTAAAGGATTTCCCCCTCTGCATTTAACTCACACCCTTTAGAAAAGCTACATCACTGTTGGCTAAATGTCTCCTTCTGTCGGGAAAGGTGCCTCTCCCATTGATCAACATCTTCCCCACTCCCAGATGATAATCTGCTTGGATGCATGCCCACACTTGTGTAAAAATGCTCAAACAAGCCATTGTCACACAAATTGGAGAGGTGCCCATTGTTTATACAGCCCAAAAAAATCCCCAACCGCACAGTCAACATGCTGATTCCATGATAAAATGTGCAAATATTTCTGTGAAGATAATCATGGGAACGAGATAAATCTTTTCCAACCACTAACTTCCTGATAACACACTGATAACTGCCATTACATATTTTATTATGGCTTTAAGCACTGATATAGTGAACCCACTATGCATTTACTATTAATATCAGCTGAAACATAATCAAAGGGTCTCAGTCATTGTAATATAACGTATCACTGTCAGTGTGTGAATGACTGTAGTGTAAAGTGCTTTGGAGTCCACAGCCTTGATAAAGTCCTATAGAAGTGCAGGCCATTTACCATAACCAGACATTTAAACAATTAGATCACAGTTTCATATAAATAGACAAAAATATTGATTTTATATATTTAGGGTCACACTGCAGAGCAGTTCGTAGCCCTTTCAGCAAGAAGGACCTAGGACAGAGGGTCTTGGAGTTTGCATGTTCTTCACATGCATGTGTGGGTTGTCTCTTGGTACTCTAATGGCCATGCGACGATAAGTGAGTATAGACAATGAATGGATTGATATTTATTTTTAATCTCATACATTGAGGAACATAAGTTAAAAGCAATTGCCTCTGACTGGCAAAAAGTATGCCAGCCTTCAAGAAGCTATTGGTTTAAAAGGTGAAATGAGGTCAAAGTGTTTCAGGTTGTAATAAAAGAACAAAGTCTTTGAATTGCACCAAACTATTATCGGACTGGGTTCAGAGTGCTTCATGGTAACTTCATGGTAGACCAGTAAGTCCTTGGCTTCAGAAAGACCCCAGAAAGTGGTCTGATTGGTTGTGCTGCAGGATGAAAACCTTTTCTCTCCAAAGATGCTGAGGCAGTCAGTTTGCGGCTTAGATCAAAAACCTGGAAAATAGATTTACTGACCAAAAGAGTGAAGAGTGGTTCATCAAGACATCTACCCAATGAAAAGTGCTGATGTGTAGTTTATTACTGGAACTTCGACCCTGATCTAATAAAAAATATGTCTGAGGTGTGCAGCTGCTGCCAGGAAACTATAATATCATCCAAGAACAAATCCACAGTTTCTGGAGATGTGCAGTGATGGCTGCAAAGAGGAATGTTACATTCTGTTTTACTTAATATAAATAGACAAATGATGCTTTTTGGCAAAACATATATGATTTACATAATTGTTTTGTATTTTAAAGACTTTCACTTTATTATGAAGCTCTATGCAGAAGTAGGAATATTAACCTTAAATGATCCTAGCAGATCTCAATTAAATCCTGCCACTTCTGTGCACATTATATACACGTTTATTTTGCTTTATTGTTTCTGGAAGGAAACTTAAAATAACAGGTCTTTATCCAAACAATTTGCAGCTACGGCACAGTGGAGCAGATTGCATCATGTAATCTGAGAAAGATGTAAAAAACTACTTTGGGGGATTTTTGGCTATTGTCTGGGCACGTTTAAGTCTGTTGCCAGCACCACGGCACTTCCAGTCAGTGAAAAGAAATCAAACTTTCACTTTCTGTCAACACCTGTATAAATGCACCTGCAACTCGCACTTCTTGTCAAAGCAGCAGCTGCCCTCTCCTGAAGAGACTTGCTAAAGAAACGAAGAGACAACTAGACAGACAAATGGCCTCCAAAGTTTCTGCCCTGCTCTTCCTGGGTCTCATCTGCTTCCAGTTTGCAACAGGTAAGGGAAACATCAACTTGCAAATGCTTAATTTTCTAAAAGCTACATGCAGCTGAAATCATTCTCGGCAATAATTTGTGCATTGCAGAATTTTTGACATTTTTGCAAAAAGCTTTAATTGTAGTTATTGTGTATATGCTTGACATCCAGCCTGCATGCTCACACTCATGTATTTGTGTCTTTGTGTTCCTGCAGCTCAGATCGTGATGGACTGCTGCCTGAGTGTCAGTGAGAAACGTCTAAACCCCAAAAACCTTGTGAGCTACAGCATTAAGAGAGCTGGCATGGGCTGTGACATTAGCGCCACTGTGTGAGTGTCCACCAAGATTCATCATAACCACAAACCCCTCAGATGAGACTTTGCTGTGAGCCGTATCCAAGTTTTGCTGAATTTTAATCCAGTTTCTGAATCTGCTTTTGCAGGTTTGTCAATAAGAAAGGCATGAAGCTGTGTGTCGTACCTCCTGAAGGGAATCCATGGGTGCAAAATCTTATCAAGATTTTGGACAAGAGACACCCTCACCATTAAAAAAGGTAAACCAACAAGTTGCTCATGGCTTTTGATTCCTGACGGTCTTTCTGAATTGCATTCATCATGCACAGCCTCACTCTCTGTTCTGCTCTGTTACAGAACATGGAGAAGACATGGGAAAGGATGTCTGAAGGCTGAACTCAGAGCCGTTTCTGTTCAGAGTCCCAGAGCAGTCGTGTTGTACAGTTAATGCCTGAGAAGATCAAACTTGTGAAGTTACTCAGAAATCATTGCTCTGTCTGATTTATGATGACTTTCTGTTTGTCTTCGCCCACACGTGACTACAGACAGGCTGAAAGTTCAATTCTACACGTGTTTCTTTTTACTTGTGGTAACTGGCATCTGGCAGAGCTCCAACAGAGGGCTGTTTCCTTTTTTCTGTGGTATTTCTCCGATATGTTGTACAGAAATAGAAACAGATGCCTCAACCTGCCTGGACTGTAACACCTGAAGCAGACAAAAGAGAAAATCCCTGTTCTGTTTATCACAGTATTGTATGCTGCATGTTGGAGGGGGGTTTGTTCTGACAAAATGTGAATATTGTATTGTACAGTTAAAGCTGAGAGTTAAAATAAACTTTTTTTTATATCATTTTGTACATTTTGGTTGCTGTGTTCTTCTTCAACTCAACACATCCTCTGATAAAACTGAGGGTCTAAATTAGCTGCATCTCAGCTGCTTTGTGTTCACATACATATTGGTTTTCATTAGTATATGTATGTACAGTAATAATATTAATATACGGCATATGAAAAAAAATCTTTATCGGGTTCCTAAATGTCAATGAGGCAATGGAGTTTATAATAAGAAAGAAACTAAATATGTAAATAAAAAGTTGAAGCAAGTGACATTATTAAACCGTAGAAAACATCAAAATAAGCAAAAGATCTAAATAAATAAATAAATAATCATTGACATAAAAAAATGAATAAAACTGTAAACATCATAGCCAAATGAAAGTAATAGAAAATTTAAATATATCCTTCTATGATATAATTTTGAAAATATCAAATAAATAAAGTTCAAGAAAACTGAGGACCAAATAAAAAAATATTATTGACAAAAAATAGAACAGAGACAATTTAAAAATGAAATAGGACAATAGAAAACTTTGTAGAAACATACAAATAAATAAAAAGTACAAGCAAATACAATAAAAATAATACTAATAAAATAAGATGTAAAAAAAAATGTTTTTCTGTGGTACCTTTTCAGAACAGCCGTTGATAAACTGGGCTCTAAAATAAAAATAAAGTACAGAGAGAATAAAGTTGAATTAAAAAACTCTAAGCTATATTAATGTCACTGACTCAAATTAAAACAAAGTTTAGTCTTTTGGGGTAAGAATTCATATTATGAATTCATATTATGAATCTGTGGAAAGTGACCAGATTTACATAAATTTATTGCAAAGAACATTTTTAACCTAAATAAAGTTTAGTTTATATCAAACTTTACTTTTGTGCTCTTTGATCATATTGTAAGGACAGGAAACATCTCACCTGCTTCTCATTAAACCTGTATAGGACTGACCTCCAGGAAATGATCACCGGTCGGTACTAAAAGCAAATATCAGAACTAATATCTGTGAAGAACCTTAAACAGGTCCTGCAACTAGACAGTGACCCATAAATAAAGTTAATGCTCAGTGCGAAGCTGCATTTCTGACTTTCCAGAAATATGAAAAAGGGTCCGAACAAGCATGAAACCATCATTTACTGGCTACTTTGTAAAACCGGGCCGTTATTCCTTAATGAACCAATCCACAGTTTGTGGAAAAGAACAGCAGCTGCAGTCAATTTCTGAATATTTCATTGGTTTCCCCTCATATTTATTTAACATTTACAATCTTCAGCTTGCAAAGACATCTAAAATGCACCTAAAAGAATAATTTTCATTAACATTAAAAGGAATTTTTCAGCATTAATTGTTTTGTATTACAATTAGCTTCCATTTCCAATAGAAAACATATGGAGAATTTATATTTACATTTAGGTGCAAATAATTTCTACTGCTTTCTAATTTTATTGCATTGTCCATTTTTATTAGCATGTCCTCATAGAGCAACAGGAGGTACTCCAGGGAAGCAGGGGAGCATGCAGAAACAAACCTCAGGGAGTTTTTGGCACTGAACCGTGGAAGATGTGGGATAATGCCTGGAGACGTGTAAGTGTGTGTTGCCAGCCAGCCATCACCACTTCCAGTCAATGAGCACTGTTTAAAGTTTCACTTTCTGTGAACATCTGTATAAATGCAGCTGCAGCTCAGACTCATGACAGCAGCAGATTCCGTCACATGAAGAGACTCACTGACGCAGCCAAGGAAAGATCTGACCTAAGAAGACAGAGACATGGCCTCCAAAGTTGCAGCTCTCCTTTTGCTAGGTCTCATCTGCTTTGAGTTTGCAGCAGGTAAAAGGAAACATGGGACTGAATACATGATTCTGAGCCATACTTTCAGTTTTTAGATTTTACTTCAACAGGTTGTTTTGGACTCTCCTTCATTTGTATGTTGGTTTGTCTTCTTGCAGCTCAGATCGCAGTGGACTGCTGCTTGAGAGTCGATAGTGAAAAACGTCTGAACCGCCGAAACCTTGTGAGCTACACCATTCAGAAAGCTGGGATGGGCTGCAACATCAGTGCCACTGTGTAAGTGTTGATTTAACAAATCATATTATCAAAAGGAGACTTTCAGAGTCTTCATTTATTTCTATGTCTGCTTTTGCAGGTTTGTCAACCGGAAAAACATGAAACTGTGTGTCGTCCCACCTGAAGGGAATCCAGGGGTGCAAAAAATCATTGATTTTTTGAACAAGAGAACACAACGTCATCACTAAAAAAGTAAAAACATTTTTAAAAGCATTATCAGGACACTAACGTTGTGTTTTTATTTGAAATTGATCTTTGATGGATTCCCTCACTTCCTGCTTTGCTCTGTTGGAGATGTGGAGACCCTGCTGCATGCAGGGTGGGAGTGGGGGGTTATGATGATAACATGGTGTGACCTTGTTTTACAACTAAAGCTGAGCATTAAAATAAACTTTATTATAATTTTGTAAAAAAAATAAAACAACATTTCACTCTATTGTGTTTCCTTTAATCAAACTTAATTACTGTAATAAAAAAATCATTTCAGCAGAAAAGCTGCAGAAATCACTGATTTTCAATCATACATCGATATCTGAGCCAATTACAGTAAATTATTTACTTTGCCTTTTTATCAGGGTATCCTTGGACCAATGGTAAATTCAATAACTGAATTCAAACACTGACATAAAATTACTCCACAAAATAAAACTAAAATAAAATATTATAAACAACCATTTATGAAAATACATTTGGACATAAAAATACATTTTATTACTATATTTTGCAAAGGTTGAAAAGTTTCAATAATGTCTAATAAAATAAAATAAGCCTGAAACAGAAGCACTTCCAAAAATAGAATTGGGCTTTATACATTGATTTTAATTGTTAAATAAATGATGTTCAATAAATCAATAAATAACAAAGTACTAACAGAAGCAAGTAAAATTGTTGAATAAAATAAATACAAAACAGTAGGAAACATCATAACCAGTTACAATATTAAAATAAGATATCATAAATTTATTTTGAATAAAACCACAAATAAATACATAAATAACTGAAAACAATAGTATACAATTAAAGAACAAAGTAGAAACACAATAAAATTCCAGCAAATAACATATTACAAAGCACCCACAAAAATATAAAACAAAGCACAAAACACAACATAAATAAATAAATAGTCTGTGCTGTGTGTCTGTGTTGCTCTGTGATGTTGACCTGTCCAAGGTGTATGATGGATGGATGGATGGATGGATGGATGGATGGATGGATCTCCAGGTACTTGAACGAGGAGCAAAGCTGTGATGAGCTATAATCTGTTCAGATCAGGTTACACAGCATGCCTCATTTCCATCCCCATATAAACACACATCCAGTTTCCTCAAGTGTTTGCAGCTTGGGTTTTCCACATGATTAACATACAAGATATTTGGATTTCTCTCCACTTTTCTTTCATGTCAATGCAAAACATGTATTTTTAAAACAAACAGTCAGCTTTAAAGGGGAGATATCATGCAAAATCCATTTTCTTTGCCTTTAAATAGATTTTGTTGTGTACTTGGAGTTTGTAGGAGTGCAGAAAAGTTTAATTTAGTCTCTCCAGGTGCAGCGTAGATATCTTTATATTCTGTTTGGGTCATATTTTTCAGTCGGTTCAGTTTTCTCTATCATATGTTACGTTTTTCCAACTGTTACGTCACAGAATTTGCTATATAACTGCCAAACAAGGTATTCCGGCCACCGGTCTTGCATGTCCACCATCATTTTTTTGTCTCTGCAATTTTGTAGTCCAAGTTCAAGTATGCCGAAGCAACAAGAGGATAAGTCCAAATGTTCGATTGTTGGTTGTATTAACCCACACAATTCATTACATCGTCCCCCAGCACCAGAACCTCTTCAAAGTGCCTGGTTAAATTTTATTTTTGGTGGAAATGTTCCCACATCAGTGGAGATATTCCTCTTCGTCTACGTGAAGCACTTGGAGGTCGAGTGCCTTCAGCAACCTCCTCCAGCATCAAGAAGGATTTGCTGAGAGACTTCATCTGATTAAGGGGTCAGTTCCTTCTGTCTATATATATAACACTAAAATGACAACAAACTTTATTTTAGACATAATTATATTGTGTGTTGATATGAAGTCCTGGTCATTGTTCTGACAGCAGTAACATCGAGCCTTCTGCTTATGTTAGCGCTGAGTGCTGCTTTTAGCTCCCTGAGGACAGAACCGTACTGCGTGTTTTAATATTATTATTACATAAACAGTTTTGCATTGTTTTCTTTTTGTTTTTTGTGCCGTTTTTATCTTGTTTTTGCACCGCTAGATAATTGTATCTCTGTTATCAAACTACAAAAATGGCTAAACGGGGTTGAGAGGAATGCTCTTTGACCTCGGGATTTGAAGTGCCTCACTAGCATTTAAAGAGATGGCAGCAAAACTAGTTGCTCTTAGATGTATCTCAGATTGGAAAAAGATGAGCCTGTGGAGCTACAACAACAAGCAGTTCAGTTTCAGTTTCCGCTGTTGCCGACACTGCATGTGATGCCATCAGCTCAGTTGTTGCTAAGCTACAGACACAAAACCCCAATGCTTTTGTGGCAATTTCTGGTGATTTTAACCACACTTCACTCTCTGCTACACTTCCAATGTTTCAACAGTTTGTCAGCTGCTCTACCAGAGAAAACAAAATGTTGGATTTGTTTTATGCAAATGTCAAGGACTCATACATCTCTATAGCAAGACCTACTCTAGGCAAATCAGATTACAATCTTGTTTTTCTCTGCTCAAAATATAAGCCCCTTGTTCAGAGGCAACCTGTAATAAAGAGAAACAGGAATAAGTCAAAAACTATTTCTATCATGGGAGAAGAAGTGGAGGTGGTGCAGGAGTAAAAATACCTCAGTGTTCACCTGGACAACAGACTAGAGTGGAGATGCAACTGTGAAGCCATCTACAAGAAGGGACAGAGCCGACTGTACTTCTTGAGGAAGCTTAGGTCCTTTGGTGTTTGCAGCAAGATGCTGCATATCTTCTATAAGTCTGTTGTGGAAAGTGTGATCTCTTCTGCCATCATCTGCTGGGGAAGCAGCATCAGAGCCAGGGACTTAAAAAAGCTCAACAAGCTGATAAAGAATGCTGGTTCTGTTCTGGGGACTCCTCTGGAACCTCTGGAGATCATTGTGGAAAGACGGATTCTTCATAAAATGAAGAACATTATGGAGAACCCTGAGCATCCTCTTCATGAGACTGTCCTACAACAACAGTGTCTTCAGTCAGAGGCTTCTTCAGATCTGCTGTAAGACGGAGCGCTACAGGAGATCCTTCCTGCCCACAGCCATCAGCATCTACAACGGCTCTTTGAAGAAACCTTCATAATATGAGCTATAACAACATTTAATTTCCCTTTGGGATTAATAAAGTATTTTTGAATTTAATTTGAATTTGATCCTGAACCCATGCAGTTGAGCCGCACCAGACTATCAGAGCCAGAACGCATTTGAAGAACACAATTTAACTTGTGTTTTTATTGTGGGGAGAAGGGACCCAAGGTCACAGAACGATCTATGAAAGGTTTGAGAGGGTCTCTGCTGAGCAAAAAGTAGAATTTCCCCTCTCATTTCCCAGAAACCTTTTCCGACTAACCTTGTAATCTCCTTCGTTTCTCACCAGGTCTCTGTTTTCATTGATTCATGAGCAGGCACAGAGTTTATGGGTGAATCATACGCCAAGAAGCTCAGCATCAAGGTCTGTACCACTCCTTACTCGCATAATGTTTTTGCTTTGGATGGCCTACACCCATTTTCTTTCCCTCTCTTCACCACACATCCTGTCTGCCCACCTTGGAAAAATAAGGTTCACTAGTGCTGCAACAAAAAAACAAAAAGGCACACCAAACTATAGTCTGAAGTTTAAACAGGACACACTTCCTTTAAAGTGTATAATAACAATGTTTTAATCATGTGCACTCTGTGTGATATGTCTGTGTGAGTGTAATAAATGTGGAGTTGTCCTATTTTAATCCGCCAACGGAACCAATTCAGATACTCTCAATGATTATGTTTTAAGATCCCTTTCCTAAACTCCAGTGATACTCACGCCCCTCCACTACCCCTTCTAGATAGCAATTCTGCAGAGGGGATATATAAATGTATTCAATAATGTTAAAGTAATCAGAGAACCAAAAACAAAAAAAGCTAAATAGAATAAGCCCGGAACAAACAGAGGTACTTATGAAAAAAAAATGCAGATTTTAATAGATAGATACATTACTAGAAAGCAAATCTTATTTATAGTAGGTCAAAAAATAAATAGAGGGGGGATAGTGCAGCTCCATGTGAAATCCATCCATGCAACCATGAATGCTTTGTACCCACTTTTCCTTGCCGGGTAGTGGGGGGGCACACACACACACACACACACACACACACACACACACACACACACACACACACACACACACCGAACAGTCATGTTTTTGGAGTGTAGAAGGAAACCAGAGCACCAGAGAGAACCCATGCATGCTCAGGGAGAACATGCAAACAGCATGTAGAATATGACCAGCCCGGATTCAAACCCAGAAATTTCTTGTCGCAGGGCAACGATGCTAACCACTGCACACTGCGCAGCCCCTATATGAAATCTCTCACACCTAACATAACTGTGGAAAGAACATTCTCACAACTATAAAAAAAATATTTTCAGCAATATTGCCTTATTTTCTTCTCCTCCCTGTTATTTTTCTGTATAGAATCGGAATCGAGGACTCTGTGGGGTACAATTATTTCTGTTTGACTCCCAGAATTCACTTTATATGGCTCACAAAAACTGGTGCTATTGTGATTTATATTCAGCCCACTCTGCATTTCTATCAGCAGTGGGTTCTTTGTAACTGATAGGATTATTCCAAACATTTCTGGGAACATTAACTTAATTCTTGGAAACAGGAAGCCTCTGTGAGCTTTTTTGACCTTTTTTGCTGAAAAGACACTTATAAGAGCTTTTATTCACAAGCTGGCCTTTGGGCCAAAGACCGATGGCTCCTTACTGCATCCTGTGGAGTTTCCCACATTGCAGGACCATGTCATCCTAATACCAGCCAAATCTAACTCTTGACCCTCTGAGCATGATCCTACAACCTTGTACATGGAGAACAAATCTACTGCAGCTGTTCTATTACTGTAAAATGGGAGTCAGTTTCGGTTTAGCAGAAGTCCTCAGTTTCAGCCAAATATAATGTGGTCAGTGTTCAAAATCAAAATTAATTTATGTTAATTCAGAGTGAAACCGGGACTGGTGTCACTGGTTGCCTGTAAATCTTAAAGCTGCTTCCAGTAAAAGTAATTTGGTCATATGGCATGATTACAAGTGAAACATGTAGTCAGAACCACTTTCTCAAAAAATACAGAACAGCATTGTTCAAATAATGAACTGAATCTGTCAGGGTTTCATATGTCAGAAACTGAAGAATGCTACCTGTAAATGAATTACTCCTGACCTCCAAAGTGACCTCTGCTATGCAAATGTGGTGAAATAAAACCAAAAAAGCAGAAACCTCTGGAAGAAGTCATATATGTAAATAAAGAACCAAGTTAAGAGCTAAATCATCAACCAACGAGCAAACGCAGAATGAGCTGACTAATTCCATGGGAGGTTTGACTGAAAGCAGATCATCACAAGGATTAACCATTAAACAGAAAGTAATTTAACCAGAAAGGGCAGACACAAAACTGAACTTCTGTAACTGAAAGACAGCAAAATGAAGAATCCAGATTCTCAGACTGTCACAGTAAATCATAAAACATAGCCTATTCGGCCAAGTAGAGATGCCTGAAAGTGCAGAATTGAAAGAAACCCCTCAGGGGAATGGGAGCAGGAGAGAAGCACAGATCCACCAGCAAAAGGAGGCATATAGATATTTACTGAACTAGAACAAGCCCATAATAATCCCAGCTCACCTGGGAGTCTGCTGTGTTAATGCCTGTCTGCTTGTTTCAACAGAAAACTGCTTTACTCAATTTTAATGCATTCAGAACAAAAATAAGACCAAAGTGTGTAGTCTGAGTTTAGTTTGTCCCCATTTTAGTTTAGGGGTGTTTTTGTTGTATTCGTCCTCTTCCGCTTCATCCGGGACCGGGTTGCGGGGGCAGCAGACCCAGTAGAGACGTCCCTCTCCCCAGACACCTCCTCCAGCTCCTCCAGGGGGAGCCCAAGGCATTCCCAGGCCAGCCGAGAGACATTGTCCCTCCAGCGTGTCCTGGGCCGTCCCCTGGGCCTCCTCCCGGTGGGACGTGCCTGGAACACCTCCCGAGGAAGGCGTCCAGGAGGCATCCGGTATAGATGCCCGAGCCACCTCAACTGGCTCCTCTTGATGTGGAGGAGCAGCGGCTCTACTCCGAGCTCCTCCCGAATGGCCGAGCTCCTCACCCTATCTCTAAGGGAGTGCCCGGCCACCCTACGGAGGAAGCTCATTTCAGCCGCTTGTATTCGGGATCTCGTTCATTCAGTCATGACCCAAAGTTCATGGCCATAGGTGAGGGTAGGAACGTGGACTGACCGGTAAATCGAGAAGCTTCACTTTTCGGCTAAGCTCTCTCTTCACGGACCGGCACAGCGCCCCATTACTGCAGCAGCCGCACCGATCCGTCTGTCGATCTCCCGCTCCATTCTTCCCTCACTCGTGAACAAGACCCCAAGATACTTTAACTCCTCCACTTGAGGCAGGAACTCCCCTCCAACCTGAAGAGGACAAGTCACCCTTTTCCGGTCAAGAACCTTGGTCTCAGACCTGGAGTTGCTGATCTTCATCCCAGCCGATTCACACTCGGCTAAGAACCCCCCCAGCGCATGCTGTAGGTCCTGGCAGAGGGGGCCAGCAGGACCACGTCATCTGCAAAAAGAAGAGACGAAATCCACTGGTCCCCAAACCAGACCCCCCCGGCCCTTGGCTGCGCCTAGAAATCCTGTTCATAAAAGTTATGAACAGGACCGGTGTCAAAGGGCAGCCCTGCCGGAGTCCAACATGCACCGGGAACAGGTCCGACTTAGTGCCAGCAATGCGGACCAAACTCCTGCTCTGCTTGTACAGAGACTGGATGGCCCCTAATAAAGGGCCCTGACTCTGTACTCCTGGAGCACCCCCTACAGGGCATCATGAGGGACACAGTCAAATGCCTTCTCCAAGTCCACAAAACACATGTGAACCGGTTGGGCAAACTCCTTTTAACCCTCGAGTACCCTGTAGAGGGTGTAGAGCTGGTCGGCCAGACTCTCCACTCCAATACCCTGGCGTAGGCCTTACCAGGGAGGGTGAGGAGTGTGACCCCCTTATAGTTGGAACATACCCTCCAGTCACCCTTCTTATGAAGGGGGACCGCCACCCTGGTGTGCCAGTCTAGAGGCACTGTCCCTGACCGCCACACAATGGGACTCCTGAGACGGCTGACGGTACCGTGAGGCCAAGCGTGCCGCGGCCCGGGCTGTAGCAGAGGCAAAAACTTGGGCCTGAGAGGAGTTTGGTGAGGCCATGGAGAAGGGTGTTTTTGTGTTTTACTGAATTATTATATTTTGTTTTTCTGGTTACTTTAGTTTTTTGTCATGTTCAATTTAAGTGGCTGTTTTAGTCATCTCTGTGATTCATCCTCTTCAGTTATTTCCTCTTTATTTCTTTGCAGTGTTTGCTTGGTTTCAGTGTCGTCTCCTGCAGTCCCCGGCTCAGTTTGCCTTCACTCATATCAGCTCTTCCCATATAATTAATGAGTCTTACAGCATCCTCACCTACTGCACCATCTGCAGCATCCTCACCTACTGCACCTCCTGCAGCATCCACATATTCTACATCACCTGCAGCATCCTCATCTTCTGCACCACCTGCATCATTCTCATCATCTGCACCACCTGCAGCATCCTCACCTTCTGCACCACCTGCAGCATCCTCATCTTTAGCACCACCTGCTGCATCCTCATCTTTAGCACCACCTGCAGCATCCTCATCTTTAGCACCACCTGCAGCATCCTCATCTCCAAAGCTTAGGTAGTGACTCGAGTTTTAGACTAGGACTTGAAGTTAGCTTTATCCTACTAATATGGTTCTCTCTGTAACTGAACACTGCATGATATGACTTAAAAACATAACATACTGGCTCCATCTCCATCTCGCTGTTAAGATAGTTGCGACACCACATAAGCACTTCCTGTTTATCAAAATAAAACCACTTCCTTTTCTGTTAACACAGACATTGGCATTTCTCTCACCACACTGTGCCACCCTCATTATGTTGTACTTTAGAACATGTTTCCTCATTAGACTTGGCTACAAAGGTGTAAAATGGTTTCCTATTAATCTTAAAATCTTTTGACTCAAAATGAGACGAAAATCCACCAAACGGTATATAGTGCAGTTTAAATGAAGGAGTTGACAATATCTCAGTAATTTAAACAGACTAAATGAAAAGGCATTTTGTTGTTGCTAATATTAATGATAGTAGACACATGAGACTTGTTTGGCTTAGGGTAAAATTCTTTAGATACGACTTGGACTAGCTTCTCAAAGGCTTTGAGTCATTAGAGACTTCATTTGGAAATGGAGCAAAATACTTTAGCTGAAGGCGAAGGACTTGAAACTTGGCTTGTACCTGGGTTGAAAGAAATTAGACTTGACTTGGAGTTGTTTCTAATTCATTAGAGACTTAAGATTTGGACTTGTGGCAATTAAGAGTATGATACCATAATTTATGGCTTTGGGAAAGAAACTGAAAGTTCAGGAGGTCAGTTCAGCTGTTTGCTTTAAGTTGATGCAGGCAGGATCAATTACAGGCTGCAGCTTTAATTCTCTCCTCCAAAAGACATGCACGCTGGCTTTTTTCCTTGCAATGTGCAAATGTGTAAATAAAACGTGACTAAAGTTTATCTAAATGTAAAAATGCTCATCCTGGTAACATAGCATGTGGATGCAACACATGTAATCATCAGCGTAATAGTAAAAAATTATTAAAGGCATTGTGTTTGCACAGCAGTTACAGCTGAGATAATTATTGTATTATAAAGTCATCAAGTCCTGTCAGAGAAGATAAGAATTACACTTTCCAGTTAGTCAATAATACTGACATAAAAGTTTCCCCCAGAGGCAACATTTCTGGTTTGTCAACTTTGTCCTATTTTGCATCAGTTGGGAAAATCCCAGTTTGTTTGCAGGCGACAGATAAGTCAACATCTGAGACTTCCAAGAAAACGAAAGCTTTTGTCTGAATGCTCATTCAGCTCAGGAGGGCATAACTTACTGCAATATCTGGAGCTCATGTATCTAAATCTGTGAACAGAAGTGATTTAATATCAACAAAAAGAAAAGAGCACAGATTCCAGCTCATGTTCACATCCTTAAAACAGTGACTGAGGGAAGCGAAAACTTCCACGCAGACATCCAATTTGCGGTATTGGTTTGTGTTGGTTTGTGTTATTCATAGCTGGATGAAATTGTCCAAAACAAAAACTGTTATAGGAAGTACAGCAAGTGTGCACACCCTCTTTGAAGCAGCTTTTCATTCAGTTCAGCATGCAGTCTACTTTTTTCGCATTTTATGTTTGGTAATATTGGCCCACTTCTACCTGCAACCTCTCAGACTGTAAGGATAGCTTCTATCTGTAGCCCTCCCCAGGGGACCCCAGAGAGATTTGCATGAGACCTGAAGGTTTTGGGTGAAATCTGGTTGGTATTTAATACTGTTCATGATTTCATCCACTTGAGTCTAGTTCTATCTGAAGAAAAGTAACCCCATAGCATGATGCTGCCACCACCAAGCGTTACTGAGGGTATGGTGGTCTTTCAGTGATGCACTGCATTGCTTTTGTGCCAAATAAATATTTTGGATTTTTAGCTAAAAGTTTTGGTTTGATCAGACCATACCCAATTCTCCATCAAGGTTTTACAAGATTTTAGCCAGAGTGTGATGTTTGTTTTGGAGAAAAGGTTTCTGTCTCACAATGCTATCGGTTAGCCCCGACATATGGACAATACAGGTCACTGCAAGAGGGAGAAGTGCAACTTTCAAGGTGTGGTGCTGGATGTTGAACACAACAAGGACTAACGAGAAATTTCTGCATCCCTTTCAGTGTTTCTGTTTCTGATTTGTCCTTTAATCAGTTTTGGAGAAATGTCCAGTGACTGACTTTACAATGCCATGTACAGGTACATCTAAAAATATTTCTATATCATGATAAGGTTTAATGTTTTATGTCACTTGTTTCAGAAGGTGAAACTCATATACATATTCATCACACGTAGAGTGAAATATTTCAAGCCTTTATTTCTTGCAATGTTGATGATTGTGGCTTACAGATAATGAAAACACAAAATTCGGTGTCTCAGAAAATTAGAATATCACATAATATCAACAAAAGATGATATTTTAAATAGAAATGGCTTAAACTCAGGTTTAAGATAATTGATCCAAATGAGCAGATGTCTGCTAAACATACGGTCATTTTGATCCTCTATAGTTGACGTTAGCTGTGTACCTAAGAAGACTGAATGCTGGAATTAAATCAAAAGTGTGGGTCAAGAAAATATTAGTTTAAGGGCGTGCACACTTATGTGACCCAGTCATTGCAGCATCTTTTTATGCATGTTTGTGTTTTTCAGTTGAACCATACAAGGTAAACGTCACACGAAAGGTGGAAAACGTTTTGAATAGATTAATGTTGGTTTAATTTATTTAAAACATGAAACATTTTCATTTTAGCAGAGGAATGTAGACTTTTAAAAATCTACTGTAAGTGTTAAATGTTATATTGTAAAAGAGAAGATTTACATCCTTGGATTGGCAACAAACTAGTAAAAACAAAATCTCCCTTTTTTTCAGCTGAAGAGGCAGACTTCCCTTATATTTCAAGGATGTAGTCGCAGTTTCTTCTGCCAGGATCCTGTTTTCAGTTCTGTTCAGCAGTCAGTTTGTGACAGGAACAGTCTGTTTGTTTTGTTTTTGCAACCAAGCTCATATTACATGTGTACACTACTAAAACAACTGCAGCATAGTTATACAAAGCAGATGAATGACTTTATGAAAAGGATGCATGCTTTCACAATTTCATCTTGGGACAGAAAAAAGGCTGTTTACCTTTTTCTCTAGAGAAAGGTAATTAATTCAATAATCTTAAACCTGTCTTAAAATGGGGTGATGAATCCCTCTCAAGTCAGATCACATTCAGATCCCAGAACCTCTGAGCTGGCACCAAAGGGAAGAGGTCATTCCAGCCAATTTTTGAAACTAGTACTGAACAGCCAGTACATCTAATAGGATGTTTAATTTAAACGTCACTGGAATGAGACAGGCTTAAATAAATTTAGAAAACTGAGTATTTCCAGGAAGGTTATGCGTGTTTGTAGCTAAAAGGAAAAGAAGAAGCAGATTCTCCTGACAACTGAGTCAAAGTTTGAAATTAGTTCAGAATACTGTAAAATAAGAGCACTTCCTAATTTTCATCAAGACACCATGATGCAATTTCCAAATGACTATTGATGGTACTGTGTAAATTTTCAATAAGTCTTTATCAATGGTTCTCTTGTCATAATCTGTGGATGATTGACTGTACGTTGTCCTCTTAGTCTTCACCTTTGTGGTGTTATTGTATTTCTGTGAACTTCTATGTTTTACATTTCTGATTTCTTTAGTGTTTAGTCAAGTTCTGTTATTGACTGTTTTACTGATTTCGGTTTTTTGTGATCATCCTCTTCAATTATTTCCCCTTTCTTTCCTTGTAATGTTTACATGGTGTCTGTCAATTCTAACCATTCTCCCTCAGTTTATGTTTTCCCACAGATGCTCCACATTAATCAGACTCACCTCTTTATTGTCGCAGTACTTACTGCTCGAGGTATAGTAGGTACTTGTATCTATCCATTTTTTGCTGGATTCTTCTGATGTTCAACTGCATTGACAGCAACTTGAAGCAGCAACTTCTACTGGGCTGCAACAGCATGCCAGGTCTCCAAAGCTGCAGCAGCATGCCAGGTCTCCAAAGCTACAGCAGCATGCCAGGTCTCCAAAGCTACAGCAGCATGCCATGTCTCCAAAGCTACAGCAGCATGCCATGTCTCCAAAGCTACAGCAGCATGCCATGTCTCCAAAGCTACAGCAGCATGCCAGGTCTCCAAAGCTACAGCATACCAAGACTGCCTGCTGAACCCTCATCTCCTGCAGAGCAATGTTGCCTCCTCTGGAGCATCCCTTATCTGCATAATCTCCAGTGTCTTCACACTCAATGTCTGCATATACTCATGCCACCATCAGCATCATCACTGTCATCAGTATCATGGTTTTCTGCCCATTCTCCAACATCATGACTTCCAGCATGGTCTTTTGCTTCATAATTTTCAGGATTTTTTCTCGAGGCACCAACTTCATCTTTATCCCCTGAGAGTGTATCATCTCCAATTGTTTCATAATCTTCTTTTATATTGTTATCATAAAAGCCATAATCCTCACCTGTTCCACCATCATCATCAGAAGCATCATTCTCTCCTGCACCACCCACAGTATTATAAGACCCATGATTCTTTCCCACATTACCAACATCATTTCATTATTCTGAGTCTGCACGTCTGTCATCTCCACATCCTGCACCTCAGTTAAAACGCCCATCCAATTAATATCCTCAGTCCCTGTCAGGGCAGAGTGCTTCATAAATAACTTAAAGCTTCTGCATTTCCCAAGGGGGTTGAGGATGATCTGCCTCACTTAGTGACCAACCCATCTTTTCTGGTGACCATTCCCAAGTTCTCAGAGGAAGTAAAGGACTACCTGCCTCATTCAGTGATCATTCCCAATTCACCAGTGAGGTGAGGATGACCATTAAGTCTCTCTATCTGCTTCCCCAACTTCCACAGCTTCTTTGATGGAATCCTTGACCTGCAGGTCACCCTGATGAATATCCTCATCACTCACTGTGGCCTCCAGGTTGCCCACCAGAGAATCGTCATGACCTCCAGCAACCTTCAGGCGACTTGTGTTTGGGTCACATACTGGTGTATGTCAGTAAAATCATGACATACACCACAAACACCTGGCTTTTCCAGGAATCATTTCAAATCATTTCAAATTGTCTTGCATTTTCACTCATATTGTTTTGCTATTTCTTCTTAGAAGAATTGTCCCATTATCTCCAGCAGATGAACAGCATTTGAAAGAAACAGGGAGAAAAAAAATGAAACCAAAGACCTGAAACACAGAACCTGGGAGATGCATCGTCCTTCAGTTCATCGTCTACTGTTTTGCATGTTTTCAGCTAATAGCTCTTTGGGAAACACCTTGTCTTCTGTGTGTCAAACTGTGTTTTCTTTGGTGTTTTTTCCATCTTTGAGACAGGCTGCTGGTGACAAAGTCCCTAGATAGCCGGATGCATAGAATGTTTTCATACCTGAATGATTCATTGGTCATTCTGTTGAGTTCATGTTCATCAAACAAAAAGAGCTCAGCTTTGTAAACAGTCAGCTACAGGGGAGATAATGAGTAAAAACGCAACCAAAGCCTAAAGAAAAGCGCTGTAAGATATTCAGAAAGCCTAAACAAAAAATGACATCTGGCCGCTGGGAACAAAAACATACAAAGGTTCCAGATTTTCTTTTGTGAAAAATGTCTTTTGAGTTGGACAGTTTTGTTTCATAAACTTATTATGCTCTGATATTTTTTTTACAACATACAAGTATTTTAACAAATATGTAGAGTTAATGTGCAAATATTCTGTGCAAGAACAGCAAGATAGATAAATAGATGCCTACTGGTGTTTCCTCTTGGACAACGGCAGTCAGAGGTCAGAGGAGCAGCTGAAACTCCAGGGTTTTTCCAGAGAAATGGGATTCCTTGAGTTTATAGTAATTGTATGTGGCCATAAAAGAAAACTGAAAGTATCCATTCAGTGGTATAAAAATAGAAGCTCATGCACAGAAACACTCAGTTGCCAGACGTCCTTCGTAACACACAGTGTTGCAAGGAGGATTGCTTTCCTCATCAGCCTCCAGAGCGACCTCAGACCTGACCTCAGCAACTCATACAGACATGGCTCCGTGGGGTGATTCCAAGCTCTTTTTCTGTATCCTTTTCATCATCGGCTTCAGTACAGGTGAGTCAACAAGCTATTTTACTTGGTTAACTTAAAAAGCACAAAGGAAGACAGGACAAAAGCACAAAGAAAACTGTGGTTTACACAAAAGATCCACTTGGAGTTTCTCCAAACTTTGACAAGTTGTTAATAGATTTAAAGAAAGCTCACTGAATTGATTTAATATTACAGCTGTTGAAGTTTGCGCTTGAAATATTGCGGCTTATAACTCTGAAGATGTAGCTTGCACCTCAGTTTGTCATAAAAAAATTCCTCTATTATTAAATCAAATACAAGGAAAATGGAAAAAAAAAAATGCTTTAAACTAATAAAAGAGAGGAAAATATTCTAGTAGTAAAATCTGGGGAGAATTGAATCCTCTGTGTGTTTAGATTCCAGAACAACAGAGCGGACTGAAAGAATGAAATCTTTCAAGGTGTGGTGCTGGATTTTCCCTCAGCTAATGATAAACAGCCGGTACTGAATGTCAAGAGACAGAAGAACAGATAAGCTCACATTTGTTTTAACAGAAAACACCTGCATGAGAGTGTGCAGCTTCCAAAGCATCCTCACCAACATCAAGTTACATAAAAGGATCTTTAATAGAGTCAGCAGCGCTTTGGTGCAAAATAAAAAGTAAATTTAATTTTAAATGTCCTCACTGTTTCATAGTCAAGCTTCTATAAATGCACAGATTTAGAGAGCATTTCCTGTTGTTTTCACAGCCCAAATTTTCTGTCGTTTTCACAACTTAAATGTTTTGCCCTCTGAATATTTAAAAGTGGCGAAAAGCCTTAGTAGAATATTGAAATGCATCATATATTTAAAAAAAACTAATCATATTTTTAAGAATTGTAAATACTGAAATTCTCTGAAAAAGAACTAAAATCTGAAACATAAACCGGGATTGTATAAAATAACACGCTGCACTTGTTCTGCTGTTTGACACTTTTCGGTTGCTTTGGTTTCTGTAAAGTCTCAACAGGCTGATTGACAGCTATAAGACATCACCCTGAACCCTTTGAAATGCTGGAAAGTACCAACCATTCAGACCTTGCATACATTCACTGCTTGTAATCTTAAATGAAAGGAAAAAACAAACAGGGTGTCTCGCAATAGCTTTATTTGCTCTCGGCTTCTTGTGTTCGTCTAACATTAACTAGGTTCCTGTGCGGGGAAACTGATTGACTGGACGGTAAATAATCTTTAACACACCCACATGGGTTTGTCTCGCTCTGTAGATATGCAGGGAGGTTGTAAAAGTGAATTCCTCCTCAGCTGTAGTCAGTTTAAAGCCAAGAAACTTCAGTCCATTGCCGTGATTCACTGACCTGCTGTCTATGTGCCAAACACAGGAGCAGATTTTATGGGCCCTTGCTTGGGGGGCCCGAGATTACCTGAGCCACATAATAAAATCTAAGCATAGATTTTTTTTTATATTATTATTTTTTTATTTTTGTAATTTTGGTAATGTTCTCTAAAATATCAAACCAAATTACTAAAAGGCTGCAGATGTTTGAAATGTGAGTCTATCTTGGTACAAATTCTGTTTCAGATGTTTTTTTCCAATTAGTTAGAATTAGTTAGAGAGTACCGCAGTGTTCGGTGCTTGGGCCCCTAATCTGTACTAAATATATGCCTCCACTGGTAAAATGATCAGAACGCATGGGAAGCATTTCCCTTGCTGTTGATGATACTCAGCTTTATTTTGCCATATAGAATTTAAAAGTTCTTACATATAAAACTATTTGTAATCACAGTCCATCATACATCAGAGATCTGATTGTTCCATATGATCCTAACAGAACCCCCAGACTGCAGGTTTACTGGTGGTTCCTAGAGTCTCTGAAAGTAGAACAGGAGGCAGATCTTTTAGTTATCAGGCTCCTCTCCTGTTTTAGTCTGTTACGCAAACACCCTGTCTACCTTTTGTAAACTTTTTGCTTGCTCAGGAGGAGGGGTTGCTACACAGTTAATGAATCTGTTGCACTTCTGCATTTGGATTTAGTTGAAATGTTTGTATTTGTATTTGGATCAGAATCTGACCTGATTATTGGATTGATTTGGATTGAATTTGATGCTTTTTTAACTGGGTATGAAGTAACTTGAGATGACAACTGTTCTAAATGAATAAACTGAATAGATGGGAAGAACACAGACAAAATATGATGTTATTAGTCCAAAGAAAGTAGCTATTTTAAATCTTTCAGTTTTTAGGCAGAAATTGTTTTTTTAAGAATCAAAAACAGATATCTGCAAATTTCCACATCCACAGGTACAGATCAGCTAAGACAAGATGTTATTCCTTTTAAGATTTTTTTAAAAGATGTCCTCAGGCCTCAGGATTATGAAATATGCCACTAGCTCAGCTGATAAAAAAAAACTTCTTGACATTGAGCTGTGGGGGGTAATGTCAATAATTTTCATATGACTTTCATAACCAGTGAAAAACAAAACTCTAATCTTATCTGAATCTTTGTTGTCTTATAGTTACCGTGGCGCAGGTTATCCGTGACTGCTGCTTGTCAGTAACAAACAAACAAATCGATAAAAGGTTTGTTGTGGACTACAGTGAACAGGCCAGAGGCTGCTCTGTTCATGCCACAGTGTGAGTTTTCCTTGATCCTGACAATCTAATCAGTGGGTAAAAACTAGAAGGACCATGTAAAGGTTTGGTTTGTTCTTGCAGTCTGGTGACCAGACTTGGGAAAAAACTCTGTGCCCCACCCAAGCAACAACAGTGGGTGCAAAATGTGATAAAGCACGTGGATCACCTGAAACAAAGGTGCAAGAAGGAGAACTACAAGGTAACCCATCTCTGCATATTTCAGTTTACCAGAGGAATTGATAGATATCAAAGTTTTTAAATGCTCTTTCCTCCTGCTTATACAATCTTTGTTACTAGAATTTTACCTTTTAATGGCCTGAAAATCCAGCTTGACTGTGTAAAACTGTGTTATACCTTCAGGTCAACAATACAGCTCAACCATCATGTTCATGTATCTGCTGTAGGAACCTTTCTCAGGCTGGATGGATTCTAAATTCACCTGAACTCACATTGGACATCATGTCTGTAACCCATTAGGAATAAAAACGTTTGAACAAAAACTAGCATGTCAAAAAACATGTTTCCCCTTCTTAAAAATCAAAGTCAAACACTTTTTACAATAAAGGACAAGCTTTTAGCCTAGTTTCACTTGCCTTTTAGACCATTTGTTCATTTTGTGCAATAATCTCCACGTCTTTGAGGCGGGAAGGCCTCCTTGCCATGGCCCTAATCTTTAGCGGGGTGAGAATAATTTAGTAATCCTTCTAAGTAGATCTCGGGGCAATGTTTTTGAACAGTGGCAACACAGCCAGGACCCCTATGGGTCCCACTTCCAAGTCAATAATGCAGATTGATTTTGTTACCTGCAGATAATCCCAGCATTTCTACCCATAAGGGCCCCACATGTAATTATTGGCAAGGTGGAACATAAATAGCACAACATTTTATTTTTAGTGGCTTTAAGCTGCCAACTCGCACTCTACCAGCCCAGGGAGACCTTTCAAGACATCTCCACAAACTTTCCACATATTGTTCTTTCTTTTAATTTGTGTATTAAGATAGTATAGTTAGTAATTAAAATCCATGTTTAGTGTTTATCTTTGGAATGGTTTTGCTGCCTTACATAAAGCAGCATAATCCTCACCATGATCTGTGAAAATGCTTCGTTTGTGTTTCAGGAAATATCCTATTACATATTCAAGAGCTGATATGAAATTATGAGGAACTTTTTATGGGGTTAAAGATAACCTTTTGGCTTACTTTCAGTTTGTTTTCTTCTTTAGTGAAACACTTGGTGGTTTCCATCCATCATTATGCTCCACGTTGGTTGGTTCAGTTTATCACATCAAATTTAAATTGAGATAAATAACTCAAATCCTTTTGTGAAGATAAAGTGTAGAAATGTGCTTCCCAACCCAGACCAAACTGCCTCTCCTGTTTGTCTCGTTATTTGAAACTCTGAGTTTAAAGCTGTGGCAGCTGGCGTTGGTACATGTTATCCTCCTTTATGTTGAGTTTTATCCAACTAAATTAAGTTTTCAAATAATTCTAACCTTAAAAGGATCTGATCTGATCTATGTGAACCAAAGAAATAAGGAATTTTATTCTCATTGTGTACGTCTCCAAGATGATATTTTTGACCTTATATATAACTTAAATGAAAGCTGCTATTCAGATTGTAGATCAGTATCTACCATTGGTATTCTGTTAATATCAGACAAACAATATAGCATGTAAGTTTTACAGTTTTTGGCAGATATAAAAATGGACTTTGCACGAAGCAGCAACAGTTATTTTTAGCACCTATTCCCACTCAAGTCTTCCAGGTGGAAAATATTTCCACTAATTTATGGTGTAAGTGAAAGTTTACCGTGCCATGAACAAATGCTTGATAGGTTTCTGAAATACAAAAGTCAGGAACTCCCAATGTGTGTTCTAATCTTTTGTTCTAATCAAAAGTTCGACAAGGTTTGTTTCCCTCCAATTAGGTATAAAATGTCCATGAGTCACGGCGCAAAGACGCCAAAGCATGACGGGATTGCAGGAGGATAAATTTACATTCTAACTGTAACTTTATGGTTTGCAGAATTACTAATGGCTTCTGGTTCTATAGAAGCATATTTCTGGACTAGAAAAAGGGCCTTGAAGCATGTTTTTGGAGTTTATTTTGGTTGGTGTACTGCAGTATAAGCAATTTCCTGCAGAATTGAGCATAGATGTCATGGTATGCCATCAATGATCCAGCTTTAGAAGTGGCTGTTTCAAGGACTTAATTGTTTTTATGTTTTTGTGTTTTCGCAGGGAAATCGCTGCTTTGGAGTGAAACCTGAATAACATCACATTCGATCACTATGACCACAAAGTGCTAGACGTATAAATCCAGCTAATAATTTCTCCTGTTACCAAATGGCCTTTTGTGGTTTCATTTCCTGTCATATTTGTCCTTTAAAAAAAACCATATAAGCTGCAATAGAAATACAAGATCTTGGACTTTTATTTTTTTATTGATTTGGTGTTTTTCGGAGAGATATATAAAAGAAGACAGCTGAATGTGTTGACACATAAACTAACATATATTTTAGTCAACGGATGGAAGTTTTATTGTAATCTTAGTGTGAATCTTAATCTACTCTAAATTAAACTTTTTATTTTTCCCAAATCCTGGTTGTGGGTGTGATTCTTCGCTGATGACACTCTGTTATCTGTTAGGTCTGACATGACTTCATAATCCTATTGCACCACTACATATACTGTGTGAAAAGGTTCTGGATTCATTTTTGATGTATTTCTGTTATGCGTTGCACCAAAAATACATAAATAAGAGCGTGAGAATCTTCAAAAACTGTTTTAATACTTAAAATATATATACTATATATATTTTATATACATGCTACTTAAAATATAAATACTAAATTCAATATGAAACTTTAAGTTTAACTGAGATTTTAATTAAAAGTAAAAATATTAAGTTCAAATAAAAGTTCAAATATTCTGATCCTCTGAAGGCACATCTAAGATGATGCGATTTGATACTCAAGCAGACCAGAAATGTGTTTGCAGTTTCTTTTATTAGAAAGTTTTTAATGTTGTGGGAAAATAGGAAAGGGCTTGACACATGCAAATGGCCCATTAAATAAAATAATACAGTTAAATGTAACTTAAATTCTTATTAAATGAAAAAAATCAAGTCAACTACTTTATTTATGTAGTGCCTTTTCCAGATAGAGATTCACAAAGCACTGTACAAAATAGCTAAAAGTAAAGTATAACAGTACAAACCAAGTAGATTCACAATAAAACTGTGACATAAAAGCCTGACAAAACACAAAGGTTATCAACTTGTCCACAAAGTGTCCACAGAATCGCAGAGACTTATTGTTCAACAGCACAAGTACTGAAAAATAAATTTAAAAACCTACTGGGAGCCAGTGAAAAGAGTACCAAACCAGTGTGATAAGACTTTGTTTACTTGATTTGGTGGTCTGGAGCCAAGAAATTGATGATTTTTCTAGACAGGAGCTTACACTAATCTAATTGCAATGACGAAAATGCATTAAAAAATGTACGGGAAGCCAGGGGAAGTCATCATGTAGAAATGTCTCTTTAGTAAAAGAAGCTGAGGCAAGAGATGGATCTCATTTGAAAGCCAAAAGAGGAATCAAATGTAACTTTTAGATTTCTCATTTAAGCAAAAAGAGACAACTGCCTAGATGATTTTAAAATGTAATTCGCTAGAAGCTATGATGAAGAATCAGAATCAGCTTTATTGACCAAGATTGTGTGCACAAACAAGGAATCTGACTATGGTTCCAGAGGCACCAGTCCTCAATGCAGCTGTCGTGGGTTCGACTCCCAGGCGACCTTTGCTGCATGTCTTCCCCCTCTCTCCACCCCTTTCCTGTCAGCTTACCTTTGAAAAATAAAGGCCACTAGTGCTGCAGAGGAGAGTCAGTCACCAATATGCGTCAAAGACTGGAGTAGGATGAACAATGTCTCCAGCTTGTGGGTCTTAAAGTACAAATACAACTAGATGTCATCCACGTAGATTTGATTGAAGTCTGATGTTAGGATGTAAAAAGAAAATAATAACGGACTCAGAACTGAACCTTGCAGAACTCCACAAGTCAGAGGCAGATTCAGAGGAGAACCTTCCTGTCCTGCTGGAGAATGTCCTATCCGACGGAAAAACCTTGAGCCAGTTCAGGGAAACAGGTTGGTCAACAGTTTTAAAATGCTGAGATCAATTAGAAGCATTGCAGAACATTTTCCTGTATCAGCAGCCGTTGAAGGTTTATGGTATTTTTTTAGCAGTTCCACCAAAATATTTAAATAATATTCCATTTTATTTATTGCATTCAATTTCTACACTGGCAGAGCAATTTGTTGGAACTCCTGGTTTATTCAGATTTCATCTTAAATGATGGTGTATCACATACAGAGGTAGTTCCTGAGAAGAAAATGTGTTAGAACAAGAAACGTTTCCATGAATTTCCCGGAACAAAGAACCTTTTTGTACCCCGCTGGACTGATTTCAGTGGGCCTCAGTCATTGCAAAATACTTTCTGGGATGGTGTGACAGCTCGGAGCGAAGCCAGCCTGAAAAAAAAAGTACATTTAGACACAGTGATGGTTTTCCAAGTAAGCAACGTCTCATTTTTCCACAGAATTAACTGTAATCCGCATATGTTTAGCACATTCTTGTTTGAGATGCCTGGACATCTGTCCGCAGGCAGAAATGTACAGAAAACAGTATCCTGCTGTGTGCAACATAACTGAATACAAATTGTTTATATTTTTACAATTGCCTCAAAATGAGCTGTAGGAAAACTACAGTTTGACAGCAACCATAATGAGCATAAATGCTGATGGTGAGTTGAGATGTTGCACTTTTAGGGAAAATTTCACTTTCTGCAGGGAAACATACAACGTTGTCTACTAGCAGATAAAAATGCAGACAATGATACATTTTTAGGATCCAACATTTTTGGCATTGATGTAAATATTTGGCACTTGGATCTTGAATTTATTTGCAACTGTATTTTACAGTTAAAAGGTTGATCATGTTTACCTTCCAGATGATACATAACCCAGAACTGATCTGATTTAAACCAAATCAGAAAAATTTAAGTGGGGAAGAAAGTTGTTTTAACATATTATGTCCCAACAGGAGTATAAGCACTATGTGTGTATCTGTACTGCATCATGTTTTCTACAGTGCCTAAAGTTGATTAGGAACTGGAAAAAGAATGAAATAATGGCGCCACCTGGTGGCCAAACTGTGTTCTATCTGCTCTGACTAACATGAACATTTAGGTGGGTTTATTTTGAATCATTGTAGTTCAGGCTGGGTTTTGTACTTCTAAGAAAGCATGAGAGAACCACTGGGTACTGAACATAAAATCATAACTAAACATTAAATAAAAAAAAGTCCTTACTGCTTAAAAAGCACATTAAAGAATAAATATCAAAATATAAAGCTCAAGACTGAATGCTGGCTTTTAGTAGTCTGAACAAATCCATCCATTTTCTATACCCCCTTCTTCCATAAAAGGTCGCAAGGGGAGCTGGTGCCTATCTCCAGGGGCCTTTGGGCGAGAGGCAGGGTACACCCTGGACAATCAATGGCAGGAGAACAAAGAGACACAGGACAAACAACCAAGCACACACCCATTCACACCTAAGGGCAATTGAGGGAGACCAATTAACCTGACAGTCATGGTTTTGGACTGTGGAAGGAAGCTGGAGTACCCAGAGAGAACCCATGCATGCACAGAGAGAACATGCAAACTCAATGCAGAAAGATCCCAAGCCGGGAGTCGAATCAAGTACCTTCTTGCTGTAAGGCAACAGTGCTGCCAACTGCGCCGTGTTGGTATTAATTATTGGCAAGGATAAATGCCAGTAAGTTAAGTCTGATTCAGGGATAATTCCCTCTGGTCTTTGCTTCAAGCAGAAACTTCTCAAAAGGAAAAAAACTGAGGGGAAAACATCCTGAGCAATTGAACAGGTGTACCTAATAGTGGCCATTGAGTGTATATGACACTAACACAAGATTAACAACAGCAATGAATACAATTAGTGCTTTTAGTGGATTTTTTTGTTGCCCTAGTGGCCTTTATCGACAGTAACCAGACAGCAAATGGGAACAGAGAGGAGGAAGAAGACACGCAGCAAAGGTCACAAGGTCGGGAATTGAACCCAGGACAGCTGCATTGAGGACTGTAGCCTATGCACAGAGGGCTGCCGCTCTACTGCTACACCATGTTGGTTTCTACCATTCCCATTTTTTGAAGCAGTTATAAACAAATGTTTTAAATATTTCCATCTTCCTCCAGAAGCTAGCTGTGCTGCATTGCCAGCCTTAGTTTACGCATATTTTGTCGTCCCCTCTGATAATGCTAGCTAAAAAAACTCTTTGTCAGCAACTTGCTTTACTTTTTAAAGTTGAGTTGGGCTCCTGCCTCCATCGGTTTCCACAAGGGGGAGCAGTCTCTCACTTCTCCATATAAATGACTCACTAAAAGGCCTCTGCAGACTGAATGTGGATGAGAGAATAAAGCCATCTGATTCAGGTGTGTTGGAGCAGGGATGCATCTATAGGTTGCAGGATAGTATCCCTGCAGGACCGGAGTTGGGCACGCCTGGTGTAGCCGAACATCTGCAAAGACCTACTGCACACCAAATGATGTTTCACTAGAAGAAAAGATGGTGCATGGGGGTGCATCAATGAGTTCCAGATAGAAAACTGCTCATAACAAGGTTAATGTTCAACCCAAAAAATAAAGACACAGGAGCCGGATGAGTTTGTGATCACATGAGCACTTTGTTATTTAACATCCATAGTAGTTTGATAATGTCATACATCATATAGGGTCGACACGGACAGAAGAGCGGTGTCACTGATGCTGAAGGTATTTACAGGCAGCCAGCGAGACAAAGACCATCAATCCTTCTCAAACAAATCAGTCTTAAACCCCTGAGCCTTCCTGCATCTCTAGTTTATTCACCACCATGAGTTTATTTATCGGTTACATGTGAACTCTGACCTCAACAAACCATCCGTCCTCCATGAGAACATGGACTAGAGTCCGCAGATTGTTAGCATTAAATCTAAAGCTTATACTTTCTGTATCAAATGCACTGATAAATCATTAATAACATTCATACGTACATACTGTAGAACTCTATGGCAAAAATAAACCTTAAAACTGACCACTGAAGAGTTTAAATATATTTACAATTCAAACACAAATGTTAGAAATTAAAACGGTACCATAATGAAATAAAAGCAGAATTTTTGAGGGATATGTTTTTCCAAAAAAAGAAAAAATATGCCAGCATGCATTTCTTTAATAAATTGGCATGAATGTGTTTGTGTTGGGAACCGTCTCCTTCGTTAAGTCATATTGAACCAAAGGCTACATTTCAAACGTCAGGTCGCTCGTAGGTACGAAGGACGCTTGGCCAAAAACAGCCTTCCCTTTTAATATCCCCATTTGATATCTTCACAATTCGTTCTGAGAAGACAAAAGTCAAAGCAGACGGAGCATATACAAAATATATTATGATGTCAGGACAAATATAAGGTGGGTCATCGTCTCTTTTATCCCGCATGAGAACTTTAAGGCATAGATGAGATATTTTCCCCTTTAAATACAAAATATGACACAAAGTAGCAACAATCCTGAAGAATGCCCAAACTAACGGACCTTCACTGGACATTCACCCCTTCTGCATCTGTTCACTTTAAAGTGTTTTTTAAGTAGCTGAATAAATAAATACAAGTTGCATGAATGAGCCATAAATGCATTTACAGTGTGTACCAGCAGATTAAATGCACAAAACTCAACTCGCTTTGTCCTGAAGTCCCCGGGGGATTCAGGTGAAGCATGATCACTGCAGGAGGAAGCAAGATTTCATGCTTCTTAAACTACAACTTTGCTGTCAAAGTAAAACACAGGCGTGAAATAAGTTTCAAAATAAGTGTCTGGGATGTTTTGGGAAAAAGATTGCTGAAAAAAGTCTGACAAACAAAGCAAAAAAACAGGATTGTTACGACTGTAGTTTCCTCTCTGTAGGGAGCGGGTGCTTAGCCTGCAGCACAGTAGAGAGGGAGGGTCATGCAAGTTAAATGTGTTTAAAAACTTTACTGAAGTTAAGTTTTTAAATGTTTCCTCTAAGTATTTTTATCTCAGCTGTAAATGTTTCTGTTAGAGACACAACAGGACAGACAGGACATGAAAAATGTTTAAATGGCCACTGAAGCAAATTAAATATGTCTAACCACCTTAATTACTGAAGCTGGAGAACAAATGGATTATCGAGTTAATTCCTACTTTTCTGTCTCATTGGAATAAAAATAACAATTAGTGCTTAATAAGCAACATAATTAAAGAAAGTCTTCTTCTGATGATTTCTGACTACATTTCTGTGGCACAGCTAGGTCAACATTTAATCAGCACAGCAAAGAGCAGTCAGGTGTGGTGGACAGTATACCGGTGAGTCCTCCTTCACATTGTGCCCAGATGAGAGATATTTAGGCTGAATGGCAGCACAGCTAAGCTTTTAGGACAGCTTCATGTTGAGTAGAAGTGTGTGTTTCAGAGTCTTTGGGTTTGCTTGGATGTATGGATGCTTTCTTTTCTGGATGTTACCCTGATTTTGGGTTTGTGGTTGGATCTTGCACACATCTGTGCATCCTCCTCATATTTTAGTGTTTTTATTGAGTCACTGTACAGCAGGAAAGGGTGGCAGGTAAACGTTTCTCCACAGCCATTTGCTTGTTCTCTGGTGGGTTATTTCCTTTTACTAAGACAGAGTTTAATCAGAGCTGCTTGAGTCCGGTTTCCCTGTGACTGTCCTCCATGCTGTTGAGGGTCACATAAATGATGGGAACCAAACCCTGCGTGGAGCCCAGGGAGCAGAGCAGCCAGTCGGGATCGGCCTTCTTCAGGACCCGCAGGATGTCGCCCTTGTTGAAGCTGAGCTGGCCTGGCTCGGTGGCTATGTGATGGCACAACGCTCGGACTTCACTGAGAGAAGCAAAACGAGAAGTTTAAATAAGATTTCTAACAGTTTTAAATAATGGATAATAATAAAAAGGATTTTTCTAACTTGAAAGTTGTACAATTTTCAATTAGCTTTAACTGGACAGTTTTGAAGGGTGCCAATACAGTCCAGCTACTACATGGAAATCCAGTCTGCTAGCCCTGTTAGGAATGTTGAACTTTCCTAATGATAGAATAATACAGAAAAACAACGTGAAGTCATCAGTTACAAATAAAAATGTTTTTGAACATTTCTGCTGAAGATAAAAAACACAACAGTGATTGTGTAAAAACTGTAAAAGTGATCAAAACCCATTTCAGCCAGAAAAGGTCAGACTTTATGTGACCCTTAAATGGGTTCTGGATGGGTTTAAAGATGTTCCTGATGTAAAGGTGACAGAGCTGGATCTCCATAGTGGACTGGGTTTTCTATCTTCTTTTGGTAAAACCCCATAATAGCCAGGGAAATATTTTCACAGTGCGATGCATTGCTAACAAAGGTCAAAGTGCTGCCGGTGCAATAGAATAGAAGAATAATAAAACAAGACATGATATATTATAATTGATGTGCTTTAATGATAAAATATTGCCTCCTTTATGTAAAACACTTAAGGTTTTCTTCTAAAAAACAACAATAATCCTGATTTGTTTGACTTTTAGATTATTGGTTCAGCAAAATACAAAAGTATAAATCTTTTGATATTTTCAAGATCAGTTTTTTAAGATCTGTTTTGATACTTTTTACAGCAAAATTAAACAGCTGATGTAAACTTTTTCCATCTTTAGACTCAATTTAGTCAGCTGAATTCATTTATATGGTGGCAAAGAGAGTTAAGCATAACCCACGACAACAAACGGCCTGAACATCACAGCAAATCAAGAGAACATCATCAGTTGGAAGCCTCTGCTTCACATATCTACAGAACTAGCAAACAGATATCGACTGTGAAATGTGTTTACCATGAAGACGACTGTTTGGTTTCAGTTGCACGCCTCGATGGCGGTGTCGCTGTCGTTTGGCTGTGAGTCGCTGTAGTAGGAGGCTCCGCCTTCTTCCCACCGCCCGCTCCGATGGTCACAGCTACGAGGTCCAGAATAGATCTGTCCAAAGCAAGCCAACCTGATGGAAGCCTGAAACCCAAAGCAGAAACAAAAGTGTAACATTTTAAATACGGAAATAGATTATTTAGTTCTTTCTTTTTAGCAACAACCATCTTTATGACACCCGTTCCTGCTCAAGATACACATTTTTCTCTTTCTATATCGGATGGAAACTGAGAAGGTTGTGGCTTCTTAATGTGCTTTTAACCAACAACAGTGAAGCGTAAATACAAAGAAAAGATGTGTCTGTATCATTTTAGCACATGCAGTGGCTGATTATAGATGTGCAAATCTTGTTAGGTGAGGAAAATGTTGTCATAAATGTATCAGGGTTAAGAATAAAAAGATCAGGGCTGCACGATAAGAGGAAAACATGCAATCATAATATCACTGTTTAATAATGCACTCACAATATCAGTTGCAGTTAAGTCACATTTCCCCAACTCTTGTCTTTTTCTTTTGCAATGACCCCACTTTTTTCAGCCCTAACATCACAGTAACTAAAATCTATATGAGGCCTGGCCACCGAGAGTAGTCCATGCAACTGGCCAAATATATTACTGGCATGCAAATCATAAATGAATGTCCCATTTAATACAACAGCCTAATATTGTAGCAAAGCATTCTTGGTACTGTCCAACGACAGCAAAGAAGCCGGCAGTGGTGGAGCGGTGCTGCAAAGAGGGAAACATTCAAAGCTCCTGTGAGCAGCAACGTCCAAACAAAACTGTAAATGTATTTTAGTAACAATCTAAAGCTCACGTGTCTAAGAACTGATTTTTTTCCAAAAATGTGGTCATTATGCTAGGCGATGGGCCCATTGCAAATGCTCTAAAATAGAGATCATATTTTGTATGTCGACACGCTTGGATGTTAAGGATAGCGATACGATATACGATGCAGCTCTAAATAGGATCAGAATTCATCCTACTCCATTAAGGACAAAGACATGTCGCTTTTAAAGGAACCAGGGTTTTAATTTAATCCAGATCTTTTGCTGGACTCATTTTTTTAACTGTTAAATGTTAACATAAAGAAACAGACTTTTCTCACCTTGTCTTTTGGGTTTTCACTCTCAGTTCAGCTCCCTCAGCTCTCTGAGGAGAACCAACAGTGGAACCGAAGAGCCTGCCCCAGCGCAGACTCTGTCCCTGTGAGGGGCTCTCCTCCTGGGATGATGCTAGGACTCCAGACCCAGAATCCTCCACGACATTTATATCTTTCTCTTGGTTGAGAACAGACTCAGGGGGGCTGCCCATCCACGAAGGCCTGGATGCTCTGGATCCAGCTGAGTCCGCGCCAGAACTGCTGTTGCTGCTCGCCCCTTTTTCCCCTACAGAAATGGACTCAGCACCTTCAACCACTCCTTCTCTTGTGGGCAGAGGTTGGTTCTGCCGTCTCTCTGACGATTTCTTCCTTTTCTCAGCCTTCACAAACTTCGAGCCCTCTGTGGACTGGTCGATGTAGACCTGGGAGGACTGCATGAGCTGGTACCACCAGCCGGCCTGCTTGTTCCCCCGCTGACGGCTCTCCTCTCCAGGATC